>NC_081411.1:742478437-743196562 GCF_030272615.1 Cryptomeria japonica | reverse complement strand
GTATTCATTTGCAGTGACCAACTCATTTTCTAGAGTGCTAACTTGTCTCATAAGTTCCTCTTTATCATGTTGCATCTGAATCAACTCTGTTTTAATCATATCATTTTCATGACTAAACCTTGTAGATTCATCTGCTCTTTCATTAAATCGTCTGGCCAAATCTTCCCGATTCTTCTTTCTATTTTCAATATCCTTACATAGTCTCATGGTTAACTCTTGCATCTCATTCTTCATGTTAATTTTTTCTTGTCTCAGTTTCTCTACAATATCTCTGAGAGTTTCTTTTTATTCATCATCTTGTTTTTGCAGTTGCACATGTAATTCTTTTCTTTTATTCTGTGCCATGACTAGGTTTTCTTGAAGTGATTTGATGAATTATCGATCAGATCTAAGTTCCTCTTCCAGTTTGATATTCTTTAATTTTTTTGCATCAAAATCTTCAAGAGCCCCTTCCAACTGTTGTCTCAAACTTTCCATCGGTACTAGTTTCAGAATCTTCCTCAAGCTATTAGGCTTCTGCAAATAGAGGACCAGGCTCTGATACCAATTGTTAGATAATTGGTTAATCCCAAAGACATTGAGAGGGGTGGGTGAATTAGTGTTAGACCAGTCAATGAAAGATCTAAACTTATTTGCAATTCTAAAACTGAGATTAATATACCGGTAAATAAATAATAATGCACTAAAGAGAAACAAAGTAATCAACATCAATGCACACTATAACACAAATATTTTGGTGAGGAAAACAGGTAAGGGAAAAACCTCGGTGGGATTTGTGACCCACAATATTTACTCATTGACCATATGAATAAATATTACTTAGTACAAAAAGGGGCTTGCACATGCAGGAAGGCCAACTGCCTAGAGCTCACTGCTCAACAACAAAAATGGAGTCTCACTGACTACAACATCACACTGATGTAAAAATAAAATGAACTCTTACAACTTTCATCAAAATACTGGATGAGTTTACTATTATGCTCTATCTGATACCGGTTCTGCCTCTACCAAAAACCCTAGCCGGTATGCTGTCAAATGATTCTCCTCACATAAAATAATCTTCTCTCTTCTCTGCTTCTTATTCGCTCCAAAATAAACACATCAAAATTCATATACAACTATTCGCTACCATAACCTATCTTATCTCATATTACCGCTTACATACATTTCAAATGACATACAAGAACTCATAAATATATGAGCCTTTACAATACAACATGTCAACCATACAATTATAATTTACATTACAATTTATTTCGCATAAACAATACTATTACCAAGTCGGCCTAGAATGCTGGTACAATCTTTTGCCAGTGTAAACTGGATGCTGGTGAGAATAAGCCTTGTTGTATTTTTTGGTGCAGGTAGGTGAAGTCTATTGCGGGTTGAACCTATGGAACCTTGTTGCCATCAATGACAACATCCACCATTCTCATCTGAGTGTATAATGCCAACAAAGTCCTCCTAAGATATAGGGATGTTGGAGAGAATATAGAAGAAGGTTAGGAAATATGTGTACATACACAATATTTCATTCATTTTGGAAGTTGGAAATAAATGGCTAATAAGTGATTTTATTTTATTTTATTTTGTTGAATTAATTTAGCCACATGATGGATGAGTTGGCAAAGAAGAAGTGATTTGGAAAAGGGATTAAATAATTAAGACATTATCTAATTAATGAGACTATAGGATAGTAGATAGAGGAATAATTAAATATTAGATATTTAATTAATTGACTAGAAGAAAAGGATATAACGAATTAATTAATAATAGTAGATAGAGGAATAATTAAATATTATATATTTAATTAATTGACTAGAAGAAAAGGATATAATGAATTAATTAATAAAATATTTCAATTAAATTAATTAATAGAAGGACATGAAATGAATTAAATAAATCAATCTTTTCAAATTAAATATTTAATAGAAGAATAATTATTATTATTATTATTATTTTTGATCAGTAAAAGGCTAGAGCCCGAAATTTTTATTAATAAAAATAAATTTTACATTTTACAAACTTCGTTCAATGCGGGCACCGATAGGAAAGAACGGAGTCAAGAAAACCTCCGGTCTTGCCCGAGACTTTAAGTCTAGCAAACAACCAAAATCTGATACATTCTAAGTTACAGTAATATCCAGCCTTTAGCTTATGAGGCAAGCATTCAATTTCCTCCTTACAAGATAAATGAGTTCAAGTAACACTGTATTACATCATTTTGCTTGACCCTTCACTGTAGATCTCAAATATACAAATTCCAACTTTAGCATATTAAATGGATCCTATCTGTTGTTAAGCCGCAACCCCTGGTGAAGACTATGCTATGACTCTATATTTTCTGATCTTTTACATCTGCAAGGGGTTAGAAGAACTACCTGCCAACACCTATTAGTATTAACTAAAACATTTGAAGTGCAGTTCCAAAGTTAGTACCATTTCCACTAATTTAGTTTGTTGCAGCTTTGTAAGCTCTTGTTATGGGATCTTTAACATGCCTCTCCCAAACAAGAGATCACCCAGGCTACAATAGTCTAAAGAGTGGGATCCAAGCCAGATGAACAAAATTACTCATGCTCCCTGGTTGACCATAGAAGACAACTCTTTTTAGAGATACATAATCAAACAAGATTCATTTCTTATCAATAATTTATGAGACTTGAGCAAATATAAAGCATTTTTCTGCATGTATATAAGAATATACCTATTTATATATATTTCCTCATATATATAAATTTTTATATCCTCATATGTAATATATGACAGTAGACTCAAGGGGATTCAAAATACCATCTGAAAAGGAATATTTTGCTTTCCATATGCCTGCTATCCTAAGGGCGAAATAGCCTGACCCCAAAATTCCTTTTCTTACCAAGGGTAGCATAGGAGGAAAATAACATTCTATCAAAAAACCGAGAAAGTCTCTTAATTTGGGCATGTGAGAGTAAATAAACCCAATTTGATAACTACGACCACATAAACAGATAATAAATATTCAGCTTTCTGTGTATAAAAGATCAGAGGAAAGTCCATATTTAGTAAGCTATATTAACAAATATAGGTGTTCTATCTTTACAAGTTTTCGATATTTTATAGAAATTTCCTTCATCTAAAAGTCTACGATCAAAGTCTTGTTGAAAAACATGAAAATAAACCAAAAGCAGAGATATGAAACAAACAAGCCACAAAATCTCCTTCCCTTAACCCATGTTCATGAGAGTGATCGGTTCTGCATTCACTGTGATTTCTTCCATTGATAGATAGTTCTCGAACCAATCATCTCTCTTCGGCAGTTTAACCTGCATCAAGTAAAATAAAAACTCCAGACTCCTACCAATTTCTTCACGTCGGGCATCAAAGTTCCCTATTTCTCCCATGGTCAGAATCGGAAATCTAGGAATAGGTCAAGAATTTATGATTAGGGTATTGTAATGCCTAGGAAGGGGAATGGTTAACTCTTCATCTATATTTACCAAGACCTTGTTGAGCTCTAATAAAATGGACGGGATGAAAATGCTTTTGCAGAGATTCTCCACATTCTCCTTATCTCTGTCAAGCTGCAACGCTACTGCCAAGAACATTGCAGCAATGTCACTATTAGCTCTTGTCCTATCCTCACTAAGGATAAAATCTCTACCTAACACTTTCTCTATAGCATATATGACAACTTCATGGGAGAATAGTATTATTTCTCTTCAACCATTTTTTAGAGATTTCACCAACAAAGTCCATCTATCTTTTTGAACTTTTAAGCCGAATGATGGTGTCCATTATTAATAGAATTTCCTTCTACGCTTAGTGCAGTTTAAAATGTTAAGCGAAACGGAATATAAAGAGCCCCTTATTATTACTGTCATAAGGAGATAATTACTATCACACCTTCTCATGTACTTTTCTCGATATTTTTCCAAGATCATATACGGGCCAGCTCAGAAACTGTAGTTCCCGACTCAGCATGATATCTCTTTTTTTGCAACGCGGGATGATAATTACTCAATACATGTTAATAGGATTACATTGTAAGGTAGAGTAAAAAGAAATCAGTTCACACACTTAATATAGATCCAATTAATGCCAACCTCAATGGACTGCCCAGAACCTTAAGTGATAAATACGGATAATCGTGTTAAGTGAGCAGAGGGTTTTCTCATTTTTCTGTTACTTCTGTCGTCAGTTTAAAAGTTGTATATATAATATATATCTATATATTATATACTATATTTCTATTATATATATATATATATGTATTAACCTCTTCATTCATACTATCTATGTGTATGGATTAGACTATATTTCCATAGATGAATGAATGTTGTATAATATATATATATATATAAATAAGTATATACATACATACATATATATATATAAATAAGTATATACATATATATATATATATATATCTATATACAAATAGAGAAACAATGTTAATTGTCTATATACCGGCGTGACAATGTATGAGAGGCACATATAATAAGATAATCCATTCAGAGCAGAGCTAGAATAAAACAAGACACCAATAAGAATAACCAGATATATAAATCTATACATGTATATATATATACTATTCATGCATTTAAGTAAAAAGGCATGGATACTGTATTTATATACATATCTATATATATATCTATCTATATGCATAAAACAATAAGTTTAAAGGCTAACAAGCATAATCAAACTGAAAGTCTAGAATAGTATAACAATATATTTATATATATATATATACCTACAAATTTTGGATATGTATGTATATAAATATACAGATATATTGTTATGCTAATTTAAATGGATGACAGAGAGGAAAGCCTATGAGCTAAGAGCGGGTAGGGAACATAGTCAGCTATCTAGAAAGACCAGATACTACAACACTCTAAGTCTAAATCTTAGAATTTCATCATTACCCTGTCCCTAGTGTTCCAAGTAAACTGGTTGGAGTCCTCAGGAGGCTAGGTTCTAACCTAACAAGTACTGGTTAAAGAAGTAGAGGAAAGGCCATCAGCCCCTAGATTGGTGAGCTTATCGGCTATGGTATTACCTTCTCTAAAGATATGACTAATAGTACATTCATCAAAATATTTCAACAAATCCTCAATCCTACCTAATTCTGCATTTAGTATCCAATTAGAACACTTCCTAGATCTAACTGCATTTATAATTAAAGCCGATTCTCCATCTATTTCCAGTCTCTTCATGTTTAGTGATTTGGCTAGCGTTAAGCCTTCTCGAAGAGCTCTTACTTCTGCCATGTTGTTCGTAGTATGACCTATAGGTTTATAAAGGCTTGCCACCAACTTGCCATCATTTTGGTGTATAGCACAGCCAATGCCAGCTGTCCCATGATTGCCCCTTGAAGCACCATCAAAGTTCAATTTAAACCAGCCATCCCTCGGTGGGGACCATTTTGTCAGCTTTCTTAGGTTATCAGACTGTGAACCTCCTGGTCCTATGAACGGTGGGATCCTAAGCCCAGGCCATCTCAATCTCATACCCTCATCCCATCTTGATAGGTTAATGTTACTAGGTCGCAAAGCTATGAGCCTAATGTTTGTTTTCTCTACTATTACTGATTCTATTTTGTTAATGAGTGATTCTACTCTCATATGCTTATCTTTCAAAATCCTCCTATTCCTTGCCTTACAAATTTCCCAAATTAAGATTGCTGAAGCTATCTTCCAAATCATAGCATAAGTGTCGTAAGAGTGAGGAGGTCGCCAGCTTAATAACCATTCTGTTAGGTCATATGGTCTGGGGGTCAACCAATTCAAGCTATGACAAAGCCAATCCCAACACTTCTGGCTATATTGACAAGTCAGCAGCAGGTGATTGACATCTTCTTCCTCTGCTTCACATAAGGGGCATCTAGAGGAACCCAAGTAGCCTAGTCTTTTGAACCAGTCCGAAGTGAGGATTCTCTTTTGTGACGTTGCCCACATAAATAGACCAGCTTTGGGCATACCTAGCTTGTTCCAGCATAATTCAGTTGGGATATTGGTATTGTTCCCCCGCTGTCTATTTTTCAAAATAGCATATCCTTCTTTAACTCTATAAGTTCCAGAAGAGCTACCTGCCCATATTAACCTATCTTCACCATTGTGGAAGGCCAGCTGCCTATTGCATAGGATCATATTTAAAGTTATTCTATCTCTCTCTGGCAGATTTAGTTCATCCCATGACTTCCATTCCAATTTTAATAGAATAATAATTATTAAATAAATATAAAATATTTATTTAATTGCTCATAGCCAATTTTATGTGTATACACTTACCTAAAAAGATTGCTCCACCAGTGGTGCTCTTTCGGTCATCAACATCACCAGTACAATCAACATTAGTGTAAGCACATAAAATGAAGTCATCATTCCTTAGATACCCCAAACCATAATCCACAGTCCCCTTCAAGTATATCTGAATATCCTCTTCACAACACTGACATGACTCTCTTTTGGATCAACTTGATATCTAGCAACCATGCACACAACATGCATATTGTTAGGCCCAGTCTGAGTAAGATATAGCAGTCCACCAACCATAGATCTATATAAACTCAAATTATCTTTTGGAGATTCATCATTCTTAGACAATTTGTAACCAGTCACCATAGGAGTTCCAACCGGTTTGGAGTCATCTAACCAAAACTTCTTCAATAATTCCTTCACATATTGAGTTTGAGATATAAAAATACCTTTTCTAGTCTGTGAAATCTGCAAACCTAAGAAAACTTTCATCTCTCTTATCATAGACATCTCAAATTCTTTCCGCATATCATCAAAACTTCATGCTTAAGTCATTATCACCTCCAAAGATAATATCATCAAAAAAGACTTCAACAATCAGGATGTTATCATTCTCAATCTTAAAGGACAAATTACTATCAGTAGTACTGATAGGACCTAAAATTATGTCTTGCAAAATTTTTTGGTCATTCTAGTTTTGTTATGCCCTCTGTCAAGGTTTCAAGGTTTAGGGTTTTAGGGGTTGTGATTTCCGGTCAAGTCTTGATATAAAAGAAAAATATTTGAGCCTTTTATGTTTTGTCATTACTTTTCCCACTTAAGGCCGAGGGTTGTATTCCATAGGCAGGGCCATTTTATTTCCTAAGAGCTAAGTTGTGTTAGACCGGTCTATGAAATGATTATCCTAAGTCTCATAAAATTTTCCCTATAGTCGGTCTCCTTTTAATAATTGTGCCCATGCCCATAATTTTCCTAAGTCCAAAATTCCTAAATATTTAGGCCAGTTGATAAAGATAGGTCAGGTCTGACGGTCCATGCTTCCCCATGGTTCAAATTGAAAGGAAAATAAAGGCCGTAGCATCACAAGATGATGCCACTTGTGCTCGGTGGAGAAAGGTGAGTCGATAGTTTGACTTTTCAATTTTCTAATATTACCCGTTCCTAGCAGTTAAAACCCGAGTTACTAGAAATGAATATTTCTGTATGTGTTTATATCAAATGGTAATGTTTTAATTGCAGTCTGAGAAATTCTTGGGAGTTAGAGGCCTTTGTTAAGTGATCGGTGTAGATAGAAGGTAAACAAAGAGTAGATCTGATGGCTTCCGTGATCCCACGATCAAAAGATGTGAGGAAATTATGGACCACAACATCACGAGATGATGCCACGTGTCCAAGGAAGGCCAAGGAAAGCCGATGGTGGGGTCACTGAAGGTGGTGAAATAGGCGATGAGTTGGATGTGCCACATCATGCCAAGGATGGACTCGCTTGCCACATTGGAGAGTAATTGTCAGATAGAATGGTTTGGTCCGTAAGATTTGCCAACTTGAAAGATGATCGATCATTGTCAGGTTTTAAAATTTTCAAATGCAAGTTAAGAGCCGTTGTTTCACTCGCGCAAGTAGTAATGGTAGATGAGACATTGGTGTTTCATTCTAGGAAGTAATAAAAGTACTCTAAAAGGTTGTTATTGATTTATAAAGGATTTCATAGTGATCCAGAAGATATTCTTGCTACTGAAGAAGGTTGAAATGATTCCTTGCAACACAGAATTGCTATTCCTTTGGTGTAATCAAAACCGTAAGTTTGTCTGAGCCCCTTCATCTATTCTTGAAACAAACTGATGTTATAAATTGTGCATGAAATTATAAGAAAATAATTTCAATTGTTCTAGGGTTAAAAGCTAAATAGAGAAGAGTGAATTTTTCTTAAATTATTGTTGTAATTTAAATTTCATGTTAGCCCTAGTCTTTTCTTCCTCAATTTGAAGTTGTAGTAGAAAACCCTAGTTCAAAAGATATCTCCCTCATGAAAATATTTAGGACAAACTGATTACATGAAAATGAATCTTTATGATGATTTCTTGGACCAATTGAAGCCCTCGACAAATGATAGACAACAGGGGCAAAGATTTGTGAGTGGAAAAACCCTAGGGGAAGGGTTAACCAATAAAGCATTCCGTTTGGCGGATGTTAGTATACCAATGACTGGACTAGAAATGTTCAAACTATGGTATGGAAAGAGGAACTTGCATTCCGCATTAACCAGTCCCTAGTAGTATTATTTGGGTAAGCTAGTAGTGCTAGGTGTCTTTATGGTTGACCTACTTAAAGCTGTTGCAAATAGATATGACCCTGTCTCGAGGGTTTTAGGGGAAATGAAGGAGAGATTTTGTTGACAATAATTCCAAAAGGTTTTTGACCTATATGAACCATCTGCAAGCCTGGTGCAGGTTGACTTGAATGAGCAAAAAATAGAGTTCTATAAGATGAGGGAATTCATTACAAATAATTTCCTTCCAATGCATTTGGCTAGAGAAAGGAGCACAATATACCATATTGGCCCTATCTCAGAGGAGCCATTCCCTATTTGTTCTTTTGCTCCCTACTTTCAGGCTACCTTTTTCTCCCTGTGTCAGATATTGGGTTTTAATCCAATTACAATGACACCACCTGATTTTATGTACATGGCCATGCAAATTCAACATCCAGATTATATAGTGGTTTTTGACTTTGCCCCTTATCTTGAAGAAAAAATTCATGAGGGGTTATAGGATATTAAAAATGAAGTGGCTAGTGCTAAATTCTTCTGGTATTCCTTACTCATGTATATGTTCCTATTTAGGAACATAGATTACTTTGAGGGCACCATGAACCTCAAAAGGACAATTGATAACAAGGAGATTCTAGTGCAACTTTGGAGCACAAATATGTCTTGGGATAGACATGAGGCTAGGTTTGTAAGATTTGATTACAACTTTGCTTCTAAGTTGAGGAAAAGGTTGATAGTAAACCCACCAAGTATTCCCAAATAGTTACATGACTTTGTAAGACCCAAAGAGAGGTTTCCACTTGTCAGGATTGAGCACAACTGGGGGGATTTTGTCCCTTACCCTATAAGTATTATTATCAGAATCTACGATTTCTCTGGACAACCACATGTACTATCTTTCAACGTTCCTTTGAGAATGGGTTTGGCTAGGGTAATGTGGAAAATATGATGCATTCATGACAAGGAGTTAAAGGGAATGGGTAAAGGAACAGTTTTCCTAGATTACACTATCATCCCTTATTTTGTAATTCTGAAGGGAGGATATGAACATTTTCATAAATTCTTTGCTCCATATCATTTGGGGTGAGTATAGCTAGACAAAATGATCCTGAGGGGTTCTACAATATCTTCAAAACAAGAATAAAAGGAAGTTTATTGCCTCATGAGCATAAATTTCCTGAGAACATAATCAGAAATGAAATTGACCTCATGACTCAGGAATGAAGGAAAGAAAAATAGATAATCTTCAGAAAGTTATGGGTTGCAATTCAAAAGATGGATCCAAAATATGACCCAGTGGAGGATTTTAAAGGAGAAGATAGCCAAACTTGAAGAAGTTAATGGCCGACAATAGTCAAGATCACAACTTCCTTTGTCTCAAAGAGCAAGTGACATGGTAGGAAGGAGACCTATTGAAAAAGAGAAAGAGAAGAAACAAGTGATGAAGAAGAGAGCAACAATGATAGTGGAAGGTTAGTAAGGAGAAAGGGTAACAAGATAATAAGTACATAGCCTTCCCCAAAATGGAAATCAAGCCTTTTCAAGGAATCAAGATCATTGATCTTGAAGACTTAGACATAAGTCCTTCTCCATCACCTATATCCTTTTCACCTGTAAGGCAGGATGAAGAACAAAAGGATGAAGATATGTTCATAGCAACAAATGTAGAAATGCAACTCAGTGTTCCTCCTTTACCCCCTAATCTGGAGTTGGACCTCACTCCTTTACATATCCAAAATAAAATTTCTAGGGATGCAAGAAAAGAGGCGTGTGATAAGTTCCTTGAAGATGACACTTTTGTGAGGAGCCCAACCTTTTTGCAACTAGTATGAAAGATGGAGATTGAAGAATATGAAGGGAGAGTTACTAAGAAAAAGGCCCAAAGGCCAGATAGATCTGATCAAGAAAACCAAGAAGAATTCGAGAATGAGATGATGGAAGAATTTAAGGAAATCATTGCTGATGAGGGTAGGAAGATTATAAATTAGGCTAGAGTCCCGATTTTACTAGAATGGGACATAGAATATGCAGTGGCTTTTGATACAAATAGGAAGTCAGAGGAGGAAGCAAGGTTGGCATTAAAGGGACTAGACTTTGTGGATGATTATGGAACCTTGGCAATATGGGCTCTAGAGGAAAGACCTAGAAAAAGACCTAGAAAACCTAACTTGAACCTTAACTTGAGGGGAAGCCTTATTATAAAAAGAGTATCTGACACATCATGTGTAGAAGCTACAAAGTTGAATGTTGATGTCACCAAGTTGGCATATGAGACTACAAAAAGAGAAGCTTTCGAAAAGGCAGAGTTGATAAGAAAGTTTGATAAAATTTTCAATGATTACAATGCATCTCAACAAAGGTGTGTGGAGATGCAAATGATAGTGCAACTCTTTGAGTAGGGACAAATAAAGGTTTCCTTTCCTGCACTTACAGGACCATCTGAGCCATCAACATCTAGGTCATCACCTATGGTCCAGGAAGAGGAAGTAGTTCAACCTGATACGAGTGTTGGTATCCCTGGTATGTCATTAGTCCCATATGATGATGATGATGATGAGCCTAAAGCTACAAGATTATCTGAACCAACTCAGTCTCATCTTTTAGAAAAGATTATTGAATTAGAAAATAAGCTGAAAGAATCAGAAGATCAATCAGCCAGGCAACAAAAGGATATAGTTATCTCAATGCTAACTCATTTGAATGAGAAAGTTGATAGTAGGCTAAATAGTTTTCATGCCTTATATTCTTTGTTATTTAATGCTATTCAAAAATTTGATGATGATAAAGAAGTGGCAATTCCTTTGTTTAGAAAGTGGTTGCAAAGAGGAAATGAGCTTAGAATAATGTCCATGGCCTCTAAGTATAATGCTGAGAGACCACATGCACTCCAAAAAAATACTTGTTGGTAAAATCAATGCAGGAAGCCCAAATTTTGTCAGAGAATATAGAAAGAAAGGTAAGGGAATTGATGAAAAGTGTTAGTGAATTGAAACAAAATATTTTGCCAGATATTGAAGATGAAGAAGGGGCAGTCAAGCCTTTACAATCTTGGAAGTAGGAGGCAGAAAGAGTCATCAGTACCCAAGTAGAACTAATATGTGAAGGGATAAACATGGATATGCTGGAGAATAGCATGGATAAAATAATTTCCACAAGATCATTTTTTGAAACTTTTGAAAGAGAGGCAAACAAAGTAGCCGTTAAATATATTTCATATAGGGAAAAAGTTGATGAAGTCATGAGTTTTGACTGGCCATCCGATGAAGAATATAGTGCATGGAGTAGTATCTATCTGAATGATGAATAAAGGTTGCAAACAGTTTGATATAACTATTTTTGTCTTCTAGTGGCGGATATTTTTGAACCTAAATAACAGAAATGGAGGTAAAATTCATCATGAGTTTTAGAGAAGCGGCCATAGAGTTTGATCCTGCATGAGAGAAATCAAGGATGAAATATTTGTGTAACAAAATGTAGTTGTATGTAATCATTTTGAGATGACATGTGTCTCCTCTGGCCTGAAGCTTGTTTTCTCCCTTGCTTCTTATAAAAGGGAATTCAGGATATGAGATGAGGTTTGGATTTTTGGTCCCTTGAGTGTTCCAAATTTCTATTTCCAATAGAAAAGTTTAGGTGAAATAAAAAGTTGTAAAAGGTCATTTGCAGAGCAAAATAGAAAGAGTCTTATGTATGTAATTCTATAGGTTCTTGAAGGAGTTATGTATGAATTGTATTCTGATAGAGACAACCAAATTATTCAATAGAAATATAATTCAAACCCATTTCTCTCCAGTGTATTGTTCTATCATGTTTTGAATTCATATTATTAAGGATTTTATCATTCATTGTACTAGTGTGGTGTATGCATTTTATGTTCATGCTTTGGTCTAACGGGCTAATTAAATACTTGAGTAAAATCTGCAGAGCGGTAAGGATATTTGGAGGGATTTTGATAAGTAGTTATGAGTTGGGGTTGCAAATATGATGTATTGCAAGGCAATATTATCTTAGGTTTATATGTTGTTAGATAAATTATGTTGGAATGCATTTTATGCAATATGAATTCATGTGCCCAATGGAGTAAGGTACTGATCATAGCTAAGCAATTGTCTTGGTGTTGATTGTCTATTCAGAATCACCCCTTATTTTCTATAATTTGTTGAGTATAATAATATTTTCATTTACATGAATGTTGTTATATGCTTTTAGTCATCTCATGCTTTAAACTGGTTGAGGATCGTTGAGGAATTTTCCATTCCTAAGCATTCTCTCTTTCTGTCGAGCTTTTGTATGAGATGTTCTACTTTGTTTCATGTATAATTTGTGAGTGTGGCATAGAAATCACAAATTGGCATGGGGATCACCCTCCCGGGTTTTGCAAAGCCCAAAGTGCAGAAGGATCTTGTATCCTTGTTATTGTTGGTCCAAGTTTGAAGAATATTAACAGTTGGAAGTGGCTTTCCATAGATATTTAGAAGAAACAACTTGGTCTCTTCCTTGTGTTAGTGTAAACCCATTTTTGGGCACCAACAAGTACCTTTATTGAATCCCAATTTCAGCAAATACTTATCCCAATCTAGCATACTAGGCTCTAGGGTCTTGTTTCAATCCATAAAAATCTTTCTTCAGCTTACATATCATGTATCCATTATCTGATAATGAAAATCCATCAGGTTTCTCAATCTAGACTTCTTCCTTAGGATCACCATTCAAAAAGGAAGATTTGACATCCATCTGATATACCTTGAAATCTTTATAAGTAGCATATACAAGCAAAAGTCTAATAGCTTCAAGTCTGGCTACCGAAGCAAAAGTCTCCTCATAATAAATTCCTTCTTTGTGTGAATATCCTTTGCATACCAATCTTGATTTATTTATGACAACTTCACTGACTTCATTCAATTTATTCCTGAATACCCATTTAGTACAAATAACATTCTATCTTTAGGTCTAGGCACAAGCTCCCATGTGTTATTCCTTTCAATCTGATCTAATTCTTCTTCCATATCTCTCATCCAATTTTCATCCTTGCAAGCTTCAACAACATCTTTAGGTTCAATTTTGGAAATCAAACATACCTCTTTAGTAGCTAACCTTCTTCTAGTCATCACACCTTTGTTCCTATCACCAATAATTGATTTTTTTGAATGATTCAATCTTACATACCTTAGAGTCTTCAGATTACTCTGATTTTTAGGTTCATGCACCTCTCCACCAATAGAAGCAACATCCAGATTAATTGTCCCTACTGGATCATTCTTCTTTGATACTTTAGTCTGAATATGCATTATAACAACATGCTGACCATCATCATATCCACATACTCTGATCTCTTTTCCAAGATTCTCGTCAACCTTCACATTTACACTCTCTACTATCTTTCTCAGTCTATTATTGTAACATTGGCAAGCTTTTCTCTTTGTTGAATATCCCAAGAAAATTCCTTCATCACTTCTTGCATCAAACTTTCCTATGTCATCATCTCTCTTGATATAACATTTACTACCAAATATTTTGAAATATCTCACAGTAGGAACATGACCGAACCATAACGCATAAGGAGTCTTACTGGTATCACTGTTAATATGAACTCGATTGAATGTGTAAACAACAGTGCTAGTAGATTTTGTCCAATAGATGTTTGAAACATTCCCTTCAATCAACATAGTCCTTGGAGCATCCAAAATAGTTATGTTCTTCCTTTCAACAACTCCATTTTGCTGAGGGGTTCTAGGAGCAGATAATTGTCTTTTAATCCCATGCTTCTCATAGAATGAATCAAACTCACTAGAACAAAATTATCCTCCTTTGTTAGATCTCAAAAATTTTACCTTCAATCCTGACTCAGTCTCAACCTTTGCTTTGAATATCTTGAACTTGTCTAATGCTTCAGATTTATCCTTCAAAAAGACAACCCACATCATCCTGGAATAATCATCAATTAGAAACATAAAATATCTATTTGCCTGCACACTTCTAACATTTTTAAGTCCACATAGGTCAATATGCACAAAATATGGCAATCCATTAGATGTATATTGTTTTCTCTTGAAATATATTCTTGTTTGCTTACCCAATTGACATTCCTTACATACCAGATTAGCAGAATTAACAATCTTAGGCAAATCTCTAACAACTTGAGTAGAACTGATCTTAATCATTGAATCAAAATTAACATGACACATTCTCCTATGCCACAACCAAATTTCATCAATCTGAGCAATCAAGCAACTTTTCTCACCAACATTTAAATGAAATATATTACCTTCAGTCTTAGTTCCAAATGCAATCTCTATACAAGAAGCATTTAGGATCTTGCATTTACCATTCTTGAATTGTAAATTATAACGTTTGTCAACCATCTATCCAACATTCAAAAGATTATGCTTCAAACCTTCAACATACAAGACATCATTAGTGTAATGCTTACCATCAAAGGAAATAGAACCTCTACCATGGATCACACAGGATTTTTCATCTCCAAATCTTACTAATCCACCATTATACCTTTCCATTCTCACAAATTTTATTTTATCACTGATCATATGATGTGAACAACCGCTGTCAATTACCCATTCATATTTTTCTTCAACTTTAGTAGCCAACTCTTTCTCCTCAATAATACAACTTGTGGAATCAACAAGTACCAGTCTATCTTCTTTGATAACAATAAATGTAACTTCATCTCCTTCTGATTCTTCATTCGTAACTCCTTTGTCAACATCATAATAGTAGTTCTTCTGATTCTTATACTTATGATTAGACTTGTAGGCTTATCATACTTCTCATGCTTCTCATATCTATCATTTCTATCATTCTTATTAGACTTATCATTCCTATCATACTTAGCCATTCTCTTCAGGCATCTAGAAGAAAAATGTCCTACCTTATTGTAAGAGAAAAATTTCAAAGGCAATTTTCCATCATACTTACTAGCTCCTTTAGGTAGTCTCTGGGCAATCAATGCTTCAAGATCATCTAGTTCTCTTTCTTTCTCTTCCATCTCTCTCCTTTCTCTTTTATATCTAGATATTCTACATTCATCAGGATCATATCTCTACTTTCTAGATACAGATTCTCTAAATGTTGTTTCAAAATTTCCATGTGATTCACCAAATTCACTCAGCTCAAAAGAAACAATCTTTCCAACCAACATATCTCTTGTTACTGTAGTCACACTCTAGATCTCATCAATAACAACTACCTTATTTTTGTAAGCAGGAGGAAAATATCTCAAAACCTTGGCAACAATTTCATCTTCTTCAAGGGTTCCACTAGAACATTTGATACCTAGGAAAAGATCATTCACCTTATCCATGAAGGTATTTATGTTTCCATCTTCTCTCGTCTTTAGCATCTCATATTTTCCTTTCAAGCTCTGCAACTTAGCAACTTTCACTTGTTTATCTCCTTCATTTAGGGTCTCAAGCTTCTCCCAAACCTCATGTGTGGTCTGAAACTTCCCATTACATTTGTCATCTCTTAATCAGTCAAGGCACTCAGCCATGCTTCCTTTGCTCTAATGTTATTTTTTAGCTTCCTTGATCTCATTAGCTATAACTGGTCAATTCTAAGGATCAACATAGATGTTCTTTGTAATTTTCCAATAATCTTTTCCAAGACATCTCAAGTGCACTTCCATCCGTTTCTTCCATATAGCATAGTTACTACCATCAAATCTTGGAATCTCCTTCTTAAAGACAACACTTCCCCTTCCAGTTGCCATCCTGACTCTCCTCAGGTGGTCAAGATTCTTCTGGAAGATTTAGCTCTGATACCAATTGTTGGCAACAACAATGAAGGAAAACTGAGAGGGGGGGGGGCTGAATCAGTTTTCATCGGATTTGATAAACTATAGCAGCAACAAAGATAAGTAGATAAATAATACAACACAAAGCACCAATATTTGGACATGGAAAACCCGGTTAAGGGAAAAACCATGGTGGGAACCTACCCACAATAAGATGATACTTTGTAGTAGTATGTAAAAATATTACAATTGGAAATGCACATGCATTCAGGCACACTGCCTAGAGCTCACTGCTCAAAAGATAATGATCTAAAAGGTTACAACACTCAAAGAAGTCTCATTGACTTACAACAAGATTCAAACTACAATCTGAAAGGAATGAACTGAAAGAATAGCATCTCCAAAAGCCTGATTATAGTTCCGGTTAAGCACAATGTCTACTCTGCAACACCAATCTCTTCTCAATCACCATGCCAAAGGATAAATAACTTATTCACACATACACCACTTTCTAATAATGCAAACACAACCTCTATATCTAAATTATATGACAATATCACCTATTTATACAAATCATCAACCTTGACAACAAGGTCGACTAAACCCTCAGCTCACAAATACAAAATTACATCACACAATACAAAGATTGATCAACAAACCAAAATAATGATATAAATGACATAAAAAGGTCCTAAACCAGATATCCAAACACTCATTACCACCAGAAATTATGCCAAGATCAATCACAATATGCTACACCACCAGAAAAACCACATAACATGAAGAACATCACTGGTTCAACAAAATTACCAAGAAAATGCACAATGAACAATGTGGATCATTAAAAAAAATAGGACATGATTAGGAAACACCAGCAAGTATGTTAAAAACACCAACAATAGTTGCACCAACACCCCTTATCAAATCTTCATTGATCAACATCTGAACCTCAAGAATACTGAAACAACAATAACTGTCACAAAGAAAGATAACTTGCAGAGCACCAAATCATGAACCATGTGAAACAAAGATACAAAAGACCATCTCAAACAATCTCCTAAAAACATAGATCCAGATCTGATCACACCGGAATATACAGGAGGAAATACTGAACTCTGCAAAGCACTGATCACAAAAACAAACTGCAAAACCGGATCATATGATATGATCAATTAAGCTTGCCGAAATACCAAAACCAATACATAAGATTATAATGATACTATAAATACTTCATACACAAAACCATGATACCAATAAACCAATCTGTAATCATCGGAGCAGGAATATGTTGACATCAATGAAAACAACATATCCTAGCAACAACAATGTCCAAGATAGCCCACAGTTTTGTAATTGTTGGCATTGTATTGTCATTGATGTCAACCGGATTGTGTTGTCATTGATGTCAACTAGTATAGAATGTCATTAGTAAGTATGGAATGTTTATCAGTGAGTAAGTATTAGAGACCGGTGTGGTATGTCAACCAGTGAGTGATGTGTTGGCAGTGTGTTGTTGCCAACCGACAAGCATGTGACTGTTAAGAAAGAAAGGTTGAGCTAATGGACAAAGTTCACGCAATCGGTATATAGTTGGATGTCATACATTAGGACTCCCACTAGATGAAGATGTTGTCACCAGATGAAGAGAAGATTGGGAGATAGTAAGGTAGACAAAAGGAATGTCTATCAGGTTATGAGTTTTGATTGAAGATGTATCTACTCAAACAGGGAAGTCACATTGATGCAACACCGGAAGTAGAATGAGCAATAAAGATCCACTCCCACTGGATATTGGAAGGTTGAGTGCAACTATCTATCTACTCATACTAGTAAGTGGTAATACTATGCTTATCTCACAATATGCATGGAATGCATCATAACCGTCTGAGATAAGACAGTCAAAGAAGTTAAAGGTAGGTGGTTGAAGGCCTATACCAGATGACCAAAGTGAAACATATAGATGCCTCTGGTGTGTGAAAAGAGAGATATGCACCAGATCATCAAGAGAAGGCATGATGAGATACCAGGACAAAAGAGGAAGAATAAGAAGTGATGATTTTGCCTCTTTCGCAAACTAGTTGAGATGATGTCCAGGCTAATGAAGGAGAGGGAAAGGTTAACATTGCTAACATGGAGTTATACCAGGACGTAGATGGAGAGTGGAGTCACCACAGTTGGCGACAGATGAATTTTGATGGCATGGAGTCATCAAGGATGTTACTGGTATGCAGACACGAGTATTGTCAACTGGTAAACAGGTATAGTAAAATGTCCAAGCAACTGGTACGAATGAGTGGAGAAGATCCAGGTGTTGCGGTTTAGAACATATGTTCATAACATTGACATGTATCTATAATTGAAACCACATCAAGTTTGGTTAATTAGAGAGCACCTTAATAATTGTCTGAGATATGTGCTCTATGAAAAAGAATGAATAACGGTCCAACATGCAAGTAGGTAAGGCAACTGGTAAGCTAACAAAGAGACATAGTGAAGTGATGAACTCTGAACCAGGAGTAGTCTAGGTCGTCATGATCTAACTGACAGAATGGTGAAGTTTATGGCATGAAGGTTAATCGGTTAATGTATAACTGATAGGTAAAATGAACCGAAGTATAAGGTGAACACTAGTTGTGTGTTTGGTTGGTGCCTGAGCCTAAACTGACACAATTAACTAAGGTGGATGCCAATGAATATGACATGTAGGATCTAGATGGATAACATGCAGTGGTGGAGAGAGTGTCAGTGAGGTAGTTGCTGACTAAGTCAGTATTAATATAGACTTAAAAAATCACAGGTTGAGTGCAGAGGATTGTGGCTCAAAGCAGGTTGAAGGATGAAGATCTAATTCCTTGACATCATGATCAAAGTAGGACATTAGGTTGCAGATCTATTTTGGACAAAGGAACTACGAGATCATTTAATGTAATTGATAGAAGTGGGTTGATGATCAGTTTGAAGGCTGCCATGTTTAGTATAATTAATTAAAATAAAAGATAGTCATGTTACCTGATCTACTGCATGATTTCTGGAAATCTGTCCATCCTTGAAATAAGATCAGATCATATCTTATACAAATGGAGTTGGTGAAGAAAATCCTAGGGCGCTAAGGTTTGATTGACTATTTTGATGGGAAAGCACAAGTATATGTATACAGTTCAAAGGTCAAGATTGATGATGCCGGATGCAAGAGGACAAAGTGTGAGTGTGCGAGAAGAATTAGTCAAAGTGTAATTTGCAAAAGATCATAGTGATTGAGTGTTGGAAGGTGAACCGGTAAGAGGGGTTAATCGGTAAGGAATAGTGTAACCGGTAAACTATCTCAAAGTTGACAATCAATTGAACTGACAGTGGTTGAACCGGTAAGAAGGCGTCAGAAAGTGAGTGAGTGTAGAGAGTGATCAAAGAACCGATAGAGAAGAGGCATAGTGAGAGAAAGAGGATTAAATTGGTAAGAAAGAGTGTGAGTAAGAGAAGATATGACAAGGAAGAAGCAAAGTAGGAGGAGAGTTGGAAAGAGAGGGTGAGCAAAGAATCGACAGAGAGAAGAGAAGGGTTGAACTAGAAGAGAAGAGCTTAACCGAAAGAGAGAATTAAATGTAGAGGTTACATAACTCATTTGTAATTGGGGTATTACTATTGTATTGTTTACAATCATTGTAATCATTGATTTGGTGCTCAGTTCAGGGGTTGGTGCCCTAAATAGCCAGGGGTTGGTGCTCCTTGGGTTGGTGCCCTAAATCAACAGGGGTTGGTGTTGCTTGGGTTGGTGCCATAAATCAGTAGGGGTTGGTGTTCCTTGGGTTGGTGCCCTAAATTAGTAGGGGTTGGTGCTCCTTGGGTTGGTGCCCTAAATCATTGTAATATAATTGTTTATTATCAAGCTAGATTGGAGCAGTAGAATCCACCATCATTTCTCACTGAGGTTTTTCCCATATCGGGTTTTCCTGGTATATCCAATGTTTTGTGATGTGCCTTTGTGTGTGCTTGTTTTATGTTCATCTCCTTTATCTCACTGATATACTTCCTTAGTCTTGTAATTGATAACTTGTACACATAGTCAAGTTTACAAGGCTTAAGGTTTTTGATAACCATTGATTCACCCCCCCTCTCAGTAGCATCTTGTGTTCTACAATTAGTATCAGAGCCTAGGTTCCCAGTTAGATAAGATTTCTCTAGATTGGTTAGATTTTGGAGTCTGAACACAATGGTTAACTTTGAGTCAATCCCTACACCGGTGTTTGATGGGTAAAACTATTCCATTTGGAGCTGTAGAATGGAATTCTACCTATCCTCTTTATTCTATGATGTATGGATGTTGGTTGTAAATGGCTACTCTAGTCCTGCTAGTCCTCCTACTGATCCCGAAGAAAAAATAAGATATGAATGTAATGATGAAGCAATGGAGGTTATATTATGTGGGCTTTCTAATGATGTATCTTCAAAGGTGGACATATGCAATTCTGCAAAGAGTTTGTGGGATAGATTGAAGAAGCTCTATAGAAACGAACCTAGCACTATAGAACCGGTTTGTGAGAGAAAGAAGAGAAATGGAACACATGAAAATACAGATGATGAACATAGATACATTAGCTGCTATAATAATAATGAAGGAGAAACTCGCGTCTTCATGGCTCAAGAGACAGAAAGTGATATACACACATAAAAAAGGGATAACATAGAGCTATCCTACCAGGAAGATGTGTTTGGTAGTGATGAAGAAGATGAAGAATAATTTGAGGCCCAAGTTGATCTTGAAGGGGAGCTGGTAAGTGCCCTAGAAGAGCTGAAAAATGATAGGAATGATTTTAAGAATTACAAAAAATCAGTTCATGAAGAATGCAACCAGTTGAGAACATGTCTTCAAGAGTCAAATACAAATATCTGCATATTGACAACTCAACTAGAAGAAGCCAAAGGAATGATTGATGAATTAAAATTAGCCTTTGATGCCAAGAATAGAAGATGTGAGGAGTTGGAGCTAGATGTGGAGACAAAAGATTAAGAGTATTAGAAGCTAAAAGGTGAAATGGAGAACCTTTAGAAAGACCTTGAGAAGTTTCAAGATGAGCTCAAGGTGAGGATCTGGTTTGATGGCATAAGTAATGCCTTGGATAGAATGTTGAACAAACAAAAGCACTCCAAGGATAGCGGAGGATTAGGATTTGATACCGATGAGTGATCCACAAGCAAGGATGTCTCCAACAATGACATTCAGTTTGTCTCCTCAAATGGAAACAACAAAAGTCAGACCTTCACAGTTAGAAATGCTCCAAGGAAGAAGGTTGACCTAACTACAATTGGTGAAGATATAAGGATGAAGATTGGTGCTACAAAGAGTGACAATGCTGATCCTAAAAGATTTAGCAAGCTGAATGAAGGTGGATACATCATAAATAAGAACATAAGAAGACAACTTGGAAGACCTACTGCTAGTAGAAGACTAAGAGATGTTGCTGCACACAAAACTAAAAAATAGGAGAAGGCCAAGACATATGTCTACTGTAAATGGGCATCCTAGGATCAACAACAAAGGAAGAAGGAATAGAGGAAATGAACCTGCAAGATCACCTCATGTCTAGTAGAATAAGTTTATAAGCTATAAGACCTCCTTCTTCAGTTACTATTTTTCATGTAAAGGATATGGCTATAGAGCAGATGAATGTAAACTGAGGTCCAGGAATAGAAAAAATGTTTTTCCTAGGATAACAATTTAGCTTGTGAAAGATGTAATGGTTTTGGCCATAGAAGTCATGAATGTAGAAAGAAGAATATTTAATCTTATGGTAGCCAGTGTAATAGTCATGCTCAATATGGAAGTAGTTATAGAGCACATGAGATTAAAAGACCAGCATGGAACAAAAGAAGAAGTGTTCCTGCAAGATCAAGACATCCATTGGTTCTGGTAGTTAGCTACAATAGCATGGTTAGGAGAAAAGGAACAAGTCAGATTAATAAAAGACCCCATGAATATCAAGTAGGCATGTATACAGTATGTTACTACAACAATGATTTTGGACATACTATAAAGTTTTATAGAGAAAGGACCAATTAGTAGAAGAAAATTAACATTGCTCCAGAGACAACAAATGAGAAAAGGAGGGAGACCAAGCAGGTATGGAGGAAGAGGGGAGAAAATATAACCATGGGCAGGCACTGTGCACTTAATGCATAGGTGATATCTCCTAAGGCTTAAAGGAGATGCATGACTTTAGGAGGAGCTACATGTTGATCACATCATTCACCCCCATAGTGAAAAGGACAAATGGAAGGAAAAGTTTTTGTCGACACAAGGAAGAAGATGAGATGACTGTGTGTGTAGTTACGGCCTTACCTCCATATTTACAGAATGTGAGATGGATCATTATTGCAAGTGTTAATGGATTGTTCAAACTACAATTGGGATCAGAGACACTTGACACAAGAAGACTGAGATTAAAAGGTGTCACGGTGGAGATGTTGGTCTGGTATAGTAAACTGGTATGTATAGTTTGATATCGGTATGGATGTTAATCATTATTGCAGATTATGTGAGTCAATGTGTTTCGGTATCATTGCAATAACTCTGGTGGCTTGGATTGAGGAAATTATGTCTCAGGCAATATTTTAAAAGTCCTAAATGATAATGTGTTGGTCTGGTAGATGATCTTATATGCATGCATCATTTTGATTTAAACGGTTTGATAGTTGACATGATGGTGATGTGGTTTGGCATTGTGGTCATGTAAAATCATGTCACAAGTTGTGATGGATATCAAGGAAGGTGAAGACCATCTACAAATATTGTATGCGTATCTCTACCGGTATAAGGTGTAGATTGGAGTCCTAATTCAGAACCTGATAGACAAAGAAGGCCAAAGATCTATGGTTCTGGGAGAGTTGCCTACAACAAGGGAGAAGAAGTTCTCAGCTTGTATGTCAAAAGGGGAGAGTTACCTACACAGGGGGAGAATATACAATTGGTATCAGATTAGTACATGCAATTTGTATTAGGTTGGTGTCTGAGCCTTGTATCTCAAGTGTTGCTGGATGAGAGGATGCAGAATATAATGGTCAAAGGGGGAGAAGCAATTGGTAGAATTTTTTTTCAGTCCCCTTTCCCATTTTTGTCAAAGGGGGAGAGAAAAATAGTAGTATACTAGATACTACATGTGTTGACAACAATGCCAAAGGGGGAGATTGTTGGCATTGTGTTGTTATTGATATCAACCGGATTGTGTTGTCATTGATGTCAACTAATATAACATATCACCGGTAAGTATGGAATGTTGACCGGTGAGTAAGTATCAGAGACCGGTATGGTCTATCAACCGATGAGTGATGTGTTGGTAGTGTGTTGTTGTCAATCGACAAGCATGTGACCGGTAAGAAAGCAAGGTTGATCTAATGGAGAAAGTACAAGCAACTAGTATGCAGTTGGATTTCATACAATAGGACTCCCATCGAATTAATATGTTGTCACCATATGAACAGAAGATTGACAAATAGTAAGGTAGACAAAAGGGATGTCTACTAGGTTATGAGTTTTGATTGAAGATGTATCTACTCAAATAGGGAAGTCAAATTGGTGCAACACCAAAAGAAGAATGAGAAACAAAGTTCCACTCCCACCGAATATTGGCAAGTTGAGTACAACTGTCTATCTAGTCCTACTGGTAAGTGGTAATACCGAGCTTATCTCACAACATGCATGGAATGCATCATAACCCTCTGAGATAACACAGTCAAAGAAGTTAAAGGTAGGTGGTTGAAGGCCTATACCGGATGACAAAAGTGAAACATAAAGATGCCCCTGGTGTGTGAAAAGAGATTTATGCATCGAATCATCAAGAGAAGGCATGATGAGATACCGGGATAGAAGAGGAAGAATAAGAAGAGATGAGTTTGCCTCTTTAGAAAACTGGTTGAGATGATGTCCGGGCTAATGAAGGAGAAGGAAAGGTTAGCATTGCTAACATGGAGTTATACTAGGATGTAGATGGAGAGTGGTGTCACCATAGTTGGTGACAGATGAAGTTTGATGGCATGGAGTCATCAAGGATGTTACTAGTATATAGGCACAAGTATTGTCAACTGGTAAACATGTATAGTACAGTGTTCAAGCAATTGGTATAGATGAGTGGAGAAGATCCAGGTATTGCGGTTTAGAACATATGTTCATAACATAGACATGTGTCTATGATTGATACCGCATCAAGTTTGGTGAAATAGAGAGCACTTTAATAATTGATTGAGATATGTGTTATGTGAAAAAGAATGAATACTGGTCCAACATGCAAGTAGGTAAGGCAACTGGTAAGCTAACAAAGAGACATAGTGAAGTGATGAACTCTGAACTGGGAGCAATCTAGGTCATCATGGCCTAACCGACAGAATGGTGAAGTGCATGGCATGAAGGTTAATCAGTTAATGTATAACCAGTAGGTAAGATGAACCAGTAGTATAAGGTGAACACTGATTGTGTGTTTGGTCAGTGCCTGAGCCTAAACCGACACAATGAACTGAGGTGGATGCCAATGAAGATGACACATAGGATCCAGATGGCTAACATGCAGTGGTGGAGAGTGCGTCGGTGAGGTAGTTGTCGATTAAGTCAATATTATTGGATTTCTACACTCTAATGAGAATAGTTGATGTTGTCATTGATGGCAACCAACTGGAAACCAACTGGCAACAGGTTTCTACACATGCACCGACATCCATATTACACCGGAAATGAAGTATACTAGCACTCAGGTTAACATGGGATAAATTTTTGCTTATATGAATTATATTGTAAATGTAATTAATTATTTGTAAGCCAACTTAGTATATTGTAAGGACTCATATATGTATGAGATCTCATAGGTCATTTTGTATGAGAAAAAAGTAATGAATAGGAGATTATTGTATGAGGTGATATAGTGGACAACAAAGGTTTTTGTTAAGGTATCCGACTGAGCTTAAACTGGTACTAAATCAAGCATTTGAGATGCTATTTTGAGTAGTACATTGTATTGGATTTAATTATCCATATTCTAGTCAGTGAGACTCTTTTGAGCAATGCACTCCAGGCAGTTGGCCTTCCTGCATGTGTAGGCCCCTATTGTAAGTAGTATTTATTCATATTGGCCAGTGAGTAAATATTGTGGGTCACAAATCCCTCTGAGTTTTTTCCCACACTGGGTTTTCCTCATTAAAATATCTTGTGTTATGGTGTGCATTTATGTTGTCTCTATTATTTATGTTTGCTGCATTATTTCTTTCTTACCGGTACATTGTTTTGGTTTGCAAAGTTATAAATTGTACGTTAGGAAATAGGAAATCATCACAAACAATATAAACATACTAATCTAGCTCAATCACGAAAACTAAAATGCAATGATCTATCCTAAAACACACTCAATAGAGATATGAAAGTAAAACATTCAAAATATAAAGATTATGCAAACCATATGCAGATCTGAATGCTTCCTTCATGCGGCTCCATTGTTCTTCTTTCCTCTTCAAATATTTTGGTTGTGGATCTCACCTACAAGTGCATGATCATGATATGAAAGCAAGTAGACAAGAAAATTGCTCAAAAGTACTCGAAGCGTGATTGATTAGAAATTCGATAATCTGATTAGGGGATTTGATTGAAGAAATTTATCCAATTTATAGAATTTGGAGAGAGATGAGACAAGAATTTGATGGATGAGATCGATTCAATCTGATGGTTGACATCGCATGCAAAGGGGAGTCTCTTGGGAAATTTCCATTTTGATGGCAAGTGGAAGATGAGTTAGCAGGACAATTCCATTTTCGACACTTGGTTGAAAATGGAAACTTTGCCTTTGAGAGAGGAGACAAGTGATTCACTTTTTAGAAAGTGAATCACTTAAGTGAAGACATTTGAGTGAGGTGGAAATTAATAATTAATAATTATTAATTTCACTCATAAAATCAAATTAGCCAATTAATATTAAAAAAAATATTAATTGTGACATGGACAAAAATATGGTGAATAAATAAATATATATTTATTTATTCAAAAAGGGACATGTTAGTAAGAAAGGGGATTAATTAATTAACCTAGGGGAAATGATTTGAATAAATTAAGATACCAACCCTAATGATGAATTAAGTCCCAATAGTGATGATTGATTGGCTAATAATTGATGAAAATTAATGACAATTGACTGAATTTGACAACAAAATAGGACAAAGGATCGAAAAAGACCCAAAATTGATAATGACTTTGATAAGAGATTGATAAGATTGATTGATAATGACTTGATAATATTAATTGATATTGAGGTTGATAATTAATGACTGATTAATTATCAACAAAGAGGGAATTAAGTCTAATTGTCAAGATGATACCAATTCGAATGATTTAAAAAATGCCAATTATAATGATTTAGGACCAAATGTGATTGAACGAGATTGATGAGGGTTGGATTTGAAATGAATTGAAACCAGAGGAATGACACAATGCCAACATATGATGAAAATCAAATGTGACATAGAAGACATGCTAAGAATTAGGTTAGCAATGTAAGAGTGATGACCAATTTTGAGTGACTACATTTTGCCCCTCTTTGAGACAATGTGATTATGAGCATTGTTTGAAAGAATAATTAAGAAGATCATGCCCCAGTAGATCGAGGGACGGAGGTGGGTGCCCCCTCAAGAGATTTTTTATGTATGAAAGGAATGAATGATCTCTCGAAAAGAAGAGAAGAAATGTTAGAAAGTGAAAATATGATGAAAGAGAAGAATACTTAATTGATTAGAGATAAAGAGTTGAATGAATGATGCTGATACTAAACCAAGATGACTACAAGGACTGACAGAAGAAATGTTAGTAAGAGGAAACTAGATGGAAAAGTGTTAATGATGAAGAAAAATCTTGCTTTCACAAATGCACAAAGAGTAGGTGAGAACCTTTATTTAATGTAGCAAAGCGGAGGCAGAGCATCATGGCATTGAAGGCCAGAGCTGGAACGCAACCCCTTTTGCAAAAGATAGACACATCACACACAAGGAATGAGTGAAGCATCCTAGGGTGCATACATCAAGGGTCGAGGTATGTGCGGCATTCACAAAGCGAACGTACTTATCACAGACACCCAATGATATAGTTGCCCCAGTTTGTGACAAACATTCCACAAACAACAAACATAACAAAAACAAAAGGGATCATGAACCATCCCGGTTACTCTAAATCACTCAGTGACTTCATTGAGCAACATAGGAACATGATCGAAGCCAAAGATAAATCAGTAAAAAGATAAGACTCACAAATTCGACCAAGTCAAACAAATAGTCTGATCGTCATTATCAAAAGTTGAAAGTGTTGATAGGATGATCATGCTGTCTGGTTTTAGGACATGCGGTACCCCGTCTAAGACAAGACACAGTTTGGTTTCGAGTATACCACACCCTGTATAAGACCCATGATAGTAGAGACAAGGACAAATGATTTTGAGGTAACGTTCGATTGATATGACAATTTTGATCAGTTGGAATGTCTGGTTTGATGGAAAAAGTTCATCTGTTAACGCATGATTGCATTAAAGCACAATGTGCGATTGTGAGTCGTTGGATGTATACTCAGGGATCTGTCTATGCACAAAAAGAGATCCTTGATTGACAAAATGCATGTTTTTGGATTTTAATGTTTTGAAATGTTTTTGTGTTCATTTTTTTCAGGACGTTATTTGACTTTTTTGGATTATTTCAGGATGTTATTCAATTTTTAAGAGATTTTTTTCAGGACATTTTTAAATTTTTAAGAGATTTTTTCAGGACATTATTTGATTTTTAGCAATTTTTTCAGGACAGTATTTGATTTTTAGAGATTTTTTTTTTTTCAGGACCTTTTTTCAATTTTTCTTTTTTTTTGAGATTTATTTTGCCCCCAGTGTCTAGCAAGGCAAGGAATATGATAGGTGAATAAATAGGCTTGTTGAAATGATGGTGGATAGAGGGAAGACAAAGGCCTTTTATCATGGAGACAATACAGATGCAATTTCCAAGGGCTATGGCGTGATGGGACAAAAGACTGGATATGACAATGTAAAGCAGTGACATGGCATGAGGGACATGTCAAGAGGTTTTTGAAACCATGTTTAAATTTTGCGTCCTTATGTCAGATCAAGATCAAGGAATGAAAAAGAGTGTATGGATAGTGATAAGATATGGATAGGATAAGCAAGACCAAGAATGGATAAGGGACATGGACTGAAGGTCGAGATAGGATACGGGATAGTGGCAGAAAGTTGCAATAAGCCAGGGAATATGAATGAAAGGTTATAATAAGCAAATGGATAAAGACCAAAAGCTATGATAGACTGAAAGCTGCAAACAAGATCCTTGATGCTCATGAAGATCGTCAGCCTTGTCAAGATCAAAGGTGGAAAGGGAAACTAGACATGAGGGACAATAGGATAACAGAGGGTAATGACAGGGGTTCGATAGGATAATGGAAGGGCAATAGGATATGAAGGAGGAAACTTTCCCCCAAGTGTGGTGTGCAAGAAGTTCATAGATTACGCATGATGCCTGTTTGCCAGGTTTTCATCATGGTACTTGCCCAAGGCGCCTATTTGCCAGGTTTTCACCAGTGGACGAATTATTTTTTCTTTACTTTTTTTTTTTTTGACCTTTTTTTTTTTTTTTTTGACTTTTTCAATAGAAGATGGACACATGATAGGGTATGGAAGAAGGACTCAAGCATCTTTTTGTTTGGATAGTAGCCTTGAAAAAAAATGGACCATGACCTTTAAAAGTATGCTCAAAGACGTTGGTAGGATAAGGACATGGAAAAAGAGATGAAACTAAGGCAAGGATTTATGTAAAGGATAGGATCAAAGGGATCGAAGGATGGAAAATATGCATTGGATAATGAATAGGGTATTGGAAGAATTGGGCTTGAGTGGATGGAGATGAAGGCAAGATCGACATTGGCACACACCTTGAGGGGTGATGGACTGATGGAGGAAAGACGTATTTTGGATATTGAGATTTTGAGGAAGGAAAGGCTATGGATTTTGGGACATAAGGGCCCAAAATAGAAGAAGGAGGTGATGGAGGAATAGACTTGGAAGGTTTGGATGGAGGAATAGAAATTTTGGATGCCAAGTTGGATGTTTCTTTAGGCTTTTGTGCTTCAAGGAGCCACTTAGGGATCCACATGGTTTTTGATTTTTCATGCTTTTGTGGTTCCTTGGAGTGCATTGCTTGCACAAGGGATTTAGGAACCCATATATATTTTGACTTTGATTTATTTTGCTCAGTGGGCCTTTGTGACCTTTTGGATTTTTCCTTTTCTTTTTGGATCATATTTTTCTTTGTTTTGACATGTCGATTATATTGGACATGTTGATCCTTGAATACATGTGGATTGCTAGACTTATGAATTTTATACTTGGCATCCAAATTGCTTGGAGGGGGAAAGGAATGCCTTGATGGATATGAATGAAATGGACTTCTTTTGAATGGATGAAATTTACTCAAGGATGTGTGCCTTTTCTGACCTTGCATAAAGGATGAAGGGATATAAGGACCTAAGATGGATGGAAGGTATGATGGGGAAGGGATATGTTTGGATTTTGAAGGGATGTTGGATTTAGTAGGGGTACCCACGTCTTAAGGAATTTCACTGAGGCCCTGACCCTTAATATTTTCTTTAACATGAAGGGATTCTTTCTTATGAAGATCTACTCCTTTGCCTTTATGAATATCTTGACTTGTAGGATACTCTTTTCTTTGGGAAGAAGACGCGAGTCCATTATGAGGTGGATATGATATGAGAGAAATAATGAGATCTTGAAGTGGATCGAAATGCACCAAAGTGGAAGAACCCATTATGCATGTCGAGGGTTCATGAACATCTTGCACTGACACGTTAGAATCATGAAGGGGATTAGGATCATGAGGGGGACTAGGATTGTGTAGTGGACATGGTTCAATGACAGGTTCTTCAAGAGATGGAATGGGAGAAATAATGGGATCATCAAAAGGAATGAGATCTTGGAGTGTATATGGAGCATTAGGATGTGGAGATGGAGGAACAAGTGAATCTTGTGGAGGATCTGAAGGAATAATTTGATCTTGACAAGGAGGAAGATCATTGGAATCCTCTTTAAAGGTGTTTTTCTCTTGACTTTCAATGGGATCATCGTAAAGGATGGAAGGGATATCTTGATCTTTCTTAGGAAGTGGAATGTCAATGGGATTTGAAAGGACATTGTGTTCATGAAATGGAAGGGGATCGTTTGGGATTGGATGGACTGGGATATCTTGATCTTGCTCGGGGAATGGAGTGTCAATAGGACTTTGGATAGAATGGACAAGAATAGGGGAATCATCGTGAGTGTCTGGGAAGATGGGGTCCTGGTCAACAATTGGATGGGATGATAAGGTTTCAGGATCTTGATCTTGATCTGTTTTAAGACATGTTTCTTCATGCTCTAAATTATCCTCTTGACATGGGGTTGGACTTTGGATATGCATGGAGGATTCTGACAAGGAATCAATGCTTGAACATGAGGAAGAGGGACTTTGAATGGGGTCCTCTAAAATAGGTAATGGCAATAAAGTGCATGGTGGCATTGGGTCTTGTATTTCTGAAACATGAAAAGGATTTGGATCATGAATTGGATTATCATGGCAATCAATTATGGATAGCCCTTGGGTAATTGCGTCCTTGGGTGTATTGTTTGATGAGGACAATATAGAAGGTTCTTGTGAAACTTCTAAAGGTGTAGGGATAGATGCCACTGGAGAGTCAATTTGTTTGCGAGGGGATGAGGCATTGCTAGACATAAGTGTATTGTTTTGATCTTCCTCAAAGAACTCACTTGGTAGTTTCCTTAAGAGCATTGCAATAAAGCCACCTTTCTTTCGAGGTTTTGACATGATTGGACCTGGAATTTGAACTTGTTTTTGATTTGATGTCATGTTTTGATATTGGACTTGGTTCAATTGTTCTGACATGTTTGAAACTTGGCTTGGTGTGTGTTGAAACCTTTGTTTTTGAATGTTTGGTTGTAGTTGTTGACATTGATATGTTGATTGAACTTGTTGATATTCCACCATTGGTTGAACTATTTGTTGACATTGTATTGTTGGTTGGACATATTGTTCAAATTGGACCATTGGTTGTATTGGTTGTATATGTTGGACCATTGGTTGTGTCTTTTGGAAATGTTGAACAATTGGTTGTGATGGTTGAAAATTTGATTGATAGTAAACACCTTCTTGTTCTTGTTGTGGAGGCACATAATGTTGAAATTGATGTTGTCTCTTTTCTTGAAATTGTTTCATCATCTCTATTTGGGAGAGGAGAGCTGGTATGTCTGATCATTCAAGAAGAGATCTTACATCAATTGGCTCGATATTTGGATTTCGAACTGGAAATTTTTGAAACATTTTGGACACTTGTGATCTATTCTTCGCAATGTTTTTCACTTTTTGTTCCAATATCTCTTCTTCTTGAGCTAGTTTCTCCTCTAGTTTTTGTATTTGGAGACTTGTTTCATCATAAAGAGTTTGATCAATGTTGCTTTGTTGTTGGGTTGGATAGAATTGTGATTGCATTGTCGGTTGATATGTCAAACTTTGTTGCATCATTGGTGCTTAAAACCTTGTTTCAATAGACATGTCACTATGCAAATGCAATATTTTTGGAATTTTTCAAGGGCAATATATGATATGCAACTAAATGCGAACTAAATGAATGAGAATGCAACCTATGTTTTTTGGTTGTTTTTCAAGATTTTGACAAACTTTTGAAATGCAAATCTAAAAGAGACCCTTAGGAAATTGAAATGATGTCTAGACCTCAAAGGACAAAAGGACCAAGTGACAAAGGATAAGATGACAATGTCTCCCCTATATGCTTGGATACTAAGCTAGGTTTGATGAAATGACATGGATGACAAAAGGACAAAAGGTTTGATAAGGTCTAGACTTCCTAACAATGACTTAGGGTTTATCAAAGATTTGGATTACTCAAGTATGGCAAAACCTAGTTTTGAGACTATATGGAAAAGGGACAATTAATATGCAAGTGACCTTAATATGATATGATAATGACCTAAGCTTAATGAAGAGACTTAGGGTATGCAATGTAAATGTATGACAATGATATGACTTTGATGCAAGAGGACATATGCAAATGGGTGACTTTTATTGATATGCAAAGGAGTATGACTTAGGTGAAACCTAACCTTGGTAGTTGACAATGAACTTTGCAAAATGCAACCTAGGATGAACCTAAATGTAAGTGACATGAATGTTGAGACAAGTTTTTGAACAATGTTTGATAACCATGTTTGAAGGTGTTTTGAAGTTTGTTGGATGAAATGCTCTTATGTTTAACCTTGTTTTGAATCAATTTGCCTTGTTCTTGAAATGAGATGCAATTCAACTTTTGACAAGCAAAGAATACAAGATATTTCAACTTAGACTCAAGACAATCATGCTCATTCCCACATTTCTTACAGTAGGCAAGGACATTAGGTACTTGAGAGGTAGACTTGTTATGGGATTCAAGGAGAATACATAGATGCTTGACCCCACGGGCTCCCCTCCACGGCACTCACTTCTTAGGGCAGCCAAGCATCAGTCCCCATGGAAATCTCCCCATGGAAAACTTAGTATCTCTTCCAAGTATCCGAACTTGTCCTTCTCAAGCAACTAGAAGGGTTTTTGGCCTCTAAAAACAAGGTGTTTAGTAAGGATTTCTGTTAAGCGTTACTCCTTGATGTCACGCAGGCGTGATTGAGACATTAAGCCCATCAAGATACCAAACAAATGTAGTCGTGCAAGCATGATTTAGACCGTGAGGCCCTACTTAGATGTTGATATGAGAAAGAGTTCAAGGGTCATCACTTCCCAAGTAACTACAATTCCCACGTAACCCTTCCTTCAAAGCTTTCACCCATCAGGTATTTGTTTATAGTGAGTTATAATACCAAGGTATTCTAGCCGTACTTGTCATGCCCAAAATTTAGGGCAAAAATGGAACAAATTTTTTTTAAAAGATACTAATTTAATTAACAAGCACACTCTTGCGACAAGCGTTAACGAAAAATTCCATTAATAAATTCGAGCTCATTCTGAAATGAACGAAGCATCGACATTCGGTTATATTCACATCGCGGAATAACCTACTGGTTTAAATTTTATCTCCAAAAGATATTTAATTAATAGTTTTATTAAATTATTCATACTAACAGTATTAGGAGAGATATTTTAATTTATCCTCCAATATGACTATATAGTCTTTTAATTCTTTTATATTTCTCTTTATAATTTAACCAAAATTAAAATCGGGATTAATTAAATATATACATATATACATAATTGATTATGCATATATTTATATATTTAAAATTTAATTACTTATACAAAAATGCTCAAATTCACACATTTATATACATATATATAATTTCCATATGTATTTATGGAAACATATATATATGTATATTTAACTAAACTGGTAAATATTTTAATAATTATTTTTAATTAACTGCCCTAACCTCCACTCGGTTAGGGTTTTAAACCCTATATATTATTATATATATTTTTTTTAACTGTTAAACATCTTAGCTGGGCCGAAGCCCTTGGCGGCCATGAATCCATCTATTTTTTTTTTTTAAAGCAATGTTTTGGCTGGGCCGAAGCCCTTGGCGGCCATGAAAAAACCCCTCTTTTTGCAGGTCACGGAGAGAACAACAAGTTTGGCCGCGCGCGCGCCACTGTGTGAGCGCACAGTGGGCGCTGCGGCACCACTGTGTGCCCACACAGTGGGCGCCGCTAGCGGCACCACTGTGTGGCCACACAGTGGCGGCCGTGGCCGTCCACTGTGTGCCCACACAGTGGGAGCCGCAAGCGGCTCCACTGTGTGTGCACACAGTGGGCGCCGCGCGGTCGTCCACTGTGTGAACACACAGTGGAGTCCGCGGGGACCCCAAAACTCATTTCTTTTTTTTTATTAAAATTTAATTTTTTTCTTTTAATTAAAATACATAATAATATTTATATGTATATATATATATAAATATATATATATTTATATATATATATATATATATATTTATTTATAAATAACTTAAATAAGCATAATAAAAATAAAAATGAAATTTATTTCAATATAAATTTATATAAGGTTTTTTTTTTGAAGAGAATTTTACATACAAAATTCTAAACTAATATAATAAAGAAAAAGATAACATTAAGATTAATCAAAAATAGAAATATATATATATATATATATATATATATATATATATATATATATATATATATATATATATATATATATATATATATATATATATATATATATATATATATATATATATATATATATATATATATATATATATATATATATAAATTCATTTAAAAAAAAACTAGCTTTTAAATCAATGCTAACAAAAATACAATACAAAGTATTTTATAAAGATACATTATACTTTTTCTGGAAATAAAGAAATCCATTTATATATTCTTTTTTTTTTAAATAGAATATTCACTTAAAACAACTTTTTTTTATAAAAAAGAAAACATAGAAATCTTTCAACAACAATAATCTTTTATTTGCCACAAGTGAAATATAATTAAAGTCAAAATGAAAAAAAACAATTCTTTTATTTCTTTCCATAATACTAGAAGCTTTTTACATGCAACACAATTTATACCCCTTTTTTTTTTATAAACCAGAAGTAGAAATAACAAGCTTTTCTTTCTTTAAAACATCTCTAAAATATTCTACCAAATTTACAGAATGATTTCTCTGAACAGTCACAACATTAAGACTTCAAGTCTACTATTACAAATTTCAACTTGCTTCTCCTTTCTCCTGAATTTGAGGCATTTATTTACAACAACTTTAAACATACATCTGCAACTGAATTCAAATATTTTCAAATACAATCTTCTGAATATCTTTCATGAATCCTATCCTCTTTCTTCTGAATTTCCTGCATAATAGAAAACACAAAATCGACCACGGAGTGCTCACCTCCCAGCCTAGGCTAACTGGTAGCCACCCCCGAGCTCGGAGAACCAATTCCTAGACGGGTACAAACAGGCAAACACAAAGAAACACAAAGCATACAAATATTCCAGACACATTCCCAACCTGGCTTTCACAGCACCACACTCTGGTGGTGAACATTTTCAAAGGGTGGTAGTGGACCAAATACCCTGAGGAGAATCTGCAAGTATGTAATAACAAGAAGCCACCTCATGGCACAAATACCATATCAAAATCTCAACCCCATAAATTCCTTATGCCCCCCAAAGGCATTCTAGCCTTATAACCCTCCTTATGACCCCCATTGCACAAACAGGCCATGCAGCAAGGGTCACACAAAGATCCCTTGTGATCGCTCTCTAAAGAGAGTCTCTCACTCGAGGGCTGTCACTGCTACCACCTCAAGATCCTCTTCTCTCCCAAGAGAAAGAGAGATCTTGAGAAAACTCCCAAAACACATTCATTCATAAAACAAAACCAAAAGATTTTCAAACTTTCATTTTCAAGAATACAGATTTTCTTATTCAACAACTTTCAGAAATAAACAAAAACAGGTCATTAAAAGTAAAAATGAAACCAACCTTAATCTGCCCAAAGGTTATAATGATATCTGAAGAAGAGCTGCCCAATCCACAATTCTTTATTTTCCTTAATCAATTTCTTTATCCCATAACATTATTTTTCTTCCAAATTTTCTTCTGTCTCCAAAAATGGAGAGTGGGTGATTAACCAGCTATTCCCAAAAATCTTCCTTAAGAAGCTCACTCTCTGAGTTCTCACAGGATTCTAAAAAAAAAAAAAATCAAAAAAAAGAAGGAAGAAAGCAAAAATGCAAAAAGACTTTCCTTTCAAGAGGGAAAATCTAGATTTGATTTCACTTCCATTTTCAATTTTCGCTCAACTCAAAAAAGCCAATTTTTAAAGCGTTAAAAAGATCATAATAAAGTAGAAACTTGCCTAAAATTACCCCTAACCCCTAGGTATACCTTATGGGCTTCAGGAAACCCTAATAAACTACCCCTAGGTGTTCATTTAACCCATTTTAAACCCCTCTAAAGTTTATTTTCGGGTCAAACATAAGTTGACCACTCCAAATATTATATTCTCAAAATATCTTTTTGACAACACATTATTTTATTTAAAATTAATAATAATTAACACTTTCCCATCAAGAGACAAGATAAAATATTTAAATTTACATCCACACATGTGTCAAGTGACACTAATAAAATACTTTTACAAAATAAACATGAAATTGTCTCTTGAGGTTTTTACACAATAAATTTAAATAACACATAACACACATGCAGCATATACTGATACGAATAAAATACAACACAAACGGGGTGTTGTCTCTCCAAATAGACAAACCCTGACTTTACGAACATACATAAGTCTAGGTTTGATTCTCCGTAATTTTCCATGGTCACATGGTAAATTTCCTGCGCATCTCAATTTACACATTAGTACTCCCAAATATTCATATAAAATATAATTCAATAATACAACAATGCACATCATTACTTGCATACAGTTTTCATCTGCACAGATTGAATACATCTTTTGTCAAGCAAATTCACATAAGCAATTTTCATCCCAATTCACATAAACTAAACATACATCATAGTTCTATATTCAAAGTAAAGTCCTGCAAATTCATTAACGACATCTATCATTGCAATATCATTCTATCTAATAATCATGTAGTGTTCTATCTCATAAAGCATGTAAGTAAAACATCAATTCATAGCAATGTTATCCAATATCCTGAAGTCATAAAAGTTCTAAATTTCAAAATGCATCAAAACAGAGTATCCATAGTAGTCTAAAATATAAAATCCACTGAATGTCAAACTGAGTCGAGGTGAGGCCTCACAGTACTCACTTTGGGTCGTTCCCTTCTCACGATTATCACTTGCTTGCAAAAGCAAAATGGTCGGGAAGGCAGGCCCTCTAAAGGTGACACACAATCAAAACAATGAGCATGGTATTGAAGATCTAGATTTCTGATCACCCTAAGAAGGATGAGAGCATACTCTCCTACTCCAATGTCAAACTCAACAATCAAATCAAACATAGATTCATTCCATCCTATTTAGAAGTCATACTAGGTGCCTAAACATTAATTGCAAACACAAAGTTTAGTTGTAGTCCAAGGCAACCTGCAAAACCACCAAGTTAGAAGTTTGATATGTTTGATCTTTGACTATCGAACCTGCATAAAATTCATTAGTACTTTGTGAAATAATTCTTTGTCAAGCATTTTGCCACAAAGCTACCAACAATGTTAGAGAATCAAGAGAAATGAATCACCATCAAAATTAATCCATAAAAGTTGTGATTCTTTGTCCTCTTAGATTAATCTATGTGAAATTTATCAAATTTATCACACTAGATTAATCTAGATAAAGTTTGCATGAATGCATGATTAATTTGCCAAGCTAAATTAATCTAGATGAAGGTTGCATGATTTTGTTTTTTGAAAATTTTGACCATTTACAGTAGCATAATTAAAAATGTCATAACTTCCTCAATATTTATCCAAATCACAAACCGTAAAATGATCTGGAAAGGTAAAAACGTGATCTAATATACCTAGAAATCATTTATTTTAATTCTGCATGAAATTTTTTACATGATCAATTCATTATGACTATTTTTTTTCTTAGAAGAAAAATCTGCAACTTCTCCACAAAAAAAATCTGCAACTTCACAAAACATTCAAAAAAAAAATTTAGATCCAAGCATGTTCACGTCGGGTTCACCAATTAATGTACGTTAGGAAATAGGAAATCATCACAAACAATATAAACATACTAATCTAGCTCAATCACGAAAACTAAAATGCAATGATCTATCCTAAAACACACTCAATAGAGATATGAAAGTAAAACATTCAAAATATAAAGATTATGCAAACCATATGCAGATCTGAATGCTTCCTTCATGCGGCTCCATTGTTCTTCTTTCCTCTTCAAATATTTTGGTTGTGGATCTCACCTACAAGTGCATGATCATGATATGAAAGCAAGTAGACAAGAAAATTGCTCAAAAGTATTCGAAGCGTGATTGATTAGAAATTCGATAATCTGATTAGGGGATTTGATTGAAGAAATTTATCCAATTTATAGAATTTGGAGAGAGATGAGACAAGAATTCGACGGATGAGATCGATTCAATCTGATGGTTGACATCGCATGCAAAGGGGAGTCTCTTGGGAAATTGCCATTTTGATGGCAAGTGGAAGATGAGTTAGCAGGACAATTCCATTTTCGACACTTGGTTGAAAATGGAAACTTTGCCTTTGAGAGAGGAGACAAGTGATTCACTTTTTAGAAAGTGAATCACTTAAGTGAAGACATTTGAGTGAGGTGGAAATTAATAATTAATAATTATTAATTTCACTCATAAAATCAAATTAGCCAATTAATATTAAAAAAAATATTAATTGTGACATGGACAAAAATATGGTGAATAAATAAATATATATTTATTTATTCAAAAAGGGACATGTTAGTAAGAAAGGGGATTAATTAATTAACCTAGGGGAAATGATTTGAATAAATTAAGATACCAACCCTAATGATGAATTAAGTCCCAATAGTGATGATTGATTGGCTAATAATTGATGAAAATTAATGACAATTGACTGAATTTGACAACAAAATAGGACAAAGGATCGAAAAAGACCCAAAATTGATAATGACTTTGATAAGAGACTGATAAGATTGATTGATAATGACTTGATAATATTAATTGATATTGAGGTTGATAATTAATGACTGATTAATTATCAACAAAGAGGGAATTAAGTCTAATTGTCAAGATGATACCAATTCGAATGATTTAAAAAATGCCAATTATAATGATTTAGGACCAAATGTGATTGAACGAGATTGATGAGGGTTGGATTTGAAATGAATTGAAACTAGAGGAATGACACAATGCCAACATATGATGAAAATCAAATGTGACATAGAAGACATGCTAAGAATTAGGTTAGCAATGTAAGAGTGATGACCAATTTTGAGTGACTACATAAATAAGTTCAAATATTTAACTAACTAGTTAGACACTGATTCACCCCCCCCCCCCCCTCTTAGTGTCTTTGGGACTGTCATTGAATCTAACAATTGGTATCAGAGCTTGGTCCTCTATTTGCAAAATCCTAATAGATTGAGGAAGATTATGAAATCGGTACAGATGGAGAACTTAAGAAAATAGTTGGAAGGAGCTCTTGAAGATTTTGATGCAAAAAAATTGAAGAATATCAAACTTGAAGATGATCTGAGGACTGCTAAGGAATTCATTAAAGGACTTCAGGAGAACCTGGTTATAGCACAAAATAAGAGAAAAGAACTTCATGAGAAAATGCAGAAAAATGATGATGAAAAGGAAACTCTTACTGATATTGCAGACAAGTTGATGCAAGAGAACACTAACATTAGAAATGAAATGCAAGACTTAACCATGAGGCTATGTAAGGATCTTGAAGACAAAAAGAAGAATGAAGAAGACTTGACTAGGAGACCCAATGATGGAGGTAATGAAAATATGAGACTTTGTCATGAAATTGACATACTAAAGACAAATCTTATTCACATGCAACATTATAAAGATGAGCTTGTGAGACAAGTTGGAATTCTTGAAAATGAGTTGATCACTGCAAATAAACACAAAGACAAATTCAAGAAAAGTTCAGAAAGACTTGATGACATGCTGAAAAGACAAAAACCTAATGGAGATACAACCAGACTTGGATTTGAACATGGAGAAAGTTTTAGGACTGCAAACAATCAAGATCATTGTAAACCGGTAAGACAACCTAATGCTTATAAATTTAATGGGAAATATTTTAATTGCAACAAATTTGGTCATAGAGAAAATAAGTGCAGATTTAGAGATAATTAGAATACAAACTTACCCACCAGTCAATGTTCCAAATGCAATAAAGTTGGTCACAATTCAAAAAATTGTAGAATGAATGTGAAATGCTATGTTTGTGGTAGATTTGTGCATTTATCTAATCAATTCAGAACACAAAATGGTCAAGGATATGGAAAAGCTATTCAAAGGAATAATGTAACTTGTTATGCATGTAACATGATTGGACATATTGCAAAATTTTGTAGAAGCAAGACTATATTGACGAACAATAAAGGATCTAGTGTGAAAGGAAAAGAAAAGGTAAATGAAATAAAGAAAGAATTTTGAAAACAATGAATTAAGAAGGGAGATCAGAAAGTTGATGAATCCATCTCTGCACCAGTAGAACAGAGTAATCCTCCATCGATACGAGATTCTTCATCTAACTAAGGAATAATCCTTAGGGGGTATTGCAGCAAATTGAAAATCATGCACTCTACCCTTGGTTGATGGTAAGAAGATACATTTCTTCTTTATCTATAGATATGTTAAGTTTTCACTTAACCGACGAGCATTTAATGCGGTTTTTGAAGAACTTTTTGGCTATAAAGCACTAGAAAACCCTCATTTCGACTCACCAAGCATTCAAGAATTCAAAGAGTGCAAAATTGAGCAAGTGCATTCTAAGGTGAAGCAGCGAAGTAATTTTCAAGCATTCAAATTTTGAGTAAGAGGTATTTATCTTTCGAAATGGCATCTCCATCTTCTACACCTGAGTTTATTGCAAACCCTTTTGTGGTAGAAAATGTTAAGAACCCTAGGCCTGTTTTTAAAATCATCCCTAAAATTGCCAAGCAAGATGATTCTATCGGAGCATTTTTGAAAATTTTGATGGGAGTCGCTTTTGCCGAAGACCCTAGAATCTACATTCACTGCAACATAGAAAACCTAGGAATTGATGATTTGGAGAACATGTAAAGTGGTTTTTATTACCAATGAACAAGGTTTAATTGAGATATTGAACATACTTAGGATTCATTATGATACTGAACATACCTGAATTTCCTAAGGAGGTAATCTATCTAGTTCTGAGTAGAGTTCATGGAGAGTTCATGTGGCTTGACTCTATTTTTAAAATCTCTAAGGAAGCAATCAAGGCAGTTATTGGTTTACCCTCAACCGGTAGTAGACCTAACAAAACTAAGAAGATACCTAAAAAAGGAGTTATGGAGTTAACCGGAGCTACATCTAATAACAGATCTCTTAGGGTTAATGACATTACTGATCCAAATGTGAGATATGTGAGTATGGTACTTGGATACAAAGTAACTCATGCTAACATATTGAATTCAGTTTCCAGCTTATGTATTCATAATGCATATGAAATGGTAAAGAACAATGCTAAGATTAATGTTTGTGAATGGCTTAAAGATGAATTAATAGACAACCTGAAAAAGATCAAGGGTGACAAGAAAGGGACATTTCATTTGGAAACCTTCTTGTGTGTCTAACGATTTACTTCACCAAAGAGATTCCTGACATTGGTCATAAGAAATTTGGATATGACATCCCGACAGGCAAACAAATCAAGGAAGCTATCACCAGTATGGACTCTAACAGTGACAACATTATAATAGACTACTTCAAAAACTTTCAGAATAAGATGAGAGCTAGAGAAAGGTTACCCCAGAGCATAGTAGACAAATATGATAAGCAAATCTGCTTTGTAGTTAAACATGATGAGACATGGATGGAAGCAGTTAGCCCTAGAACTATTTAGGTTACTGAAATGGGTTATGAAGTTGATCTAAACATTTTGGAAACACATGCAAAAACACTACTTGAAGCACCTAGAGAACCAACTGAAGAAACTTTTAGAAATGCTGAGACCATTGAGAGTGTTGCTTCAATGCAAAAATAGAGAAAAAGAAGAGAAAAGTTTATAAGAGATGCATCCAAGATGACGAAGGAGGTCAAAGAAAATGTGATGAACATAAGTGGTATATCTGCCAGTGATCTAGAAAGATTGAAACTAGAAGCTCATGTTTCACCGGTTGTTACTTCTTCAAATAATGACAATGGGAAAGCAATAGAGTTCAAAAGAGTAGAAAGGAGGAAGATAAAACCCTCATCGGTACCCTCTCCTTCTAACAAAAGGACTAGAACTCTGAGAAAGAAGCAACAGGCAATTAGGGAACCTAAAAAGAAACTAACACCAAAGAAGAAATAGACTAAGACACCGGAGGAATTGGTAAATGAGATCACATAGGATGGAAATCTTTGCAATGTGAATAAGTACTATCATTCCTACAAAGATTTAGACAAGGACACTATAGAGGCTAGTATAATTTTACATTTAGATATCTATAAAAATATTTTGATTGAAGTTGTAGAGGATCTACCGAATAACTTATATTTAAGGCTAGAAGCTAAAAGAATGTCAGTGATGGAACTAGATAAATAGCTAAAAGTTGAAGCACTATTGGAAGTGCACCCTATAAACTCTAAAGAGGAAATTGATGATCTAATCTTTGAGGCAAATCGATTAGTTTTTATCAGTGGACACCGATAAGTAAGCCTAATGGCTGGTAGAGTTAAGGAGATTGCTGATGAGACTGTAGACAAATGGGATATCTTTTTTGTTGAAAGGGAAAAGAAAGAGGAAAAGGAAAGATAGAAAATAGATAAGGTGTACTGAAAGGACAAAGAGAAAGGCAAGATTGGTGGTGTGCCTTCTATAAAGGTAATAGATAACATCCCTCCACCAGCTCAGGACACCCCTCCATTAACTTCAACATCACCGATACATACATAAAATCAACTGGATAAGGAAACTGATGAAGTAACTCATGATGATACTAACCTAGAGTCTGAAATTCTTTTTACCATGAATGTGGATACACAGGATATAAAAATTATTGTGGATAAAGAGACTGCAGAGGTTAAGTCAGATGATTTTAAGGATAGTAAGGTCTTTGAGATACCGACACACATTGTTCTCTCAGAAGACTAAGATACCGGAACAAGTAGAGCAACCAGAGACTGAGAAACCAATAGAGGATAAGGTGACTAAAATAGAGCAACCAGAATCAGGGAAACTAATAGTTGAAGAGGTACTAGTACAGACTGAAAAATCAAAAGCAAAGGTACAAACACAGACAGAGGAATCGGTAGAAAATGTAAGTAAAGTGGAAGCAACTGATGGAAATAAGGAGGAAATAGTGAAGGTAATTGGGCAAACATCTATTGAGAGGAAACCCATAGCAGAACCAAGCACATCTATAGGTGAATTTAGACCTACTAACATAATAGAGGTTCTATTGGATTCTATCAAGAGGATAACAGATTGTAATGCCATATCAGTTAAGGCTATTGATAACATAATACATATCTTGAAAATTATTGCACCTACCTGTAAGATAGATCACATTAATGACTCTTTAGGTAAATTGGACACATTGTCTAAATTCATTTCTGAAAATATCATAACTATAGATAAGGTGAATGAGGATACCATAAAGGAAAGAGTAGATAAAGAGAAAGGAGAATTATTTGAGAAAACCATCCAAAACTGTAATGAGCATATGGATTCATTATTATCGGTACTCAACTCAACAATTTTGGAGTATAAGGAGCTATATAGAGAAGCATGCAAACCTCACTATTTGACAGAGGATATAGATGAGAAAATCAAGAAGACAGAGAAAGAAATCGATGATATTGTAGATAATTTGATAGGTTCTTCGGGACTTATCTCAATTTTTGAGCAGGAAATGCCAGTTTTGAAGAGAAGTTAGAGAAACTTGAGAGAGAGAAAGCAAGGATAAGGTCAAAAGCTCGGGAACTCAAAAGTAAACTTGGTCCAAAATTGGACTGTCTCATTACTCAGTGGGTTGAGCTATCAAAGGCAACATTTCAGGGAGAACGATCACCTGAACAAAAAATACACTATCTAACTGGCATGATCTAGAAGATTGAGACCATTCTCTCCGACAACAACAAATTCATACAGAGCCTAAATCTAGTTTTGGTAGACATTTTTCAGATTGTAACCAACTGGTTACAAGCGATGAGGTAGCATTTTTGTATTCTTTGATTCTTTTTGACATCCTTTTGTAAAGCGGAAAATTGCGATCGAACCCTAGTTGCTCTCCCCTCTTCCAACTCCAAGGAGAGAGAAGGGAGAGTCACTCTAGGGTTGATGGTTTTCACTTAGGAGGGACTTTACATTCAAAAGAGGGGTTGAAACCCACAAGATCCAATCTCACACAATGCAAGATTGGATGCTAAATGTGTTTCAAGGGTTAAGAAAGCAAGGCTACCCTCTTTTGTAAAGAATGTTGATAGAAGAATTAAACTAGGAATGCATATAAAGTGACAAAGATTCGCTTATAAACTGAGATAGGGATATAGGATGAAGCTGCGGACCTGGAATTAGTAGTAAAATGTCGATACGGCGCTATCCTGCAAATTTGAGCAAAAGTTGATGGGACGATGGTGCCCGGCGTGCACACGGTCCTCTGAAAAATCCGCGAAATGAAGGGGGATCTGTTCATCTCTGCACAAGGATTCCAGTTCTTCAATTTCAGCCGCGTACCTGCAACCTACACACAGAAAAGCAAAGACGATTGGGGGGTTAGGGATTAGGGGTTTGCCCTTAGGTCAAACCCCGGTTTTGGAATTAACCAAGAAATGAGAAATGTTGTAAATGTAAATGTATGTAATGTAAAACAAGTACTAATACCTTGTTGTAAGGATGTTTGTATCCTTATGTGTGAAGGTATAGATGTTGTTGTTTGTTGTATTGTTGTATGTTGTATGTAGCATGTAGTATGTGATCTCCTCTTCAATGGTTGAATCCTTGTCTTGAATGCAACACTTAGCCTTGAATGGAGACTTAGAATGATCAATTGCTTGAAAGAATGCTTGAATGCTTGAATGCTTGAGTATAGTTTCCATGCTTTTTCCCTCATACCGAATGAAAGAGGAAAATGTAGTTTATATACTTGTCAATTAGGGTTGATAGACTGATTTTCCCGACCTTAGGCCGACCAGGAAAGTTTATTTTCCAAATTGCAAACAAAAGGACCCGAAGCCCCATAGGAGACCGGGCCCAAAATAGGGCCACGGACCAGGGCGCTGGGCGCCATGGTCCTGGGGGACCAGGGCGCTGGGCGCCTTGGTCCTGGGGGACCAGGGCGCTGGGCGCCCTGGTCCTGGGGGACCAGGGCGTTGGGCGCCTTGGTCCTGAAGGACCAGGGCGCTGGGCGCTCTGGTCCCACCTCCCGGGATAGCAGGGTGCAAAGGAGGTTCAGGCCAGGGTGCAAGAAAATGCAGTTTTCAGTGTCATAAGCAAGTTTCGGGGTCTCCATTCAGGTTGCGTGTTGCGTCGCCATCGTGAAGACCGAAATGTAGTCAAAATTGCAAGTGTCACAATTTTAGGACGCTACATTTAGCCCCCACTTTAGCGGGAGTATAGGCGTACGCCAATACTTCCGGTAAAGTACAAGGAAACAACATTGAAAAACTTTCACCACGTCAAGGAGGCAAGATACACCAAGCCCCCAGTGGACTAAGGATCTTACGACTTCAATTGACAAAGTAAAAGGGAAGATCACGAGGGAGAACCATGACTGTCAGTAGCAAGGTTCCCTCACTATGAGTCATGCAAGAAAAATATCAAAAATTTTCAAGGCAAGGCTAAATTTGCCAAGAAATTTTCAAGTATCTTGAAAAGATATGAACGGGATGTATGCCCCCCTATGTTAAAGCGATCACACATGCCTCACTGGGGGTGATTGCTTTAAGGTAGTGATACATATAAGAAAATGAAAAAGGGAAAGGAGCACGTTATCACAAGGATTTAGCCCCCAAGTGTGAGATAAGCCCAAGGATAATATACACAAAACACAAAGCACGAGGTGACTTCGCTTTCCTCGGGGTCAGTATGTTGTATGATAATTCATGTATATCATATGTATGTATGCATAATTGTTCTTCATTCCCCAATCAAGGAAGGTCACCTAGAAGAAGGGAACACATGTGTCTTTTGAGTCAACATGAGAGAGATCGAGAGATCTCAATGCTTTGCATCATCCTCAAGTAGACAACACTAAGGACAACAAATAGAAGAATGATAATAACACATAGAAGAAGTAACGAAAGAGAGGAGGAGAGAATCTGCTATGCTAATGAAACTAGTCTAGCACGTCATCTACCCCCCGATCTTGCTGATCAATGTTTCGGGAAGGCAGGGAACACGCTATAGGAGGAACATCCAACACAGCAGATGGAGCTATCACAAGATCCAAACAAGGGCTATGCTCATATCCCAAGCCACGGTGTTCTTGTCTAGGAGCTAGGATAAGTGCTTTAGAAAATTCGTTAGATAAATGGTTATCAATATCGACAAGTTCATATTCACTATCAGAATGAACAGGAGAAGTAGCATTTTCACCATGAATAACATTTTCATCTATATCATCATCAAGATTTATAAAAATAGGATCTTTAACTTGCACAGGATCAAGACCATCATGCATCTTATGTTTAGGAGATTTCGGCTCAATCATCGGCTGAGGAGAAAATGGAATAATGCTTGTTGAAGGTGTTTTTGGGGATTGCAAAGTTTGAGCTCTAAGAGGACGCTTTCGTCGGCGTTCACGTGCAGAACGATTTCGTCTAGTCTTAGTAGGAAGTTGAGAAGATTGAGGAGGAGGAATGTTCTCATCCTTATCACTTGGGTGTTTAGGTTGTGGTCTCTTAGGCTGGATAATAGGAGAAGAAGAAGGTCTCTTCTCTCTATAGAAGGAAGGAGGAGGAACTGCTCCATATAAAGGAGGAATTTTTGGTTTAGGAAGGAGACCAAGTCCATCATGACGAGGAGGGATAGGTCTACTTTTAGGAAGTTTATTAGATATAGACATAGTCACATCCATAGGGATGGGTTGGGTATCTTCTTGAGGAAAGACATTAGTTTTATCTTTCAAAGGAAGAACTTCCTTCTCAAGAATGATAGGAATGTCAAGTTTGGGTGTTCTAGGTTCACTTAGAGATAGGATCATATCTGCTTTCCACTTTTGATAAGATTTGAAAAGATGATCACTTCGCGGAGGAAGAGATTGGAATTGTTTAGGCCAAAAGTAATCAAGAGGAATGCTAGAAGTTCTTTCAGCTGGTTTAGAGAGACTATGATTGACAGTAACAACTTCACCATTATGGGGAAGTTTCAAGCACTTGTGGATAGGGGAAGCAATAGCTTTCATGGAAGATAGCCAAGGATAGCCTAGCTTCACACGAAATTGTTCAGATGATGGAATAATAGAAAAGTCCACATCAAGGGTTTTGTTATGGACCTCAATAGGTAATGTAATAGAACCAATTGCAGGAGAAGAAAATGCATCAAATAGTTTCACAACCACATTTGTTTTGTCATAGATCACTTGATTCAATTGCAAAGTAAAAATAAATTTTTTAGTAATGATATTAACCATACAAGAAGGATCAATAAGCACCCCACGGCAAGGTGTGTTCTTGACTTTTGCAACTATATATAAAGGACCATCAGGTGCCCTGATAGTTTCACTGGAATCAAATGTGATGGAAGGTTCTTTAGGGATTTTCTGTTGCTCCACAAAATTAATCACATTCGGAGTCATAGACACAAGATCATCAGGTGAGACAGAGGAATCAGTAGTATCAATCGCATTAGAGGTATGAGAAGGCAATGGATCAATAAAAATCTGAAGATTTTGGTTAGGAGGAGCTACAGATGTGTTGCCTTTATCATTCACTCAAGAAACAGAAATAGTATTATTATCAATCAAATCTTGAATTTTCCCCTTTAAAGAAATACATTTTTCAGTATCATGCCCAGGTTGACGATGAAATTGACAAAAAGATTTGTTATCAAAATAAGGTGAAGTAATCTTTGTAGGATCAATTTGCCTTATAGGAGGAAGAGTAAGCACATTTTGTTCCAATAACATATTCATAATACTATGCAATGATTCATTCAAAGGAGTAAACTTTCTTTCTTTCTTGAAAAACTTAGAAATAGGAGACACACCTGATGCTGCATTCACATTGTTGTTGATGATGTTTTCATTGAATTTAATGGACTCTCTATTCGGTTTAAACTTCCCAAATAGTTGTTGACTACTATCACCCTTATCACTCGGAGTCATAGGATGTGATTGTTCCATTTGACTCACAGTCAGTTGATAATTGTGAAGAGTTGCGCACAACTGTTGGAAAGAAGTAAACTCAGAAAATAGGAGTTTTTCTCTAATGTCTTTTTGTAAATTAGAAATAAATATTCTTTGAATATCATTGTCAGGCACTGGAAAAGAAATTTGAACATACAAATGCTTATATCTACCAATGAAATCAGTCACTTTTTCTTTAACACCTTGTTTACAATGCATTAAATCAATAAAGTAACTTTAGGACTTATATTGTTTTGAAATTGTTGAATGAAAGCATTTGCAAGTTGTTCGAAAGAAGTAATAGAATAGGAAGGCAATGAGAAATACCATTGTAGGGCTTTGTCTCTGAATGTTCTAGTAAACAATTTTGCAAGCAACCTTTGGTCATAAGAAAAATCAGTACATATTGTTTGAAAGGTCTTGACATGTGTTAGAGGATCACCCTTACCATTATAAAGCTCCAAATGTGGAATTTCAACATGTTTAGGGGGAATAGCTCGAACAATATCAAGAGAAAGTGGGCTCGCAACATCAAATGTGGGCACACTAAACTTAGATTGATTCATAGAGGTAATTTGTTGCTGTAAAGAAGAGACAGTTTGTGCAAGATTGTTAATGGTCGCTTCAGTCGAAGAGTTCATATTAGATGTGTTGGATTGTGATGGATGTGTTATGTTATTGAAAGAAGGTAGAGAGTAAGGTGGTGGGACACTATGATAGTTAGTCATAGGAGATGATTGGATAGGAGGAACACTACAAGGAGGAATGGAATGATTAAACAAGTTGCCCCCTTGCATCATGTTCATTTGTGGAGATGTAATAGGAACACTCATTGAAGGAATGAACGAAGAAGTTGGATTGAATGAAGGAAGAGGGTTGATTGAAGAAGAGGGATTGCCCCCATGATTAGTGATCATAGGAGGAATGTCTTGTGTTGAAGTAGTCATTATGTTTGATGTAAAAGTAGGTATACTAGCAATAGAAGTCATCAAAGGAATAGAATGATTGTCTTGAGTAGGAGGTTGTGTATAACCTAAGGTTTCGGCACAACTCTTCATAGGCATCACATTTGAATCCACAATGTGTGCAATACCATGCAAAATATCAATTCCATTCTTATCACTTTGAAGCATACGTTTTAGACCCTCAATTAAAGGAAGAGCTTGACTATCAGGGTATTCTTGAGACATCCATTGTCGAAAATCATCAAATTGGTTATCCAATTTTGAAAGTTGTTCTACAGAAACCTCATGGAGAGCTTCTTCATCATTAAGAGGATTAGAGGAATTACCCAGGTCCTCGTTAAAAAGACCATTCAAATTAGGTTCCATCTCCTCAGTAATTAAACCTTGGAAGGACTTAATTCTACGGCTTCGTCTAATGGGAATAGTGTAAGTAGGGCTTATTGTTGTAAAACTCATGCACTAAAGAAAGAGAGAAGATTTTGAATTTTAAAGGTAGCAAATTTCAGTAAAACCAGCCAATCTTCCAGATTTAAGCTGTTAAATACAATCAGGACAATCTCCTGAAATTTCAGAAAAAATGTCCAGGACCGTGGCGCTCGGAGTGCACACGGTCCTCGCAACTTTTTTCAAAATTTGTAGGGATGAAAGTTATGATGATTTTACAGCTAACCTGAAAAAAATTGAGTGATTTTACAATCTGTAGATAGGCCAAATTAAAGTTGCAATCTCAAGATTGAACCCTACCAAGATTGTCGAAAAATGCAAAATTTGAATTTTGAAAAAGAGAGGGAAACTGAAATTTTGAATTTTATGATTTTAGAGGGAATACCAAAAGCAATGCAAGTTTTGAAATTTGAAAGTTGACTCAATTTCACGCAAAATTCAATTTTGAAAGCGGAAATCAAAGTTGTTGTAATTAAGCACTTAATTTCAAAAGTCACAAATTGCACAAATTTGAATGAATTACCGAAATTTCGAATGAATGCCAACACACTTTTCAGATTTAGGACTGTAAGAAACACAATTCTGACACAAATTTCAATTTCAACAATTTTTGAATGATTAGAAGCCTCAATCCAAGCAATCACTAGACCAACTTTGACTGTAATTTTGAAGGTGTTAAAATTGATAAAATCAGCCAAAATTCTGGATTTTAGCAGAAAAAGATCTAGCTCCTGAAATTTCGGAAAAAATGTCGGGGACGATGGCGCTCGGAGTGCACACGGTCCTCGCAACTTTTTTCCAAATTTTCAGGGATGAAAGATATTATGATTTTATTGCGGAATCCAAAGTTATAGCTGATTTGGAAATGTTTTGATCAGTGAAATTGTCGAACAAAGGTTGAATCAAGAGGGTCTTAAAAATTAGGGTTTTGACATTTAACCACTTAATTTTCAAAATTAAAGCACAAATATGAATTGATAATTTGTAATAGAAGGGCAGATCTGAAACAAGCATTAACAATTAAACATTTCACAAGTTTAATTACTTAAAAAGAAAATTTAGGGTTTTTATGCAATTAACCTCTAAAATTTTGCAAAAGATCAAACATGGAAATGTAATCAAGGAATCCAATTTTTAGATCTAATTATGCATAATCAGAAAGGATGTTCACGTCGGGTTCACCAAAATGTAAAGCGGAAAATCGCGATCGAACCCTAGTTGCTCTCCCCTCTTCCAACTCCAAGGAGAGAGAAGGGAGAGTCACTCTAGGGTTGATGGTTTTCACTTAGGAGGGACTTTACAGTCAAAAGAGGGGTTGAAACCCACAAGATCCAATCTCACATAATGCAAGATTGGATGCTAAATGTGTTTCAAGGGTTAAGAAAGCAAGGCTACCCTCTTTTGTAAAGAATGTTGATAGAAGAATTAAGCTAGGAATGCATATAAAGTGACAAAGATTCGCTTATAAATTGAGATAGGGATATAGGATGAAGCTGCGGACTTGGAATTAGTAGTAAAATGTTGATACGGCGCTGTCCTACAAATTTGAGCAAAAGTTGACGGGACGATGGCGCCCGGCGTGCACACGGTCCTCCGAAAAATCCGCAAAACGAAGGGGGATCTGTTCGTCTCTGCACAAGGATTCCAGTTCTTCAATTTCAGCCCTGTACCTGCAACCTACACACAGAAAAGCGAAGACAATTGGGGGGTTAGAGATTAGGGGTTTGCCCTTAGGTCAAACCCCAGTTTTGGAATTAACCAAGAAATGAGAAATGTTGTAAATGTAAATGTATGTAATGTAAAACAAGTACTAATACCTTGTTGTAAGGATGTTTGTATCCTTATGTGCGAAGGTATAGATGTTGTTGTTTGTTGTATTGTTGTATGTTGTATGTAGCATTTAGTATGTGATCTCCTCTTCAATGGTTGAATCCTTGTCTTGAATGCAACACTTAGCCTTGAATGGAGACTTAGAATGATCAATTGCTTGAAAGAATGCTTGAATGCTTGAATGCTTGAGTACAGTTTCCACGCTTTTTCCCTCATACCGAATGAAAGAGGAAAATGTAGTTTATATACTTGTCAATTAGGGTTGATAGACTGATTTTCCCGACCTTAGGCCAACCAGGAAAGTTTATTTTCCAAATTGTAAACAAAAGGACCCGAAGCCCCATAGGAGACCGGGCCCAAAATAGGGCCAGGGACCAGGGCGCTAGGCGCCATGGTCCTGAGGGACCAGGGTGCTGGGCACCCTGGTCCTGGGGGACCAGGCGCTGGGTGCCCTGGTCCTGAAGGACCAGGGCGTTGGGCGCTTTGGTCCCACCTCCCGGGACAGCAGGGTGCAAAGGAGGTTCAAGCCAGGGTGCAAGAAAATGCAGTTTTCAGTGTCATAAGCAAGTTTTGGGGTCTCCATTCAGGTTGCGTGTTGCGTTGCCATCGTGAAGACCGAAATGCAGTCGAAATTGCAAGTGTCACAATTTTAGGACGCTACACCTTTGTCATTGATTTTAGAGGGGGAGTAGGAGTATGGAGAAAAATAAAGAATAGTATGGAAAAAATAAATATAAATACACAGAGGAGATCACTTGCTCAGGGGGAGCACACTTCATTTTGGATTTTTCTCATGAGTGTTGCCATCAATGCCAAAGGGGAGATTGTTGGCATTCTACACTCATGAGAATATTTGATGTTGTCATTGATGGCAACCAACTGGCAACCAACCAGCAACAGGTTTCTACACATGCACTGGCACCGACAGGCACTTTCACCGACATCTAGATTACACCTGAAATGAAGTATATCAGTGCTCAGGCCGACATGGGATAATTTTTTTCTTATATGAATTATATTGTAAATGTAATTAATTATTTGTAAGCCAACTTTGTATATTGTAAAGACTCATATATGTATGAGATCTCATAGGTCATTTTGTATGAGAAAAAAGGAATGAATAGAAGATTATTGTATGAGGTGATATAGTGGACAACGAAGGTTTTTGTTAAGGTATTTGACTGAGCTTAAACTAGTACTAAACTAGGCATTTGAGATGCTATTTTGAGCAACACATTGTATTGGATTTAATTATCCATATTGTAGCCAGTGAGACTCTTTTGAGAAGTGCACTCCAGGCAGATGGACATGGCTTCTAGGTGCCTAAGGGTTCTCTTTCTTTTGAAGCAAAATTATCTATAGAGAAGGCTATATTATGGCACTAGAGACTTGGGCACATTGGAGAAAAGGGTCTAAGGACCTTGAAAAATAAAAATATTTTTGAAGGTTTGAATGATTATAATCTTGATTTTGATTTCTGTGAGCATTGCATTTATGGAAAACAAAACCGCATTCAATTTTACTTGAGTTCTCATTAATCTTGTGGTGTTTTGGATCTTATTCATTATAATGTGTTTGGTCTTGTATATGTTCCTTCTATTAAAAAATACACATATTATGTTTCATTTATTGTTGATTTTAGTAGAAGGACATGGGTAGACTTTCTAAAGAGTAAATATGAAGTTTTCAGTCATTTTAAAGAATTTAAAGCAATGGTTGAGTTGTAGACTGGAAATAAAATTAAATGTTTGATGACTGATAATGGCAGTGAATTTTTCTTTAATGATTTTGATAGATTCTTTAAAGATTGTGGCATCAACAGACAAAAGACAACTCTATATTCTATACATTAGAATGGAGTTGTAGAAAGAATGAATAGGACACTGATAGAGAAGGCTATGAGTATATTGAGTGGTGCTGGTCTAGAACAAAAGTTTTGAGCTGAAGTTGTTGCAACTGCTTGCTACCTGACTAACAGGTCTCTTACATCAACTCTTGCTGATAAAAGGCCCATGGAAGCATGGTCGGGTCACAAGTATTCATTGATACATCTTAGCATTTTTGGTTGCAAGGCATATGCACATGTGTCAAAGGAGAAGTGAACAAAGTTGGAGAACAAGGTTGTGAAATGTATCTTCATTGGTTATAGTTACGGTGTGAAAGGATACAAGCTTTCGGATCTTGTTGCACAAAAGGTAATTCATAGTAGAAGTGTTATTTTTAGAGAAATTAAGTCTCCTTCTGTTACATTGCAGCCATAATAGAAATATGTGACTCAATTCCAATCTGTGCCTGAAAGAGTTGAATTGGGACCACTTGATAGACAAGAATTTGAGGAGAGCTCATCTAGCTCTAAATCTTCAGAAGAGGATGAGGAACCTCCAACTCATCTTGTTCGAAGGCCTACAAGACATAGAGAACCAAATGAAAGGTATTCACTTGATGATTGGAGATGTATTTTTTCTTTGAATACTAATATGGATGAACCTAGATCTATAGAAGAGGCATTAGGTATGAATGATGCAAAATCCTAGAAGATTGTGATAGAAGAAGAAATAACAACTTTGAAAAAGAATGACACATGGGATCTTGTACCATTGCCTAAAGGACGAAAGCCTGTTGGTTGTAAATGGGTGTTCAAGAAAAATATTGGTTCTGATGGAAGCATTGAGAAGTATAAAGCAAGGTTGGTTGAAAAAGGCATTTCTTAGGTTGAGGGTGTTGGTGTTTTTTGTTGTTATAATTAATCCTAAGAGATATTATAAAACCATAGGCTATGGGATTGAATTCTTAGGTCACATAGATTTGCACTATCAACAAACTAAGCACAAGAAAACACAACAACAACAAGGTTCTCATAACCTTCTTCACTTTGAGCTCCATCATACTTAGGAGGGTGTTCCTATTTTGAGCTTGCATTGATAATAACTTTACATCATCACAACCCGTAGGATTATGAAAGATGGACTATTCACAAATTCATAAGACACTTTATGCATCACCTCAGATTTAAGCTTAATCTCACTCATTTTTTCTTTGAGAAAATCTGAGAACAGGTAATTTAAAATAACTTATAAAGAGGAAATGGGAAAAGGAAGATTAATTTGATTGTAAATATTTCTGAAACAAATTTTGAACAACAAAAGGCTAGTGTCTATCCCAGGGCATTGAGTCAATTCCTAGATTACAAATGCAAACCCAAACAGTAGATTACTTCAGATTAGTGAGCCTTTCAAACATCAATTCCTTACATTAATGTAGCTCCTTTTTCTATTACATAAAATGTATGCTTAGAAGTGTGGAATCCTACGAATGAGAAAAAAATCAAGCATATCAATGAAACATTATATTAGAGACTAGAAATCATAAATAAGTTAGTAAAACAAGATCTCTAAAGTTGTCTTATTGTTCTCTATCTCCAAGGATCCTTCAAATCAAGGTGTCTCTCAGCTTGGAAGAGCACTTGATCTCTAGGATGTCTACCTAAAGAATGAGGGATAACATGATAATAGATCTAAATGCAAGTGCAACTAAGATCTTAGCATGTGCTATTTATATGGAACTATGATATGGTGGAAGATAAAAAGATTAGTATGATATTAAGCTAGCATGCGTATGATATGAAGATGATATTGATCTAGAATGGAAATGAAACTAACATGATAAGTTAAAACATGATAAAAATCTATTCTATGATCGAAAATGCTTATCCTAACAAAGAGAGGCAAAATGCTTCATGTTATGTGACTATAGTGTAGATACATGAAAACTTGGATATGGATTATGAAGAAAGTGAGTCCTATTTATAGGGAAAATAGGGAAATGGATGGTTAAGATTCAATAATCTTTACAAAGGCTATGATTGAAAGTTACTCAATCCGTGTTTATAATTTTCAACAATGAAATGGTGACAATTGTCAACAAGAGGTGGCTTGAGAGGAGATGTAAGAGGCATTAAATGCCTGAGAAGACATGAGGGTCACCCTAGGAGAGTGTGGTTAGGGTTAATTAGGATTAACCAGTGGATAAAGCTTTTACCGAAAGGGTAAACTCTTGTGCAAGGGTTAATAGGATAACTAGGTTCAAAGCACTGAGTGCTTAATGAGACCCTTGGGTTAGATGGGGGTTGAGTTAGAGAGAAAGTCTCTAATCATGTGGTAAGGTTGAGTTAACCATTAATGGTTTGGAAGACTTTGGAGACAAATTTGTAAGATCCTTACAAATTTGGGGAACTCAATAAGTTAACTTGTTGAAGAGATAAAGTCTTTAATGCATTTAGATGACTTTCTTCCAAATTTGGAGAAGTGATATGATTTACATGATTTAGAAGACTTAAGATTAGTTAAGTGGGATTAGAGGGATTCTAGAAGGATGCTTAGGATGCAAGTGGAAGATATTAGGATTTTAATTAAAATAAAAAGATTTATTTCAACCAAAAATGAATGCAACTTGCATTTGTAGGAAAGTGCAAGTGGAGGGGGGTTTTATAAATAAATTTGATTTATTTATATGCAAGAAGATGAATTTAATTTAATTAAAACGTGGAAAGAGAATCTAATTAAATAAATAGAATTTATTCAATTAATGGAAGAAGGGGGATCTAATCAAATGTTGTAATTATTTAATGGCTAGATAAAAGAAAAGGGGATATTAATTAAACCTTATTTTAACTAATAGGTGAATAAGAAATAATTAAACAAAATAAAATTCATTTAATTAGATGCACCAGTTTTAGTCATCTACATTTTTCCCCTCTTTGAAGTGACGTGTGACCACATGTTAATTCAAAGAAAATCACTCGATATGTGGCCAAAATTTTTGATTTTGTTGTTGTTGCCAATTTTTTTGATATGATGCCCCAGGTATGGATACAAATATTGATATGATGTTGATATGATACTGATGCCCCCTCGAGAGATGAATTGAGAAAATTATGCCACTCGGGGTGATGTTAATTTTTGACGATTTTTGGAATTTTAAAATAATTTTTTTTTATATTGATCTGCCGATAAAAGTGAATTGAAAATGGTAAAAATATGGTGCGAGCATAGCACGAACATTCCCCACATGTCCATCTAGGAAGAACACCATGCCTACATCACCATGGGCTATATAAGCCTCCAAGGGTCCCATTCCATCTCATTTGTGCACTTGGCATTTGGAGATTGGAGCTTTGGAGAGGAGAAGAGAAGAGAGAGAAGGATGGAACCTCCTTATCCCAAAGCCATAGATTCAAGCAGTTTTGATGTTTTGAGAGGCCAACAATGTATGTGTTAGGATAATCGGTGAATGACTGAGAAGGGGGGGCTGAATTAGTTGTTAACAGATTATAACTTTTAATCAACAATATGATCTTAAACAAATCAAGTATTGGTAAAGCACAAACATATGTTGGTAGGAACAAATACAAGTAAATAATACAACTTAACAATTAACCACATAATCAATGTAAAGAAACCATACCACATAACACCACGATTTGTACATGGAAAACCTAGAAAGGGAAAAACCACGGTGGGAAGCCTACCCACAGTCAGATGATACTTCTACAGTAAGTATGTGTTACAATGAGGGGCTTGCACTTGTAGGAAGGTACACTGCCTAGAGCATACCGCTCATTACAAAAAGAGTCTTAGTGACTACAAAGAGGCTACAACCTTCTCAAGATAAATGGGCAACAATCCAATAGAGTGAACTGCTAGAAATATCATCTACTATGCCTGATTACAGTCCTGGTTAAGCTCAATGCCGAAGGACTAAATCCTCTTCTGAATCTAATTCGATCACCAATGATTGATCAATTCCTCTGTCTGAATGATATTACAATATTATCACATTACATTCCTTGACCATGACCTTTCCAATATAACCATGATACTTTACAAATAGTTCTACCTCTTATTTATACAAACCCTAAGGCCTAAACCGATTAGGTTGGCTGACTAAAGATATTACAATAATATCATTACATAATTCCATTTACAATGATATTCCATGTCGTCTTAAGACAAAAACAATAATAACAAATCCATAAAACATCTCGAATCATCTAGGTAACATGTAGAGTACACGCTAGCATGATACCGGTCCATAACCTAGATAGGTACTAGACCTATTCTGGGTCCACCATGCTAAAGAAAAGTCTTCAATAATTTGAAGCATGATCAAAGAACATCTTTAGCATCTTGAAATCCATCTAGAAGCTGCACCAACACCAATTATGCATCCTGCCATGATTCCTCAATGAAAGCTCTGCCGGTAAAGCCTTAAACCAGTGCCGGTAAGGGTTTACCAGAGTGTATGATAACATCTGATTACCAAACCAATGCCAACTGACCAAAACATGCTCATGGAGCATATATCACATGAAATCAAATATACTTCACTGATCCAGACATGTCGGAAGTGTCAACAGACAATCTCTTCTGTCGGTAACACTAGATCTTCTACCAGTAACCTGTCTACCGGTAACCATCCAACAACTAGTGTAGACATCAATGACAAAACATTAATGCAACACATAATAAATTCATCCATAATGCCAATAGTATGGACCTCTATTAAGTGGATTTTCTAACCTCTTTTGTCTGATTTTTGAGCATTTTTGGTAGATTTTTCAAGATTTTTAGAAAGTTTTCCGTATTTTTCCATACCCTAGGTTTAGGTGTACGTTTTAGCGCATTTGATTGTTTTTGAAGTGCATACGATTTTTTGTGTAGCGCATTTAAAATTTATTGTAGCGCATAGGATTTATTGTGCAGTGCATTTGATGTTTAATTTAGCATATTTGATAAGCATATTAGCGCATTTGATCAGTCTTTAGCGCATTGGTCAACTATTGTAGCGCATTTGATAATTTGTGTAGCACATTTGATATATTTTATGGTACAAGTATTATCTATTATTGCACATTTTAATAAGCACATATGATGACTTTTTTAGTGCATTTAAAATAGTGAGCAAATGTTGATATGTTTTGAAAATTTTGAAGTTGGCAATTTTGATTTTTGGGATGTAGATGATGTCGAATACTTGGTTCAATGGTCAAAAGGTCTTGTTTTCATTCATTTTTGTTGATAATGTTGTTTTATTTTGATAGGACTCGGTGTTGTGTTTATTGATGTGTGGATAGATAGAGTTTATGATCAAAAATCTAAATGGATAGCGTGACTTGTGTCACTGATAGGAGAGGTCTGCTTGATAGTGTATGATCGACACTCCAAGTGCTTTATAGGTTCAATGACTAGGTCACTGATAGGATAGGTTGAGATGAACCTTCCCATTTTTCTAAGAGTTTAAGATGGAAACTCTTAAAATTATAGTGTTACTTGTGTCACTGATATGGGTTACTGAATCGATATGGGATAACTTGATTTTGATATGGAGTTGATATGGGTCTTTTTTATTCGATATGGGTTCATTTGATTTTGATATGAGTCTTTGATGTCGATATGGGTTTCTTGAGTTGATAGGAGATAACTTTTGTGTTTGATATGGGATAAATATGATTTGATATAGGTCACTTGTATGTCTGTATGAGTCATTGAGTCACTAATATGGGTTGCGTGAGTCGATAGGAGATAACTTTTGTGTTTGATATGGGATAACTTTGATTTGATATAAGTCACTGGTATGTCAATATAAGTCATTGTGTTCCTGATATGGGTTTGATTGGTATTGGATAGTGTGATTTATGCCACTGATAGGAGAGGTCAGTTTGATAGCTGATAGGATAGGCTAAGATGAACCCACCTGATTGATGAAGAGTTTATGATTGTAACTCTCGATTGATAGCATGATGAATCTCACTAATAGGGGCTTAATGAGACTATTTAAGATCTCACATTGAGCCAATAGAAGATTGTTTGATTGACATATGTTGATTGGGTTGGAATCCAAGAACACTAAGAGGGGGGGGTCAATCAGTGTTCTACCAGTAAATGTTATTCTGAACTTATTCATTATGAGTTGGTTAACAGTAAATAAAATTAAAGTGCATAAACCAAATAACACATAAAGAAGCACAACCATAACACCAATATTTATACATGGCAAACCCTGTAATGCAAAAAATTACGGTGGGGTTGATACCCACAATATCTATATACTTGATCAGGGTATACAAATATTACATAGAGGGGATTGCACATGCAATTAGGCTCACTGCCTAGAGCTCACTACTCAAATAGAAGTCTCATTGACTTACAAAACATTATACAATGATTACAAATAAAAATGAACTTATAGATTACATTTGACCATGCTAGATAAGTTCCAGTTAATGCTTTATCAACCCTCTATGAACCAGTTTACTGATACTGTATTCTGCCCTAATCTGCTACTGGTTGAAATTGCAGACATGAAACTATGCACGAAAGCTTCACTCAATGACCAAATTGCATACCATCAATCTCTAACTGATTTGCATCCAAAGTCGCATCTCTATTAACCTTAAATCCATCACTAAAAGATCTTACTTAAATACCCTTTAACTTTTCACCATGCCGGCCTCAATGATAAAAATAAACTTGTTAGCTATCGAATCACAAGGTATATCATGCATAATCTTGATGACCATGTCATCCTTCACACACTACCAAAAATTCCTTGAAATAAATTATCGGGGTCACAAGATATCTTAGTCAAGTGTTATACTTAACTGGGTTCCAAATACATGTTACCGGGACCAAGACTAACTGGTTATTAAGGATAAATCAAAGTGTATATACTGGTGGTGTGTAGTGTATACCGGTTGACCTAATCAAAGAAAAATGATAAGACAATGAATCCTGATGAGAAATATCAACACTTGGAGATGATTTGCCATTAATGACAGCCCTAAATGCAATTAGCCTTATCAGATGAGTGTCAATTGCCCACAATCTCCCCCTTTTGGCATTGATGGCAACACTCATGTGAAAAATGATACCATCTCTGAGTCTCTCTGAATCTCCTCCCCTGATCTGTACAGTCCTACTATATACATCTGATATACTCCCCCTGAGCTATATATACATTTTTCACTATAGTCCTCCCCATTTGATATCAATGGCAAAGCAGGGTGCCCACAAATAATTCTATACAGATATATACACATGCAAGTTCTATACAAATTTCAAAATGTCAGCATACATAGTCTTCAAAAATGAGAAGTATTTATCCCAACCTTTCTTGAGAGAATCAAGAATGGTGGTGATTCCATTCAAGAGACTGGCATAATATTCAATTGCCTTTGATTTTGTGGGATCCTCCTACATGTTAGACATGCATTCAGTCTTATGAAATAATATATTATCAAGCTGAGGACCTATAAAATTAGTGAGCTCTATTGCTCTCTTTATTATGTTGTCCCTTTTCTTCTCTAATCTCAAAATTTGATCCATGACCACCAAAATTGGACCATCTAAAGAACTTGTTAGGTTCATTGTTGGGTTACAAGAATTAGAAATTTGAATCAAATTACCTTTACAGTCTAAGATTTACTTGTCTATGGAGGCTGTAAGATTTGAAAAATCTAGACAAGTCTTGTAAAATTTTCCTCCTTCCACCAATGCTGCATCAATGGATTGTAAGCAAATTTAAAGTTTACCCTTCTGAAATGCAATCATTTGCAAAATGGTTTATTTCCGGGCCTCTACAAAAAATTTCTTTGCCTCAGTTATTGAAAGTTTTACCAAAGAGTCATACTATTTGGGAATAAACCAATGATCTCCTGTAGTTTACCGGATGAGCTTGTGCTCTCCTATGCTAGAAATAAGGTACGAACTGGTTCAAAACTTCAAAAGTGTTCTTAATCGATTCTTTGTCTTTTAATTCCTACTAGGTCAATTCCTGAGTAGCTTGTGCTTGGAGTACTGCAGTGGCAAAAAATTTCTGTCAGAGACATCATATGATAAGGCTTGTCAAAACTAATAGAAAATTGTGACAAATTTCCTTTGGCTATTGGATAATGTATCAATTACCAAGCCAGAAGAAAATTTTGTCACAGTTTTTTTGCCTTTGTCTGTCAAAGATTTATTCACTATATCTTTTATTTGCTGTGCACCGATGGCTTCGCCACTTGGTGCCTTATCCTGTTCCTGTGCTTCCTCAACAACTCCATTATCAGTATCCTTTTCCTTTTCAATATTAACCTCTGTGTCCTATACATTATCTATCGGGGTATCCTCTACTTCAAAATTGGACTCACTAGCCGGTACAGTAGTAACCAGTGGAGTGCTAGTCGATGGATCAGTAGTTACATTTTGTTCATCTATCTTTGTCAGTTCCTTATCCCCTAGTAATTATATATTTTATGATTGAACAAAACTAGGACTCAACTCATATCCTAGACTCATAATAATTATAACCCAAATATCAATGGTCTCCTTTTGAATTTCCTCAAATCTTTCTAACATCAAATTATTTATCTGATGTTTTGGATTGAATTCTGATGAACCTGTCTTATTAATTAAATATGCTATCTCTGGAGGGGTTATTGATGGATAGAGATAGAGTAATTTTGTCTTTTATTTTCCGGTCTAGAGTTTGAGCATATAATTTTTTGACCTCTAATTTATCATATATCTCATTAGGTAAAATTTTCTCTAACTCAATCAATGCTCTACTGAAAGAATTAAGGTATAAAAGAATATCTTCCTCTAACTTCTTCTTATCCTTATCATCAAAATCATTAAAGAATGTATAAATATTATCCAGATAACCGTCATTGATAATTTGATCAATGATGTCTTGAGCATCGAGTTTCCTCTTACCGATTCTCCTCTTTGCTTTTGGTTTAGACTGCTCATTAAACTTTGGCTTCCATTTATGTACAATGGTTATTTTGGGTGATTTTTGAGGAGGATCCTTAGTCGGTTCTTTCTTCTGCTCTTCCTTCTTCTCCTTCACAACCCTTGCAAAAACACCTTTCTTCTTCGGAGTTTCCTTGATTTCTTCATCTCATTCAGTCTCCTCTGAAGAAATTGTCATATACTACCTATCTACCTGTTGTTTTCTCTTGATTAATTCAGTTGGCTTAGGACTAATAGCCTCACCTGATAATGCTTTTAGTTGTTTAGAAGTCTCTATAGAAGCTGGGACCATATTAGGAGTGGCCTAAGCTATCTTTCTTGCTTCTCTCTCCTCCTTTATTTTCTGTTTCATCTCTTCCTTTTTTTGGGATTCAAGAATTCTGACCTTTTGTTCAACTTTAGCCTTGTTATGACCTTCACTTCTTAAATTTTCAGCTGCAACCTTGGTCATTTTTCTTCTTATTTCTGGTGCAACTTGTTCTTGATGAACCTTTAAGCCTTTCTCCTGAGCTATGCCAAATTTTTCTTCTTTTCATCACTGGTCCTTGCAGAAGATGTTGTACATATGAATCTAGGGTGGCCTCATCCAATTCATATCCCATCAACATAATCCAGACTATTCTAGGTTGGACTGCCTCCATCATACACTCATCTTTATTCACCACAAAGCATATAGTATCTTTATATTTTTCTACAATAGATTTAGGAGTCCTAGCCCTATTTTTCATTTCTTCTTGAAAAGTTTTTTAAAATGCCCATATGTTGGCCTTTTGTTGTTTATCTCCTTGGTTATCCGAAATTTGTGCTATATGTGTGGCTATTGGCCTATCAAAAGCCCACTGTTTTTTTCCATAACTGAGAAAAGTATTGAAAAAGTAGAATTCTAAGCAGATAATGAAACATCCATGCCGAAAATTATTTTTCTTATCCTATTTTATTTTTTGAAGGTTTGTCATCAACTCCTTCAGCATCACATTGCACAGGTCATAGTGTGTGTCTTCCTTCACCATTTTATGAGCAATAAGAATATTATTACCGAAGACAAAGTTTAGTCGGTTTGACTAGTAAACTTTGTATCCAATTACCATAGCTGCAAATTTGACATCAATATCTTTTATATCATCAACCCTCACCAAACGACCATCAAAGGTGGCACCGGTGAGTTTGTAGAGTTCAATGTTGGAGAGTTTAGACCTAGGGTTGGGAAAACCTCTAACCTTATGCAGGCAGGTGATGTTCTTGATAACTTCCTTTAGTGATCTTGTAGGGCTGGTCCAACCAAATTATTTTGGCTTGATGATGATTGTAATGATTAACTTCATTATATGTTGTCATTGATGAAACACATACACACACCTATGTTCATATTGTCTACCAATGTGACTTCAAAAGTTGTTTATACTACAAAATGGTATTCTAGAGGTTTATATCCAACCAGTACATGGTGACAAAAGGTATCTATATATGGAGACAACCAGTGGATTTGCATAACTTGGCATCAACATGAGGATCCAACAGAGATTATCACAAGAGCATTAAGGATAAATAGTATATATGTTTAAATCCAACTGGTATTGATTGTTCCAACCAGTATTCATTTATTATGTGATGAGTTATCACAAGTCATGATGAGTTATCCTTACTGACAAGAGTTGGTGGTATTTTTCTGATGAGTTATGATCACTTGACTAGATACACTGCACCTAGGTAATTGTGTTATGATTTCTAGAGACCAACATAAAATCATAATGTCTATACATTGACATCACAATGAATTATTTTGTATGAGAGAAAGTGATATGTTATGTGTAAAGGTAGAAGTGCTAAGTTGCAGAGTATGTTTGCAAAGAAGTGTTAATTGCACAGAAGAGGATCTATACAAGCAATTTCTGCTACTACTAGATCACATCACCTGTTGTTTTCTAATCACTGCAACAGTCAAATCCCCTAACTGGGTAAGCTCTAACAAGCTTCATTGTTCAAATACTCTAACCAGGTGATCCATTAGTTTGGATTCAGAAATCCTCCACCGAGGTTACTCCTTACAGGGTACTACCTTTTACAGGGTATAGCTTTTAACTAAGCTTTGGGATCTTTAACAAGATTTGCTCCTAGCGGAGCATTTTGTAGACCCTAACCGGTCAGTTATCTATTACTATAGATAGTTAACTTGTGAGTCCCATCTCACCATGGTTTTTACCTATTTGGGTTTTCCACGAATAAACACTTGTGTTATGGTGGATGTTTTACTTATTGTGGATGTTGTTATATCATTTTTGATTGCATGCTTATTGTTTAACAAACTTGTTTTGTTTATCTACCGGTCAGTGTTTAAAGTAGTACTATTTTTGGTGTCACTGATTCAACCCCCCCTCTTAGTTCTTTATAAGTCCATCAATTGGCATCAGAGCCTAACTTATGTAAAGCCTAATCACTTGGAAGGGAACCCTAAAGCTACCATGGGGGATATGAGCTACTTTGAGATGGCTAAAGAGCTTGAGGCTAGTAGGAATGAGCTTGAGGCTAGTAGGAATGAGCTTGAAACCCTAAGGGTCAAACTAAAAGCTTCTCAAGTCAAAAGAAGAGAGCTAACTGAACAACTATTAAAAATATCTGATAATAGTTCTTCAGATGAGGCCAATATTGATGCTTTAGCTGAGGCAGTTAAAAAACTAAATAGTGAAAAGCTAAATCTAAGGAGAGAGATAGAAGGTCTTACTATCTGCATGAGTTAGGAACTAGAAGCCAGGAGAACTACTGAAGATCTCACCAAAGAAAGAGATCATGAGATTGCCAAGATCAAGCAAGAGAATGCTACCTTGCATGAGCATTTGAATGTAGAAAAAGAAGAAAAAGGAAACCTACAACTAGATCTTGAATTAGCATCATCTCTGAGAAAGAAGCTGTCAAAATATAATGAAGATCTCCCCAGAAAGCTCACTGAAGCAAATGTGAAATTGGAAAAGTTCAACATAAGTTCTACCTTTCTAGAAGAGAAAATTCAATCACAAAGGATGAATGGTGATACTTCTGGACTTGGTTTTCACACATCTGAAAAAGGTGAATCCTCTGGTACCAAGAGCAACACTCTTAAGAATAAATCTTCTTCTAAGGTCAAAAAGCCTACCAGTAAGAAGGTCATTAAACCTGTTTGTTTTGTTTGCCATAAACCTGGTCACACTGCAAATGTTTGTAGAGACAAACCTAATAGAAATGCAAGCTACAATACTAATGCTATGTATGTGTCCAAGAAATTTGAAGGTCATTGCTTCACATGTAAAATGTCTGGACATAGATCACTTGAATATAGATATGGAGCAAATAATCTTGTACCACATATGCATTGAAGACGAAATGGCAATTGGATGAGAAATTTTGACAACCGGGTCAACATGAACTGGAAAAGACCCTACAGAAACCGATTTAGTCCATTTGAGACAGAAAAAGTAACAAATATCATTTGCACCATATGTAAAAACTTTGGTCATGTTGCTATGAATTATAGAAGAAGAACTGGGAGAGGTAATGTAGGACCTTGGAGATCATCTGGTATGGCCTGCTATCACTGTCAGAAACTGGGATACATGGAAATTTTTTGTAGATCTAGAAAGAGCAAGCCAGTCAATCCTTCTAAGGATCAGAAAGGAAAGCAAAAAGTTAATGTTGAAGAAAATGGAGAAGAAATGAATTGAATATGGAAGAAGAAGAGTGATGACTCACCTAGAGAAGAAAATGTTCCTTCACCAAGTGTGGAGAATCCTACACCGATGAGCTAAGCTTTTTCATGTGGCTAAGGGGAACTTAACGATAAATCCCCTTGAGATAAATGAGCGGTAAGAGAATTTGAATGCATGAAATTTTGATAACTTTTTGTCAATTGGTTATCAACCGGTTTTACATCTATGTATCATTAAGCAGTGTAATTAGGGTTTGTAACCCTAATGGGTGAGCATTTAATATAGTAGGTAAAAAGGATAAAAGTGAGTTTTCACTTTGTTATTTTTACCCTAATGCATACGAGAAACAATTTTTGAGCACTTGTAGAGATAAGAAAGGGTTGTTAGCTGATTTTAGTCAAAGTTGCATTGTGATTTGAGTAATCAAGCTAATTTGAAGTTTGGTGAAGACTGAACTAGTGTGCACTTGAGTATTCAATCGGTTAAAGAGGTAGCATGTGTAAAATAAGGTATTTCTTTAAAAAATCCTACTTCGAATCTAGTTTATCTGGAATGACATCGTCTTCTAAAACAATAGAGAAATTGATGATTACATCTAAACCTATGGAAGTTGTAAAAGCAGAACAAGTTGTGTCTTATAATGCTTTATCACAAGTTCCTAGTGGTGTCATAGTGAAAGGAGACTTCTCCAGCTACATTGATTGCAAGATTGAGGATTTAGGATCATTGTCAATATATTCTCAGTTAAAGTGTTCCATCAGTAGCAGTGCATACTACTTACAAGATGATAGCTGAAAATGCTAATTATGACCTATGTGAGGCCATAAGGAGACGATTATTGTTATATATACAGTCTATCAAGAAGGACGACAGTCTAAAGTTTTAATTTGGATAGTTATTGATTGGGCTATTCTTTTGTTTTCAGAATTTGGTACCAAGAATAGGTGATCTTGAATGGTCTAAGGATCTACTGGTATCTGCCCATATTAAGAATAGTATCAAGGCTGTGAAGAACACCTTTTCTGCTGCAATGAATAAATACTTCAATGAATTTTAGAAGAAAATGAGCATGAGAGTAAGATTGTCTGAGGATGTGGTAAAACACTTTGCTACAGACATTGTTTTCACAGTTACCACTGATTTCTATTTGATGGAGGCAATTGAGCCTAGAGAAGAAGAAATGGAAGATATGGGTTATTAGGTCAACTATGACTTACTGATTGGTTATGCTAATAACCTATTGGCATCTCCAAAGGATAAAAAGAAGGCAAAATTGGATATTGTTTAAGTTCAGACTACACAAGCTGAAACCAGTATTGTTCCTACCACAAGTGGTAAAGGTAAGAAGAAGAAGGCTGAGCAAGCACCCCTAGTGATGAAAAATACAAGAGTGACACAAGGTGTCCAAACCAAAAAGGAATTGACACCTAAAGTTTATGCAAAGAAAGAGAGTGCCTCTAAGAAAAGAGGTTAGAAACTAATTCTCCAAGAAGAATCTGAAGGTACTGAAACTGAGGAAGAACCCAAGAAAATGAAAGCAACTAATAGAGTAGGTAAGCAAGTGAAAGAAGTGACTAAGGCAACTGTGCCTTTTGATATTTCAACTTACAAGCCTGAGACTACCTTTGAGAGGACAATGAAGACATTAGGAAGAAACAAATTTGATAATGTATCATTTTTATTCATTCAATAAAGATGAAAAGGAACAAATTATTCAATAGGTAATCAATTATTTGTGTCACTACAATAGATTACCTCATGATCTTGAAAAGGATATCTCTAATTCCTTATATACTATTCTTTTGAATAAATGGGAGGAAGCAATAAAGAAAGAAAAAGAAATCATAGATGATGTATTTGTACAATATTTTCCTAAGTTGTCAAAGGATGAGCTAAATGAATTGGTTGATAAGTACAAAGTTTATTTTGCTTACAAAACAAGAAGATTGAAGCTGATCAAGGGAAAAGTGCAACCTGTTGACACCGAGACTCATTAGATTGCTCGTAATATCAAACACATGGAAGATATTATACATTCCTCTAAGGATGAGCAAGATACTATTGATCGACCTAAAATGGATGAGGAAGAAATTGTACAAGCTGATGTTGTCTATCCTATCAAGAGAAAGGATGACACTATTGTCCAATAAGTCATACTTGTTGATGATACTCAGGATACAATTGATCTATCTAGAAACATTATTGTACCAGATATGCAGCCACCTGAAATCACTGACTTATAGGTTACTTCAATTGAGAAACTGACAACTCAACCAATAGTGGATATTCCACCAGCAAAGGAACAACCTGAGAAACCCCAATCCCCACTAGTTTCATAGGACACTCAAAAGGAATCTAATGAAAACATTGATACTTAGATCTCTCAACAGGATACATAGAAAGGACAAGAGAAAGCAATTGTTAAGGTAACATCTTCTAAACTGATAAAAAACATTAGTCATACAACAGACTGATAAATATGATGATGACTTATTAGGCATCTCAAGGCCTATAATTATTGATAATATGAGTGCATCTGAAATGATGAAGATTGTAATTGTCATGGAATCTAGAGCACATAAGAAGATACTTAAAAAGAAAAGAATGAAAGCTGACACCATTTAGAATATTGTAGATATTCTATCAAGTCTACTACTAAAAACTACTACAGGACACCTGACAACTCCTATTAGCAAACTTGGTCAATTGGTTGTTGTTGCATCTGACCAAATTAAGTCACTTGAAGAAGTATCACAAACTTATGCTAAGAAGAGTTACAGGAAGAGGCATGGAGAGTATCTTATGAAAGAAATTGATATAGGGAAACTTGCTCTATCTTTTAATAAAGATTTGTTAAGAAAACCTATTGAAATAGGAGGAAAATATCTTACTTCTACTTCTAATGTTTCATTCTTTTATTCTGATATCAATAATAGGCGAACTGACATAGAGAAAGAGCTAGAAAAGATATGCAATGCATATGTACCACTTCAAGATTCTATTTTTTCTTTTAGCAAATTTGTGGATGATTTGCACAATAGGTTGGATAACTATGATCTTGAGAAAGCAAAAAGACTCTAGTCACTGAAGGAATTGAAGAGTCTACTCACATCCCAAGTGGACATGCTGCAAATATCCTACAAGAATGCAGAAACTATTTTAGCTACTCCAGAAACCTGTACACTTGATTCCATGGAAGAGTTCCATACACAAATTATGTCTACACTTGAGTACACTGAGAACATGTTGGAGACATGGAAACATGCTTTATCACAGTTGGAGAGGAACTTTAATGTTATTTTCATGAGACTTGCGAATGCATGAATCTTGATTCAGTTTTTCAAGTTTTTGTACATGTAAAACATTTTGATACAAACTTTTCTATATATATATATATATATTTCTCTTTTCAATTTGGCATTGTTCTCAAAGGGGGAGTCAAAATATGTATGTGTGTTTTTGGAAATTTTGTATGATGTATATAGTAAGGGGGAGTATGTGTATATGTGTATAAATTTTTTTTGTAAGCACACTTGGCGTTATTTCTAAAAATTTTCTAAGTGTTCCCATCAATGCCAAAGGGGGAGATTGTTGGCTTGATGATGATTGCAATGATTAAACCTCATCATATGTTGTCATTGATGAAACACATACACACACATATGTTCATATTGTCTACCGATGTGACTTCAAAAGTTGTTTATACTACAACCGGTATTCTGAAGGTTTATATCCAACCAGTACATGGTGAAAATTGGTATCTATATATGGAGACAACCAGTGGATTTGCATAACTCGGCATCAACATGAAGATCCAGTGGAGATTATCATAGGAGCATTAAGGATAAACGGTATATATGTTTAACTCCAACTAGTATTGATTGTTCCAACTACTATTCATTTATTATGTGATGAGTTATCACAAGTCATGATGAGTTATCCTTACCGATAAGATTTGGTGGTTTTTTTGTGATGGGTTATGATCACTTGACCAGATATACTACACCTAGGTAACTGTGTTATGATTTCTAGAGGCTAACATGAAATCATAATGTCTATATATTGACATCACAATAAATTATTTTGTATGAGCGAAAGTGATATATTATGTGTAAAGGTAAAAGTGTTAAGTCATAGATTATGTTGGTAAAGAAGTGTTAAGTGCGTAGAAGAGAATCTATACAAGAAATTTGTGCTACTACTAGATCACATCACCTGTTATTTTCTAATCCCTGCAATAGCCAAATCCCCTAACTAGGTAAGCTCTAATAAGATTCATTGTTCAAATCCTCTAACCAGGTGATCCATTAGTTTGGATCCAGAAATCCTCCATCAAGGTTACTCCTTATAGGGTACTACCTTTTACAGGGTATAGCTTTTAACTAAGCTTTGGGATCTTTAATAGGATTCGCTCCTAGCAGAGCATTTTGTAGACCCTAACCGATCAGTTATCTATTATTGCAGATAGTTAATGTGTGAGTCCCATCTCATCGTGGTTTTTACCTATTTGGGTTTTCCATGTATAAACACTTGTGTTATGGTGGATATTTTACTTATTGTGGACGTTGTTATATCATTTTTTATTGCATGCATATTGTTTAACAAACTTGTTAAGTTTATCTATCGATCAGTGTTTAAAGTAGTACTATTTTTGGTATCATTGATTCAGCCCCCCCTCTCAGTGCTTTATAAGTCCATCAAATGAATTCTCCATGAATGTGATTTTGTATATATCAGACCCATTCAACTTTGTCGAATGTGAAAAATCCATAAATTGGGTAAAACCCTTCTACAAATGGGCAAATTCCAGCTTCAACTAGTTGTTAGTAATGATATTCTCAGTGAATACATAGGACATTTCATAACCTCTGAGATCCTCAATGTCATAATGGATGTATTCACTAATATCTTCGGTATGAAGAACACCATGGTAGATGCTCAAAAATGCTCCCAACAGATCATCCAAAAGAGACTTGAAATGACACTTCTTAAATTCAGGATGGGGGCGGTTCTTGATTTCCACCACCAAAGGAGTATCGACACTTGATGAAGAATCCATGATTACCAAAGGAGTATCAAATGTGGGTATGATAGCTAGGGTTTCTACAAATGGTAAATACCTCAAGATTCTGTTGAATGATGAAATTGCCTTTGAGTGTAGATGCTTGCACAATTCACCTTTGGACTTTTGAAATTCTTTGGAAATTGTTCTTTTGAATGCCTGATCATTATGTGAAGAAATAACTTAACTTTTTCCCTTTTATCGCCATTAACCCTAGTTTTCCACTGTCATAAATGCTACCACGAAAATTGATCGGGTCACAAATTTTGCATACACCCTTCGGTAAACACCCAAAATTGCCTGAGTATCCATCTGCAACCAAAATTCTCTAACTACAGACCTAATCCGGGGTGTTTGCATGATCTTCAATGATTTTCCTACCCCTAAGGTAGAGTTCCTTAGTTACCAGTTGTTCCTGCTTCCTGTGTAGAACCTGATGGCTCTATCGGTTGTTCTCTCAGTTGTGTGTTTGATCTCCTAACCTATCTTCTCTTATGTTGTTTTTTGATATCTTCAACCTTTTCCTTTCCATTCTCATCTGCATTTTCATTAGCTATTGATGGGTTCTTAGTCCTACAATACTTAGCAATATGTCCAATCTTGTTACATGCATAACAGACAATATTATTCTTCTGAATTGCCTTGTTAAACCCTTGATTTCCTTGATTTCTTTTTGATTTGAATTGGTTAGCCATATATCCAAATATACTACATGCATGACATATGACATTTCCAAGACCGGTGAATGATGCATTATTCTGATTGTTCCTATTTCTACGTTGACTTGCTATATGACCATACTTATTAAAAACAAAGCATGTACCATTGAATTTGTGAGCATTAGGCTATCTTACTGGTGATTTCTAATTTTGATTGTTGGCATGATTCTTCTTCTAACCAAATGATTGATCTTATTGTGCATGTTGGTGTTGTGGATGACTTCGTCATGTGTTGCATTGGTTTTTTCATTGATGTCAACACTTGTCTTCTTGGAGATGTACATTGTGTTCACCAATATGGTTAGTGGCTTATGCATAGTCACCAGTATGTGTTCACCAACAGGTTATATTGTTCACCGAAAATGATGATGACTTGTTATCATCTGGAGATCATTTGGTTATGTCGAAGACATGGATTGGAAGTTTGGATTTGGTGCTTTGCTTATTGGTCTAATCGAGTTGACAAATTTGCCTTTACCGGCAGATAGGTCTAGGTTATGGACTGATACATGATATATATCCAGATCAGCACGACACGTTATGGAGATGGTTTATTGATTGGATAATATGGTAAATGTATTGAGCCAACATGTTGTATCGCATCAAGACTTATTTGTAATTGATTTAATTATAATATCTTTAGTCAGCTGACCTATACATTTGGTCTTAGGTTTTGTATAAATGATTGTAAGATCTTATTGAAGATCGAGATAGGATTATGGTATGAGTGTGCTTGAATATTGAAGAGATAAAATAAGAAGATCCTTGTGCGACTCACACAAACATTATTCGAAGGTTGAAGGAAGGTTATGAAGGTGTTTGGCACTCATGTTCAGAGCTTAAATTGATACTGAACCCAGCATTGTAGATGCTATTTTGAGCACTACATTATCATTGGATTTAACCATCAGATTGTGTAGTCAGTGTGACTCCTATTTTGTGACTGAGCAGTGAGCTCTAGACGGTTGGCCTTTCTACATGTGCAGACCCCATTTGTATACACTTACTATCTGCAGTAGTATCATCTGATTGTGGGTAAGGTTTCCCATCATGGTTTTTCCCCTTATCGGGTTTCCATGTCAAAATATTTGTGTCATGTGTTGTGGATGTTGTTTCTCTTTATGTTTGATGCATTAAGTTAAACCGGTACTGTTATAACTACTAATCTCTTTTACCAGCATTTAAGTTTGGTTTACCGACACTAAGTTTAAGTTGGAATAATTTACAGTTGAATTACAATTTATTGACAACTAGTTTACAATTGATTCAACCCCCCTCTCAGTTGTCCTTCCTGGTTCCTAATAGTGCATGACCAGAGCTTTCTCCTTCTTTATAACCAAGACCTTGTTAGACAGATCTAATACCGAAAGTAAACTAAGATAGGGGGTCAGAAATCAGAACTTAATGCATATCAAAACAATTAAACCAGAGCACAAAGGAACTAACTCAATGAATAATAGAACATGAAATCTTAGTACAAAGAACACCAATATTTTAACATGGAAAACCTGGTAAAGGGAAAAACCACGGTGGGAAACCTTACCCACAATTAGATGAATACTCTGCAGTAGTATTGTGAATAATTACAATGGGGTATGCACTTACAGGAAGGCCAACATCCTAGAGCACACTGCTCATCACAAAAAGAAGTCTCACTGACTTACAAAACATCAAACTATAATCCAAAAAGAATGAACTGTGAAAGTAGCATCTCCTAATGGTTGATACAGTTTCGCTTAAGCACATATGTTTTCCCTACAATACAAAAACCTTTGTCAAATGATATATCACTTGTTAGCACATAAACCTTCCTCTGATAATGCAGACATAACCATCCATCCCATTGATATCCAAATTACATGAATAAGTCACATATAAAATACAAATCATCATCCTTATTGACAAGGTTAGCTAAACCCTAAACCCATAAACCCATAATAACAAAAATTACATTACATGGTATCACTAGACCAATATTATGATTTGCATTACATAGAATGGACCTAAATCAAGTAACCAAACAATTCCATTCATCAAAAATTCCTCTAAGACCAAAATCCAACACTCTTCACCAATCGATAGAAACCCTTAGTGAAGTAACACATAAAGTCTAACTGAATCCAAATAGGATCACAATAACAACATGCCAACCAATGCAAAGTCACGAAACACTCGAAATATAATCAAGAAGCACCTTCAATATGATAGAAATCGATTCCATAAGCTGGACAAAGACCATCTGACCAAAACACCAAATATCACTTACTGGTAAAGTTGATCGGGAAAGCTAGAAGCTAGCCAGTATCGGTAAATACCAAAAGTGATAATAGCCAAAGCACCAAATCATGAACCAATAGAATATAGAAAGAATATAACCATCCATTGTAAGGATCCAAAATCAATTCCAGAGATCTGATCATACTGGATCAAAATCATAGCCAAAACCAAGATGATCACCAAGACTAACTGGATACAGTGTTGACATCAATGACAACACTTAACCAAATCCAGAATATTGCCAACAATCTCCCCCTTTGGCACTGATGGAAATACTAAATGTGAAAACCATCCAAGTGCCAAGGAATGCCAACAATCCCCCTCAAAGATATGACTGATTTTCACATGAATACCACCTCTCCCCCTTTGACATCAATGAAAAAGGATAGATACCAGATCAAAAATATTGAACCAAATATCTCACAACTCCCCTTGAGTAGAAACATCATCTCATCAACCCAAATCAAATAAAATATCTGATAAGCTTACCAAATTGATGCATTCCTGCATCTCTAAGTCTCTTCTGGAGGGTTGGTAACCCCCAACTGATCTCTGAGATATTCAAAAGTATATTTAGGTAATGGTTTAGTTATAATATAACTAAACCATCTGCAATTTTCTCCTTAGTAGGCACATAAACCAATCTGACTTCCTTTTCTTCAAGCTTTTCCTTCAAGAAATTGTACCTTATAGAAATATTTTTTGATTTGGAATGAAATACTAGATTCTTTGACATATCAATAGCAACAATATTGTCACAGTGAATAACAATAGGCTCATCATAACTTACCCTTATATCTTTTAACATTTGTTTCGTGCATAAAATATGAGTAAAGTTGGTAGCAAAAACTACATATTTTTCTTTAGCAGTAGATAATGAAGTACATGATTGTTTCTTGCTAAGCCATGAAACAAATATAATCCATAGGAGGCAGTTAAGCTATGTCATAAACCCAAGCACTGTAGTGCATAACACAAGGAAACCAAGGGCACACACCTTGCAACAGTCCCCAATAATTTAATCTTTAGAATGATTTAGTTTCACATACCTGGGAGTCTTTGAATATTCTTGATTTGCTGACTCTTTCTGTTGTTCTTCTATCACAGTTGAGTTTTCTGATGTTACTAGAGTGACAGGTTCACTGTTCTGAGCATCTTCATGCATTACCAGTTTAGGTCTGATCAATTCATCTTTTGGTCCATAGTCTTATGATCTGATCTGATTATTAGAATGTTCTTCCACCTTGAAATTTAAACTCTTCGTTATCCTATTCAGTCTTTTTCTATAACATCTATATGCTTTTCTCTTGGTAGAATTACCCAAAAATATTCCTTCATCACTTCTAGGATCAAATTTTCCCAATGCATCATCTCTTCTAATGTAACATTTACTTCCAAAAATTCTAAAATATTTGACAGTAGGAGTATGACCAAACTATAATTCAGAAGGAGTCTTACCACTATCACCTTTTATGTGTACTCTGTTGAAAGTGTATATAGTTGTATTGACAACTTCCCTCCAATAAATATAAGATAATTTAGCTTTTGTCATCATAGTCCTTGCCGCATCCAATATGGTTTTGTTCTTCCTTTCCACCAATCCATTCTGTTGTGGAGTCCTAGGTGCAAAAAGTTGTCTTCTGATTCCATTCTTCTCACAAAAGTTGTTGAATTCAATGGATGTAAACTCACCGCCTTGATCTAATATCAAACACTTTATCTTCAGTCCTATCTCAGTCTCAACCATAACTTTAAAGATTTTGAATTTCTCAAAAGCTTTAGATTTTTCTTTCAAAAATGCCACCCACATCATTCTATAATAATCATCAATAAGTAACATAAAGTATCTGTCACCTTGAAAAATTTTAGTCCTTGTTGGTCCACACAAATCAGTATGAATAAGAGCAAGAATTTCATTAGATTTATCATGTATGCTTCTAAAAGAACTTTTGGCTTGCTTACCCATTTGACATTCTCTACATACCAGATTATGAGGTTTGACAATTATCAGAAAATCTCTAACAACTTGTATTGAACTGATCTTCACTATACAATCAAAATTGACATGACACATCCTCTTATTCCATAACAAAATTTCATCAATCTGAGTAATCAAACAATATTTCTCATCGAAGTTCAAATGAAAGATGTTTCCATTGGTCTGAGCTCCAAAATCTATTTCCAATCTAGATCTATTGATGATCTTACATTTTCCATCCTTGAATTATAAATGAAATCCTTTATCCACCATCTGACCCACACTTAAAAGATTATGCTTTAAGCCTTCAACATAATAAACATTATCAGTGTTAGTCTTATCATCCAATGATATTGTTTCCTTTCCTTTGATCCTACATGCCTTGTTGTCTTTGAATCCATTTAATCCACCATCAAATTCTTGTAGTGATAGAAATTTTCTCTTGTCACTAGTTATGTGATGTGAGCATCCACTATCTATAATCCATTCACCCTTTTCTTCAATTTTAACAGTGAAAGCCTTTTCCTTAGTATGATTTTCTTCAATGATAGGTTCCAGAGAATCATACTTGTTAGCAATAAAAACCCAGTCCTTACCAAAGACAACTCCATTATCGGTTCCACTCACAGGTTCATCATCATCATCATCATTAGTAATACCAAAATCATCATCACCAACATAATAACATGATTTATCCTTATTCCTTCTGAATCTAAGTTTGTTATGATATTTTGGATTAGGCTTATAACTCTTCACATATCTTAAATGATTCCTAGTAGCTCTTCTAGTCCATCTAGAAGCAAAATGACCAATATTATTGCATGAAAAACATTTAAAGGGGACTTTTCCTTCACACATACTTCCAGCTGGTCCTTTAGGAATTCTTCTAGCAATCAGGGCTTCCATCTCTTCAAGTTCTCTTTCTTCTCTTTGAATGTCCTCCATATCTTTAGCATACATCTCTTTCCAATCTATCTTTTTCTTACTAGAGGCAAATGCTTTAAATGTAGTCTCAGTTTTAGTAGCATTTTGATCTCCAAGTTCCTTAAGCTCAAAAGCAGTCAATTTCTCAAGCAATGTATCTCTGGTAACATGGGTACTTGACATTGTCTGGAGTTCATTGATTGTAGTAGCCTTCATCTTATAAGGCAGAGATAGAACTCTGAAAACCTTTGACACTATCTCATTCTCACTAATCGATCCGTCCCAACATTTGATTCCCATAACAATCTCATTTACTCTGTCCATGAAAGAACTTATCTTCTCATCTTCTTCCATATTCAAAGTTTCATACCTTACCCGGAAACCTTCAAGTTTTGCAATTTTCACAACATGGTCACCTTCATAAAGAGTTTCAGGCTGAAAATTATGATCATGAGGTATATACCCTTTCTCCACTATCTCCCAAACTTTAGCTCCAAGACATCTGAGATGAATCTTCATTCACTCCTTCCATATTTTGTAATTTGTACCATCAAATCTGGGACTCTCCTTCTGATAGAAATTGAATGTAGAACTATATGCAGTTGCCATCGGATCTCCTCAAGCAGTTAATCTTCTATAGAGAGGACCTCGCTCTGATAGAAATTGCTAGATAAATCTGATACCGAGAGTAGATTGAGAGGGGGGTGAATCAGTTTACCATTAAAAAAAAAATTAATGCATATCAAAACCATTAAACTAGAGCAAAAAGGAACCAACATAATGAAGAATAGAACATGAAAGCTTAGTACACACAACACCATGTTTTGATGTGGAAAACCTAGTAAAGGGAAAAACCACAATGGGAAACCCTAACCACAATCAGATGAATACTCTACAGTAGTATTGTGAACAATACCAATGGGGTTTGCACTTGCATAAAGGCCAACAACCTAGAGCACACTGCTCATCACAAAAAAAATTCTCACCGACTTACAAAATATCGGACTACAATCCAAAAAGAATGAACTGTGAAAGTAGCATCTCCTAATGCTTGATTCAGTTCCAGTTAAGCACAAATGTTTGCCCTACAATACAAAGACCTTCACTCAATGATATATCACTTGTTCACACATAAAAATTCCTCTGATAATGCAAATATAACCATCCATCTCATTGATATCCAAGTTACATGAATAAGTCACATATAAATACAGATCATCAACCTTATTGACAAGGTCAGCTAAACCCTAAACCCTAAACCCATAAACCCATAATATCAAAAATTACATTACATAGTATCACTGGACCAATATTATGATTTAAATTACATAGCATGGACCTAAATCAAGTAACCAAACAATTCCATCTACCGGAAATTCCGCTAAGACAAAAATCCAACACACTTCACCAACTGGTAGAAACCCTTAGTGAAGAAACACAAAAAGTGCAACCGGATCCAAATAGGACTCATAACAACATGCCAGCCAATGCAAAGTCACCAAGCACTTAGAATATGGTCAAGAAGCACCTTCAACATGATAGAAACTAATTCCATAAGCTAGACCAAGATCATCTAACCAAAACACCAAATATCACTTACTGGTAAAGCTAACCGGGAAAGCTAGAAGCTAGCCGGTACCGGTAAATACCAAAAGAAAAAACAACCAAAGAACCAAATCATGAACCAACAAAATATAGAAAGCATACAACCATCTAGAGTAAGTATCCAAAACCAATTCCAGATATCTGATCATACCGGATCAGAATCATAGCCAAAACCAAGATGATCACCAAGACTAACTAGGATAGGTCCAACCAGGATAGTCTCCAACCAGGATACAAGGTTGACATCAATGACAACACTTAACCCAATCCAATATATTGCCAACAGACCTCTCTTGTCATTATCATCTCTCCAACTCTTTAGTAGTTCATCAAGTTTTGAAGAGATAACTTTGGACTTGTCTTTGTACTCATTTGTAGTGACTAAATCATCTCTCATGATTATGATCTGTCTCTCAAGTTCCTGTTCATTGTTCCAGGACTGGATCAACTCAAGTTTCAACATGTCATTCTCATGTGTCAGTCTATTGCATTCCTTAGATCTATCCTTCAATTCTTGAGCTAGGTTTTCTTCATTCTTCTTTCTGTTCTCAATTTTCTTGCACATTCTCATGGTTAAGGCTTGTATCTCATTCTTCAAGATAGTGTTCTCCTGAGTGAGTTTTTGGCATTGATCTTTCAAGGCATCTTCTTCATCACTACTATGATTATGTAGTTGATCACAGAGTTCCTTCCTCTTGGCTTGAACAACTGAAAGCTTTCCTTGCAATGAAATGATGTGTTCTCTGGCTTGCATCAGTTCATTCTTCAGTTTACTATTTTGCATCTATTCATTATCAAGATCCTCATGAGCAAGTTGAAGTTGTTGCTGCAGTCTAGTTTCCATTGATTTCAAGTTTTGGATCTTCCTCAAGAGGTTAAACTTCTTTTGAGGAACTAGGATCTGATACCAATTGTTGCAATCCAAGAATACTAAGAGGGGGGGTGAATCAGTGTTCTACCAGTAAATGTTATTTTGAACTTATTCCTTATCAACTGGTTAATATTAAATAAAATTAAAGTGCATAAACCAAATAATACATAAATAAGAACAACCATAACACTAGTATTTATACGTGGGAAACCTTGTAAAGGGAAAAGCCATGATGGGGTTGATACCCACAATATCTATATACTTGATTAAGGTATACAAATATCACATAGAGGGGATTGCACATGCAATCAGGCTCACTTCCTAGCGCTCACTGCTCAAACACAATTCTCACTAACTTACAAAAAATTATACAATGATTATCAATAAAAATGAACTTATATATTGCATCTGACCATGCTGGATAAGTTCCAGTTAATTCCCTATCAATCCTCTATGAACTGGTTTACATATACTCTATTCTGCCTTGTTCTACTACTAGTTGGAACTACGCACGTGAAACTGCATAGAAAAGCTTTCACTCGCTAACCAAATCGCATACCATCAATCTCTGACTAATTTTCATCCAAAGTCACATCTTTATTAACCTTAAATCCATCACTAAAAGATCTTCCTTAAATACCCTTTAACTTTTCACCATGTTGGCCTCAATAAGAAAAATAAACCTATCGGCTGCCAAATCACAAGGCATATCATGCATAATCCTGATGACCATGTCGGCCTTCACACGCTACCAAAAATTCCTTGAAATAAATTATCGAGGTCACAAGATATCTTAGTCGGGTCCTATACTTAACCGGATTCCAAATACACGTTACTAGGACCAAGAATAACCGATTATTAAGGATAAATCAAAGTGTATATACAGGTGTGTAGTGTATACCGGTTGATCCAATCAAAGAAAAATGATAAGACAATGAATCCCGATGAGAAATATCAACACCTAGAGATGAGTTGCCATCAATGACAACCCTAAATACAATTATCCTTAATGGCTGAGTGTCAATTGCCAATAGATTGATCGATTTGATAGATGGAACAGATATTGTGTTTTATATTGTGATGTAGGCTTGATGTGGTGTGTTGATGCTTTGGGAGTGATACTCGAAGACATTGGACATGCAAGGAGCTTTGACAAATGATGATAGGGTTGTTATTGTTGCTTGTGGTTTGTCACATATCATGTGTTGGCATTTGGCATAACTAATGCAAATCTGGTCATGCAGTTGAAGTTGGATGACTGCATCGGTAAAGGATAGAAGTTTATTTGTGATGAAGAGATTGAGATTCTATGAATAGATGACATGATCAGTTATTTGTATTGTCATTGTTGGCAACTAATGTTCTTGATGTTTTATTTTATCATCTAAGTGTTTTGGTTTACCGGAAGATAGGGTTTACCAACAGTGAACTAAAGTCTATGAAATAGGACTTTAACCGATAAAGCAGAATTATTTTGATTGGATCAGTCAATTGGAAATGATTGGTGATTTGCGGTTTAGATGGTGAACTTTTATCACAGAAAGATGTATGTGACTGGAACCAAAACTTGTGATGATTATTGAAAGGCGTGTCTCAATTTTTGATGAAGTTTTGCTAAGGTTTTAGTAGGGTTTAAGGAGTGGTGAAGAAATAATCAAAATAATAATGATTTCTATTATGACGGTGATCGACAAAGAGTCTACTTAAATTTGGTAACACGACACAAACCACGTGAAAGATTTAATATCTTTTTTAGTGTGATTCAAGGAAGATTTTCTTGGGAATCAACAAAATGCTTTGGATATTGTTTTGAGGATACAGATCGGATTTCCATGATGAGTTATGATCAAGCAACAATTTATATTGTATTGTAATTTATTGTTATGATTTGGATAGTGATCTATGATGATCTTTTGTGATCTTATTGTAAATTCATGATGTAATTAGGTTTTGTGGCCGACCTAGTTGAGATGGCTATTTATGTTGACTCAAGTGATGTTTATTGTGTCAGTGGTCTTAGAGAATGTGTTAAGCTATCCAAGTGAAGTGTATAATCTTCCTGAGAGTTGCAGAGTGTTGAGTATAATTGGATTTGATCAAGCAAGTAGAGAAGTGCAAGAAAACATATCATTTTCTTTTACTGTTGTTCCCTAACAGTTGCAATAGGTTAAATCCCTTGACTGGGTAGGTTCTAAAAGGCCTTAAACATTTAAGTCCCCTAACAAGCAGCTCTTGTTGGCATTATACACTCAGATGAGAATAGTTTATGTTGTCATTGATGGCAACCAACTGATAATATGGTTCATAGCTTACACCAGCAACAAACATCATCTACCAGCACCGACAGGCACAACAAGATTATTCTCACTGGCACCCAGTCTATATCAACATAAGATCTTACCAGCACCCCAGCCGACATGGAAATTATATTGTTTTGTATTGTAATCATATTGTATAGCTGACATGATGTATTATAAAGACTCATAAATGTATTAGATCTTATAGGTAATTTTGTATGTAGTAAGAAGTGTGATAGGTATGCATAGGTAATTAATGCAAGTGGATTATGAGAGAGAATATATGTATATGCATTTTGATGTAATAATTTTGATGAGAAAATAAGAGTAGAGCAAAGAAAAGAAACTTTTATGGCAGAGGTATTTGATAGAGCTTAAACTGGTACTGAATCAAACATTTTAGATGCTATTTTGAGCAGTACATTGTCATTGGATTTAATCATCCAATTTTGTAGTCAGTGCGACTCCTTTTGTGATTGAGCAGTGAGCTCTAGGCTATTGGCCTTCCTGCATGTGTAGGACCCAATTGTATCAGTAATATTTATTCATATTAGCTAGTGAGTAAATATTGTGGATCACAAATCCCATTGAGGTTTCTCCCCTACTGGGTTTCCTTGCCAAAATATCTTGTGTTATGGTGTGCATTGACGTTGTCTCTCTTATTTCTCTTTTTTATTTATTGCTTGTTTACCGGTACATTAATTTGGCTTGTAAAGTTGCAAACAAGTTTAAATATTTCATTTATCGGTTAGACACTGATTCACCCCCCCCCCCCACTCTTAGTGTTTTTGAGATTGATCAAGTATCTAACAATTGGTATCAGAGCCTAGTCCTTTATTTGCAGATCCTAACAACTTGAGGAAGATTCTGAAATCGGTATCAATAGAAAGTTTGAGACAACAGTTGGAAGGATCTCTTCAAGATTTTGATGTAGAGAAATTAAAGAATATCAAACTGGAAGATGAACTCAAAACTGCTTGGGAATTTATCAAAGCACTTCAAGATAACCTGGTTATAGAAAAGAGAAATAGAAAAGAATTACATGTGCAATTGCAAAATCAAGATGATGAAGAAAAAGAAAATCTTAGATATATTACAGACAAATTGAGACAAGAGAACAATAACATGAAGAATGAGATGCAAGATTTAACCATGAGACTATGCAAAGATATTGAAGATAGGAAGAGGAATGAAGAAGATTTGGCCAGAAGATTAAATGAAAGATCAGATGAATCTCAAAGGATTAGTTATGGAAATGATATGCTCAAAACTGATTTGATTCACATGCAACATGACAAAGATGAACTTTTGAGACAAGCTAGCACTTTGGAAAGTGAGTTGGTCACTACAAATGAATACAAAGACAAATTCAAGAAAAGTTCAGATAATCTTGATGATATGCTGAAAAGTCAAAAACCTGATGGAGAAACAATTGGACTTGGATTTGAACATGGAGAAAGCTCTGGGACTGCAAACAACCATGATCATAGCAAACCAGTAAGGCAACCTAATGCTTATAAATTTGATGGGAAATATTTTAATTTCAACAAATTTGGTCATAGAGAAAATCAATGTAGATTTCGGAATAATCAGAATACAAACTTACCCACCCATCAATGTTCCAAATGAAATAAAAAAGGTCATAACTTAGACAATTGCTGAATGAATGTGAAATGCTATGTTTGTGGTAGATTTGGACATTTATATAATCAATGCAGAACTCAAACTGGTCAAGGTTATGGAAAGGTTATTTAGAGAAACATTATAACTTGTTATGCATGTAACAAGATTGGGCATATTGCAAAATTTTATAGAAGCAAGACTATACCGATGAACAATAAAAGATCTAATAACAAAGGCAAAGAGAAGGTGACTGAAATCAAGCAATAATTTTGAAAACAATGGATTAGGAAGAGAGATAAAAAAAGGTGATGAATCTGTTACTACACCGATAGAACAGGGTAGTCCTGCACCAACAAGAGGTACTTCATCCAACTAAGGAATAATCCTTAGGGGTAAGGAAATAAATTGAAAATCATGCATTTACCCTCGGTTGATGGTAAGAAGTTATATTTCTTCTTTACCAGTAGATATGTGGAGTTTTTCACTTCACCGACGAGCATTTATTGCAGTTGTAAATCAAAATTTTGGTTATAAAGGAATTGTAACCTTTAATTTCAATTCACCAAGCATCCAAGCATTTGAAGAGAGTGAAATTGAGCAAAGAAATTTTAAAGGCAAAGCATCAAAGATCTTTTTCAGGGCATTCAAGTAGTTTACACTTAAGAGGTATGCATCTTTTGCAATGGCATCTTCATCTTCAGTTCCTAAATTTGTAGCAAACCCTACCATTGTGGAACACATTAAGAGACCTAGACCAATTTTCAAGATCATTACCAAGATAGAAAAAAAGGATGATTCTATTGGTGCATTTTCGAAAATCCCGAAGGGAGTCACATTTACTGAAGACCCTAGGGCATACATACATTGCAACATAGAAATTGTAGGATCTGAAGATTTGATGAGCATGTACATGAATGTGATTACTGGAAAGGATGGGATAGTGAAACCAGAACATAAGGTAGTTGAGGATTTAGGTTTCATAGGCATCCTCCATATGCCATAATTCTCAGATGAAGTCATCCGCTATGTCCTTAGTAGAGTTGACAGAGAATTTATGTGGTTGGGCTCGGTATTCAATATTACCAAGGAAGCTATCAAAGTTGTTACTGGTTTACCCTCCATCAGTTCTAGACCTGACAAGAAGAAGAAAATTTGTAGCAAGGAAGTTATGAGCTTAACCAACTCTACATATGACAACCGGTCACTTAGGGTTAATGACATAAAGGATAAAAAAGGTTAAATTTTCTAGCATGATAATTGGATATAAAGTTGGTCACACAAATAGATTGAATTCTGTGTCAAGTTCATGCATTCACAGTGCACATGAGATGATTGTAAACAATGCAAAGATTGATATTTATGAATGGTTGAAGGATGAATTGCTAGAAAATTTGGATAAGATAAAAGGTGACAAGAAAGGAACATTCAAATTTGGAAATCCTCTAGTATGTTTAATGCTTTAGTTTTCTAAGGAGATCCCCAACATAGGTCATAAAGATTTTTCCTATGATATTTTTGTTGGAAAATAGATAAAGGAGGCCATCACCGGTATGTGAGATAATAGTGATGAGTTGGTCAAAGATTAATTCAAGAATTTTCAAACTAGAATGAAACAGAGAGAAAGGATTTCCCAAAGCATTGTAGACAAATATGATAAACAAATATGCTTTGTAGTAAAGAGACATGAAATCTAGATGGAATCATTTAGACCCAGAATAGTATGGATTACTGAAATGGGATATGAGGTGTAATCTCACATCTTGGAATCATATGCAAAAATACTCCTAGATGCTCCACCAGAACCATCAGAGAAAATATTTGGTAGTGCTGAAACAATTGAATGTGATGCAGCCATGATGAAGGAGAGAAAGAAAAGAGACAAATTCATGAAATATGCTTCAAAAATGGTAAAAGAAGTTACAAAAGGGTTAATGAGTCTTGGTGGTATTGCTGCTAGTATAAAAGAAGGCCAATCAGAGCAGACACCGGTAGCTCATGTTTCCCTGGTTGTTACTTCTTCTGAGACAAAAAGTGATAAAGCAGCTAAATTTAAAAGAGTTGAAAGGAAGAAAAGAAAACCTTCACCGACACCTACCCCATCTGATGCCGGAGCATCCAGGAGGGCAAATGAAAAAAGGAGGACACCAAGGACTAAGGAGAGTGATATGACATCACTAGAGGTCAATTGGAATGTTTTGAAGCCTATAATGGCCTATTGTAATGTTGAATTCAATAAATTATGTAAAAATCCTAAAGGTCCTGATAAAGGCCTAAGGACCAAAATGCAATGTAATAGGATGATGGAGTCTAGATAGGTTGGATAGGAGTTTATTGTGATTTAAATGATCTTATTATGTCAAAATAAGTTTAATGGGATAGGTTTTAGTTGATTAAAAGTATTAGAAATAAAGTTGAAAATTCAAATTTTGAATTTCAACAACTAGTTCTAGTTTTGGTGGGAAATAAGTTTTAGAGTTGTTTTGACATTTTAATCACTTGGATTAGTTGGAGATTGGTTGGAGTTTGTTGGGGAAGGTCTTATAAAGTCTCTAAAGTAATTTTTGTGTGGTTGGATGATGCTGGTACGGACTTGTACGGACTGTCTCAGAAAATTAATTAAAAAACTCTTTATTTGCTGTCAAATCCTTGTTTTTTTCATGCTTTCTTTGCATTGAAAGGCTAAGGGATCATCATTGCTGTACATTGGGGGTTTATTGGTTATTCCTTTGATGTATTGAGTGCATTTTTGAAGTCTTGAAAGTATCATATTTTTATTTATTGCTGACTGTCCCAGAAAAGACAGTGATTTTTTCACTAATTTGTGAATTTCCAAGCATGTAAGGATCCATCCTATGAATGTACAGGTCTGATTCTCATAGGATGGATGCCAAATAACATGTACAATAGTTTACTAACCCATGATTGACAGGAAGGAGTGAAGAGTGCAGGTGTACACCATGAAAGTTGCATGAAAGTTGAAGAAAAGTGACTGGAAATGAGTGAAAATGAAGGCTAGAGTGTAGCAGCAGAGAATCTAATTGAACAAGGGGGGTATTTTATGCATTGAAGTTTCTAGACACACCATTTTAAAGGTGTTTGAACTTTGGTTGAGCCTTGGAAGTGATTGGAAGTGATATTTCTAGAAAGCCCTAGGGAAAAGGGTGATTTAGTGAGGTTTTTGGGTGTTTGGGTATCTAGGAGTGCAACCAAGACCTAAGACCTGAAAAATCCTTGGTTTGGGAACATAATAAGAGACTGTAAAAAAGGGTTTAATCTGGTGTTAAGTTTTGTTGGTACTTCCTTTGTAAAGTGGGTGGTTTTTAAGGCTAAAAAGGGGCACATTTGAGGACAGCAAAGGGTCCGTCCAAAACAACCTATATTGGTTTTCTGATATGTTGTGTAACATCCAAATTGGTGTCTAAATATGTAATTTTTTTGTCAATTGTTTTGGGATGATTTGGAGAAAAGTTGAAAATACCCGATTTGGAGGCTACAAGGAATAGAGCCTAGAAGAGCAAGTTTGGTTTATGAGTTTGAGTCTGAGTTTGGGGGTGTGTAGAACCTTGTCTTATGGTGTCTGGGATGTGTTAAGACCAATAGAGGTGTTGGAACAAACCATTTTGATGTTATCCTTGGTTGGGTGTGTTGAGTTGAGTTTGGTTTTGAATCACCTAGCATGTAGAGGATCCTTTGATGTGTCTCCTTGAGTTGATTTAATCCTTAGGGAGAGTTCCAGAGTTGATCTCTCTGCATCACCATCTCTAAAGAAGTCAAGGACACAAAGAAAGAAACAACAGGTTGTAAGAGAGCCTAGTGGTCCCAAGAAGAAGATAACTCCTAAGAAGAAATCAAAACCTAAGGCACCAGACAGTCTTACACCAGAAGAGTTGATAAATGAAATCACACAAGAAGGTAACCTTAGCAATGTAAATAAATTCTATCATTCTTTCAAGGATGCAGATAAAAACACTATAGAGGAAAGCATTATATTACATCTTGATATCTACAAGAAAGTTCTCATTGAGGTTGTAGATGATCTGCCTAATGATTTGTATTTGAGGTTAGAAGCTATAAGGATGTCAGTTATAGAATTGGATAAGAAATTAAAAGTTGAAGCATTGTTGGTAGTTCACCCTATCAATTCCCAATAGGAGATTGATGAATTGATTGCATAAGTCAACCGATCAGTTTTTGCTAGTGGTCACTGGCAGGTTAGCTTAATGGCTGGTAGAGTCAAAGAAATTGCTAATGAAACGACTGACAAATGGTTTATATTCTTTGTAGAAAAAGAGAAGGAGGAAGAGAAGGATAGACAGAAAATAGAAAAATCTTTCACCAAAGTATATCAGAAAAGTGATAAGGGTAAGAACAAAGTTGGTGGTATTCCTAACTTGACTATCAAAAATAACCTACCCCCACCAACTGATGACACCCCACCAGTAGTGGTAGAGAAACAAGTTGAAAAACAATTTGAGAAACCTGATACCATCCAAGATGCTACTCAGCCTAACATTGAGAAATTGGTAGAAGCACAAGCAGAAGCAGAGGTAAAAACACAAACTGAACCTACAAATGTTGACAATTAGTAGAAGGTAGAGAAACTGACAGAAAAAGAACCTGAACAGAGCATGTTGGTATTTTGGTATGGTTTTGTCATTGATGTCAACACCTACTAATACACCTACTTTGAAGATCCAGCAACATTCACCGGCAAGCAAGTAAACTGTGCAACAGTTACTGGTATATGGTTCATCGGCAGGATATATTGTTCACCGATACCTAGAATGATATGGAAGACACTTGGAAATGTTGAAGACATCGCGTGGACACTTTGTTTTGAAGAATTATCATTGGTATATTCATAATTGCATATTTGCTTTTACCAGCAAATAGGTCCAGGTTATCTAGGGTTACATCAACAAGTTTATCTTTTCCAGATCAACATGGCACGCTATGGAGATGATTTATTATTGTTGTAAATGCATTAAGCTGACATGTTTAATCGATTATTGCATCAGATATTATATTGTTTGTAAAATGATTTTATTGTAATATCTTGTAGAGCCGACCTACTAAAATTGGTCTTAGGTTATGGTATAAATGTAAGATCTTATTTGTAAGATCAAGTGTGGAATGCGAAAAAGAATAGAGTGAAGGTATATGCGAGATTAAGCAGAGGTATACATGAAGACATCATTTGAAAGTGAAGCTAGGTTTTTATATAAGCATATCAGCAATTACACTGATACTGAATCCAAAATATAAAGATGCTATTTTGTGTAGTACATTCTTATTGGATTTAACCATCCAACTGTAGTCAGTGTGACTCCCATTTTGTGATTGAGTAGTGAGCTCTAGGCTGTTGGCCTTTCTGCATGTGCAGACCCCATTTATGTAAACTTACTATCTATAGTAGTATCATCTAATTATGGGTAAGGTTTCCCACCGTGGTTTTTCCCCTTACAGGGTTTCCACATACAAATATTGGTGTTATGTGTTGTGGATGACTTTATATTTATGTTTCATGCATTAATACTTACCGGTATAGCAATTCACTGTTAACACTGTCTATCGGCATACTTAACTAGTTTACCGATATTAAGCATTAAGTTGGTTAATTGGTTTTTGGTTTGAATTTATTTGACAACTGATTCACTCCCCCCTCTCAGTTGTCTTCGGGACCTAACAATTGGTATCAGAGCTTAGTCCTCTTTTGCAGAAGTTTAACAACTTGAGTAGATCCAATTTCTACTAATTATTTTAGGAAGGATAGTCCTAAACTTGATGGAACCAACTATGGGATATGGAAGATCAGAATGGAGACTCATCTGAATTGCATTGGTAAAGACATCTGGGAAGTTACAAAGAATGGTTATACTGTTGTTGTAGCTGGTTAGACTGTTCCAACTACTTTAGCCAAAGATGAAGAGATTGATTGCAAAGCAAGAGAAACACTTTTGAGCACATTATCAGATCAACAAATCATGGGATTATCAGATAGGTCTACTGCTAAAGCTATTTGGGATCATTTGGAAACACTGAATGAAGGAGACTCCACAGTCAAGATTGCAAAACTTGAAAGCTTCCGAGTTAGGTATGAACATCTAAAAATGGAAGAAGATGAAAGGATTTTTGCTTTTATGGAAAGAGTAAATGAAATTGTTTTGGGTATTAAATGTTGTGGAGGAACCTTAAGTGAGGATGAAATTGTTTCAAAAATCTTAAGAGGTTTGCCACTGGCATATAAAATGAAGGTTACTGCTATAAATGAGTTGAGAACAATGCCTAATACATCAGTAACTAGGGATACATTGATTGGAAAACTTTCAGCCTTTGAAATTGAGGAATTTGGTCCTATTGCTACTATAAAAACTGATTTAGCCTTTAAAGCATCAACATCATCTGCTCCATCATTTGAGAAATCAGACTGGAGAGACTTTTATGCAAGAGAACTTGAAGAATCCAGAAAGGAGAATGAAGAGCTTGAAGAACTTGAAGCACTATTTGCAAGGAAAATGCCAAAAGGTCCAATTGGAAGTAAGTATGAAGGTAAAACACCCTTTAAATGTTTTAACTAAAATAAGATTGGTCATATGGCTTCAAGATGCCCTGATAAACATGCTAGACTAAGAGAAGAAGCTAGAAGAACATACAAGCCTAATCCTAAATATCAGAGATACAGATTTAAGAAGAACAAAGATAAATCTTGTTACATTGCTGATGAAGGTGTGACTGATGATTCTTATGAGGATCCAACAGACAATGGATGGGTTTTTGTTGCTATAACAGAAGATCAACTGGCACCTACTGCTCAACTGGTAGAACAAGCCCTAGCAGCTAAAGTTGAAGCAAAGGATGAATGGATTATTGACTCAGGATGCTCACATCATATGACTGGAGACAAAGGTAAATTTTTGAACTTTCAAGAATACAATGGAGGTTTAGTAAGATTTGGAGATGACAAAGCCTGTTCAATCAAAGGTAAAGGTTCAATATCTCTTGATGGTAAGCATAACACTGAAATTGTCTACTATGTTGAAGGATTAAAGCATAATCTTTTAAGTGTTGGTCAATTAGTTGAGAAGGGATTTCAGTTACAATTTAAAAATGGAAAATGTAAAATCATGAATAGAACTAGTTTGGAAATTGCAACCGGTAATCAGACTAGAGGCAATATCTTTCATTTGAATAACAGTGAAAAGGCATGCTTAATTGCACATATAGATGAAAGTTGGTTATGGCATAAGAGACTATATCATGTAAACTTTGATTGCATGATAAAAATCAGTACTTCTAAGGTAGTTAGAGATCTACCTAAAATTGTGAAACCTCATAATACAATTTGTAAGGAATGTCAATTTGGAAAACAAGTTAGAGCTAGTTTCAAAAGTATTCTAGAAAAATCCAATAATGCTCTTGATTTAATTCACACTGATTTATGTGGTCTAGCTAGAACTAAGAGCTTACAAGATGATAGATATTTCATGCTAATTATTGATTATTATTCTAGAATGTGTTGGGTTACTTTTCTCAGAGAGAAATCAAAAGCACTTGGAAAGTTCAAACTATTCAAAGCAATGGTTGAAAATGAAACCGGTAAGAAAATCAAATGTTTAAGATCAGATCAAGGAGGAGAATTCACATCTAAGGACTTTAATACATTTTGTGAAGTGAATGGAATCAGAAGACAGTCACTAGTACATTCGGGTCAAAATTTCATCGACAAATCGTCGGAATTCCAAGACAATTTCGTCGCACTACCGACAAAAATAGCCGTCGAAAACTTTTTGTCGGAAGTTCTGACTATCCTTGTGGTCGTCGCAATTCTGACATTAGCTCCAACCTTTCCGATGGCCACCATGGATTCTCATACCCAGAAAGAATACCATCGCGATCTCAGGCTACCGTCAGAATTCTGACATCAAAGGGTAAAAATTCCGATAGAGGAGTGTCGTCGGATGCACAACATCCTCGTTGGAACTCTCCTGGAGACCATCGTAATTTTAACCCTTTTGTGTTAGAATTACGATGGCCTCTAGGAGAGTTCCGATGAGGATGTTGTGCATCCAACGGCACTCCTCTGTCAGAATTTTTACCCTTTGATGTCAGAATTCCGACGGTAGTCCGATTTTTTGGAAAAAAAATTTTTATAGAAAAAGATTGACATTGGTATCTCTCTTCTATCTCTCTTCTCTATCCCTCTCTATTATCTCTCTTCTCTATCCCTCTATACTATCTCTCTTCATCCCTGTCTTCTTCTCTCCCTCTCTACTTCTCTTTCTCTACCCTCTCCAAGTCATTATCTCTTCCTCTCACCCTCTCTCATCAAAAGAGAAATAAAAACTTGCATGGCCTTATAATTCATGAGTTGAAGTTTGAGTTTAACATTTTGGAGGTAATTTTCTTAGAGTATTCAATGCCCATTCTAACTAAGGTCAATCAAAATTCAAGATAAACCTGTGGTAAAGATGAGGATCTCGAGTTCATTGGTAGAGGACTCCACTTTTGATGGGAGAAAACCCTAGTATTCAGTTTGGTAAGCTCTAGTTGAAGGTGCAGTATGACAGCCACGTAGAAGGAGAACCATGACATGTTGTAAAATTAGAAGGGAAATTCTAACAAAGAGTAGCTACATGTCTGGAACATTCAAACCATTTCATGTCTAGGCTAGCTATCTTCTTTACTATAGACTAGGATTTCACATTTTTGAGAAAGCATGATTTGTATGGATGGTTTGTTTGTTTCAAATGAAGTATAGTCCAGCCTCCACCAAAATAACAATGATAGTAAGGACTAGTAGAGTAGTTTGTTAGAAGGTTTAGACATTGATAATAGTGTATAGGTTTTCCCCAATTATTGAATAGCATTAATAGATAATCATAAGTATAGCAAGGAATAGATTACTTAGAGCTTGTAATGAAGAAGGATTTTGAATTAAAAAGACAATGATAAGAGTTTTTTTACGGTTTAAAACACAAAGACAATCACAACAGAAAATTACAAGTTATAGGGTTATATTAAGTAGGTTTGATTGATTTGAAGAATATATTGTGTTTCTCTATCAATAAATAAGAGGTCTCAAGAAGCTAAAGACAATGAAAACTAATTGATGGACAACCTTTTGACTGTTAAGAAGTGATTGCCTCAGATGAAAGTAGTGATAAATGTCACTATCAACAAAAGAACAACCAATAAATGATAAATTTGCATTGAGATCATAGTGCCTAAATCAGTCTAAAAGCTTATAAAGATCAGAACCAAGCCATATAAGCTTCAGGAACAATTTGAGAGCATCAAAGACATCTACCAGACATTAGAAATTGTCAAATCAATGACACAGCAGCCTCATTACAGTCTTATGTTGTATTAAATAGCAAAAGACAAGTCTAAGATAGTGTTAGAAGGTGTGTGAGAGTCTTCAACATGGATAACTGATAGGTATAACACTAAGAGAAGCAATATATGAGATTTGATGAATGACAGTGGCCATGATATGGAGATGACAGTGTCAAGTATTAGTGTCAAAGCATGAATAGAGGTCCTAATCTGAGTCTTTTCAAGAGAGAACAATAAATATGAAGCACCAAGGTCTACAGTCAGATCAGAGACAACCATCTAGCAGCCCAAAAAAGAATCAAAAGGCTGTGAAAGGTCAAAATCATAGTATTTCCATAGCCCATGAAGTTCTAGAAGATGTGTAAGGGCAGTTCATAGTGCAAGGTCATAGGTATTTAGTCTCATAATTATTTTCTTCACCCCTAGGTCTTGATGAAAGATAAAAGGATGCCATGACACAAAGTGAAAAGTCTATAGCACTGATAAATAGGTTAGCATTATGTCATATGCATACAAGACATCATGAAGTAGATTTGACAGTAATAAAGTTGCAGCAGTCATCAACTGAAGCATAATGAAGGCATGGACACTAAGCATGCAAAAATATAATTGATAATAGTGGTGAAATGATTAATGTTGTATCACAATTTGATATCAAATTATCTATGAAGATGGTTGTTGAAAGGTTTAGTGTTGGTTTTAAAGGTGAAAACATTGCATGAGGTTTGCCACCATAAAGGAAATACAAAGCTACAAATAAGACAGTGACCATTCAAAGATAAAGCTACAAAGAACTATCAAAGAAACCATAGTCCAATGAAGAATCAAGAGACAATAGGCCTAAGTGTAGTATCAAATATTTGAAAATGTCATTATGGATAGTTAAGAAAAATAAATGCATTCATGATATTTGCACTCAACAAAAGAGAAGGGTTTGTATTCATCAAAGATTAGTTGAAACACTTGTGAGAGAGAGATCAATATCCATCAAGCCATAAATAAGATAATCACCATTACAAAGCATGATGAGTCAAAAAGGCAATCAAGAATTATCAGTTCAAAGGATCAATAGGTGAATCTTCTCTTGTTGATAATCTCTAGTGATGGTGTATAGGATCCTTGTTCCAATCTCAATGTGCCAAAGCTTGATGAGAAGTCATGGATTAGAAGTTACAAATGCCTTAAACAGTTTTCTATTGAGAGAAGCCATATAGTCAAATCAAGACTCAAATCCACAATGGTAAGATACAAACAATGATGATAGTCAAGGAGTCATTCATTGTAGGGTTTTCATAAAATTTTAGAATATGGTATGAGCAGTCCAAAGAACTATGACACTTCACTGAAAGGAGCAGCATATCAGTCCTTATTGGCATCAAATTATACAAATGACAACTAGGGATGAAGCTACAAGAGACAATCATTGTCTTAATTTAAGACCCTAGAACAATATAGCCCCAATGGAGAAAGAAAAAATCAAAACATAGGAGAAGTCCTAGAATCCCACTAAAATCTTATTTGCAATTGCAAAGTTGCAAGATCAAAAGCATATAATGGTAAATATGACCTAGGGTTCTCTTTTTATTATTGAGACAATATTATGTGAATATGATAGTTTAGCAGTCCTCGGATGCATGTGAGTAGTCCCAATGAAGAAACAATACCATCAGGGTATTAGAATAATTTTTGAAACCTGCAATCATGTTAGACAAGTATTGAAAGTATAATTCATAGAGAAACCATTTCAACTAGGTTTAGATAGCATATATTCATAACTATTTCAATTTTATGTGAACTACACAATATCTATAGTGCATAATTGGAGTTAAACCATAATAGGGCTTGGATGAGAAACATGATAGGGCACCTGAAGCTTTCCACGTGCTAAACCCAAGAGCGGATATACCCTATCTCCTACCCTATCTTGTTGAATTCATTCCTACACCAAGTGACTATAAACAAAAGCGTAGGTATTTAACAACAATGACATGGTCCATGGACTAGTGATCCTCCTCTTGATACTCCATCTACAAATGAGAACATCTCTTGTACACATTGCTACTTCAGAATTAAAAGTTGCTTCTTCTAGAACTTTCCATGATTCTTTGCAATAGGATTATATGTCTTCTAGATTCACCCCACTAGGACACATTCATATCAAGCATCTTTACTTTTTTGAAAAGTAGACCACATTTCAGATCTAGATGACACCATAATGACTTTGATTTCCTCTTGCAAGATATTCCTCCATCATGTATTGCTTCATCGAAGTTCAAATTTGCTTCTTCAAGGGCTCTCAATGATTCTCTATATAGGATTCTTTGTGTCTATGAGATCCACTTCATTGGGAGGCCTACTTAAACATTTCACATCTATTTGTGGACTCTCACCTTTCAAACATTTCACATCTTACAATTGAGCTTCGCTTTGTTTTGAGAATAGTTTAATATTCTCTACTTAACAGGGCCAACCACGTGAAGGTGGAAGCTCATTTGGCCCCTTCCCCCCGCCCCCCCAACATCACTCTAAATTCCCCATTAACATCTAAAATTCATTCATTATTTCATCCATTATTAAAATATAACATTCGTTCATTATCACATAACGTTCATTAACACATAAAATTCATTAACTTTCATTAAAATGCAACATTCATCAATAATCATCAACACATATCATTCATGAACATTCATTAGCACATAATTACATTCATTACACATAAAAATTAGTCATTATCAAATAAGGTAGATTACAATCATTTATTTCTTTGTTTTTGTGAGGCCTCACCTTGACTCAGTCAGACATTCAGTGGATTTTATATTTAGACTATTATGGATACTTTATTTTGATGCATTTTGAGACTTAGAACTTACATGATTTCAGGATTTGGATAACATTGCTATGATTTGATGATTTTACTTATATGCTTTATGTGATAGAACACTACATGATTGTTAGATAAGATGATATTGCAATGATAGATGTCGTTATTGAATTTGCAGGACTTTACTATGAATATAGTACTATGATGTATGGTTAAGTTTATGTGAATTGGGATGAAATTGTTTATGAGAATTTTGCTTGATAAAAGATGTATTTAATCTGTGCAGATAAAAATTGTATGCAAGTGATGATGTGTATTGTATTCTTTTGAATTATATTATATGTGGATATTTGAAAGTACTAATGTGTAAATTGAGATGCACAGGGAATTTACCATGTGACCATGGAAATTACAGAGAACCAAACCTAGACTTATGTATGTTCGTAAGTCAGGGTTTGTTTATTTGGAGAGACAACACCCTGTTTGTGTTGTATTTTATTCGTAATAGTATATGTTGCATGAGTGTTAAGTGTTATTTAAATTTAATGTGTAAAAACCACAAGAGACAATTTCATGTTTTATTTTGTAAAAGTGTTTTATTTTGTAAAAGTGTTTTAATTGTGTCACTTGACACGTGTGGATTTAAATTTAAATGTTTTATTTGTGTCTCTGGGTGGGAAAGTGTTTTATTATAGTTTTTCTTAAATAATATAATGTGTTGTCATAAATACTTTGGGAATATAATCTTTGGGGTGGTCAACATATGTTTGACCCGAAAATAAACTTCAGAGGGGTTTAAAATGGGTTAAATGAACACCTAGGGGTAGCTTAATAGGGTTTCCTAAAGCCCATAAGGTATACCTAGGGGTTAGGGGTAATTTTAGGCAAGTTTATACTTTTAAATGATCTTTTTAACGCTTTAAAAATTGGCTTTTTTGAGTTGTGCGAAAATTGAAAATTAGAAGTTTAAATCTAATTGAGATTTTTCCTTTTGGAATGAGAGTCTTTTTGCATTCTGCTTTTCTTTCTTTTTTTTTGGTTTTTAGAAACTTGTGAGAACTCAGAGAATGAGCTTCTTAAGCAAGATTTTTGAGAATTGGAGGGTAATCACCCACTCTCCATTTTTGGAGACAAGAGAAATTTTGAAAAGAAAATAATAGTTGGGAATAGAAAAATTGACTAAGGGTAGAAGGAAAAAGATTCGTGGATTGGGCAGCTCTTCCTCAAATTTCAAAACTACCATTGGGAAGCTTAAGGTTGGTTTGATCATTCCTTAAAATGGTTATTTTCTTGCATGTGTTTGAGTGTATGAATGGTGAAAGAAATCTGTGTTTTTGTGTATGTCTTGTTTTAGAATTTCATTTGAAAATCCTTCATTATGCTTGTTGTGTTTTGGGAGTTTTTCTCAAGACCTCTTACTCTTGGGAGAGAAGAGGATCTTGAGGGTGGTAGCAGTGACAACCCTCGAGTGAGAGACTCTCATTTGAGAGCGATCACAAGGGATCTTTGTGTGACCCTTGCTGCATGGCCTGTTTGTGCAATGGGGGTCATAAGGAGGGATATAAGGCTAGAATGCCTTTGGGGGGCATAAGGAATATGGGGTTGAGATTCTTGATACATTTTTTTGTGCCATGAGGTGGCTACTTGTTTTTCCATACTTGCAGTTCTCCTCAGGGTATTGGTCCACTACCACCCTTGAAAAGATCATCACCAAAGTGTGGTGCTATGAAGCCAAGTTGGGAGTGTGTCTGAAAATCTGTATGTATTTTGCCTTCTATGTGTTTGCCTGTTTGTTACCCATCTAGGAATTGGTTCTCCGAGCTCGGGGGTGGCTACCAGTTAGCCTAGGCTAGGAGGTGAGCACTCCATGGTCATATCGTGTTTTATTATGCAGGAAAAGTTAGGAGAAGAGAATAGGAACAGTGATAAGATGCAGAAGATTATTGTTGAAGATACTTAGATCCATTTGCAGCTCTTTGTTTAAATTTGATAGTAGAAATTTACCTCATTCGTTGAATGAGAGGCAAGTTGTAATTTTGAGATAGGACATGTGATTTAATATTGTAGTTAAATAAAGAAACATCTTGTAATATTTGCAGAATATTGAAAGAGTTGTAAAAAGCCAGATATGTTTCTATTTCTATTTTGAAAAGTAAAGGGATTGCTTTGATTTGCATGCAAAAGCTTCTTTTGTAAAATATAAAAAAAAAATCAGTTTTATTTAAATCTGAGTTCTCCTTTTTAGGTGAGAATCTATCTCCATTTTAATTACAGAAAATCATGATTTGTATTTGCTGTTAACATGTAAATAAATTAGTTGTTTTATTAATTGAGAAATCAATGAATGTATAGAAAAGTATATTGTATTTATAAATAGTATTTCCTAAATTGTATTTCTACATTGTATTTCAAATAGTGCTGATAAATAGCTTAGCAATAGATTTACTTCATTCTTTTTATCAGCAATTAAAATAAATAAATAAAAATAGAGCCTAAGCTTATATATATATATATATATATATATATATATATATATATATATATGTGCGCATGTAATTTGATTTTACATAATGTTTTTCCTTTGTTATTTTGTTTAAAAATTTGCATGTAAAAAACTTTGAAAAAAAAATATAATTATATATTTTTACACTTTTAATTTTTATATTTATAAATTTATATAAATATAAATATATATATATAAGGGGGGATTTTGGTTGCTCGCGGACCCCACTGTGTGTACACAGAGTGTGGGCCACGCGGCTTTCACTGTGCGAACACACAGTGTGGGCCGCTTCGGCTCCCACTGTGTGGACACACAGTGGTGCTGCACCGCCACTGTGCGTTCACACAATGGCGCCTTCGGCCCCGTCGCCCTTCATCAAAACCTGCATAAAAAAAAATGACCGCTGCCATTGTTCGGCCCTGTTAAAAAATAAGAGATTAAAAAAAAAGGGTTAAACCCTAGCCCGGGTAGGGCTAGGGTGATAAATTAAAATAACCAGTTTAGTTGATTTGGTTTTAGAGTCATTTTATATAAAATAAAAATCCCTAATTAGGGTTGGAAAAATATTGACTTTTATATTGGAAAGTTATTAATTTTAAAAGGATTAATATATATATATATATATATATATATATGTATATATATATATATATATATATATATATATATATGTATATATATATATATATATACTGGTTGTATTTTTGGAGTAAGTATTTAATAGAGATTTAAATATATAAATACCTCCGTATGATTACTAATAGGAAGTAAAGAAAGAGAAATATATAATTTTAAGAATGAAGCCTAGTCTTATAATTTTAAATGGATTTAATGTGATAAATACTTAATTTTGCCCTAGTTAATTTTATTAGAGCATTAAAATTTAAAAATGGATGTTTAGACTATATAGTCATAATGGAGATTGAATTAATTTTCCTCTCCTATTTTCTTTAACGTGATTGATTTAATAAAATTTAATGACTAGGTATCTCGTGGAGATAAAATTAGACCAGTTAGATTTCCGCAAATATAATTAAACAATAATCGATGCTTGGTTCGTTTCAGAATTAGCTCGAATATAGTTATGGCAAAATTCATTAACGCTTGTCACGTGAGCGAACTTGTAAATTAATTAGTATTTAAAAAAAAAAAATTGTTCCGTTTTGCCCTAAATTTTGGGCATGACAGTTTTTTCTTTGAAGCTATGAAAAGACTAAGTGGAACATCGGTTTCTTCGTCATTTGCCCCATCTATGGATGTTATGCCCTCTTCTTGTGCTCTTGATGTATGCCTAGTCCTATTCAAAGGACGAGGATGCTGAACCAAAGGGGGGTCCTCTGCAATAACAAAGAATTGGGTTAAATTCAAAACATTTTTTTATTATTGTTACAAGTATTTCATTAATTTAAAGAACACAACCGTTACACTCTTTACCTGATGGGGCCACATCATCTTCCACATCATTTTGCCTAGCCTCAACCTCGACATGTTGAGCACCCTCTAGATCCTCTGGAGTTGAAATACGAAACGTTACATTAATCAATACACAAATTGCAATTAAATTTGTTTAAAGGAATAACAGTGGTCCTCTTTACTTGATTGGGGAACATCATGTTCCTGATGTTGTCTACCTGAATCATGCTCCACTTGGTCACCATCGACTACATGCTCTAAAATATTAACAATAAAGGTTACATTAATTACTACACTAATTTTCAATTTAAGATGTTTAATTGTATTAATAATTATAACATAAAAAAATTTGAATAGCAAATGAATACCTCCACTACTAGGATGCACATCCGGACCTTCATGTATAGGTTCTATTCCACGATTATCATGCTGCATTCCAATGTCACACGTAGTGTTATCATTGCTTGCTTATTTAAAAAAAATATAGTCACTTTATGTTGAAACTTAACATCAAATAGATTATTGGTTAAGTATTCAATTTGAAATAATTTTCATTTAGCTTAATTACCGTTGTGACAGATACATCAGAATCTTGTGTTTGCCCACTCAATTCTCATAGCCGTTCAGCCACAGCTATATAGCCTTGCTGGTAGTCAATTCTCTTGTCATCTTCCGTGGGCACTCTATTGAATTCAGAGCCCTGCATTTTTGCTTAGTATTGTGAATTTTGCTTGTATTGTTTGATAAAAAAAAAATTGTTTACAATTTATAAATATTTTGATGTGATACTTAATTTACTGATTCTTACAATTCGTGCGGCAAGTTTCATATAACCACCAGAGCCGAGTTTGTGTTTCCCATGCTTTTCTTGTCTTGCCTTGGTTGCCTTTGACGTGTCACTCAATCTATGAAAAGTTTGAAATATGTTAGATTATATAAATATAATGAATAATTAGTACATATTCACATTCTTAATAGTATCACATACCTTCTTCTGGCGTCTGGTGGTGTATTTCCTTTTTTCCTTTCAATTCTCTCCTTTGCATCCAAAATCAGGTCCTTCCGCTCCCTCTTTGGAATCATGGGGGGATGCTCATACTTTACGTTCTTCTCTAAATGTGTCTTATATTGGTCCCTCATATACTTTAGATATGTGCCAGCTTTTTCCAAGAGCTTAGTCTTGTCGAATGTGTCATTTCCAAACAACCCTACCATATGGTTTGTGAGTTCATCTTTTAACTTTTTTTCTTGGTCATTCCACCTTTAAAGCAAAAACAAACCTGTTAGATTTAGAAAGAAACTGAAGCTACCTTTGATATAGTTCAAGAAATGGATAAAAGGAAAACTATTCTAGCAATGATATGAAATCAAAATAGTGGATAAGGGTTAGTTCACGTATGATGTTCCACCTTTTACATATGGTGGGCCCAAATATCTACAATTAAATGTCATTAAGATTTTTATAAAAAAATATCATTTCCTGCAAAAAAAACATGGGATCATTAGTCCAAAATGAGTGATCAGTAAGTAAATTACAATTAGACTATATATAATAATATTTTTAAAGTACCTGGAACCTTCTGTATCTTCAAGGGAATCAATTCTTTGTCACTCACCACCAATGTGGCCAGCAACGTTCCCGTACTAGCAATACAGGAAGATCGAGGAAATGATGGTATGTTATCAACAGTACTCGCCTCTGGCGCATCCTCATGTGCATCTCTAGCCACAGTAAATGAATCCACTATGAAATGCCTCCAAGAAAGAACACTTCAAGGGTAATAAACACATAATGAAAGAGAGAGAAAAAGAGGGATCTACCACCAATAGGTGGGTCAACACGAGCCAGTGCAATAGATGATTCCTGCATGCTACGTGTTGCCAACATTATAGTCGGCAATATAGTTGGGCTCGACCTCGGACCCATGTCAGCACCTGAAGAGTAATACATTAAATATGTAAAACATTAAAAAAGAAAGTTCACAAGTCCAAAGGAGTGGTTTTAATATATAGAACATGGTCATCACCTGAACTACTCACAATACCCTGATCATTGCCACCAGGATGATGAGGCCCTATAAATTTCTGTAAAAACAACACATACATATTTTAGTTAATGACATAAAAGAGATAAAAATATAAACCATTATTGAACTTTTGTTATGATTAAAGCTTTCATTACTGCTTACTTGCAAGTTTTCCATTGTCGTCAACAATAGTTGCACCCTCTTTGTTATCTCATCAGTCTGAGGACTTATGGTTGCCAAATCAACAATCTCTTGCCTAATTTTTCTAATATTCTCTTGTACAAATTGCATAGAGTTTGTGCTAAGTGCAATGTCATCAGCGCATAACACTGTTGAGCCCCCCACATCCCTATGGAGGTGCTAAGGTACTGTAGGTTCCTTTCCCTTATCTCGAACATCCGTCTGTGACAAGAATATAATTAACACTATCAAAATTACTTCAAAACACTCAAGAAAAGATCATAATGTAACAATTTGCTTCTATCTAATTTGTACAATTACAATGAGGTTTACCTGCTCTATAGAAGTGTCAGGACCTACACCCCTATCTGTGCTATGTGGTGGATCCATGTGGCCCTGTGATAAAGAAAAAATATAAAAATGTTAGCGAAATGAAACCAATAGACTTAGCAAAAAAACTTAATAATACAATGGTTTATTGGATTCATTAATTGGAAGTTGGCTTAAATGGTATATATATAGTATATACCACCCCCATGATAGTAACTTTGTTTGTATCTATACGATTCAAATTGTAATCGATTAGCAGCTCTTCCCCTCCACTTATTGATTTTATCGCACATACAAACACATAATTTCCCTCACGTGCCTCAAATATGCAATTGGGTTGCTTATTAGTTGACCCAGGTCGTGTACTATTTATAAAACTTGTAATATTCCCCATTGCTTTTGGCCTTCCATCAATGTATATAGCCACTCGTTTACTTTGATCATTATCTTTTTGTTGTATATAATTGGCTGACAGTGCATACCTACGCATACTTTTTTTATATCGAACAATCTGCATCCAATCATTATAATTGTAACAAGGTCCAACAAACTCCATCAATTCAGCAACTTTGTTGTAACAGACCTTTATGCTATCCATGGAAAATAGGCCCAAACCATGTAACGATGAAGGTGCTATGTGATATATCCTCTCATTAACACAAAAATCAGTGTTTATTGGAGGAAGTTCCTTAGGTACACATTGTTTCAGTAGATGTTTTTACCTCAAGGGCACCTCAATGTCACCTTTGGTCTCATCATCATAAGAACATGACCCCCCTTGAGCAAGAAAAAATTCCATGCGTTTATTGAATTTTTTTCTAATCTTTTGACCTCTAGTTGATCTCCCTATTTGAGATCTACTACATGTCTCACTTTCCTCTTCTATTCCTGCATTTCCCTCACTTGAGGAAGACACATCTAACAAATACCTATTTGGTGATACCTGTGCGCCATCAAATGAGAGAGTTAGTTGGTAATGAGAGAGATATTTTGCAAATGAGGGTAATATTGATGAAGAAGTTGGCCATAAAGTTGATGTTGAGATTAAAATTTGAGTAAGTCCAACTGGGGCCTCAAGTGTTGATAACTATATTAGATTTGCTACTCATGTTGAGGTTTGAAAAACTAAGGAAGTTTGTTTTTCTTGTAATTTTTAAAAAATATATTATTTCTATAAGGTGTATTGACTTATACCTATCGATCCATGAGACTGTGCAGGATCCTCATCAAAGGGGTTCAGGTTCCTGCACCAACAATTGAGCATCATAAGCATTACATTTGTAATTTGATAAACTATAAATAATGCAGTATCATAAGCATCATAAGCATCACATATGTATCATCATATATGTAATTGAGCATCATAAGAATCACATATGTATCATCATAAACATGTAATCCATCACATACGTATCATAAATCACCATCCATCACATAGCTAATAAGTAGTCCACATTCCATAAATAAACACAAAGTTCAAAAAATGTCACATGTATCATCATAAGCATGTAATCCATCACATATGTATTTTAAATCACCATCTATCACATAGCTAGAGGTGCATCATGAATTAATTAAGTAATGGCATTAGAATTCAAAACATATGAATTATTTATGTAACCATATAAGTCAAGTCAATTTCTATCAAGATATCAATATTAAATAGATAATATAATAATCGCATCTCATACATTTGATTCATGTCATTGATCTTCTTCTTCATCCAACTCATCATCATGACCATCATCATCATCATCATCATCATCATCATCATCATCATCATCATCATCATCATCATCATCATCATCATCATCATCATCATCATCGTCGTCGTCGTTGTCGTCGTCGTCGTCGTCATCGTCATTGTGTTCATCATCGTCATCGTCATCACCATCACCATCACCAACACCATCACCATCACCATCACCATCACCATCATCATTAGCTTCTTCTTCGTGTACATTTCCGTCAGGAACATCATCAAGTAACTGTTGATCATGATCATCTATATCATCTTCTACTTCTTCGGTATCTTCTTCTTCCATCACATTATACATTATCGGCCTTCCTCTTGGATCATGTCTAACAACAAATGACCAACCCGGTTTATGTGGAACCTCTGAGTAAAATACCTACTCACATTGACTTGGAAGAACATAACGCTCATCCCCAACTCATTCAAATGACCTTGTATTAACCATTGTAAATCCATTATCATGTTCGATAACAGTTCTATCAGGATCATTTATATTCAGTCGTAGCCTATACCATTTGATGACGAACAAAACTAATTTGAAGGAATTAAAGTCACACTGAAGTATATCATCCAAAATGCCATAGTATCAATTTTGAGACACTTGAGGATGTATGTCATTTCTAGATGAAATATTGGTCACCTCAAAGACTGCAGTTATCCCAGAATCACAAGTTTTCTTCGTGTCATCCAACTATTTGATGCGAAATTTATGACCATTGCAGCACATAGCCTTGTGGTGTTTGACCTGCAATATGTCTAACATATTAAAATTATTGCATCATGAGTTGATAAACGTATGGGTGATTAATAAAATTATGCGTACCTATTGATCTCTTAAACCATATGCTAAATCAATTTCCCTTTGTGTAACATTGGAATCTCAATTACAATGAGCTTCTTTAACCAATGAAGTGACACCATCCCATGTTAATGTGCGACCAGAATGTTGACATTGTTCAATCCACACCATCATCCAATCAAGATTGTTTGTAATATACAAATGTAGCACATCCCACTCCTGACCAACTGGACAAATAATTAATAGACCACTTACAACTAATTTATTTAGAAGATGAAGAATTAATTTACTACAATAACATCTTATAATTACCTCTCACTTTCTTCAATCTACCTTTCCCCATCAAGTGCTCCCCTTCGAATTTATTAATGGGGTTGGGATCCCAAATGTGATCTACGTGGATTTTTGCTGCAAAATTAGGAAGATATTCAATAATGTACACCATAGTTTGGTATACCATATATCCCTCCACCATAGAACCCTCAAGATGTGCTCTTTGTCGAACCAAAGCCTTCAAAAATTTCAAGTGCCTCTCAACCATCCACATTGACCTAGTGTGTACAGGTCCACACAATTCGATCTCCTCAACTTGGTGTATGAGGTTGTGTTCTTGTGCATTGAAAAAAGTTGAAGGTAGACACTTTTGCATTTCACACATTAGATGAGGGATTTTTCTCTTCCAATATTTTATATCTTCCTTGTGGATTTCTTTAGATGACAACCACCTAATTAAAGAGATTGAAGACGCAAAAATATATAAACGAGAATTTACAAAATAATATACAATATATTGCATAACAAGTAAAACAAATGGCAAATATAATATCTATACAAAAAATTGAACAAACATCACTACTTACCTCATGTATTTTCCAAGATCATATATGACTTACTTGATATTATTGTCAAAGTGGTCTGGGAGAGATAGAGGTAGAATGTACTGCAACAATTATAAAATGATCTTTTCATTGTTTTATAACATAATACAATGAAAAGTACATGCGCAGTATACAAATATATAGTAAATACACAAGAATGTGAATTACCTTAATGAAGGTATGCCAATCATGCGTTTTCATCCCTGGCCCAAATTCACTCTTCTTTGATATGAAATTGTTTATGTTCGTAGCAAATCCTGTGGGAAATCAAATTTTTCGTATGACTTCTTTTATAGAATTGCTTTGCTGCTCCGTTAATAACCAAGGAAGGGCACTTATATTAATCTGATCTCCATTGCTATTTGATTGAATGACATTTTTCATTGCATGATTGGATTCCACAAAGTCACTACAAATTTTGACAATTTTTTCTTTGTCACGCCTTCCATCCAATATTTTCCATAATGTCTCTGTTATATTCTTTCCAATATGCATTGTATCAAACAAATGCACAATTTGTAGCTGCTTGTAGTAAGGCAACCTACTGAATTGTCTGGGATAACATTTTAGTCCATTTGGAAGGTGGCCATCCATGCCTTGACGACCTTCAGTATCATCAATTACATCATCAATAAACAAAACACGATAGAAAAATTCAAATTCCAAACATAAGCCATTAGATGGAATGACATTACCTTGATGATTAATTCTAGTATATTCCAACTTCCATAAGTGAGGAGTCATTCTTCGTGGCTTTGATGTAGTCTCTTCTTTCCCATTGAAAAGATTTTTTTCAGTATTCCGGTACTTATGATTTTTGTGAAGGAAGTGCCTATACTCATCAAACACCTGCTTTCCTAAACTTTTTGAATGACGGGATTTCATCTTTGGACCACAAACTAGACATGCAAATTTTCCCTTTGTTTGAAGACCTACAAGATAATGTATAATTCTATTAAATCTGTTAATTTTTATAATTATAATTATCATGCGCAACTTGAACACTATAACATACCACAAAAATGTGTTAGCCCTGGGGCATCATGTATTGTCCATACAAGCATTGCATGGAATTGAAATTGTCTTTGTCCTATTGGTCTAGAGATGTCATACATGGTCACACCATTCCATAACTCTAGCAACTTGTCAATAAGAGGCTCAATATATACATTCATATCTTTAACTTGGTACTTGCCTAGTGGAATGAACAAAAACATTACATAATTATTATGACCATTTTACTACAATATTTATAATTAAATGTAGATGACTATTAAATAATAAAATACCTGGAACAATCATTGACAACATTATGTGCTCCCTCTTTATTGACATCCATGGAGGAATATTATTGTTGATAACAAAAATAGGCCACACCGAGTAAACAGATCTCAACTCTCCAAATGGATTGACACCGTCTGCTGCCAATGAAAGCCTAAGATTACAAGGTTCTTCTTTAAAGTATGGCCACTTTTCCTCTATGTCCATAAATGCTGAACCATCCATAGGCATTCAAATAATGTCATCTCAACTTCTATTGCATGCATGGTAATCCATAAATTGTGCCAAGCTAGTGCACCTGAATAATCATTGCATACGTGGAATAAAGGGAATATAACGAAGAACCTTGCGAGGCACCTTTTTGTTATTTGATCTATTTGATATCTATTGATATGACATTCAGGGCATTCTGTTCCAAATTCATGTTGTTTATGATATATAATATGATCATTGGGACAAGCATCTATTGTTTGATACTCCATTCCAATATCTTTCATAATGGCAGATAATTCTCGGTATGAGCGAGGTAGAATATTTGATGGTGGTAAGAAAAACTCACCTATCAATCTACAGCAAAAAAAAAAGTTTGAGGTGTTAATATAAAGAATATTAATGGTACATGATTCACCATTTATTAACTATAATGACATGTATGACACACCTTAACATACGTGAGATTGTTATGTTGGATAAACCATTCATAACCTTCAAGTTCACCAACAACAATACAACAGAGAGAAGAGTTGTTTGGGAGCCTTTGTAAAGGGGCTCATATGCCTTCTCAAGAAGAGGTAAATCATGAACATCAAGGTCATCATGATCAGTTGTGCCAGTACTAAATGTGTCATGGATCAATGTATTTGTACCATCATCTTCAATTGTGTTTTCTAGTGCATGATCGTCATCTTCCATGGGATCATTATCTTTAGCTTCGATATTCACACCTCCATGTTCCTCCACTTCAAAAACCATATTCTTAGGGTTTTGTTAATCCATACCATGTGCTCCAGGGTGCTCCACCTATATAAAATTTATATACATAAATAAACCGTGATCATGATCTCATTATCAAGTGATTTCTTATGTATATAAATTGTTAAAATGATATAATGAACAACTTACCAGTGGATGATAATCATGTCCCCCTTCAATGTGACCATGCTACCTACAATGTTTCTTAGCTATTTTGATTAGAAGTCTTCTAGTCTTTAAGCCCTTACAAATTTTGCAGGGACAATAACATTTCCCATCACTTTTTCTTTTCAAGTTATACCATAATCTAGCAATTGTCTCCTTATTTTGTTCTTCGTTGATATTATCTGACATGGTCTTTCTTCATAGGCAAAAAAATCAGGCTATGGAAACTTCAATGCAAAAGCTTCATAAAAATTGCAAATCAAACCAAAACCATTGAACTTAATAGAGAATGTATTTAATGTAGCTGATTGTGTGAATTTCTGAGCATTGTGTCTACAAATTCTTACTAAAAGTTTGCTTGTTGTAGACTTTCTGAGAGACATTTTTGAGTATTCTAAGAAAAGCATTTATTTTAACATACACTTATTCATCCACATTGCAGGGATAACAATAAAAGGCTCACATATTGGTCTAAGAGGATGCCATGGTCTCACAAAGTAACCAAGAACCATATGAAATGATGGTCTTGAATCCACACACAACTAGGGAGGATCCATATGATTATGTATGACTTCCCCCTTGTTTGTTTAATGGGATTAGCCAGCTCCAAGACATAGCCATCAATAATCACTAAGAATGTACAAGTGGATCATAACTACCCATACAACAAACACTTACCCCTATCCTCAAATTTTCCCAATGTTTGATTCCTTATATACACTCATCCAAGGTTATCTATGTCGATCTTGGTGAGGAATCACATCACAACAAAGAAGGCAACATTTAAAAATAGCAAGAGTTTCACTAAACTACCAAAGATCATAAATATTGAAAGAAAGAAAAAATAGTAACAATAATAAGTCAAATAAATGTGTTCAATTCCAATAACAATAATAATAGTCCCTCATGTGTGCATTTGTGGCATGAACACAAAAACTCCCACATGGCATGGCCATGTACCTAATGGAGAAGACATGCCTAGGCTACATGCCCAAAAAACATGACTATAATAATAGTCCCTCATGCATGCATTTGTGGCCTGCACACTACAAATCCTAACATATCATGGCAATACACCTCATAGAGAAGACACACCTAGGGCCACATTGCACATAGCAACGTGCCTCGCAAAGAAGACATGCATAGGGCACATGCCACATAGCAATGTGTCTTATGGAAAATTGTGCATGCATGTCACACACCAAAGGTATATGTATACATCATGAGGAACATTCATATGTTATCAAACATAACCTATTGTATCTAACATGAGTTCCTCTCTACATGTGTGCAAATCTTCCAACACTAATCACCACTAAGTAGGAATAATATAAAATGCATCTTCAAATACTTGTGTGTGTGTGTGGAATTGTGTCTTTGAACCCAAATCGCTACCATCAACAACATGTAACCATCACCTACACTATATCAAAACATAAGTATGGTGTGACATCATATCTATTTGCATAATGTCAAAACACATGCAAACATGAAAATCATCATAGCATGACAAAAATCAATCTCCACATGTTGTAACAAAGATATAAATAAGATAATAGGGTAAGAGGAAACCTGTACCAAGAACCACATACCAACTATCAGCAATGCCATCAAGATAAATGTAGGATAGGATACCACTATGAGCCATCCAATGGTCCATTCTATGAGGAGAACTAGGGGATACTATCTTTGAAAGGTGTGGTCAATAGAGATAATCCCTAATAATGCCACAATATGTCACCATAGCTTCTTGAGTTTTCCATTCTTCTACTTAACACCACATTTATTGAGTTCCTCAATAGCGAGTTTGGTTCTCAATAGGATGCACAAACATGTAAACACACAAGCATGGTTTCATCATACTTGTATTGTATCATACTTGTACAACAATACAAATTCATTTTTCTAGTTAATTACTTAGTGTAAAAATAACTCCATTACATAACATAGGGTAATAATCACCATAAGTTTTCAAATAAACTACCCAAACATCAATTGGAGCTACCCTTTCTAAGGTACAAACATAATTTATTTATAACTTCAAAATTAAAATAATCACAATACATCCAAATAAGTTCAATAGTGCATGGAAATAGACAACATGATCCATAATTAAACCCATAAATTACCCTAATTGGATATGCTAATAAAATGGTGTCTCAAATAATAGAGATTATGTTGGACCTATAATAGAGATCTAGACTTTGTTTCATCATACACAAGCATGGTTTCATCATACTTGTATCCAAATACACCATCCATAGATAGGTACTCAGTACCACAATCTCATGGGTACCCTTTTAGCTGAATTTCCCCTATATTTAGGTGAATCTACCCTTGTATCATTCCTTGATCTAGTATTTTTGTCATCATCCTAAGTCCTCTTTTTGTTAAGTCTTATCCCTTCATCTTTAGGAAAATCCACCTATCCTTATGTGAATCTACTTTCTCTTAGGTGAATCTATTTCACATAAATCATTTATCTTATCCATCTTTCTTACGCAAATGGTGAATTTTTCCTATCCTTAGATGACTACACTCCCATTTAGGTGAATCTATCTAGTTTTAGTCTCCTTCCATTATTTTGTCAAAATTTGTATCCTCTAGTTTACATGAATCTACTTGTTCTTAGGAAAATCGACCCTATCATTCTAAGGAAAATTCACCTTGTCATCATCCTTAATCATCTACCTTTCAAGTGTATAGTCCATCCATCCTTGGGAGAATCTAACATATTATTGGGAAAATCCACTCCCTCTTAGGTGAATCCACCTTTTCTACCTTCTCATTAATCTATTATTTGTTCTAAGAAGGACACAAAAGTGGATAGAAAACAATAGAGGAGATAGTACTCAAACAAGTACTAAGGAATTGCATTAGTGACATGTCACAAATGTGAGTTATACATTAGGAAATCTAGCGAGTATTTAGGATTGCTCCTATAGTCTTAAGTTTATCCAAGGAAAATATTGGTGAGAAAATGAAATTTGTAGTTAATCATTTGGAGGTCCCTACAAATTCTGTAGTTGTTGCATCCTAAGTTGTTGCAAAACAGTTTAGAACGGTCTATGAGGCCCAGGTTTTTGGTTTGGCAGAAAATTGAGTCCACCATTGGCCATGGTCTTTCTATTCTCAAGGTATTGATGATGACAAAGGGAAGGTTTATCAAGATTATAGAAGGGCATCCTGACTCTGAAACCCTATGGACAATTTATGAAAATGCCATTTCTGATGCGCCCAATGGTACAAAGAGATCAAGTAGTTTGAGACTATGAAAGTCAGGACTCCAAAACCACAACAAACTTGTTATCTAGTCTTTGGCAGAAGCCAACCAGGCCTTCCCCATCTAGGTATTAGCTATGAGCATTTTACTTTCATGGAGGCACCCTTCTCAATGGCAGGAGCAACAATGTTATCTCCTCTACCATTTTTCTTTGTGTAATAACTCTTCAAGCGAGGTATGCATGGCAATTATTAAATGCTAAAATGAGCTTCTAAAAAAATTTCCATTAAAAAAAAAAATCGCAAAATGGGGTAGCATACACACGGCATGTGAACTGTATGATGGAATACCTCAAAGAGATATCATTTCATGGTTTTAAGATCGCAAGATATGCACAAAATGGATTAATTCACAAAAAAAACCAGTTGCTTTGATTGTGAAACAAACCTTACCTTGCTTGTGCAGAGATCGCTCTGGCGGGGGGGGGCAGGGAGGCAAGACGGTCTTGCTTCGGTTTGCTTTGAAAATGAAAATGCATTGTGTTTGAAAATGCATTGAGATTTATATATTAACTACTTGCTTCCTACACTTCAGGAAGTTTGTGTGTATCAACCACATAGATATAGTACATACTATATCCTATTAAAATGTTACATATTAACTACTGCATCTATAAATCAATGGGGTGAATGGTTTCCACATCCCAAATTTCCCATAGGTATCTCAAAAGCAACATAAATCATATGAAGCAATATATGTTTGACAAGTGGTCTAAACTAAGGATTTTCCTATTGTGTGGGAAATACTGGGAAATACTAAGTTAGCCCACAATGCATTCTCCTAGAATTGAGATTTTTGTGGGATCGATTGTGAGACATTCTCTATCCAAATGGCATAGCATTAAAAAGCATAAAATGATTAGTTGGTTCTAGTTCATGGGATCTCAAACTCTTATTTCTCTTCCCTAGATCATTCCAACATCAAATGGAAGCCCCCCACCAACAAGAAAATTGAAACTAAATTTTGATGGGAATATAACATGTTTTATTTCAATCAAGAGATCGATCAAAATGAAGAGCATCATCATAATTATTACAAGTGTGACTGAGGATAGTGGAATTGGTAGTTCATATCATTTGATAAATACTCTCCCATTGAGGAGTTACTCTATTTGCCTGTTAAAGTGATTTTGATTCTTTGTGAGATTTCATTGTTGCCATTCTCAAAATTATTTTTTATCTTAAACATTCCCAATACTCTAATAGTAACCCATGGACCCTTTATTTCCAATTGGGAGGAAAAATAAATAAGATGAATTTCCTCAGCAAAATTACAGAGACCAAAATGAGAAGGTTATTCTTCTTTCAAGGTGGTGATGTGTGGAAGCAATTCAAGTGGTGCAAGGCATTTATGTTATACAAGGAGCAACAAGATACCAAGTAAGCTCTAATATTTCTTCCATGTTTGTAAGCAATGCTTTTATTATCATATGTATGATCATATGGGATAAGGGATAAGGCATTAACCAAGGCACTTGGAAACTATTATGTCTAGGACAAATTCTGATTTGGTGTGATTGAGGTAGTGGATAAGGCTACACCAGTTAACTTTTCTTCTCTTCGTTGCACAGACTACAAGTTCAAGGAATTGGTGTCTTTGGGTGCAATCATAGGAATAGAATCAAAACTAGAGGCCCTAATAAGGAAGGTGGATTCCATTCAAGGTTTTCCTTAAGGTGGTGTTGGTGCTAGTCCATACATCCCATCAATGGAAGTGCTCAAATTGTGCAAGCTAGTTAAATCCTCTTCTTTCCAAAAGTGATTTAATCTAGAAAATGCAAAGAAGGTGATAAAATTTATTGTGTTGAGTTGGCATGGTCAAGCAAGAAGATGGTACCTATTCATCCAAACTCATTTGCATGTGATAGTCCTTTACCTGGTTGGTTCAACAAGCTTTTACTATATGGGAGGGTAATAGAATGGTAGATTTTACATAAGCTATATGTTTTGGGATCAAGATTGTATATCTCAGTATCTACATTCTTTCTAAGGGTTGGTTAGGTTATTTTGTTTATTAGTGTTTATGCTACCAATGTATGTAATCTAGATACAATATCAAACACCCATACAATGTTGTAATGTTTTGGTATCCTCCCCAAACGTCATGGCAGGAATTTTGTATATTTTTCATAAATGTTAGAGTGGGTCCTTAACCATCACTTGATTAATGAAAAAAGGATGACTATCTAATCCAAGTGTAGCAATGTTAACAACATTTTTCCTACATCAAGGATGGTCAGATTATTTTTGTCTTAAGAGAGATAAATAGTGCTACCTAACAAATGCCCTAATAAAAGGTTCTTACTGTCATTTACACCTTAACCAAGCTCAACTTTAGTAACCCCACTCCATTAATTTCATTTTTCACACTTCTCATACTAGAATCCATTAATATTCTACAACACAAAGCCTTCCTAGGATGCCTTTACAAAGATGAAAAAGTAACCAACAAAAAATGATGGTTAGCTCGCCATTGTATTGGATCAAAAGTATAAAGATGAAGATTCTTATCTTTGCAAATTTGTTCTTGCACAAGAGTCTAACATTAACAATGACATTTCAAAAAATCAAGGGTAAGCTTATTATTAATTTTGAAAATTTGAATTTGTACCAGTTTCTAAGATTCTTTGTTGTGCATCCCATATAGGCTTCTCACACTACTGATTTTATTCCCATGTATATTTACAGTGTGCATTCCTTGTATTTTCCCCCTCCAATATTCTATGCTAATATGTCCACCTCTCTTGGTGTTGAACCTACAACTGCACTCCATCACCTTCAACTCCTTAAATCTGGTGCTCATTTAAGGCTATGTGATATACCCTCAAAGATTGTATGTCCATCACCTAATACTTGCAATAAGAAAACATCCAAAGTCACTGAGAATCACTTAGCTAAACCATCAACACCCTCCAAAACAACTATCTACTTTTCCTTGGCAAATATGAACAATACTCTAAATGGCTTGATGAAGGTTATTTAGTTGCAAAATAAGTAGCAAGGATTAAGTCCAAAAAACACCAATCTACTATTACAAACCTTCAAAACATAAAAAGGAATTGATGGACTCTCATCAGACATCTCAACAAGAAGAAATTTTGGTCATCCTTACACATTTCTACTTGACTATTCTCAATAAAACCGAAGAAATAAAATGAATTCTAACTACTACAAAGGTTTCAGAGAGATGACACATTTTCCACTAGTAACAATTTCACATCTCCAAGAAGGACCACCATATTCAAAGAAGTTTTCTGTCAATAATCTTGTTGGAACTGCTTAACTATGCAACATACATATGGGAAGCCAAGGTGAGAGGCATTTCAGTTGGCCTTGGAAATTTAAAAGCCACCTACCAACTAGAACTAACAAATGGGAAAAGACCTTTCAACTCTAATCACTTCTCACTAGTTTTCTTAGTTAACTATCATTCATCTTGATTTGGAGATATACAATAAATGGAAGGCAGGAGAATGATTTGTGCATATGGTAGTAGACATAACTTTTTTAGGACATCTCTATGAAAGTTTAGCAATGTGATTTTCAAGACGTGATTTGGACTTTAGAAAAGACCAAAATAAATATATCATTATGTGCAGTTTTGTGCTATGAATTTGTCAATCTAAGGGTAGTCAACTTCGATTACTGCCATGCAAAGAAGTTAGAATGTTCAAAACAATCAACAAAACAAATGCAAATTTTTGAAGGAGACACGGACTGTTATTGAGAAAGCAACTAACATAAACTAAATGTAGTGAATGTGAATCAAGAATGTGAGAAAATACATGAACTACACCCTACTATGAAAACAATTTACAAATGACGTGGCTTATACTCAGAGAAAAAAAGTGTTGAACAGATTTGTGTCTCAAGATATCTTTCTCACACATTCAAGATTGGCCACTTATGGCAATTCCAAGACAAACAAGCCTAACTACAATAGCATACATTGGGAAATCACCCTACTAACTGCAATTATCTATGAAAAGGAACTGGTTTACAAAGTCAAGAAGAAAATACAATTGCCATTCAACCCCACTCTTGCACCAAAGCAATTATATATGTTTGTGTCAATTAACTTGTTGAAGTTTATCATAGGGTTGGGAATACTTACAAATCTTGAGTCCCCACAAAAAGCTACAAGAAGTAATACCCCTATTACAAGAACTCGTTAAAATGTAGACAACGTAACCTAGAAACAATTAGGAATGCGACAGGCAAAGATGTAAATTTTTGGAAAATATAAATAATTTGTTATTAATATTTCTGAACTTACACTACTTTCATTTTTTTTTTAAAAATAATTCCTAAAGCCTCCAGAAAATTGAATCTGTTCTTACACACGGCATGTGAACTGTATGATGGAATACCTCAAAGAGATGTCATTTCATGGTTTTAAGATCACAGGATATGCACAAAATGGATTAATTCGCAAAAAAAACTAGTTGCTTTGATTGCAAAACAAACCTTACCTTGCTTGTGCATAGATCGCTCTGGGGGGGGGGGGGACAGGGAGGCAAGATGGTCTTGCTTCGGTTTGCTTTGAAAATGAAAATGCATTGTGTTTTTCTTTTTTAATAAAATGCCCAAGGTTGTTGGAATTCTAACGAACATGGGCATTTAAAAAAAAAAAAAATCAAATTTTCACATAATGCTCCTTGTCCATCGGAAACCTCCATCGAAATTTGACCCTAAATGTATTAGTGAGTTATCAGCACCTCGGACACCACAACATAATGGAGTTTTTGAAAGAAAAAACAAAACTATCTTGGATGCAGCTAGAAGTATGTTATCAAAAGAAAATCTACCACATGTGTATTGGAGAGAGGTAGTTAGCATTGTTGTCTATACATTCAAAAAAGTTCACATCAAAGGTGAAACTGGTAAGACCCTGTTATCACTGATTAAAAATGGGCTTTTCTTTTCCCATAATTGGCTATGGTTTATTGAAATTTTGAGTAAGGCATTTTTTCAAGTGCTTCAACTCTTTTTTAGGCCTTAAGGGTTTAGGGTTTTTTGATTTTTGATCGCCTAATGTTTGTTTAAGACCCTTTGGTTTCTATTCTTTCGTTACTTTATCCACTTAAGTAATGGGTCATGGGATCGTAGGAAGTATCCCCCCTTGTTTTTGCTTAGGCAGTCATGTTAATTAATCATGAAAAATTTATGCCTTATGTGTATTCCTCCTAAAGTTGTCAGGCCTAGTAACTAGTGTGCATCTCGTGGATGGATCTACGGCTTTTGCTATTTCACTAGGCGAAGTTGCGCGTAGTTTAAAACCAGCAAAGTTGCGAAAATGACATGGCATGCAACCTAGGCTATCTAGCTGGTTGATGAGAGCAAGTAAAATGGCGACACGCGACACTACTTACAACAAGTCAGCAAGTCAAGATTAAAGGTTAAAAGGCGGGTCCCAGAGGTGAGTCAGATCGCAGAAGGGGATGTGACCTGGCAAATACAGGTGTCATGAATTGATCGGAGCCCAGTGCTTTCTCTTGGCAAATGAAAAAACAACATGTCAGCTCTAGAGGTGATTGGACGCTAGGTGTTTGAAGTTGAGTCTGAGGGCCCACCCCTCACGGAGTCTATTCAGATGGTTAAGTACCGAGCAACTAGAAAATGATCTGACGGCTTGCCCTATTTCGCAAGGACAAGATGCTCATGCTTTATACCCTGCAAAATAGCGAAAGTAAATGAGGACCGTCCATGTGTCATGATAGATGGTAACGTGTCCATGAACATGTGGTCTTAAAAGGAAGTTGTGGGCCCACCAAGGTGGAACCGGTGGTATAAAAGAAAGACACGTGGCCGACATTGAGTTAAATGCAAAAAGCCTCGCAAAGCCAGTGGTTGGGTGCCATGTGGTAGCACGTAGTCAACAAAGAGGCAGGACCCAGTGCGAAGCCAAGGCTATTAGTGTAACGGCCGATCAATTCTGATTTGATCGAACAGTATGAGCTATTTCGCAAGGCAAAATGGTTCGTGGTTTAAGCCTAGTGAAATGGTGAAATGATGTGGCATTCTAATTGGATGGTCCGGCTAGTCCTGAGGGCGAGTAAGCTAATGGAATGTGGCAGAAAGTGCAATAGTCAGCGAAGTGGGTCTGATAGTTTCAAAGAAGGTGGGTCCCAGAGAAGATAGATACCGTGAGATAAAGGCATCCTGACAGATACAGGTGGTGAAAATAGAGAGGAACTCGATATTTCCTCTCAGAAAATCAAAGATGGACATATCAGTTTGAAAGATGACTGGATGCCGGGTGTGCAAAGTCGAGTCAAAGGGCCCACATTTGTAGGTAAACGATTAGAGTATAAAAACTGATCAATTCTCATTTGATCGGATGGCCTGCATTGTTTTGCGAAGGTGAAATGCTCATGTGTTAACCCCCGCGAAATGGCAAAAGGGTTTTTCGTTCTTAAAGGCAAAGTGAACATGAAGTATAAAGGGCGATCAAGTATGGTTTGATCTAACGGCTGGCACTATTTCATGCTTGTAAGATGCCTGAAGGATATGCTCAGTGAAATGGCGAAAGTAAAGGAGATTTATTTTGATTCTAGGCTAAACAGTGACGTGTACATGAGCACGTGTCTTCCATAGAGAGTGAAGGTGCCAGGTGGAACCACTAGTTTTAAAGAGGGGTACAATATGCGGCTGACTCAGATTTTAAACTTAGTGAGTTCCCTAGGGCCAATGGTTGGGTGCCAAGTGGTATCAAGTAACCGAAGGAGGAGCAGAGTAAGCAAGTTAGCATAAGAGTCTTCACAAAAAGGACAATCAAGTGTGATTTGATCCAACAGTTAGCGTTGTTTCACAGCTTAAAGTTGAATGCAATTTAAGCTGTGCGAAATAGCGAAAACCTGTTAGCTGTTAAGTGAAGGCGCAGTTAGTGAAAAGGTCAACTATCCAGGTAAAGGTTAAAGGCCGTGCAGTTCAAGTCCCATCCAACACTCAGTGTAGTTTCGTGAAGGTAAAGTGCTCACTTAATAACACTCGCGAAATGGCGAAACAAAATAAGGCTCAGTGAAAAGGGTGGAAGTTAAGCTAGTGTAAAGACTGATCAATTCTCATCTGATCGGACGGCCCATGTTGTTTCGTGAAGTAGAGTTGCCAAGAAATTAATTTCTGTGAAATAGCGAAAAGGAAAAATGCATGGGCGTTGTGACCCATTGGAGCGAAAACTTTGAATTCTTTCATGAATTCAATTCTGAAAGGACGGTCAAGCATGTGGAATCAATGTCAGAATTAAGAGCCCAACCACCATATATGATCTCGTATCAATTGAAATAAGATATCATTCTGAAGAGCACTTGCAAAGAAATAGTTGCAGAGCAGACTTCTTCAATTGCAGAGATAATTCCTTCGAGTACAAGTAGGTTTCTCTATACTCTTGTTCAACCATCTTTCTTTTAATTGTGTTTGTCTTACTGAGATTTTAATTTGTCATAGAACAATTGAAAGAAATTGTTGAATCACTTGCTTAAGTTTCTAAAAGAGATGGCACCTAAAAGGGAATTCTCAGGAAAAGTCAATTATCACAAGAGGGCAATTTGTGATGATTTCCTTGAACAATTAACATTGTCAACTAATGTGGCTTCCAAAATGAAAGAGTTGGTGCCAAAAGCTTCTCGCCTGAAAATAGGAGAGGGTTTATATGATAAAGGGAATTGGTTAAGAGACCCTCAAATAGGGATGTCTAGGTTAGGATTATTCAAGGTTGGGTTTAGTATGAGAAATTCTCCAGCCCCTCAGAACAGTATATGGGAATTAGATGTTGGAAAGTTGGTGGTTCTAGGGGTTTTCTTTGACGCAGACCTTCTGACTTAGATTGCACATAGCTACGACCCAATTTCAAGAAGTGTAAAGGATATCAGCAGGAAGACCCTCATTGAAATTAACAATGAAGAATTTAGGAATGCCTTTGGGTTGAGTGAATACACTAATCTTCTGGAGCCTATTGATTTTAAATCATTAGCTCAGGTGTATAATGTGCAAAGAAATCACCTAAGAAATGGACCTCTCAAAGAATTCTTTTTGAAGATAGGCAGGTTAACTGTTGTGGGATCTAATACTGAAGAGCCCTTCTCTCTAAATTTTTTTACCCTTAGGGCTAAAGGATTATACTGGTCACTCTGCCAAATCCTAGGGGAAGATGCTGAAGCGAGTATGCCCTCTCACTACATGTTGATGGTTGCTCAGATTTTGAATCCTTCTGTGGCAATAACTTTTGATTACGTTTCTTTTATAACTGATGCTATCCATAATGGAATGATAGGGATCAGGAACGGGAAAGTAGATAGGCCCTTCGGGTGGTACTCCCTTCTTATGCATTTGTTTTTATTCAAGGGTGGTGACTATTTTGCTAGTGGGATGGACCTTGTAAAAGAAAAGGATGGGGAAAAGATGCCAGTGCAATTATGGAGCACTGTTTTGTCATGGAACAGAGAGGATGCAAGCTTCCTAAGGTTTGATAAATATTTTGCATCAAAAATCAGGACCCTTATCTATTTGGAAAACCCAAGAGTCCCTAAGGTACTTTTGGAATTCATTAGGCCACAAGAGTTTGCAGAGGACATAAAAATTGTCCACAATTGGGGTGATATCTACCTATACCCTATTTCAATAGTTTTCAGAATATATGGTTTCACAGGTACCCCATTTTTGTTACCTTATCAGGTCCCTCTTAAAGTGGGAATTGCAGAGATACTCAGGCAGATTGGTGTTGTACAAGAGGCAGAGTTGATAGGTAGAGGCAAAGGGACAATTTTCCCTACAATCACCATGGCACACCAATTTGTAATAACCAAAGGAGGTTGGAAATGTTTTGGAGATTTCCTCTAGCCATATCATTTATCAACTGCAGTCTCTTGGTGTGCTGACCCCGAAGATTTCTTCAATGGTATGTTTAGGAAGAGGGCTGTATGCAAGGCCAAACCCCATCAATTTCAGTTCCCTGAGGACCTTATCAGGAATGAATTTGATTTGGATGAACAAGAGCTGAGAAAGGAAAAGTGGATAGCCTATAAGAAGGCCTTAGACTTCATGCATCAACTTGATATAAGCTATGACCCTTTGTCTAGCTTCCACCCCTTTGCTGAAAAAATGAAGTTTTTAATTCTTAGCTTTGAGGAGGTGATGCAAGCACTTAAAGAGAAGAGGGAGGTTGTAATTACAAACAACCCTGAAAAGGAAAGATTGGTCCTAAATAGGTTTGCATCTGTTAGGCCAATCCCTCCTGGTAATTATATGTTGCACAAGAAATCTAACTATAGTGTACTTACGCCTACTTCAGGGGAGCCTTCTACCTCCAAAGGTAAGAGGAAGATACATGATGTCATTGACATCCCTGATAGCTCAAAGAAACAAAAGGTAGGAAAAGAAGTGAAACCTGAGGAACCTCAATACTCTCCCTCTCAAACTCCTATCCATATAGGAGATGAACAGGCAACAGCTGAACAATTATTGCAGTTAGGCAGTTTAGGAGAAATCGCCTATACTTATGATGAGATAGAGGAAGGAATGCCAGAGGAGCCCATAGCTACTGAGATGGATATCACCATCAATGAATTCAAAGGCCATGAGTGTGATCCTGAGATCAAACAAGCCAGTGAAGATTTCCTGGCTGATGATAAATTTATTACATCAGAAGCATTTTTGCAATTTTTGTGGAAACAGAGTATTGATAAGTATAATGCCCGATGTAATAAGAGAAAGAGTGAGAAGCCTTATAAAAACTCATCTACAATAGAAGAATAAATAAAGTAGGAAATGGTTGAAGAATTCAAAACCATTACTCCTCAATAGGGAAGAGACATGGTGAAACAGGCTAGGGTACTTATTCTCTAAATGGGATATAGCAGATGCTCTAGTCTTAGAAGCAGTAAGAAAGGAGACTAAACCCATGGAGGGAGTCACTTTCAATAAGGACAATGCAACACTAGTTATGTGGTCATTGAAGAAAGATGAACAAAAGAAGAAGAAGGATACTTCAGGGTTAAGTTACCTTGGAGGCATGATGATAAAGAGAGTGTAGACTACTGGAATAGTGGAAGTTGCTAGCACTATGTTAGAAATAGCCAAATTTAGTGTTGCAGTAGCTGAGAAGGAGGCTATGGAAAAGGTAAATCTCCAAGTTAAGCTGGAGACAGTCTTGAAAGCCTATTCCAGTGTCCAAGAAGAGGTAAGGAGTAAAGATTTAATCATTGCTAGATTGTAGAAGCAGTTGGTAGGGCAATACCATCAAGGTGAGTCTTCCACACTGATGATTTCCTCTTCTCCTGCCAGACCTCCATCTACCAGCCCTACCGTTGAGTTCCCACCGTCTCCAACACCTTCTACCTCTCAAATGATTGAGATTACTCCTCAAGAATTAGAGAATCTAAAACAGGCCCAAGCCATGTATGCAAAGAAATATGAGGATAGAGTGAAGGCCACTATTACTAGTTTTGCAGACACTGTGAATGCCTCCTTGCTATACAATAATGTAAGTAAAATTTTGGTTATATGGAATGAGCTCAGGGGAGACAAGGCCATACTGACACCTATTTTTGGCAAATGGAGGCCCAAGGAGCAAAATTTGGAGTTTATGTGTGTATCTTGTGATGAACCAAAGGCCAATCCTATCATTAGATCCACTTTTGACATCACTAAAGATTTAGTACAATTAGCAGCAGGGGTGGATAATGTTGATAGGAAAGTTAGTTTGTGCAAAAAGGAGTATACTGATCAAGTTTTTGAGTTGCTCCCAGGAGTTTTTGCTAGCCCAGATCAATTAAAGGACAAACAAATGTGGCTTAAGGAGATAGAAGCCAATTTGTTAGAAAGAATTAAAGGAATTATTGATCTAGATGATGCTTCTTTCTTTGTTATAACAATACAGGAGATAGAGAAAATTAAGGCACATTATAGTTTTCTCAATTCAAAAGTCAACAAATTGAGAAACTCCTGGAAAAGGTTGACCAAAGCCAAGGCTAAAGTGATTAATTTTTCATGGACAACTGATGATGTGTACAATGAGTGGACAACAAAATATACCACTCATGATTCAGAACAGTTGGAGAGCACCCCTGAAAAGGTAGAAGAAGTTACAACTGAACAGCCTATTGAAGAAGCTGTAGAGGCCGAAATGAACTTGTAACTGTTTTTTTGAAAAGCTTTGTAACTTCTTTGTTTTTTGAAATAAATGATTGTAAAAAACTCTCCTCTAAAAGTTCGAAGCTTTTTGCATCCATGTTGTTATAAATGGATACCAGGACTAGAGGAAAGAGGATCTCAAAGAATTGTAAGAAAACGCTGTAGAAATTTATCTGAGCTTTTCTAAGTCTAATGGAGAATATTCAAAAACTTCTTGTAATATTTTTCTGAACTTAATATCAATATATAGACCATCAGTTTTGAGTAAAGCTTTGTGTCGTCTTCAAGTGTGTTTACAATTTGTTTATTGTTTTCATTCTGAATAATCCAGGGTTATTTTGTTTGAATGGGATTGCAAGGCAATTTTCAGTAGAATTGTTCGCTAGCTTTTCTCTTTAGGAGGGAAATTAAAGATACGGGGATCACTCATACCAGTGAACTCTTTGGAAGAGACTTTGAATCTTGATGATCATAGTTTAATTTGGAATGCATAAATTCTTATAGGTGTCAGGCATATACAAGGATTAATAGAAGCCAAGCCAATGGGATGCGTAAAGATATTTTGTTTGAGGAGTATTATCTGAGTTTAGATGACTTTGTGACCTTGGATAAGGCACTAATATTGATTGAAGTTGTTTATTGCATGTTTTGTTGATCAAAATGCTGAATTTAAGTATAATTTCTATTCTTTTCTTTTCAGTTAATTTCAAGATGAATAGATCCACTGGTTTTCTGGACTGGTTTGTTGTGGGTTTATGTTTGAAAGTGTGAATTCAATTCACAAAGGTATACCCACCTGGGCTCTGAGTAAGTCCGAAGTGTAGAAGGTTCAATCAAACCTTGTCATATGTTGTCTTGAGAATTTCCTTATCTTTGATATCTCTTCTGCATCGAGTTCAATCATATTATTTTAAGGATGTTAAAGAGAATCAGATTTTGAAGACAACAGACCCCTCATGAACTATGGTTTGGTAATACTCCTACTCTTAAGTATTTTAGAATTTTTGGAAGTAAATGTTATATTAGAAGAGATGAGTGTATTGGAAAATTTGATGCTAGAAGTGATGAAGGAATATTTCTTGGTTATTCATCTAAGAGCAAGGCATATAGATGTTTTAATAAAAGATTGCAGAAAATTGTTGAGAGTACAAATGTAAAGATTGATGAACAATTTAGAGGAACTTCAAGGTATATAGACTCTGAACCAGCAACAGAAATTGTGACAAATGAACCTATACTGAATCAACGGGTACAGAATGAAGATCCAGTTACCCTGGTATCATCAGAGGATTCCACAGTAATTGAAGAACAACATCAAACTAAGACACCCCGGTATGTAAGATTGAATCATTCTGAAGATCAAATAATTGGAAACAAATTTAAAGGAGTTATGACAAGAGGAAGATTGGCAAATGAAGAGGTATGTCTTATTTCTCAAATTGAACCATCATCTATCAATGAGGCATGTGAAGATTAATTTTGGATTAAAGCTATGGAAGAAGAATTAGGACAAATTAAGAAAAATAATACTTGGACATTAGTTCCCCGCCCTAAAGATAAAAATGTAATTGGAACTAAATGGGTATTTAGAAACAAACTTAATGAAGATGGTAAGGTTGTCAAAAACAAAGCAAGACTAGTGTGTAAGGGATATTCTTAGAAAGAAGGAGTTGATTACAATGAATCCTTTGCATCGGTAGCCAGAATTGAGGCAGTTAGATTATTCTTGGCTTTTGCAGCTCATAAGGACTACAAAGTTTATCAAATGGATATTAAATGTGCATTTTTGAATGGAGATCTTGAAGAATAAGTATATATTGAACAACTTGATGGATTTTCTTTGACAGATGACAATGATATGGTTTGTAGGTTAAGAAAAGCTCTATATGGATTGAAACAAGCCCCAAGAGCTTGGTATGCAAGGTTGGATAAGTATCTTTTGAAGATTGGTTTTACTAAAGGAAATGCAGATAGAAATTTATATTACAAAGTAACTAATGATGACATCTTGATTATTGAAGTATTTGTTGATGATATAATCTTTGGAGGAGAAGATGGATTATGTAAGGAATTTTCTCTTGAAATGCAGCAAGAATTTGAAATGTCTATGATTGGAGAACTTAAATTCTTTTTAGGTTTGCAGATTTCTCAGACTGATAATGGTATATTTTTGAGTCAGTCCAAGTACTTGAAAGAATTACTAAAGAAATTTGGGATGGAGAACTCTAAACCGGTAAGCACACCTATGACTACAAATGACAAATTATCTCAAAGGGATGAATCTACACCTGTTAATCCAACTAGATACAAATCTATGATAGGAGGTTTACTGTATTTAACACAAACCAAGCCTGATATTATGAATGCAGTATGTATTGTTTCTAGATTTCAGAGTAATCCTAAGGAAAATCATGAATCAGCAGTAAAAAGGATTTTTCGGTACTTACAAGGCACAACAAATCTTGGATTATGGTATCCTAAAGATGAAAACTTTGATCTATGTGCATACATAGATGCAAATTGGGCAGGAGATATAGATGATAGAAAGAGCACCATTGGAGGAGCATTCTTTCTTGGAAAAAGATTAGTTTCTTGGTAAAGTAAGAAACAGAGTTGTACATCTTTATCAATAGCAGAATCAGAATATGTTGTAGTAGCAACTAACTGTACACAAGTATTATGGCTTAAGCAAATTTTGAAAGACATAAAGGTAAAATGAAAGGAACCTATTACTATATACTATGATAACACTACAACAATTGATATATCTAAGAATCCGGTATTACATTCTAAAACAAAACATGTTTCTATCAAACTGAATTGTCTAAGGGAAAAAGTTGAAGAAAAGGAAATAAAACTGGTTTATGTGAAAACTAAAGAACAACTTGCAGATATTTTCACAAAACCTTTGCCTAAGGAGACTTCTGAGTATCTCAGAGATCAGCTTGGAGTCATACCACCACTAGTAGAGACTTAGACAGTTGATGATTGTCATCAACCGGCAGAATTAAAAAGACAAATCTTTTACTCCGGTATTTGATGAGGAAGCTACTTCTCAGGGGGAGTAGTTGGTATATTGAATTGGTTGGTATTTTGTATGAACTTGACTTTTTGTGACTTTGGCATTTGATGTCAAAGGGGGAGAGATATCTATGGAAAAACACATTATCTTTTTGGGGAGAGATTTTGTGAAACACATTTAAGGAGAGATTGGTATTGAAAATAATCTTTGGATAAACACATGTTACTCCCAGGGGGAGAAATGGAGATTGTTGGTTTTTGTATTTGGCATTTCTGTTTTGGCACTTTGATGGTTTTTCCATCTTGTGTTGCCATCAATGCCAAAGGGGGAGATTGTTGGTATTTTGGTATGGTTTTGTCATTGATGTCAACACCTACTAATATACCTACTTTGAAGATCCAGCAACATTCACCGGCAAGCAAGTAAATTGTGCAACAATTATTGGTATATGGTTCATCGATAGGATATATTGTTCACCGGTACTTGGAATCATATGGAAGACACTAGGCAATATCGAAGACATCGTGTGGACACTTTTTTTTGAAGAATTAATCATTGGTATATTCATAATTGCATATTTTCTTTTACCGGCAAATAGGTCCAAGTTATCTAGGGTTACACTGGTAGGTTTATCTTTTCCAGATTAGCATGGCACGCTATGGAGATGATTTATTATTGTTGTAAATGCATTAAGCCGACATGTTCAATTGGTTATTGCATCAGATATTATATTGTTTGTAAAATGTTTTTATTGTAATATCTTGTAGAGCTGACCTACTAAAATTGGTCTTAGGGTATGGTATAAATGTAAGATCTTATTTGTAAGATCAAATGTGAAATGTGAAAAAGAATTAAGTGAAGGTATATACGAGATCAAGAAGGGATATACACGAAGACATCATTTGAAGGTGAAGCCAGGTTTTTGTAGAAGCATATCAGCATTACACTAGTACTGAATCCAGCATATGAAGATGCTATTTTGTGCAGTACATTCTTATTGGATTTAACCATCCAACTGTAGTCAGTGTGACTCCCATTTTGTGATTGAGCAGTGAGCTCTAGGCTATTGACCTTTCTGCATGTGCAGACCCCATTTATGTACACTTACTATCTGCAGTAGTATCATCTGATTATGGGTAAGGTTTCCCACCGTGGTTTTTCCCCTTACAGGGTTTCCACGTACAAATATTGATGTCATGTGTTGTGGATGACTTTATGTTTATGTTTCATGCATTAATCCTTACCGGTATAGCAATTTACTGTTAACACTATCTACCGGCATACTTAACTGGTTTACCGGTATTAAGCATTAAGTTGGTTAATTGGTTTTTAGTTTGAGTTTATTTGACAACTAATTCACCCCCCCTCTCAGTTGTCTCTGGGACCTAACAGAGCATAGTTGAACTAACAGTCAGCAAGACAAAAAGTAAGGATGAGAGTAAGGTTGAAAACACAGTTAACACACAGAGTGAGCAAAAGGAAGCAAAATGAATAAAAAAGAGGTCAATGATGGAAACAAGGAAGAAGTGGTTAAGGCAATTGGACAAGTATTTGAAGAAAAGAAAGTTATAGTCGAGCCTAGCACTTCCACCATGGATTACAGGCCTACAAATGTGATTGATGTACTTTTGGATTCAATTAAGAGGATCACAGATTGCAACACCTTAGCATTTAAGGCCATTGATGATACATTGCCTATATTGAATATGATTGCACCGACTTGTAAGATAGATTATATTGATAGATCTTCAGGTAAATTAGACACATTGTCCAAATTTATTGCTTCAAATATTTGAACTATAGATAAGATTAACGAGGAGACTGTTAAGGAAAGGGTGAATAAGGAGAAAAATGAATTCTTTAATAAAACTATCAAGGATTGTACTAAGCACATTGATTCCTTATTACCGGTAATTAATTCCACCATTTTGGAATATAAATAATTTTATAAGGAAGCATGCAAGCCTCACAACTTGATAGAACACATTGAGGAAGAGATAAAGAAAACACAAAAAGAGATTGATGATATAACAGACAATATGATAGGTTCTTCAGAACTTACATCAGTTTTTTTATCAAGAAATGGCAGTTTTTGAGGAAAAGATTAAGAAACTAGAAAAAGAAAAAGCAAGGATAATAATGAAGGCACGTGAGCTGAAAAACAAACTTGGTCCTAGATTGGAAAACCTTATAACTCAATGGATTAAGCTATCTAAAGAAACAATTCAAGGAGAAATATCACTAGAGCAACAATGCATTATCTGACTGGTATGATCTAGCAGACTAAAACCATTATCTTTGACAACACCAAATTCATGCAGAGTCTTAATCTCATTTTGGCGGATATCTTTCAAATTATACATAATTGAATACAGTCTATGCGGTAGAATTTTGAACTCTTTGATTCTTTTTGACATCCTTTATCATTGATGTCAAAGGGGGATTAGTAGTATGGAGAAAAATATACAGAATAGATCATTTTCTCAGGGGAAGCACTCCTATTTTTTGATCAGTTTTGGACTTCATTTTTGGATATCATTTTTTGGATTTTTCTCATGAGTGTTGCCATCAATGCCGAAGGGGGAGATTGTTGGCATTCTACACTCAGATGAGAATAGTTGATGTTGTCATTGATGGCAACCAACTGGTAATATGGTTCACAGCTTACACTGGCAACAAACACCATCTACTGGAACCGGCAGGAACAACAAGATTATTCTCACCAGCACCCAGTCTACACCAATAGAAGATCTTATCGGCACCCCAGCCAACATGGAAATTATACTATTTTGTATTGTAATCATATTGTATATCTAACATGATGTATTATAAAGACTCATATATGTATGAGATCGTATAGGTCATTTTGTATGTAGTAAGAGGTGTGATAGGTATGCATAGGTAATTAATGCAAGTGGATTATGAGAGAGAATATCTGTATATACATTTTGATGTAATAATTTTGATGAGAAAATAAGAGCAGACAAGAGCGAAGAAAGGTTTATGGCAGAGGTAAATGACAAATCTTAAACCAATATTGAATCAAGCATTGTAGATGCTATTTTGAGCAGTACATTGTCATTGGATTTAATCATCCAATTTTGTAGTCAATGCAACTCCTTTTGTGATTGAGTAGTGAGATCTAGGTTGTTGGCCTTCCTGCATGTGCAGGCCCCTATTGTATCAGTAATATTTATTCATATTGGCCAGTGAGTAAATATTGTGGGTCACAAATCCCACCGAGGTTTTTCCCCTACCGGGTTTCCTCACCAAAATATCTTGTGTTATGGTGTGCATTGATGCTGTCTCTCTTATTTCTCTTGATTGCTTTATTTCTTGTTTATCAGTACATTAATTTAGGTTGCAAAGTTGTAAACAAGTTTAAATATTTCATTTACCAGTTGAAAACAAGTTTAAATATTGCTAAATAGTTTTAAATCTGAGATAAACTAAAATAAGTATGATTTTGAGTTAAAGGTTGAATTGGTCTTAATACCAATTCACCCCCCCTCTTAGTATTAACTAGATCCTCATAGGATTAACAATTAGTATCAGAGTTCTAATCCTCTGTGTGCAGAAAGCCTAATTGCTCGAGGAAAAGATTTTGAGGAATTCAAGATGATTAAGAATGAGGGTCCCAAGTTAAACAAGGATAACTACAAGATCTAGAAGGATAGAATGGAGATCTACATCAAAGGTCTTGGTGCACAATATTGGAAGAAATTTGAAACAACATATGTTGCTTTTACCACTACTCCCTTGACACTGGATGATCTCAAAGAATAAAAAGACAACATGCAAGCCCTAGAAGCTATTGTAGTACTTTATCTGATTCAGAATATATTGATGTTCAAGGATTGGAAACTGCAGGTGAGGTTTGGGAAAAGTTAGAGAAAATCTATGGAGGAGATGAGAATGTTCAAAGAGCCAAAAAGGAAAGCTTGAGAGGAAAGTTCGATGACATGAGAATACTTGAAGGAGAGAATATTGGACAGATTGGTCAAAGAATCAAAGAAGTTGTTGGCAACATTAAGAGTGTTGGAGGAAAAATAGATGATGATACAATAGTAAGTAAAAGGCTCAAAACTCTTCAACCTCAGTATGCTATAAGATTATTGGCAATCCAAGAACTTAGATCTATTTCAAAGGATAAGGTAACTGTTGATTCATTGATTGGTAAGCTTACAACTTTTGAATTAAATAGTTTTGACAATAGTGTGACAAAATCTACTAAATCTTCCTTTAAAGCTTATGTTACCGGTTTATCTGTTAGAAAAGGAAAAGATGTATATCAAAATCATGAGTGTAGGACAAGTCATGGAAGTGACCAGGGAGATGAAGACAGTGAAGATAAAGTGATGGAACTTGAAGCATTGTTAGCAAATAGATTTCCAAGAGGCACTAGTAAGTATAGAGGAAATCTATCTTTGAAGTATTTTTCTTGCAATAAAATTGGTCATATTGCTGCTAACTGCCCTAACACCAATAAGAAAGAAAAGTTTAAAAGATTCAAAGGAAAGGGAAAGAAACATTGTTATGTTGTTGTAGATGAAGGTGTGACCGATGATGAATCTGAAGAAGATGATGACAATGAAGAAATTGTGTTTGTAGTTGTGAAGGAGGAATTGTTTGATAAAAAGGCACTAGTATCTCATATGGAGAATAGTGATGAGTGGATTATAGATAGTGGCTGCTCACACCACATGATCAAAGACAAAAGTAAGTTCATAACCCTTAATGAATTTGATGGAGGTGCTGTTAGATTTGGGAACAACTCTCCTCGCATGGTGAAAGATAAAGGTTCAATATCTCTAAATGGAAAGAGTAATGCTGGTGATGTATTTTGGGTTGATGGTCTTAAGAATAATATTTTAAGTGTTGGTTAGCTCAATGATAAAGGTTATTTGCTTGAATTTAAGAGTGGAGTCTGCATAATTCTTGGAGGTAATAGTGAACTGATTGCTACTGGGAAGCAAACTAAAGGTAACTTATTCGATTTGAACAGTAATGTTAATAATTGTCTGGTTGCAAGAATGGATGATAGATGGTTGTGGCATAAAATATGTTGTCATGTTAATTTTGATAATCTGATTAAGATAAGCAAGTCAAGTGTTGTAAGAGGATTACTCCAACTTGTCAAACCAAATAGTGTGATATGCAAAGATTGTCAAAATTGGTAAGATGACCTCTATTTCTTTCAAGAGCAAGAATGGTATTTATGGAAATGTTTTAGATTTGGTACATACTGATCTCTATGGACCTATAAGAACAAAGAGTTATTATGGTGATAGGTATTTCATGATCTTCATAGATGACTATTCTAATATGATGTGGGTAACATTTCCAAGAGAGAAATCAATAACATTTAATAAATTTAAATCATTTAAAGCTCTGGTTGAGAAGAAAACAAGTGAGAACATGAAGTGTTTAAGATCAGACCGAGGTGGTGAATTTACATCTAATGAATTTGTTAAGTATTGTGATGAACAGGGTATAAAGAGACATATGCCAACTCCGAGGACACCACAACAAAATGGCATTGCAGAAAGAATGAACAAAACAATAGTTGAAGCTGCAAAAACCATGTTATTATAGGGTAATGTATCCAAAATGTTTTGGAGAGAATTAGTCAGTATTTCTATATATGCTCTTAATTGGGTAATGGTAAAAAGAGGTAACAATGAGACACCCTATGAGCTATGGTATGAAAAAACTCCTTGTGCTAGTTATTTTAAAATCTTTGGAAGTCAATGTTTTATCGAGATAACTACACTAAGAGTTTTGATGCAAAATATGATGAGGGAAGTTTCTTGGTTACTCTTCTAAGAGTAAAGCATATAAATGTTACAATAAGAGAACTAAGAAAATGATTGAAAGTGCTAATGTAAAAGTTGATGATTTATCTGATAAGTCTAAAGGTACAAGAAAATCTGAACCTAAAAAGGATGATAATGAGGAAAATTTTGTGATCATTGAACTAGAAAAAAAGAATAATGAACAACCGATGAATGCAGAACTAGGTGCTCAACCGGTAAGCGATGATAGTGAAGATGAAGAACCTGATGAACAAGAAGCAGAACCGACACAGGCAATACCTAGATATATCAGACTAAATCATTCCCAAGAATAGATAATTGGTGAAAAGAATGTAGGTTGATGAATAATGATGAACAACAAATACCCTAACTGGTACTGAGAGGGGGGGTGAATTAGTACATACAAAATATTCTCAACAACTTATCAAGTTCAAATAATGCTAACCGGTTGTCTTAATCACTGAACTTAACCATGGCAATACCGGTCAAACATGGTAAGACTTCAGACAGCAAAACTAGTAAAACTGAATACTTCAAATAACATTCAACACTTGATAACTACTTCACCAATATACATATGCATGTGTTGTATCAGTAATACCATAACCATTAGCTTTTCATGCATATTCACCTAAACAAAGACTGCTTAAACATCACATGAAAAATGCACAACTCATGACACACAAATTTTTCATGTAGAAACCCAAATGGTAAAAACCACGGTGGGGATGAATACCCACAAGCTTGTTTTTGAACTCTTTTGAAGCTTGCTCTATTACGAGCCTAGTCTAGTTAAAGACTTTACAATAAGGTTCTGTTAGGAACCGATCGTATTAAAGATCACCTGGTTAAGGGATGGATATATACCCTATTAAAGGTTGAAACCCTCTTAAAGGTTACCTTGCTAGAGGATTTGAAGAACTCAATGATCTTGAGTCACCTGGTTAGAGGATTTACAATAAGCCTATTAAAGCTACCCGATAAATGGATTTTCCTATTGTTGAAATGGTTAGAAGACAATAGGTAAAGCTTTGATCTGATAACAACACTACATGCTAAGGCAAATCCCTTTCAGCTCCTCTACTCTCCAATCACACTCTGCGGTTTTCCACTCACTGGTCTGGAAAGTATCTCATCACTCGGAAACAAACACAACATTTGCCAGCACTAACAATAAAAAACATCATCGACCTTATAGACAACAATTAGGTCAGTAGCATAAACCCTAAACCCTAAACATTTTAGGTTTACAATTACAAGTGATCCAATCCTGACCGTTCAAACACTTTACATAGAATAAAACAATCTCAATCAGATCACAGGTCATTCTGCATCGTCCATTCTTCACCGCACATGGAAATCAGTAACCCATCATGCTCTCTTCACATATTTCTAAGAAGAATGTTCATTCCTAAGGTAGACATTTAATGCAATCAATCTTCACATGCAAGATCCTCAAGGAAATCCTTCACGTACATAAAACTCATGTGGCATCTCGATCTCATCCTCATCTTTTAGCTAACTCATCATAGAATGTCACCGGTTGGATCGCAGAAGCTAGATTGCCGAACAGGAAAGCCTAGAGCTGAGACTACCAACCAGTAGTCACACTTAGTGAAACCCTGACACCAGTTCACTTCATCTCTTCATACCAGTTCTCCAACTTGAACATCAATAACAACTTCTTCCAATCTTCATACTAGTTCACCTGTACTTATTGACATCAATGACAACATAAATTATCATCATATCATCATATGCCAACAATCTCCCCCTTTGGCATTGATGGCAATAATCAGTGTAGCATTGTAACTATAAACAACATAGACTAGTGCAACTATAACATATATCTTCTCCCATATCATACATCAGATATCTTCTCCCCCTTTGACACCAATGCCAAATTGGAGGCGCAAGCTTCCATTCTCCACTATGTTTCTCCCCCTATGGAGTAGCATCCTTCAATAAATCAATCCTGAAAGATTTAACACTGTAGTACCTAACTAATGTGGAGCACACATTTTTAATTCACTTCATGAAGGGGATGAATCCCTAATTCACCTCTCAAATAGGTAAATGTAGTCTTCAGTAAGGGCTTAGTGAACATGTCTGCTAGCTGCTCCTTACTAGAAATATTTTCTAATACAACCTCTTTGTTTTGAACCTTCTCTCTCAGGAAATGATACTTGAGCTCAATGTGCATAGTTATAGCATGCAATACTAGATTCTTGGAAATATTTATTGCACTTGTGTTGTCACAGAATATACTCACCTGTTCAGATATAGTTAATTTGAAACCATCCAATACATGTTTCATCCACATTGTTTGAGTGCAGTTCATAAATTATGCCACATACTCTGATTCAGCTATAGACTGGGAAGTAGGGCTCTGCTTCTTACTCGTCCATGATACTAGTCTTCCACCAAGAAAGAACGCTCCACCAGTTGTGCTCTTCCGATCATCCACATTACATGCCCAATCTGCATTGGTAAATACTATAAGATTAAAATCACCATTGTATGGATACCACAATCCATAATCAACTTTCCCTTTTAGGTATCTAAGAATCCTCTTGACTGCTACCAAGTGGGATTCTCTTGGACTTTTCTAAAAATGGGCCACAATGCCCACTGCATGAACAATATCTGGTCTGTTGTGTACCACATAGTAAAGCTTACCAATCATTGATCAATACTCCTTCTCATTCACCAATGTTGAATCATCTTCCTTAGTCAATTTACATCCGGTCACCATCGGTGTACGAACCAGTTTTCTCTCCTCCATGCCAAAGGTCTTCAATACCTCTTTGACATACTTGGATTGGGTAATAAAGATACCCTCTCTCATCTGCTGAATCTATAGACCAATGAATAACTTTATCTTTAAAATCAGAGACATCTCAAACTCTTTCTTCATTTCATCTATAAATGTATGGCTCATTTCAACATCTCCTCCAAAGATTATGTCATCTACAAACTCTTCACAGATCAGAATCTAATCACCTTCAGATTTTAGGTAGATATTGCTATCCTCACTTGTTCTCTAAAATCCTATCTTCACAATATGAAAGTGTAACCATTCATACCATGCCCTTAGTGCTTGTTTCAATCCATACAGGGCCTTGTGTAATCTAGACACCATCTTAATATCTTCTGATAAGGAAAACCCATCTGGTTGCTCAATATACACTTCCTCTTCTAGTATTCCATTCAAGAACACAGACTTCACATCCATCTGGTATACCTTGAATCACTTAAACGCTACAAATGCAATTAGCATTTGGACACCTTCTAGTCTAGCCACTGAGGCAAAGGTTTCTCCATAGTCTTCTCCTTCTTCCTGAGCATATCCCTTGCATACAAGTCTTTCCTTATTCCTTACAACTATGCCTTCTTCATTCAACTCATTCCTGAAGACCCATTTGGTACCTATAGCATTCTTATGTTTTGGTATGGGTACCAAAGACCATGTTGCATTCTTTTCTATCTGGTCCTACTCCTCTTCCATTGCCTTAATCCAGTGTTCATCTATAAGTTCCTCTCTAGTGGTCTTAGGCTCAAATTCAAAAATCATGCAAGATTTTTCTTTCACCTTTCTTCTTGTGAGTATCCCTGCATCTTTATCTCCTATGATCTGCTACAGATCATGATGTAGTTTCACATATCTAGGAATGACTCTAGCTAGTTCTGCTTGATTTTCCTCCTTTTCTTCTTCTCCATATTCTTCTTCACCTATTGCAGCTTCTACCGGTTCAGGAACACTGTGGTCTTTACTTATTTCTTTCTTAACCGGTTCCCAAAAGGCTACACCGGGTTCATCTTCCACTTGCTCATTGTAGGTTTCCTCAGGCTCCTCAGGGGATTCATCAACCCTGACATTGATACTCTCAACAATTTTCTGAGTCCTATTGTTGTAGTACTTGAGAGCTTTTCTCTTAGTGGAATATCCCAGAAATATTCCTTCATCACATTTAGCATCAAACTTGCTCAGATGCTCACCTCTCTTGATATAACACTTACTAACAAAATACTTTATAATAACTCACAGTGGGAGTCTTCCCAATCCAGTACTCATAAGGGGTTTTAAATTTACCTTTCTTGATGAGTACCTAGTTCATAGTACAGACTACAGTGCTCACCGCTTCTCTCCAAAAAGTGTGAGCAACCTTTCCTTGGATCAACATTGTTCTGGATGCTTCAAATACAGTCCTATTGTTCCTTCTGCTATGCCATTCTATTGTGGTGTCCTTGGGGAAGACAATTATCTCTTGATACCATTTTGTTCACAATACTTGTTGAATTCATCAGAAGTAAATTCACCTCCTTGACCAGTCTGTAGGCATTTTATCCTTTGACCACTTTCCTTCTCTACTAATGCTCTAAAGGCTTTGAACTTTCCAAATGCCTTAGACTTGTCTTTCAAGAATGTGACCCACATTATTCCTGAGAAATCATCAGTAAGAATCATGAAATACCTATCTCCCTGAATACTTCTAGTTTTCATTGGACCACACAGATCAGTGTGCACAAGATCAACTAAGTTCTTTGCTGAAAAAGACTTACCTTTGAAAGTTGAGGAAGACATCTTCCCAAGTTGATATTCTCTGCATAAAGCATTCTCTAGGTTTTTCAGCAAAGGCAATCCTCTTACTTCTTTGATCTTATTGGCTTTTACAATATTGTCAAAGTTTATATGACAAAGTCTCCAATGCCATATCCAACTCTCATTAAACTTCGCCATCAGACACTGACTAATCTTAGCATTCAACTCAAACAAGTTATCTCTGGTCTGATTACTGGTGGCAATAAGTTTACCACTCTTTCTAATTATACTGTAGACTCCATCTTTGAACTCCAGAATGAGTCCTTTGTCATTTAGCTGAGCAACACTCAAAAGGTTATGCTTAAGATCTTCTACCCAGTAGACAACATCCACACTAATCTTTCCATTCAGTGAGATGGATCATTTACCTTTCACCAAGCATGGTGCATTGTTGCCAAACCAGACAACACCTCCATCACATTCTTCCAGAAATAGAAACTTTCTCCGGTCACCAGTCATGTGGTGAGAACACCCACTATCAATAATCCACTCATTAGAGTTGTCAATGCGAGAGACAAGGGCTTTCTTGTCAGACACTTCTTCCTTTATAGCTACAAACACTATGTCCTCATTCTCTTCATCCTCAGATTATTCACCAGTAACACCTTCATCAACTACAACAAGACAATTTCTCCTACCTCCTCCTTTATACTTTCTAAACCTCTCTGGTTTATCCTTATTGTCATTGTTACAACCATTAACAACTATATGTCCTATCTTATTGCAGGAAATTTTTTTTAAAGGAAGCTTACCTATGTATTTTCTAGTGCCTTTTGGAAGTCTCTTAGCAAGAAGAGCTTCAAACTCCATTAGAATCTCTTCATCATCCATATCTCTACATTTCCTAGATTCATAACTGGTACTTACTTCTTTTCCTTTTCTATTTGGTGTAGCAGATGCTCTAAAGGCTGACTCAGTCTTCTGAGCACTGTCATCATAGCTATTCAACTCACATGCAGTCAACTTTGCAATGATAGAGTCTAAGGATGCATTGGTTTTGTCAATAGACCTTAGCTTCTGGATAGCAACAACTCCAATCGCATAGACCAGTAACAATGATCTCAAAACTTTACTGACAATTGTGGCATCATCAATTGTTCCACCAGTGCTCTTGATATCTCCAACCATAGTCTTGATCCTTATGCCATATTACTGAATGGTCTCTCCTTAAACCATCCTCATGTCTTCAAATTTTCCTCTGAGGCTCTCTTCCTTAGCTTGCTTGACATGCTCATCACTGCCATAAATGGTTTCCAATGTGTCCCATATATCCTTAGGAGTTTACTTATCATGTACATCAATGAACTCAACATCGAACAGGCTACTAATAAGGGCTTCCATGACTTGCCCATTTTCTTGAATCTCTCTTTTCTGATCATTGGTTAGAGTGCTAGTGAGTATTACATAGGCATTCTCAACATAGCTCTAGTGTTGAGCACCTAAAATATTGATATAAATATTCATTCTGTCCTTCCATATTTTGAAGTTATCTCTATTGAACTTAGGACCTTCCCTCTTCATCATTAAAGAAAGATCTTTTACCTCAAGCGGTTTAGCTTATATCATCGAGGACTTGGAGTTGCTCTGATACCAATTGATGAATAATGATGAACAACAAATACCCTAACTGGTACAAAGAGGGGGGGGTGAATTAGTATAGACAAAAAACTTCTCAACTACTTATCAAGTTAAAACAATGCTAATCGGTTGTCTTCATCACTGAACTTAACCATGACAATACCGGTTAAACACAGTAAGACTTTAGCCAACAAAACTAGTAAAACTAAATACTTCAAATAACATTCAACACTTGATAACTACTTCACCAATATACATATGCATGTGTTGTATCAATAATACTATAACAATTATCTTGGCATGCATATTCACCTAAACAAAGACTGCTTAAACATTACATGAAAAATGCACAACTCATGACACACAGATTTTTCACTTGGAAACCCAAATAGGAAAAACCACGGTGGGGATGAATGCCCACAAGCTTGTATTTGAACTCTTTTGAAGCTCACTCTGTTAGGATCCTAGTTCAGTTAAAGACTTTACAATAAGATTATGTTAGGAAACGATCCTTTTAAAGATCATCCGGTTAAGGGATGGCTATATACCCTGTTAAGGTTGAAACCATGTTAAAGGTTACCTTGCTAGAGGATTTGAAGAACTCAATGATCTTGAGTCACCTGGTTAGAGGATTTACAATAATCCTCTTAAAGCTACTTGACAAAGGGATTTTCCTACTATTGAAATGGTTAGAAGACAATAGGTAAAGCTCTGATCTGATAATAGAACTACATGCTAAGGCAGATCCCTTTCACCTCCTCTACTTTGCAATCACACTCTGTAGTTTTCCACTCACTAGTCTGGCAAGTATCTCATCACTCAGATACAAAGACAAAATTTGCCAACACTAACAATAACAAACATCATCAACCTTATAGACAACAATTAGGTTGGTAGTATGTCAAAAACTCAAATGGAGAGGAGCGGAGTGGAGAAGGGGAATGCTCGGGCCTAAAATTCAATTTTTTTGGGAGGGAGAATTGGTTCAGCAGTAGGACAACATGTAGCAGGAGATTTAGGGAGTCCTTTGGAAGGGGAGAGTTCAGATGGTAAGGAACCTGATGCCCATTTGGATTCGAGGGACCCAAGGGGGTCCTAGATCACACATGGAGCAGATTGTAGTAGACAAGGTGGACGGTCAAGTTCAAAATTCAAACTTGAGGGGCGGCAAAACTAAAGCAGTATCAGGACAATAGGCGACAAGTGGTTCAGGGGGCCCTGTGAAGGGAACACAATCTAATGGGAAGGATCTTGAGACCCCTTTGAATTCAGGGGACCTAGATGGGGCCCCAAATTGATTGGACACATTGGTAAATGGTCCTCGCTGTTTGGTATCAAACCCAAACATAAGTTGTCCTTGCCTATGATTAAAAATACTTCTAATGCTTCTCAGGGAAAGTTCGCCATTTCCATTCCGGATCAAATTATAGATCAAAATATTGCTTGGATGGAAACTACTCTGATAGGAAAATTATTTGGGGTGAGACCTAACATTGAGGTTGTTCAGGGATTTGTCAAGAGAAAATGGAATTTAAAAGGTCAGGTTGATGTGGTCACTATGAATAAAGGATGTCTTTCATTTTCTTTTTCATGAGAGGAGGACCGCAGAGAAATCCTTTGCAATGGTACCTGGGCAATAGGTAAATGTTTAATGCTTATCCTGAAATGGTACCCTAATGCGGGTATGGATGATAAGTTTGTAGTCCAAGTCCTGGTTTGGATAAAGCTACCTATGTTTCCTATGGAATATTGGGAGGAAGATGTATTTGCTGGGATAGACAATGCTTTTGGGGAGCTTCTTGCCATTGACCCGATCATGGCATCCAGAAGAAGACTTATTTATGCTAGAATCTGTGTAGGGATTAGGCCTGAGATGGATATGCTAGAGGAAATAGAGATAGAATCTAAACTAGGCAAATGGATGCAAAATATTGTTTATGAACCAATCCCTTTTGCTTTCTTTCACTGTAAGAGAGTAGGGCACTGGGCTAAAAAATGCCAAAGCAATGTGGCCAAAACTCAAACCCAAACTAAAGTTTTGAAAAATATGGATAACTCTTTGAAAGTTTCTCCTTCTGATTGTTTGGATCAGGAGAAATAGTCTCAGGTAGGAAGGATGGAGGAGGTATTAGTTAGGGAATTAGGAAATGAAATGAAGAAAGGAGAGCATGATAAGATCTCCCAGCAGGAAAAGGAGCAAGAGAATAGTGGAAAGGATTCTAATGACGGAGAAAGAAAGTCACTAGTCAGTAGTCAAAACAATCAAAAGGATATGACAAAAAAATTTAGCTCAAAGTGAGACACGGGATAGTAGTCAGATGGATAAGGTGTTGGAATTTTGATGATGTTGTGATTGTCATTGATGGACACATACTTGCTTTGTCTACACTTTCTTGATGTATGAGTTATGCTCAACCGGTATTATGTAGTATAGTCTTTAGACTATCGATGTTTTGCAGAAGATGTTTACCAGTCCCAAATTGACTAAAGATCTCAAGCGGTATGAAGACCTCAAGCAGTTCGACAATCTCAAGCGGTACAAAGGAACAAAGTGGTATTTAACATTTTTCCAGTCTTCATTTTTGACAACCGGTAATCGGTAAATTGTATGAACCGGTATTACTCTTTGATGAGTTACCAACTAGTATTTCTATGATGAGTTATCATCCACTGACACTTTGGCGGTGATTTTGTGTCGTGTTACCAAACGTGTCTAGATGCATTAAACCTAGGAAATTGTAATTCAATCCTATTGGACTGACATGAAATTAGACTCCTTTATAAGGACATCATGTCTAGGATTTTAGATGATGATGAGGTTTTGTATGTGCAATTGTAGAAGAGAAGATTAGGTCTGTGTGAAGAGTAGGAGTGTGGTGATATTGAATACTGAAGTAATGCTGAAATGCATTAGCAATGAGCTATCAAGGATCTAACCAAGCATACTGTGCTAGTATCTAGATCACCCGTTGATTACTCACATCTTCAACAAGTCTAAAACCCTTAACCGCGTAGGCCTAGCAAAGCCTTTGTAAATCCTCTAACAAGGTGGTTCCCAATTGTGAATCTAAAATCCTCTCAGAAGGTAGTCTTTAACAGAACTTATCTCCTAACAGAGATCTAGATTCCTAACAGGATCTGTTCTGGTGAAGAACATTGTATGACCTTAACCGGTTTGGTTTCTATTCTGCAGATAGTTACTTGTGAGTTTTTGCTCACCGTGGTTTTTCCCATTTGGGTTTCCACATCAAATATCTTATGTTATGGTGATTGTGCTTTTGCAGGTGAATGCTTTGTTTTCTATTTGGTTTGCATTTATCTTAACTAGTTTATTTGTAAATCTGTCATATCGGTTATCTGCTAAATTGTTTAAGTGTTTGAGTTCAACAATTTTTGGTATACTAATTCACCCCCGCTCTTAGTATTCATCAATTGGTATCAAAGCCAACCTTTCTATAAGTCTAACCACTTGGAAGGAGATATGGGGGAATACACTATGAGGGAAATTACTCATCATCTCACTCAGACTAAGAGAGCCTATGATGAACTAAAAGTCAAGTACATAGCCTCTCTAGCAAAAAGAAGAGAGCATGCTGAGAAACTAATGGAGCTTACTGAAAATAGTTCTTCTGATGAAGCAGACATGGATGCCCTAGTTGAAGAAGTTGAAAAACTGAATGAATCTAATGCCAACCTAAGAAGGGAACTGGAAGGATTGACTATTAGAATGTGTCAAGAGCTTGAGAACCGAACGAAAGCTGAAGATCTGGTAAAAGACAAAGATCATGAGATCTCCAAGCTGAAGCAAGAAATCAGTGCCCTTACCGCTCATCTATAAGATAGTAAAGTGGAAAAAGAAGAAATGCAAGGTGAACTAAACATGGCTATTTATGAGAAAGCAACCTTGAAGGAATCCAATGCTTCTATTACCAAAGAACTTGCTGCGACAAAGGAGATACTCGCCAAATTCAATCAAAGTATTGCTAAGCTAGAGCAAAAGCTTGAATCAACAAAACCGGTAAAGAATACCACTGGACTTGGTTTCTTTGGTTATGAGGAAGGTGAGACCTCTGGAACAAAATATGTAGCATCAAAGAAGAAACCAACATCAAAGGATAAAGGTAAGAAAAAGTTAAAACCTGTTTGCTTTAATTGTCTCAAGGAAGGACATACTGCTAATGTGTGTAGAAATAAGGCCTACAATAATTTTCCTTGTTTTCTAAACATAAAGCCTGGATCCAATAGATTCAATGGAAACTCCTATGCATGCAACAAGTTTGGGCATAGAGCATTTGAATGCAGGTCTATTTTGCACAATACTGGGAGGTACCCTCCAAGGACTCAAGGAGTTATCCCAGAACCCACAGTGAACCAGAATCCAAACCGGTATAATTCCTATGACCATCAGTTGGGTGATGGTGGCTATCAAGCGGCAACTGGTTGGAGAGAAACCTATTTAATCTATCATGGTAGCGGTCACAATGTTGCAACATGCAGAAGCAAGAATGGTAGTATGAACAATGGACCATGGAGAACACCTGGAATGGTATGCTATCATTGCAACAAACCGAGACACACTGCCAGAACCTGCAGAATGAGAAAGAACCTATCGGATAATATACCAATCACTTCAGTAGGGAAGATTGATGTTGAAATCATACAAGCGGGAATGAATAATACATGGAAAAAGAAACCTAAAGAAGTGTCACAAGATGAACCGGTTTTTGCACCTAGTGTGGAAGTCTCTGAACTGGCAAACTGAGCTTCAGAAAAGCTTAGGGGGAGCATATCGGTGAAATATTTGAACCCCCGGTTTATATCAGTAAAGACCTTAACCGATATATGTTACTTAACAATCGGCAAAAGATTTTGAAGCAGTAAAAGAAAAAATTAGGGTTTGTACCCTAGCGATGGAGCATTTATTATGGTAGGTGAAAGATCCTTTAAAAAGGATTTTTGACGCCATTTTCACTTATCTATTTTTGAGTGAATATTTTTCAAGTGTAGAGCGACAAGTGGATGAGTGGAGTTTTCACCTATACGCCATGTCATCTTTCACCATTTCGTGATGGTTAATGGACGTGCATCTTCGGCTCATGAAATCACGTTGGCCATCGATCTTGCTGAACCTAGAGGCTCTTTAACACTTCACCATTTCGCAAAGATTAACCAGCGAGCATCTCTACTTCGCAAAATAGCATGCACCATCGATCTTCATGGAACATGCTCGATCTTTAGTCTTTTCACTATTTCACGATGCTTAACTCTTGCACATCTTTACCCTGTGAAACAACGTGCATCGTCGGATCTCCTGCAACTTGCTCACCATTTAAGTTGACCTTTCTCTGCAAAACTCACCTCGAGAATTGTGCATGTGTGGGGTCACACCTGGTTTCTACTTGTCAGCCTCCTTGGTCACCTTGAGAAGCACACCCATGTGTGTGGGGTCCACTTGGGTGCCCAACTCACACCATTCATCAAAAGCCTTGAGGCTTTCACACTATGGATGAGTGGAGTTCTAGTTATAAATATCAAATATTTCTCTTCCCCAATGAATGTGGGATAATACATTTTAGCCTTGCAATGCATTTTGTGATCTTTTCTAGAGTTTTAATGGTTCCAATGGCATTTTTCTTGAAGCTTTTGATGCATTGGGGTTTATTTCCTTTCCCATATGCCACACATGAGGGAGGAGGATCTACACCTTGCTATTTGCAATTGCTTGAAAGTTTATTTGCTGCTCCAATACCACACAGAGAAGTCATTTGGTTTCAAATCAGCCATGTGAGGGAGGTTGGGCCAACTGCTCCTTTCATTTACTTGAGCATCTGAATGAAATTTAAACGCTACTCTTACCTCCAATTATTTAACATGCTGGGAGGAGACCACATCATGCTGCCTGCAATTCTCATCCACCACGCAGAGGGATATTGGATCATTGTTTAACATGGCCAATTGCTTATTATGTTTGAAAGTTCTACAACCTTCCTCACCAGTCACACAGAGGATGATTTGTTAAGTTTCAATGCCTTTCCACCATGCATTTGGTTTTGAACTTGTTTTAACCTTTGCCAAAGCCATGCAAGGAAGAGGATTTAATTTCATCTGCTAGTAGCATTTGCCTGAAGGTTATTAATGCTTGAAGGTTTTGTAATTACCTTCCAACACCTCAATGTGACTCTCCACCTTCCATCTCACGGCAAAGAAAGGAGAATTTACACCTGCCAATTACTATTTTGCATTTTTTTTTTTTTTTTTAAGTCTATGCCCCTTTCAAAACCCAAGCAGGAGGAGGCTGATATTATTTCTGAAATTTCATGTTGCCTCTCCTCCACCATACCACGCAGGGGCTGCATTGATTTCCACATTGGGAGAGGAGTATGCTGCAAAAATTGTAGAGTCTGTTTGCTAGCAGAGGGCGTGGAGCTGCTTCTACAGCTTCTAATTGTATTTGCTTGAAAACTTCTGCAGTGTCTCCTCCACATGGGATTTTCCATTTGTTGAAGTTGAAAACCCATTCAACTTCCTTCTGCTGCTCACGTGGGGGAGCTTTAGCATTTTCTGAAGTTTATAGGCTCTTAAAACCACGTAGAGGAAGAATTTGGCATTACACCTGCCATAATGCCATTGGTTAAAAGTTTGATGAATACTGCTCCTTCATATTCAGCTGCCACTCCAATTCACTTACCAATTGCAATGATTCAATTTGAAATGTGGCCCTTTACCACTCCATACTACGCACATGGAAGACATTGAATTACCTGTTGTTGCATTGGTTGAAGTTTAATGCCTCCCCTTCTCAAGAAAGGAATAACACAACTATTCACTTTATAAACCATTCATTATCATATCTTTATAACTTTTCATTGTCCCCTTGGTGAATTGTAGTCAAGCCGGTATGGATACGCATATATTGCGAGAAAAAAGAACATTTCGCCATTAACATTAATGCACGGACATGAGACAAGTCGGGCTCCAAAGTGGGTCTGACTAAAAAATGTTTTCATTCTAATGACCTTCAAAATGCCTTAAGAACCTTAAACATACCACTGGAATCAATCGAAATCATTTTCCGATCATCAAACTGAGTTTTGCAACTTTTAGGCGTCTGCGCCACATTTTCGCATTTAATCGTGAAGACGTAATTTTCAAACTGGTCAAAACACCTTTCTGGACCTCACCATCTGACAGGCGTGTACTCTGATATACAAGCTTGAACTTTACCAAATGGTTTTTCAAGATGAATCCTGAGTGAAGAGATATTAATGGTCAAAGATGACCAACTGGCTTTGTCAGCACTGTAGACCTAATGAAGTCAATGCACAGGCAACTCATGATGCCTTTCTTAAATATATTAAATGATCTCCATAGACCCTCAAATCTGAAACATAGGTACCTTGAAGTACATATCAAATCTCTAAATTCTTAGTTCGACCAAAAGGTTGACTAGGTGCAAATGGTGCGCTCATGAAAATAGCTACATTAACTGATATAGCAATGAAAGTATGGATCACTGAAACAGATGGCTCAATAAACCCTTTTGAAAACCGATCAAACAGATTGGCAAGTGCTTGAAACTAGAAACATAGCTTTTCATTTGCACCAACAATATCCCAGAACAAACATTCTGACATGAAATTCAACAAGGCAACTTTTACACTTATACAAAATAGGGCTCCGACTAGTAGCTAAAACAGGGACTTGTCAAACAACACCAACTACAAACGGATTGAGGTTGGCAAACTAAGAAAATTGATTCATAAGGACTTGAAATTTTGCACGAAGGCTCACACTTATGCATAGAATTCAATCCACTTTGAATTTAATCATGAAGATCAACAGAGTAGAAGTTATAGGCACTCAAAGTGGACCACTTAATAAAATCTGCATTTGCACCTAACATGTACTTTCAGCTCACCCCTTGAAATGGGTACCTAATAAACTAATCCAAACTGAAACTAAAAGTTGCAACACACTCCATAGGCCAAATGAAAGGTGTAGGACACATTTCCAAAGCCTTACCCCTTGATGATTAACTGGCTCCATCATGCCTTCTCTCTAACTAGGCCATTCAAACTGACTCATTTTATGATCATTTGGAAATGCAGAGCAAAATTTTGAAATGGGCCTCAAAACTTGACTCAAATTTAATAAGTCCCAATAGTGGCTCTAACTAGGGATGGTTGATTGCAAGATCAACACAAGAATCAAGAATAAATGGTTAAGCAGACTACCCAAAAAATGGATCACTTCTTCTCTTCTCAAAAGCAAAGGGCTTCCTTATTCTACCCAAGCAACAAGGTACTTTATTGAAAACCACACAACTAAAGCTAAGCAACTATACAAAATATACAAACATACTTATAACTGATTATAAACTGCTCCAAACAATCTTAGCATTTACCTCTATCAAAAATCTGATTCTCATCACCTGACATCATGATCCAAACAAAGGTACCTTTCAATAACAACTGAGCATAATCCTTATAATCAACCTCTTTCATCTCATTACTATAATAGCTGGCGTGCATACCTTTGGCCTGATTTTGAACTTTGTAATCACACACTACTTCAACAAAAGTAAAATCATGAGACAAAACACTATAGAGGCCTTCCCACAAGCTGCCATACATTTCACTATCCCAATAAATTCTATCATTCGCAAAGGCATCATCATGCTAAACTTCAAAAATAAAGCATTCAATCTCAACATTGTAATTCTCATCAGCACATGCCTTATTATCATTTAAATTCATAGAATGAGGGGCATTACTAACCAATTGATGCAAACAAGGAACATAAATATCACGATCCAGATGTGATACTTCCTTATACTGATCACACTCTATACTATCCTTGTTTATCAAACTCAATACATCTGCATCCTCAATATCCCATTCATAGAAAATAATGCATACCTCTGGCTAAAGCAAATCCTCAGCTAAGTCTTTCTCATTCAAACTTACATCCACCTGAAAAACTTCCATTTGTGGTCTGAAGTAATCATCACACAACCCATGCCTCTTATCTTCATCATGAAGTAAATTTTTACAAAACATGCTACTGCTGTTTGGAACTACATCAGCATAAAAAACTTGTTCAACACAAGGGGAAACTTCAGCATTTTCCATAATGAAATCAGTACCATGAACATTAATATCAAAGGCAAAGAACTCCATATCCAGTTCAAGCATACCATCAACATTCACATTCTCTTCATGGTACTTCAAATTCTGAAAGCATTCAAATATGGGTTCATTTAAATCTGAAAATAAAACATTATCCACACTGTCACATATATTTTTATCTTCAAAAATAATTTCGTTTTCATATTCATGACTAAAGCATATAACTTGGTCTCCTCTTATATCATCTTCACAAGATGAATAATAAGAATTCTCATAACCATCATCAGCTGCATAACTGGCATTCAATTGTTGATCATAAGAAGATGAATAACTTGAGTCAAGATCACTCTCATTCTGAAATTGCTCTTCATTGTTCATCTGTATACCTTCAAGGTGCTGAAAATCAAATTCAATATCCTCATAATCAGCAGCACCACTCCATTCTGAAACACATTCATCACTAGGTATACTTGCATTGAAAACACTATCAACATCATCCATAATTTCATTTTCAGTTGTATCAGACTTAATCAAAATCTGATTTACATCATATTGCACATTTTCACTTGCATAATCAACAACATTTGGTGATCCCTTAGTATTTAGTATTTGAACATCAAGTACATCAGCAGCATGTACAGATTGATGGTCATCATCCTCATTAATTTCATTATTATTAACGTTGGGAAATGCATGATTAACTTCATAATTTGCAGCCACATAGTCAGCATAACTAGCATACAAATCAAATGGTACATATCCTTTATACAAATCTACCTATGTATCAACATTATCACAAAATTTGCCACTGATCATTCCATCATTATTGTGAGAGACAACCGACATTAACAACAAAGATTCTTGACTCTCATTTAAATTTGAAACACATATATCAGCAAAACCATTTGGAACAGTGGAGCTTAACATATTTGGACAAGGAATGATTTGTCTAGCCTCACATGGTATTTCACCATTGAAGGTGTTTTGGCAAGAAACAACAGTAGACACAAATTTCTTTGAGATCCCAAATTTCAAATTATTTTCAATGTCCCTAGCTATGTTAAAGGCTTCATACAAAGTTTTGGGTTCTTTGTTTCTCAATAAGAAACCTATCTTCTTGTCAAAAGAACTCATATAAATATCCAGACATACTTTATCATCAAACTTATACTTTCTAAAAATTTTAGATGATGTTTGTGAAAACCTGATATTAAATATTGATACCAATTCATCTTCCCTGATTTGTATGTACGTGAATTCTTTTAGCAAATCATAATCACTCACCTTTTCAGCAAATTGGTCTATGAATCTAAAATTAATTCTTCCCATGAGGAAATACAATCTGGCGGTAAAAAAGAGAACCAATCCCTTGCATCCTCTTTCAATGACTGGACAAATAACTTCATGCACACATCTTCTTAACAAATTTCAAATTCTCCCATCAAATCTGATAATCTTTTCACATGTTGACATGCTGATTTTGATTTCTTCCCACTGAATATGGACAAATACTTTCTAATCTCTATGGGTATGGGATTTGGGTAACCTGAAATACCTTCAAAGCTCAAAGCAGCATAATGGTTCATGATGAAACTTCTCCTATTATATGGTTGTGACACTTCACTAGGCATGGTCATATGTGAATAAGATTGGGGTTGAACTAGTTGATTGCACATTGTGACTTCTCAAACTTCATACACAACCCCACCAAAATTTCAACAACTTCTAAATATGTCAAGCTACAGATTTATCTTCTTCACTTTTTGACATAAAACTTATGGATACTTGCATATCATAGGAAAACATATAAGATCTTGAAACTTAACAACACTTTGAATATGCAAATATTTTTTATCTTCTTCCCTTTCAACAAAGTGCGAAACACTAGATAGGGAAACTATTTTGCTCTTTCAAACACCCCAAAATACGTTTAATGTATTGAAATATCTGACTGTACCTAGATAATTTGTAGTCATAAACTTTTGTATATCTGAAGATGAACTTCAACTTTCAGCACGGTCTTTTACCTCAAAGTCGCCACCTCTTGCATAGAGGACCAATTTTGAACAGCAAAATGCCATTCAACACATATTTAAATTCTTTATTATCTACTTCAATCTTGCTGCAACAAACACTCTTCCAGACCACAAACATATGGATTTGGGAAAATAACACCAAATCTATGTGTATCTTTCTGCACTTTCTTATCAAGCTTTTATGATGAAGAATTTATCTGTAAATCTACATTAGTAGTGATAACCCATATCTCTGCACTATATATCAAACCATAAAACCTTATGCAATACTAATTGCATAGACATTCAACACTGGTATGAACCATAGAGTCACCACCCAAATAAGGAATTGGGGAAAAGTTTGCATATAGCTGCAAGGACTTGCTCACAACTCAACAATATAAATTCAATGTTACTCCCTCATAAAATATGACATGAAATAACATATCATTCTACAAATCCAGAACAAGGAACATTTTGTTCACCATAAAATCACTTTCAACTCTGTGCATATACAATGGACTGACTAACTGGATGAAATTAGGCAATTTCTATTCAGCTTCCCCAGCAGAGTCGCCATTTTTGTTGTTCATAAAAAATGATTAACCCAAGTTCACCTACAATCCTTCTATGAAATGGCCAATTTCAGTCTATGAAACACATCAGGACATGGACAACATAACATAGGATCCTAATTGATCCTCCTGCACTTTAGGTTCTGCTAGACCTAGGGGGGGACACCCTTTTGATGCACTGAATCAAACTCATTTACTCACCATGACAACATCAATGAAGTAGATAAACCATTCCACAAGCTCAACAAATTAGATAACACATACAGATTGGATAGATCTTGTACAAATAATGGGTGAAACAGAGCTTGGGAGGATAGAACACAAACCCCTAAACATAAAGGGAAAAGGTTTTCTTTAAATGCATAAATCTGAAACTATCCCCAAATCTGCAAGACTAGTGCCTTGTTCATTGGGTGACAGAGTCACACAAAGAACTGCAAATGTGTATCCTAGTTACAAATTGGTTTTCCTTAAACAATATTCCTCATTAATACCTTATACTAATACATTACTTGATTCATTCACAAAATTATCAGATCTGGGACACATTCCATTGTTTATGACTGATTATAAAATTTAAACTCTTCACTGAAGAATGCCTACAAACAATTAGACAATCTCCTTGAGATGACAAATTATAGCCTCCTTGAGGATTCAATTCATAACAATGAAATACATGCCTAGAGACAATATTGTGGGAAATTTACTCATGCCTGACACAAGTAAGACCTGCAACTAGAAAACATCTCCAAGACTGCAATGTAACCTCTGCACCCTAAAACAAACCAAAGAGCTTTTACAAACTTGGGTCAAAAAATTCAAAAATTGGAAATCATGAAATCTGGAGCACTTCCTCCAAAATTTTGGAACCCTTACAATTGAGAAGAATTGGAAATAAGAAGGAGAGGGAAAAAGATCAGAATCCATCAGAACATGCCATGTGTCTTCTTTTTCCTTAACTGCAAAAATATCCCCTTCCTTCCCATGGAAACTACTCTCTAAATATCCCATATTTGTTAAAGCTAACTAATGATTTGATTCCTTATTTCGAGAGCTTTCCGACAGTATATAATACTTGATATTTCAAGCAAAAATTAGCCTCTGTGCGAATTAATTCACTTTATGCAGGCCATCATTTAAATATTTGAATTTTTTATATAGTTTCAACTATATATTTTAACTTTGATTTTTTCCCTAATTTTTAGCTTGATGCCCTGCCACGTGGCAGCTTGCAATTCGCTGATGGGGTCCATTGGGCACCACCTAGGATGACACCTCATCCTTTGCCACTTGTTTGCCTCATCACCGCCAATGGACTACTTGCTTGCACGCCACCTCAGCACAACATCAGTGAGACCCACGAGCTGGACCTCCACTTGGACCTGCCACCTATACACCATGTCATCTTTCACCATTTCATGATGGCTAATGGACGTGCATCTTTGGCTCACGAAATCACACTGGTCGTCGATCTTGCTGAACCTGCAGGCTCTTTAACACTTCGCCATTTCGCGAAGCTTAACCAGTGAGCATCTTCGCTTTGCGAAATCGTGCACACCGTCAATCTTCATGGAACATGCTTGATCTTTAGTCTTTTCGTTGTTTCATGATTCTTAACTCTTGCACATTTTTACCCTACGAAACAACGTGCATCGTCGGATCTCCTGCAACTTGCTCACAATTTAAGTTGACCTTTCTCTGCAAAACTCATCTCGAGAATTGTGCCCATGTGGGGTCCCTCATTTCAATACCCTCGAGAAAGAATCAGGGTTGCATCATTTCACACCTATGTCCAAACGCCCCATTAGAATGTGGTGGTGAAATAATTCATGGCCGCTTACTAGTGAAATCCCATTCCGGCATGAAATCACAACTATACGGATATGGATTTGTCATTATTAGTTGGGGTTAGCATTGCCATAGGCTGCACATTCATTCTTGCATCCAAATCCTTGAGTTGATATTACTACTATAATAAAAATATAGCCTGCTTTCCAAGCCCTCCAGAATGAAACCCCCTTCTTCCAATAGCGGTCGAGTGCTTGTTTTCATGACAAGTTGATATGATGCTCTTCGAGTTTACAATTGAATGTTTGGCCAAACCCTTCTCTAAACATGTCTCCTTAAGCCCCCAGAGAATCAGAACTAAATGAAGGAGGTGATCAACCGAGGTTAGGAATTTAGATAGAGGATCCAGGTAGGTGGGTCATGATTTGATGACAATCAACAAGGCTTCTCCGTGATGCAGTTGATAATCCATACATAAAGAATCGAGTGCCCTACTATAGAAAGGGGCCCTACTATGATGAAGGATTGACCATGATCAGCTCACTCACATTTGGGGGGTAGTGGAGAAGTAGTAACTACTGAACGCCTTTGAGCCTCCATTAGCAAAACATCCCCTAGTTACGGGGGGTACGGTGGGCATTTGATATGAAAGTCTTTCTCGAGGGCCCTTAGAATAGTAGGCTAGCAACTATAATTGGAGGGGGGCTTGCCCTAGAATTCTAATGGGGCTTGCACTACAATTCTAATAGTACGCCATGTCATTTTTCACCATTTTGTGATGGCTAATGGATGTGCATCTTCGGCTCACGAAATCACGCTGGCCATTGATCTTGCTGAACCTGCAGGCTCTTTAACACTTCGCCATTTTGTGAAGCTTAACTGGTGAGCATCTCCACTTTGCAAAATCCCACGCACCGTTGATCTTCATGGAATGTGCTCGATCTTTAGTCTTTTCATTGTTTTGCGATACTTAACTCTCGCACATCTTTATCCCACAAAACAACACACATTGTCGAATCTCCTGCAACTTGCTCACCATTTAAGTTGACCTTTCTCTGCAAAATCACCTCGGGAACTATGCCTGTGTGGGGTCCCACCTGGTTGCCACTTGTTAGCCTCCTTGGTCACCTCAAGAAGTGCGCCCATGCGCGTGGGGTCCGCTGGGGCGCCCAACCGACACCATTCGTCAAATGACTTGAGGCTTTCACACTATGGATGAGTGGAGTTTTAGTTATAAATATCAAATATTTCTCTTCCCCAATTAATGTGGGATAATACATTTTAGCCCGGCAATGCATTTTGTGAGCTTTTCCCAAGTTTTAATGGCGCCAATGGCATTTTTCTTGAAGCTTTCAATGCCTTGGGCTTTATTTCCTTTCCCATATGCCACACGTGAGGGAGGAGGATCTACACCTTGCTATTTGCAATTGCTTGAAAGTTTATTTGTTGCTCCAATACCACACAGAGAAGTCATTTGGTTTCAAATCTGCCAAGTGAGGGAGGTTGGGCCAACTCCTCCTTGCATTTACTTGAGCCTCTGAATGAAATTTAAACGTTGCTCTTACATGCATTTATTTAACACACAGGGAGGAGACCACATCATGCTGCCTGCAGTTCTCATCCACCACGCAGAGGGATATTGGAGCATTATTTAACATGGTCAATTGCTTATTATGTTTGAAAGTTCTGCAACCTTCCTCACCAGTCATGCAGAGGATGACTTGTTAAGTTTCAATGCCTTTCCACCATGCATTTGGTTTTGAACTTGTTTTAACCTTTGCCAAAGCCATGCAAGGAAGAGGATTTAATTTCATCTACTAGTAGCATTTGCCTGAAGGTTATTAATGCCTGAAGGTTTTGTAATTACATTCTAACACCTCCACGTGACTCTCCACCTTCCAACTCACGGCAAAGAAAGGAGAATTTACACCTGCCAATTACTATTTTGCATTTGTTTTTTCTTAAATTCTATGCCCCTTTCAAAACCCATGCATGAGGAGGTTGATACTATTTCTGAAATTTCATGTTGCCTCTCCTCCACCATACCATGTAGGGGCTACATTGATTTCCACGTAGGGAGAGGAGTATGCTGAAAAAGTTGTAGAGTTTGTTTGTTGGCAGAGGGTGTGGAGTTGCTTCTATAGCTTCTAATTGGATTTGCTTGAAAACTTTTGCAGTGTCTCCTCCACATGGGATTTTCCATTTGTTGAAGTTTAAAACCCATTAAACTTCCTTCTTCTTCTCACATGGGGGATCTTTAGCATTTGCTGAAGTTTATAGGCTCTTAAAACCACGCAGAGGGAGAAATTAGCATTACACCTGCCATAATGCCATTGGTTAAAAGTTTGATGAATACCGCTCCTTCATATTCAAATACCACTCCAATTCACTTACCAATTGCAATGATTCAATTTCAAATGTGGCCCTTTACCACTCCATAATACGCATAGGGAAGACATCAAATTACCTGTTGTTGCATTGGCTGAAGTTTAATGCCTCCCCTTCTCAAGAAAGGAATAACACAACTATTCACTTTATAAACCATCCATCATCATATCTTTATAAATTTTCATTGTCTCCTTGGTGAATTGCAGTCGAGCCAGTATGGATATGCATATATTGCCAGGAAAAAAGAACATTTCGCTATTAAAGTTAATGCATAGGCATGAGCCAGGTCAGGCCCCAAAGTGGGTCCAGCTAAAAAAAAATTTGTTTTCATGCAACTGACCTTTGAAATGCCTCAGGAACCTTAAACATACCACTAGAATCGATCGACATCATTTTCGGATCATCAAACTGAGTTTTGCAACTTTTAGGTGCCTATGCCACATTTTTGCATTTAATCACGAAGACGTAATTTTCAAACCAGTCAAAACACCTTTCTGGACCTCGCCATCTGATAGGCATGTACTCTAATATACAAGCATGAACTTTACCAAACAGTTTTTCAAGATGAATCCCGAGTGAAGATTTATTAATGGTCAAAGATGACCAACTGGCTTTGTCAGCACTGCAGACCTAATGAAGTCAATGCGCAAGCAACTCATGATGCCTTTCTTAAAAATATTAAACGATCTCCGTAAACCTTCAAATCTGAAACATAGGTACCTTGAAGTACATATCAAATCTTTGAATTCTCAATTCAACCAAAAGGTTTACTGGGTGCAAATGGTGTGCTCATGAAAATAGCTACATTAACTGATATAGCAATGAAAGTATGGATCACTGAAACAGATGGCTCAATAAACCCTTTTGAAAACCGATCAAACAGATTGGCAGGAGCTTGAAACTAGAAACATAGCTTGTAATTTGCACCAACAATAGCTTGGAACAAATATTCTGACACGACATTCACCGAGGCAACTTTTACACTTATGCAAAATAGGGCTCCGACTAGCAACTGAAACAGGGACTTGTCAAACAACACCAACTGCAAATGGATTGAGGTTGGAAAATTGAGAAAATGGATTCATAAGGACTTGAAATTTTGCATGGAGGCTCACATTTATGCATAAAATTCAATTCACTTTGAATTTCATCATGACGATCAACAGGGTAGAAGTTATGGGCGCTCAAAGTGGACCACTTAATAAAATCTACATTTGCACCTAACATGCACTTTCAGCTCACCCCTTGAAATGGGTACCTGATAAACTGATCTAAACTGAAAATTGATTGCAACACACTGCATAGGCCAAATGAAAGGCATAGGACACATTTCCAAAGCCTTACCCCTTAATGATTAACTGGCTGCATCATGCCCTCTCTCTAACTAGGCCATTCAAACTAACTCATTTTATGATCATTTGGAAATGCAGAGCAAAATTTTGAAATGGGCATCAAAACTTGACTCAAATTTAATGAGTCCCAATAGAAGCTATTGAATAAGCTTGGTGAGATGTATTAAGCTAGATATTTATTAAATCATATTTTCTTAAGGAATAAATTGTATTTCAAGTGAGAATAAAAGTGGGTGGAGGGATTATAGATCAATTGGCATCCATTGGTGTCAAGATGGATGAAGAGGAAAAATGTAAGATCTTCCTTTGTTCTAAGTTTCCTAATTCATGAGATTCTATTGTTATGGCTATTAGTAGTACTTCTGTTGTTTTGAAATATGAAGATGTAGTGGGTGCCTTGCTTGGTGAAGAGATGCAAAGGAAAGTGTGAATTAGTTTGAAGGAATTCCTAACTTTTCATGGAAGAACTAAGGAAAAAGGAAAGAAGAATAATAAGTGTGATAAATCCAAGTATAGAAGGAGATCAAAATATCCAAGAAATTCCAAATTCATTGGCTGGAATTGTGATAAATCGGGACACTTCCACAAGGATTGCAAAGAAAAGAAGAAGAATAAAAATAAGAAGTTTGATTCTGATTCTAAGTTCGAGAAGGAATATGGTGATGCATTCATTGTATCTTTGGCCAATCATGCAAGTAACGATGCATGGCTAATTGACTCAAGTGCATCTTTTCATGTGACTTCCAATAGAGACTTGTTTTCCAAATATGAATAATTTATTGGTAAAATGTACTTGGGTGATGATTCTCATTTAGATATTGTTGATAATATAAAAGTTCAAATCATGTTTCCTGATGGTAGAGTTAAAAGGATTAGTGGTGTGTTTCATATCCTTGGACCAAAACAAAATTTATCTTTTGTTGGTAAAATTATAGATGCAAGTGTGTAGGTAGTCTTTTCTGATGCACAATGTAAAATGGTTGGAGGTGATATGTTGATTGCTATAGGTATAATATTTGGAAAATTTTACAAGCTATAAGTATTCATTAGTGAGTGTAATATCACTTCTATGAAAAGAAAAATATGTGGATACTTTATTGAAAGATGTGAAAGCTTCACCTTCACTAGATGGATATGGATTTTGGAGTTCTAAGGTCCTCTTTCTTCTGAAGTGAAGTTACCTACAAAGAATACTATGTTATGACACTAGAGGCTTTGAAACATTGAATAAAAGGGTCTAAGGATCTTGAAAATCAAAAACCTTGTTGAAGGTGTGAATGATTGTAATCTTGATTTTGATTTCTATGAGCAGTGCATTTATGAAAAATGAAACCTCATTCATTACTACATGATTTATTATAAATCTTGTGGTGTGTTGGTGTTGGCAATATGTAGGAATTGATTATGTGTTGTCATTGATGTCAACACTATGCTCCAATCGGACTGTTCTGATTTGACTTGGTTTTGGGTGAGGTTTTCAGAGATTTTGATTTGGTATGATCAGATTGTTGGATTTGGTTTTGGAAGGTTGTTCAAGATGATTATATGCTTGTCATATTCAGTGGTTCATGATTTGGTGATCTAGAAGCTATCATTTATGTTCTAGTTTGCTAGTTGGTATTATTTGTCCTGGTTGAGTGTACCGGTTGGTGATATTTGATGAAATGGTTAAGTGGTTTTGGTCCGGCTTCTAGAAATGGTTCCCAACATGCTGAAGGTGTTATTGATCATGTCCTAATGGTTTTGTGGCTTCACATTTTCTTACATGTTCATTTGGTGATCCTATTTGGGTTCGGTTGGTTATTTTGTGTTATTGACATTGAAGGTTTCTACTGGTTGGAGTTACGTGTTGCATTTGGCCTTAGCGCGATTTTCGGTGGATATAATTATTTGGGAATTTGAATTAGGTTGATGCTATGTAATTTAAATCATAATATTGGTCTGGTGGTATCATGTGATGTTACTTATGTAATTATGAGTTGTTGGTTTAGAGTTTAGCTAACCTTGCTTATCAAGGTTGATAATCTATATATATATAAAGGTGATGTATTCATGCAATTTGTATGGATGGCTATGTTTGCATTATCAGAGAAAGGTTTATGTGAAAATAAGGATATATCATTCAGCGAAGGGTTTGAGGAAAGTTTGGTGTTGCAGGGCAAACATATGTGCTTAACTGAACTGTAATCAAGCATTAGGAGATGATATTTCCATAGTTCATTTCCTTCAGATTGTAGTCCAATATTTATGTAAGTCAGTGAGACTTCCCTTTGTGTTGAGAAGTGAGCTCTAGGTGGTTGGCCTGATTGCAAGTGCAATCCCCATTGTAATATTTCACATACTATTGCAGAAGTATTATCTGACTGTGGGTAGGGTTTCCCACAGTGGTTTTTTCCTTAATCGGGTTTTTCATGTCAAAATTATTGGTGTTATATGTTGTTTGATTTCATTCTTTATCTTTCTCTATGTTGTTGTTATATTTCTCTAGTAGAAAGTTTATAATCTACATTAATTATTTAGCTTATGGAAAAATTATTCACCCTCCTCTTAGTTTTCCTCCGATTCATTCTATCCATTGGAATCAATACTTGTTAACAGTTGGATCTTAATTATTTTGATGTATTTAGTCTTGTAGATGTTCCTTCCATTGGAGAATCCACATATTATGTTTTATTTATTGATGCTTTTAGTTTGACATGGGTATATTTTCTAAAGGCTAAATCTAAAGTTCTTAGTCGATTTAAATAATTTAAAGCAATGGTTGAGTTGTAGAATGGAAGTAAAATAAAATGTTTGAGGTATAATATTGGTGGTTAATTTTTCTCTAATGATTTTGATAACTTTTGTAAAGACTATGCCATTAATAGACAAAAGACAACTCCATATTCTCCACAACAAAATGGAGTTGCAAAAACAATGAATAGGACATTGATGGTGAAGGCTAGGAGTATGTTGAGTAGTGGTAGTCTAAAACAAAAATTTTGGGTTGAAGCTATTGCAACTACTTGCTACCTAATAAACAGGTCTCCTACATCAACTCTTGTTAATAAAATGCCTATGGAGGCATGTTCGGGTCATAAGCCTTCATTGAGACATCTTAAAGTTTTTGGTTGTGAGGCATATGAACATGTGCCAAAGGATAAGTGAAAAAATTTGGATTATAACAAGGCTATGAAATTTATCTTCATTGGATACAATTATGGTGTAAAAGGATACAAGATTTGAGACCCTATTGCATAGAAGGTAATACATAGTAGAAGTGTTATTTTTAGAGAAATTATACCTCTTATTATATGGCATCCAAAATAGACTAAATAGGAAGAAGATGTGTTTCGATTTCCCTCTACACCTAAAAGAGTTGAATCGAGACCCCTAGATTGGAAAGAAGCTAAGGAGAGCTCACCTAGCTCTATATCTCCACAAGAGGAGGAAGAACCTCCAAATCAACTTGTTTGGAGGTCTACAAGACACAGACAACCACCAGAAAGGTATTCACCTAATGTTTGGAGATGCATTTTGTTATGAATGCTAATGTGGATGAAATTAGATCTATAAAAGAGGCATTAGGTATGAATAATGCAAAATCCTATAATATTACTATGAATTAAGAAATGGAATCTTTGAATAATAATGATACACGGGATCTTGTACCATTCCCTGAAGGATGTAAACATATTTGTTGCCAATGGATCTTTAAGAAAAATATTGGTTTAGATGGAGGTATTGAGAATTATAAAGCAAGGTTGGTTGTGAAAGGCAACTCTCAGGTTGAGGGTGTTTATTATGGTGAGATATTTTCTCCTATTGCAAAATGACATCCATTAGATTTTTTCTTTCTATCGATGTTATTTATGATTTAGATATTGAAAAAATTCATGTGAAAATGACTTTCCTTCTTGGTGATTTTGAGGAGGATATTTATGACACAACCAAATCACTATATGATAAAAGATAAAATTAATTTGGTTTGTAAATTGAGGACGTACACACTAAAAAATGGTCAACGCATGCATCTCCTATTTTTAACATGTCTTTATGTCATGCATGTGGTCTTCACCATTCATCAATTTTTTGTCATTTTTATATCTTCTAATCTATTCATTTCCTAAATCAATCCTCTTTATGTCATGATTGAATACTTTTATTAGTTACCCAGTTTCATGTCCTATGACATCAATTTGTCCCAAAACCTATCCCAGTGATGTCAATTTGCTCCCATTTTGGTTTTGGGATATCATTACATCCCAAAACTTATCCAAATGATATTATTTTATCCTTGTTTAAATATCATAAGATCATTTTAACCCATTTTCCAATCCCATGGCATCATTTTGGTCCCATTCATGTTCTTTAACTCGCTTTGACCCGATTTACTCATTTTGACCTAAATATCCCAATTCTTCCCATTTATTCCCAATTTTTTCATCCAATTTGATTCAATTTGACCAAAGTGAGATCTCTAGACATCAATTTGACCTTATGCCCTCTTAGGTTTAATTAATTATTTAATTAATTAAACCCCCTTTCCTAATAACAATTCTTATAAACATAAATAAATAAAGTTAATATTTATTTATTTATCCCTCTTGCCTATTAATTAAATAAATTCATTTTATTTAATTACCTAACCCATAAATATGAACCTCATTTAATCATATCTCAAATAAAACCTTTTTCAATCATATCTCAAATCATATCATATCATGCAACCAGAGTTTGGTATAATTCAAATAGGACCACCACCATATTTTGAACCAATTTTTTAAGGTATGCAACTAGGTGTTTCACAAGCAACCACATAACTCCTAGTTCCACAAGTAATTATACAAACAAATCAACCCCTACCAAGTGAAGGAACACAATGGACCATTGAGAGGGGGGGTGAATCAGTGGTAATCTAAAACTTTAAATATCTAGATGATTGAAACATTAACAATCAAGATTATGAACCTATCAGCATAGATATTCAAACACATTAACGCATGCACATAAAATGAAAGCCCATAACACAAGATGTATGAGAAAAACCCAATGTGGGAAAAACCTTGATGAGAAATTTTGTTGGAGTCTACTGCTCCAATCTAGCTTCACAATGAAAGACTGATTACAATGTTTAGGGCACCAACCCCTGTGGTTTATGGGCACCAACCCCTATAGTTTATTGGCACCAACCCAAAGGAGAACCAACCCCTATCTTTATGGGAACCAACCCAAAGGAGCACCTACCCCTGCTCTGAGAACTCACTCAAAGATATATAATGATTCAATACAAATTTTAATACAATGAAAATCCTTGTTAAAAATGTGTTTTGTAACACCTTACTATTGTTTTGTTGCTATCTCTCTATGTTTTTGAACTCAAGATTGAGTGACTCTTCCCTACTCTCACTCTCTATCCTCTACACTTTGTCTTCTGCAATCAACCCCTTTCTACCAACTTTCTGTTCTTTGTTCTTCTCTACACACTACTCTCTGCTATGGCTCTCAGCTACCTCTTATCTCTGTACATTTCAACATTTTGTATACTACCTCTTCTGCACTGTTATACTTGTTGGCAATTTGGAGGAATTGAGTATGTTGTCTTGATGATGATTATAATTGATGACTTCATGTATTGTCATTGATGGCACATGTATACACACACATATGCTCACATTGTCTTAGTCATTTTAGTTAAGACAAACCGATATTTCTCCTAAGTCTTTGTATTGCAAAACTAGTATTATATGTATAGTTAAGTTCAAATAGTTTAGAGGGTGTCTAATTTGTATTTGTAGACAATTGGTATATACAGGAATGGCTTGACACCAGCATGGAGATTTGGCAGAGATCATCAAAGAAGAAAAAGGAGGACAATCGGTCTATAAGTTAGAAGAGGTTAACTCTTAATCAGTATCGGTGTTCCAACCGGTCATGATGATTTATCCCTAACCAACAGATTTGGTGGCAATCTGTGATGAGTTATGTTAGATTGTCCAAATACACTGCACCTAGGAAATTGTGATATGATTCCTGGGCTGACATGAAATCTAATGTCTATATAATAACATTATGATGAACTATATTTCTCATGATGCGAGATAGAAGTGTTGAGTTGTTGAAGGTGTTGTAGAGTATATTGGTGATGCAGTTTTGAGTGAGAATAAGAGGATCTATTCAAGCAAGTTGTGCTAATTCTAGATCACACCACTTGTTGTTTTCTAATCACTACAATAGTCAAATCCCCTAACCGGGTAAGCTCTAACAAGATTTAATGAAAAAATCCTCTAAGAAGGTGATCCATTAGTTTGGATTTCAAATCCTCTACCAAGGTTACTCCTAACAAGGTACTAACTTTAACAGGGTATAGCTCCTAACAGAGCTTTGGGATCTTTAACAAGATTCGCTCCTAAAAGAGCACTTTTGTAGACCTTAACTAGCCAGTCACCTATTACTGTAGATAGTTAACTTGTGAGTCCCATCTCACTGTGGTTTTTCTCAGTTGGGTTTTCCAAGTATAAACACTTGTGTTATGGTGGATGTTTTACTTTTTGTAGATGCTTTAATATCATTTTGGATTGCATGCATAATATTAAGTAAACTGGTTAAGTATCTTTATCAGTCTGTGTTTAAAGTGGTATTGTTTTTGTTGTCACTAATTCACCCCCCCCCCCCCATCAGTGCTTTATAAGTCTATCAAATTATGTGTTGCATTGATGTTTTGTCATTGATGTCAACACTATGTGTTTTGCTATCTACCGGCTTCCAGTAGAGTGGTTGGACTATGATATTGATCTAGAGACCATCTTCGGTATTCTCTGACTTGGTCTGGCTTGTGGTATTAGTTTGGATTAGTTATTCATGTGTTCCTAATGTGTATCACATTCAGTTGGTTTAGGATTTGATGATCTGGATGTTATCATTTGTTCTAGTACGCCTTTTGGTTATCGGTAAGGGTTTTACTGGCAGTGCTTTGATGAATCTAATAAGTGGTGTTGGTGTGGCTTCTAGAAGGTTATCAAGATGCTAATGGTTATCTTGTTCATGTTCCAATTGATTGGTGGTGTTTCATTTGGTTATGAAGACCTATTATAGGTTTGGTCTTATTCTGCTAGGTTATGGACCAGTTTGTGTAATGTTTAGGTTGATGCTCCTAATGCATCACCGGTTGGGTTTATTGTTTGGATTATGTTGTTTCGGTCTTAGGTCGACTTGGTTTATTAGTGGTTGGTAGGATTATGTAACAAATCTATTATATTATATTTTAGGTGGCCAACCTAATTGTTTAGGTTTTGAGTTGGTATATATATAATGTAAGATCTCTTTGTAGAACGTGGTCTTATGGGATATAGGATTATTTGTGGGTGAATAATGTTGTAATCATAAGTAGAGGTTTTGGTTGATCATAGGTGAGTGAATTGGGTTTGTAAAATAGGTTTAAGACCCCCGGTATTGAGCTTAACCAAAATTGTTCTCAAGCATATGAGATGTTATTCTTCCAGTTCACTCATCTTTTCAGATTGTAGTCTAGATTTCTTTGTAGTCAGTGAGTCTCCTTTTGTGATGAGAAGCGTGCTCTAGGAAGTGTGCCTTCCTACATGTGTAGACCCCTCTTATTGTAATCACATACTTGCTACAGAAGTATTATCTGACTGTGGGTAGGCGTCCCACCATGGTTTTTCCTTTTACCAGGTTTTCCACATACAAATCTTGATGTAATGTGCTATGGATGGTTGGTTTATTATTCTGTAATTTATGTTTATGCTTAATTGTTACATCTTCTATTCCAATATTTGGTTTATGCATTCTGGTAGAAGATTATGTGAGCTTTAAATTTGATAATCTATTGACAACTGATTCACCCCCCCCTCTCAGTTGTCCACCGGTTATCCTAAGAATTGGTATTAGAACCTAGTCCTGTTTTGTTGAAGCTTAATCGCTTGAGGAAGATCCTATGGCAACTAATATTTCAACTGCATTTGTTTTCTAGAGAGAAACCCCTAAGCTTGATTCAACAAATTATAGAGTATGGAAGATTCAGATGGAGACTCATTTGAGATGTATTGGGAAAGAAATTTGGGAGAACACAGAGAAAGGCTATACACCTCATAATCTAACATATGGCAATCCTCCTCTGACAAGTCTTGATAAGGACATTAAAAATGATTGTAGAGATAGAGAATCACTCTTGAGTGCTCTATCTGATCAACAAATTCTAGGATTAACTAACCAATCTAATGCAAAGGCCATATGGGATACGTTGGAAGCTTTGAATGAAAGTGAACCTACTATTAAAATTGATAAACTTGATGGTTACCGAGTAAGGCATGAGAACCTGAAGATGGAAGAAGATGAAAGGATTACTGCTTTCATGAAAAGAGTTAATGAAATTGTTATGGGAATTTAGTGTTGTGGTGGATCTCTGAGCAAAGATGAGATTGTTTCTAAAGTTTTGAGAGATTTTCCACTAGCTTACAAGATGAAGGCTACTGCAATTAATGAGCTAAGAACAATGGCTAACACTTTTGTTAACCAAGATACTTTGGTTGGAAAATTGTCTTCTTTTGAGCTTGAAAAATATGGTCCTAAAGGAGCTACAAAGACTAAATCTTCTTTTCATGCACCTACATCATCAACCATCAAGAGTGATTGGAAAGATTTGTATGAAAAGGAACTGGATGAAATGAAGAAAGAAGATGAAGAGTTTGAGCAACTGGAAGCCCTATTTGCTAGAAGAGTACCTAAAGGTCCTGCTGGAAGTAAGTATGAAGGAAAATCACATTTTAAATGTTTTGCATGTAATAAGATAGGTCATTTTGCATCTAGATGTCCTAAGAGGAATTCAAGATTTGAAGAGAGAGCTAGAAGATCTTTTAGGCCTAACCATGATTATCAGAACAAGAATAAGTATAGGAGAAACAAAGACAAATCATGTTATTGTGCGGATGAGGAAGGTGTAATTGATTCTGATGATGAACTGGCACACGATTCAACTAGTGAATCTGGTAGTGGTAAGGAACAAGTATTTTTGGATATTAAGGAAGATGCTTTAGTATCTGTTATTCAAAATGAAGAAAAATCCCTTACTAATAAAATTGAAGACAAGGATGAATGGGTGATAGACAGTGGTTGTTCACATCATATGACTAGAGATAAAACAAAGTTCTTTATATTTGCAAGAATTTGATGGTGGACTGGTTATATTTGGAGATGACAAAACATGTATGATTATAGGAAGAGGAACTATATCACTGGATGGTAAGAATAATACTAATAATGCTTATTATGTTGAAGGTTTAAGGAATAATATTTTGAGTGTAGGACAGTTGGTGGATAAGGGATTTCAATTACAATTTAAGAAAGGAAAATACAAAATCATTAAGAAATCTATATTGGAGATTGCAACCGGTACATAGACTAAAGGTAACATCTTTCATTTGAACTCTGGTGAGAAGACATGTTTGATTACACAAATTGATGAGAGTTGGATATGGTATAAGAGGTTGTGTCACGTGAATTTTGATTGCATTGTAAAGATCAGCTCAAATAAGGTTGTTAGAGATATACCAAAGATTGTGAAGCCCTATAATCTAGTATGTATGGAATGTCAAATGTGAAAGCAAGTCAAAACTTCTTTTAAGAGTATTCAAGATAAATCTAATGATGTTCTTGATCTTATTCATATTGATTTATGTGGTGTTGCTAGAATAAAGAGTTTTCAGGATGATAGATATTTCATGGCAATCATTGATGACTATTCTAGAAAGATGTGGGTTACTTTTTTGAAGGAAAAATATGAAGGTTTTGAAAAGTTTAAGATCTTTAAAGCTAAAGTTGAGACAGAGACAATATTAAAGATTAAATGCTTAAGGTCAGATCAGGGTGGTGAATTCACATCCAGTGAATTTAACAGTTATTTTGGGAATCATGGGATAAGGAGACAGTTGTCTGTCCCTTGGACACCTCAGCAGAAGGGTTTTGTGGAAGAAGAACAAAACTATCTTAGATGCAGCTAGAGCTATGATGATGGAAATATAATCTGCCTCATATCTATTGGAGAGAAGCTATGAGCATGACGGTATACACATTCAACAGAGTTCATATCAAAGGAGACACCGATAAGACACATTATGAGTTATGGTTTCATCATACACCTTCAGTTAAATATTTCAAAATGTTGAACCAGATACTCCGATAGTATCATAAAATTCAATAGTGATTGAAGATCAGAGAAGGGAACCAGAAAGTCACAAGACTCCTCAATATGTAAGGTTAAATAATTTAGAAGATCACATCATTGGAGACAAGAACATAGGAGTAAAGACAAGAAGAAGGTTGGAAACTGATGAGGTATGTTTAATTTCTTAAGCTCAACTGACATCGGTCATTGAAGCTTGTGTAATGGGGTGGAAAGTGAATGATGGAGAGATTAAGAGGAAATATTTTCTTCCCTCTGAGGAGAGATAAAAGTTTCACTATAGATTTCTCTTCAAACACTTTATCCACATTACTTTTAAAAGAGGGGGGGAATTCACTAGATCCAATCTTTGAGGAAAGGGATTGAATACTAAATAAAATGATAATGAGGTAGAAATGAAAAGCTAACACGTCTTTTAGAATGCAAAATGGTTGAAGTGTGTGTTTTGAGACTAACTATAAAAGTAGCAAAGACCTAATTATAACTTGAAATGGAAGTGCGTGATGAAGTTGTGCACCTTGATCTAGCTATAATATGTCAAGACAAAGCTTCCTTGTGAGTTTGAGGAAAATTTGTCATGACCGTGTTGAAAGTGCACACGGTCCTCCAAAAAATCCATGAAACGAAAAGGGTTTTTCTGCCTCTGTGAATGGAGTCGAAATCTGCAAATACAGTTGCACACCTGCAACCTCAAGGGAGGTTGCAATAGGAATGTAGATAAAATTTCTTGTGTGAAATTGAATGATGAAAGAGATCTCCTCTTCAATCGTTGAATCCTTGAATTGAATGCAACACCTAGCCTTGGAGGGAGACTTGAGAATGCTCAATGCTTTAAAGGGATGCTTGAATTCTCTTGAATGCTTGATTGCTTGAACTTATGCCCACTTTTTCACTTGTTGAACTTATGCAAATGAGAGGACAAATGCGACTTATATATTTGTTAATTAGGGTTAGTGGAATTTTTTGTTGTCATAGACTGACATAGGGAAGGTTTTATCGCTTTAAGTGCAAAGTTCAATGCAAAGATAGGATAGAGGGTGCCCCAAAATAGGGAAGAGACAGGGGCACCACACCCATATCCTAAGGGGGACAGGGGCTCCACACCCTTATCTTGCCCTTATCTCAGGACAAGAAGCAGGTTCAAGTAGTGCGGGGGGCAGAAAAAGTGCAGTTTCACGGATTGAGAAAGTCTCAGGTCTCCGATCAGGCTTGGGGATTCAATTCGCCAATGTGAAGACCCTAATGTTGTCGAAAATTGCAAGGGTCACAAATTTATGACACTACATTTAGCCCCCACTTTAGCAGGTGTATACGCGTATGCCAATACTATCGGTAAAGTACAAGGAAACGAGATTGAAAGACTTCTACCATGTCAAGGAGGCAAGATGCACCAAGCCCCCAGTGGACTAAGGATCTTACAACATCGATTGACAAAGTAAAAGGGAAGATCAAGAAGGGAAAACCATGACTGCAAGTAGCAAGGTTCTCCTCTCTATGAGTCATGAAAAGAAAGGATACAAAAAATAACAAAGCAAAGCCCAATTCACTATGTAACTTTAGGTACCAAGAAGGAAAATATGAGCAGAGTGTATGCCCCCATGTTAAAGCAATTGTGCACGTCTTATCAGGAGCGATTTCTTTAAGGTAGGATACACCTAAGAGAATGTTAGGATAACTGATGAACAATTGAGAGGGGGGGTGAATCAATTGTTAACAAATTATATCAATTAAACCACTTAATAACCTTTAACCGGAGCATATAAACATTAAGTACTGGAATAGCAGAAACACATACTAGTAAGTAATTCAACTTAAAAATAAAATAGATAATAAACACAATGCAACCATACCACATAACACCATGATTTGTACGTGGAAAACATGAAAAGGGAAAAACCACGGTGGGAAGCCTACCCAAGGTCAGATGATACTTCTGCAGAAACTAGTATGTGATACAATAAGGGGCCTGCACATGCAGGAAGGCACACTGCCTAGAGCATACTGCTCACTACAAACAAAGAGGTAATAACCATCTCAAGATAAATCGACAACAATCCAGAATAATGAACTGCCAGTGATAACATCTACCATGCTTGATTACAATCCTAGTTAAGCTCAATACTGGAGGCATTTAACCTTTTCCTTAATCCCAATTTGATCACCTATGATTGACCAAATATCCTTCGCATATGATATTACATTTCTCGACCACAAATTTTTTTTTCATTCCCATACACATGATATACAGTGAGATCTTACATGAATTTATACCAACCCTAAGGCCTAAACCAATTAGGTCGGCCACCTAAAAGATATTACAATAAGATCATTACATATATCCATATTACAATGATATGCCATGTCATCTTAAGATCAAAACAACAATAACCAATCCATAAATCATCCCGGTAACATGTAGAGAACACATTAACATGATACCAGTCCATAACCTAGATAGGCACCAGACCTAATCTAGGTCCACCATGCCAAAGCAATGTCTTCAATCAATTGAGGCATGATCAAAGAAGATCTTCAGCATCCTGAAATCCATCTAGAAGCCACACCAGCACCACTTATGCATCCTGTCAAAGATTCTCAAACCTTAAACCAATGTCAGTATGGGTTTACAAGAGTGTATGATAGCATCCGATTACCAAGTCAATACCAACTGACCAAAACATGCTCCAGAAGCATGTAACACATAAAATCAAACATACTCCATTGATCTGAACATGTTGGAAGTGTCCAACAGATAGCCCTTTCTGCCAGTAACACTATATCTTCTATCGGTAACCAAAACCTATCTGCTGATAACCAAAACATATTTGTCGGTAACCAACCATAACAGCTAGTGTTGACATCAATGACAAAACATCAATGCAACAAATAATTAGTTCATCCATATTGCCAACAATCTCCCCATTTGGCATTTATGGCAACACTAGATGTGAAAAATATCTAAGTACCAAAACAATTCCAAACAAGTCTCCCCCTATGGAAGACAACCAACAATCAACTAAATATTAATAACTCTCCCCCTGTGAATGATATCTCTGTAAAGTTTTGAATTTATTTTTCACATCACTACCTCTCCCCCTTTGACATCAATGCTAGAAATCTGACAAAAATATCAAAGCAAGAATGTAAACATCTTCAACATCCAGAAATCCATCTAGAAGCCACACCAACACCACTTATGCATCCTATCAAAGATTCTCGGTGAAAGCTTTGTCGGTTAAACCTTAAACCAATGTCGGTATGGGTTTACAAGAGTGTATGATGGCATCCAATTACCAAGTCAATACCAACTAACCAAAACATGCTCCAGAAGCATGTAACACATAAAATAAAAAATACTCCATTGATCCAAACATGTCGAAAGTGTCCAATAGATAGTCCTTTCTGCCGATAACACTAGATCTTCTACCGGTAACCAAAACATGTCTGTCGATAACCAAAACCTGTCTGTCGGTAACCAACCATAACAGCTAGTGTTGACATCAATGAGAAAACATCAATGCAACACATAATCAATTCATCTGTATTGCCACCAATCATAGACTTATACCTTATCAGATTTACCAGTGTAGATGTATCTTTGATAGATAATTTCTCACTTGTCACCATAGGAGTACTTACTGGTTTGGAATTATCCATACGAAACTTCTTCAACAATTCCATTAGATACTTAGTTTGACAGATAAAGATGCCTTTGTCAATTTGAGTAATCTGCAAACCTAAGAAAAATCCCATCTCACCAATCACAGACATTTCAAATTCATTCTTCATATCATTAGAAAATTTCATGCATAATTTATCTTCTCCTCCAAAAATGATATCATCAGCAAATACTTCTGTAGACGTCTAAAAATGGTCAACGCTTGTGGAGTCATACTTTAACATTTGCTCATTGTCTTATTTTAGGGTTCTTGCGTCGCATTAACATTTCTTCTATGTTGTGCACTTGGTCTTTATCATTTGCGAGCATCGAGTCCTTCTTCTGCATTCCTCATTTTTATTGCTTTTGAATTAGGTATTGTCGATAGCAATCTTCAGTCATGATTTTGGTCAATCTTATCCTGTTGCATCATGGTGTGTGCTCATTTATCATGATTTTGGACATCATCAATCCTAATCGATGATAGAATTAGGGTTTTGTCCTCTTGTCAATCTTTCAATCATCTTTAGCTTGTTAGTAATCATTTGTGATTATCAACTTGTCAATCTCATCATTTTGCGATCGATTCGTCATCGATCCTTGTCCTTGTCAACCTTGTCATTTTGAGATCGATTCGTCATCGATCCTTGTCCTTGTCAATCTTGTCATTTTGCGATCAATTCGTCATCGATCCTTGTCCTTTTCAATCATGTCAATTTGGATTGATTAGTCTTGGTTCTCATCAATTGGCGCCTATCAATTTGATCTCCTTGTCAATCTTGGTCAATTTGTCATTGATTTTTGTCAACCAATCTCAATCATTTATCAACATTGGTCCTTTGTCAATCAAAATCATGATCGAACCTACATTAATTTCTTGTTGTCTTGACCTAATTCCTTGTCCTCTTATTTCTAGGGTTTTATGATTTGTTCATTTAATCCTTTTCTTCTTCTTTGTGGGTTAAATAAATCTATTTATTTAGTCCTAGGTCTCTTTCATGAATTAATTAATGGATGAAAACCTATTAATTAATTCACCTAATTTCTATTTCATCTTTTTCCTCAATTTTCTAATTTGCTAATTTCTCCTAATTCCTAATTTCTATTTCTCCTATTTTCTTTAATTTTTCTAATATTTCCCCTAATTTCATTCCCTCATTTTCTCCTATGTTTATGCTTCCATTTGTTGCAATCATGGAGGCTATTTTCTCTCTTCCCTTTTGTCATGGGAATGGAATTTCAATCTTGTAATAATTTGTCATACATCTTGCATAGCAACTTGTCATAATTTGTGCATAATTTGTCATACACCTTGCATAGAAAGTGTCACACATTTGTCATAATTTTTCCATTCTTGATTTGAATTTCCTTTCAAATCTCTTCATGCTAATCTTGTCCTCTCTCCAATTTGTCTATAAATTGGATGATTTTCTTCAATGAAAGGGGGAATCAATCACATTTTTGAGTAACCTTATGCTATGAATTTCATCTCTCAACAACTTGCTTTCCACTTGCATTTTGCACTTGTAGGTGAGATCCACATCAAATTTGAAGGTGAAAGAAGAACAATGGAGCCACATGAAGGAGATATCTACATCGGTTTTCTTGGATTTTATTTGATTTGAATACCTTGTCTTTATGTCTTCATTGATTGGATTTAGGATTGCTTTCATAGCAGCTTTAGGTTTTGTGGTTGTCCTAATTGCTATTGTTTTGATGATTTTCAATTTCCTGATCTACAACTTCAATAATCAGAATATCACCATCAGTGATCTTATAATATAAATTACTATCAGAACTTTCTTTAGTAAAACCAAGCTTCAAAAGATATTTATCCAATCTTGCATACCAAGCTCTAGGAGCTTGTTTCAATCCATATAAATATTTCTTCAATCTGCAAACCATATCTTTATCATCTATTAGTGAAAATCCATCAGGTTGTTCAATTTATACTTCTTCCTCAAGTTCACCATTCAAAAATACACATTTAACATCCATTTGATAAACCTTATAGTTCTTATAAGCTGCATAGGCAAGAAATAGTCTAACAACTTCAATTCTAGATACAGGTGCAAATGTCTCACCATAATCAATTCCTTCCATTTGAGAATATCCTTTACAAACCAATCTAGCCTTGTTTCTTACAACTTGACCATTCTCATTAAATTTATCCCTACAAACCCATTTAGTTCCAATAACATTCTTATTTTTAGGTTGAGGAACTAAATTCCAAGTCTCATTTTTCTCTATCTGATCTAATTCATCTTCCATAGCCTTTAACCAATGTTTATCTTTACAAGTTTCAATAACATATGCTAGTTCAATTTGAGAAATAAGTCATACCTCTTCATTTGCCAATCTTCTTCTTATCATAACTCACATGTTCCTATCTCCAATGATTTGATCTTTAGAATGATTTAATCTTACATACCTTGGTGTCTTCTGAACTTTAGGTTCACTGCTCTGATCATCAATCATAGTTGAATTTTTTGGTTGTGTAACTGTCTTAGTTTCCTTTACTGGTTGAGGCATTATCGGTTCAGTTGTGATCATTTCCACTATCAGGTCCCTGTCATATGATATAGATTGATTTTTGTATTGCTCATCCACTTTCAAATTAGCATTCTCCACAATTTTCTACACTTTTGTTATAACATCTATATGCTTTGCTTTGAATTGAATAACCAAGAAATATCCCTTCATCACATCTAGGATCAAACTTCCCAATTGAATCATCCCTTTTGATATAACATTTACTTCCAAAAATTCTGAAATATTTAAGAGTAGGTGTATGTCCAAACCATAATTCATAAGGGGTCTTACCGGTTTCACCTTTGATGTGAACTCTATTGAATGTGTAGACTGTTTTATTCACTGCTTCTCTCTAGTAGATGTGAGGCAATTTGGTTTCCATCATCATAGATCTTGCTGCATCCAAAATGGTTATGTTCTTTCTTTCCACTACTCCATTTTTGTAAGGAGTCTGAGGTGTAGATAACTATCTCCTAATTCCATTTATCTCACAATAACTGTTAAATTCATGAGAAGTGAACTCACCACCTTGATTTGATCTTAGACATTTGATTTTGAATCTAGTTTTGTTTCAACCTTTTCTTTAAAGATCTTGAACTTCTCAATGGCTTCAGACTTTTCCCTAAGAAAATTCACCCACATCATTCTAGAATAGTCATCAATAATCAACATGAAATACCTATCACCTTGAAAGCTTCTAGTCCTTGCAGGACCATATAAGTCGGTGTGAACCAAATTAAGCACATTACTAGATTTATCATGTATTCTCTTAAAAGAAGTTCTAACTTGCTTTCCCAATTGACATTCCTTACATACCTGATTATGAGGCTTCATAATCTTAGGTATATCTCTAACTACCTTTGTTGAACTAATTTTAACAATACAATCAAAATTAGCATGACACAACCTTTTATGCCATAACCAACTCTCATCAATATGAGCAATCAAACATGTCTAATTACTAGTGTTCAAGTGAAAGATATTACCTCCAGTCTGAATACCGGTTGCAATCTCCAAACTAGTTTTGTTAATGATTTTGTATTTTCTATATTTAAACTGAAGTTGGAAACCCCTCTCCTCTAATTCACCTCAAAAGATTATGCTTTAAACCTTCTACATAATAGACATTATCAGTATTATGCTTACCATCTAGAGAAATAGTACCTCTACCTTTGATCATACATGCTTTGTCATCTCCAAATATGACCTGACCATCATTGTATTCTTGCAGGGACATAAATTTCCTTTTTCTTCAGTCATATGATGTGAGCATCCACTATCAATCACCCATTCATCCTTATCTTCAACTTTTGCTACCAAGACCTTTTCTTCATTCATGATAGCCAGTTCTGGTTCATCTTCCTTTAAAGCATAGAACACCGATTCCTTTCCATTGTCGGATCTATTATTATTGACTAAGTTGTCATTAGTTTTATGTCCAAAGTCATCCTATATACTCTAGTCAGTTAATACTACCGAAATATTCAATCGACAAGCACTAAAGAAGTCGATTACAGAAGAAAAGAGTCACAGAGTTAAGTATACACCGAGCTGTCTATCGAGTATCATTCTATGTCTACCGAGCAACAAAGAAGGTATACCGAGTAATCTGAACCGAGTAGAAACGTGTTACCAGATTTAATGAACCTGGACACATATGTGGAAACGTGTTACAAGAATTGAGGAACAGGGAACCATTATCACATAGGAAATTGCACTTCAAGATTTTGTATGATTTTGAGGAAGCTTATCCAATGAAATATTTCTATGTTTATTCATTCGATGAATCTTGTTTGTAAGATTGAAGCATGAACAGATCACCGTCCCAGAGATCTATTTATATAGAGTGATTTGTGAATCAAAATGAGAGACATGTGTGATAGAAGAGTTAAAAAGAAAATCATAAGAGGACACATTGAGTTGTGACTGCTATGACTAATAGAGATATTCAGAGATCACCAAGAAAGTCTTCAGAGAATAGTTTAAGGGATAGAGTAAACAGAAGGGTTTACTGAGTTGATTTATCAATTACTGAGGTATGCTATGAGCAAGGTAATTTCATATTGAGCACATAGAATCTGCTATAACATTTCAGATGTAAAGTTGCAGATATTTGTAAATATTTTATTGAATCATTTGAGTTGTAATAGAAACCTTTAACAGGGTAAAACACTCTAACAAAGTCTATAAATTGTAGAGCCTTTAACTAGGTGCAGCATTTTGTATAAGTGTTGTAAAAATCTTTTAGCAAGGTAGATCTAAATATCTTGATACTCCTAATAGGGTAAGCTATCAGAAATAGATAAACATGTAGCTCTAACCGAGCAACCTTTATTATTGCAGTAGTGAAGTTGTGGGTGCCATCCGCATCGCAGTTTTTCTCTCTAACCAAGAGTTTTTGCATAACCAAAATATTTGTGTTATGGAGTGAAATGTGTATGGATGTAATTTATATAATTATGTTTTGGCTTCATATATTATGAGATCAACTATATACAGTTTATGTTTATCAGTAAGATTATTTTTAAAGGAGAGTTTTGATGTACTGATTCAGCCCTCCCCTCTCAGTACATTAGCTTTCATTGTTGGACCTAACAATTGGTATCAGAGCTTCAATCTTGGAAAAGGGTTTAACAACCTAAAGAGAAAGATCTTATCAATGGAAGGCTACAAACAATCTCGAAGAATTGTGAATCTTCAAGAAGAATTGGATTATGCTAATCAAGTGATTGCAGATATACAAAGACAAATGCAAAGATCAGTGAAAGTCAGAAGAAGGTTGTCTGATGATTTACAGGACTCACAAGAGTTGGTGGAACAAATTGAGACATCATCTAAGAACAGTATATCAGAAGAGACTGAAGAAATGATTGGAGAACTGAAAGAAAAGAACAAAGAACTGACTGAATAGCTGAAAGCAATGAAAAGAGAACATGAGCACTTCAGCACACAGATGATTGAAAATCTTGATGCATTAAGAACAACTGAGGATAACATAAGAGACATGGAAAGGGAAAAACAACAACTAGAAGCATTGGTATCTGAAAAGAATGATGAATCACAAGAATGATTGGAATTCAACATAATCTTTCTGATCAATTGGGTTATGCACATCATGAAGCAAATCTAAAAGAAAATGAGAATCAAGCATTGAAACTTGAATTATCAAGATTGACCAATGACCTTGAAGCAGAGAAGAAATCAAAAGAAACACTGAAGAAAAGTTATGAAGCATCAAGGATGTTGGGTGAGCAACTAAATATAAGAAGACCTAACAAAGATGCAAGACTCGGTTACAAAGAAAAAAACTCTACTGAGAAAGGGATCAACACCACTGAGAGAGGGGAATCATCAAAGCAAGCTGGAAACAAGGAGAACATCAAAGGAAAGAAGCCTATCTGCAACTACTGTGGAAAACAAGGACATACTGCCAACATGTGCCAAATCAGAAAAGGTAAGCAATCGAATGTCACTAGGTCTAATGGTTATTGTTACAATTGCAATAAGTATGGTCACACACCTAAACAATGTAGGACAAAGTTTGCTAGCAATTTTCAAAAGGCAAAATTCAAGGGGTTTTGCAAAAACTGCAATAGATATGGACACAGTACCGAGAAGTGTTGGTTTAAGCAGAAAAACTATATGAGGTCTTCACACCAAGAAAATACTAGAAGCTACCAAACTCACACATATCTTAATCGACAGTATACTGCAGTACCATGGGATTACAATACAAGGATATGGTGTGAATATTGTGGAAGATATGGACATATAAGTGCCAATTGCATGATAAGGTTGGAATGAATAACCAAAGATCATGGAGAAATCCTGGAATGGCATGCTTTCATTGTCATAAAGTTGGACACTTGGCTAAAGATTGCAGAGATAAACCAAGAGGAGATATTGAAGAGATAAAAATCAAATTATAGAAAATCTAGAAAAAGAAGGAAATTGAGTCAAAAAATGAAGAAAGCACCTTACCTAACGATCAGTAAAGGTATGAAGGGACTGCATTCTCTCAAGGTTAGATCTTAACAGTTCCTATTTTTCATGTACTTAATTTCAAAATCTGCATAGCTAAGATGCATTAGCAAGTTGAAATTCTATCTAGTCTTTTGCAGTACTAGAGAAGTCGGTAAGTGCGGGAAGCCTGTCTAGTTGGTAAAACCGTAAAAGGAAGTTAATCGGTTTAGTGGAACCGAGTGCATTTAATGTTTTCTTACCTAACTACACAAAGTCTGATAAGGTAAAATGTGTACTTAAAGCTCTTTGCGTGGTCATTTTACACTTGCCAGTTATCAAAGAGCAGAGCTAAGAGATTCAAAGGTGATCAAACATCTCCCGAGCGAATTTCAAGGTATTTATACAGCAATCTCAAATGCATTTTCAAGCCAGTTAACCGGTCAATATCAGTTGTGAACATCTACATTATATTTACTAAGTCGAAAGCATTTTTCTAGTTACTTAAAACCCTAATCTCTTTCATTAGTAGAAATCCAAGTTTGAAATGGCTCCTAAGTTGCAGAAACCTGTTGTAGTTGAGACTATTGAGAAGCCCTCACTAAAGTATTCCTTACCTCCCAAAGTTGCATCTGAACCTGATGAGAAAACTACATTTTCTCTTATTCTGGATAAGGTTCTATTGGTTGAAGATGTCAGATTCTACACTAAGTGTCATGTTAAAGAGTAGGTCATACCAAGATCAAGGACATGTATGATGAGTTATGCACCGATGGAATCCTAGATAGCAAGTATGAGCATATCAAAGTCAAGGGATTGATCGAAGCCCTAACCTACCCTCAAGTTTTCAAACCCCAATGGGTGAAATTTGTTTTGAGCAGAGTTCATGATGACTTTATGTGGTTAGAGGAGCAACCATTCAAAATCACCAAGGAGATCATTCACATAATAACCGGATACCCTATATACAACCATGCCCGAGCACATAAAATGATTTCATAGAAGGAATTGATAACTTTAACCGGATGAGTCTTATTGTAGAGGTCTTAAATTGAAAAATGTTACAGATGCAAAGCTAAAGTTTGCAATTAGAGTCATCGGTTATTGTTCCTTTAGATCGGCAAGAGAAAATAGTGTACCATGTGTAGCTATAGATTTGGTCTACAAGATTGTGAAAAAGGGTATGAAGATTGATCTATGTGAAGTGTTATTGAAAAACCTATTTTAAAATATCAACACTATAAGGAAACCTAAGAAGAATAACTCGGAAAACACACTAAAGTTCGGGTCACTCTTAGTGTACATGTTTTTCTATTTTCAAAAAATCTTTCCATCAGTCGGTAACATAGTTTGGGAGTTACACCGACCAATCACCCATCAAATAAATGACTTTATCAATAAGTTAGGTGATAATTTCAATGAGATAATGGATGATTACTTCAGAAAATTTCAAGAAAAGGTGCATAACAGGTACAAAATCCCACCTCAGTTAGTGGAAAAATATAAGGATACTATATGTTTTGAAGTGGACACCGACTACTATTATGTCAATGCAGTAGATCCTAGAACTCAATCTCTATCATCCATGGGTTATGAGATGGATCTTGATATTTCTCAACAACAGATAGATGCCTTTTTGACACTTCCAAGGCACTCGACCGAAATCAGATATGGTACCTATGAAGAGGTAAAAGAGAAGGTAAAAATGAGCATAGTTGTACCAAAGGCTACCAGAAAAGCCACTAAAATGATAAAAGACTTAACTGAGAAATTTGGAGAAGGTTCTACCTCCACACCTACTAAGCCAATAGGTAGGAAAGATGATCAACTTTCAATTGAGGAAGAATCTGAGGCTCAAGAAGCAGCCATCACTCTGAGCACCGAGTTGCCAAAGGGCAAAATATTGAAAAGGAAGAAACAAGATACACCTAAGGTATCACCGACTCCACCAGTGAAATGACCTAACACTAGATCATCTATAGTATCACCGGGTAAGAGGCAGAAAAATGTTGAATTGCCTAAAGTTACAAAGACTTATAGAAAGTCAACTAGGAGACTCATTTTGAATAAGGAGTCAAGTGACACAGAATCTGAAGACAAAAATAAATTTCAGATTGTTAAAAGCACAAAGGAAGATGTACACAGTGTTAACAACTTGTGTGCCAAATTGAAACAATATGGAGGATTTGGGTCTTTCAGGTATGTTAAATATGATTCCCAGACAGAAGAAGAAAAGAGACAAATAGAAGAGTCAGTTGTATGTACACTTCTCAAATTTTGAGTAGTTCCATTGGAAGTAAGTAACTTTCATCCAAATGCATTATGCTCTCACATTGACAATAGATGGAAATACGCTACGGACTCGGAGAAGCAGATAAGAGAAAGAGTTTTAGTACATCTCTTTCTAGACATGTTGGTAGATGATATTAGAAATCATTTGAAAAACTACTAGACAAATTTTCAAGTGAAGCATAGAGCCTTGAAAATGATGAATGGACTTAATCTTGAAGTTGAAAAGGAAACCAAAGAAAAATGGCAAGAAATCTTCATAATTCAGACTAAATAAACTCAAGGTGAAGTAGAAATAGTTGACACTACCAAGCAAGATCCTGCTTCAACTATTCAACAAGATGAGGATGTCATGGACACTGAGGCACAAGAACAAGAGATGATAGAAGGAAATGCCTATGCCAAACTGGTATGAAGTGAATCAGTTTTGGAACAAGTCAAATCCTATCCTCTGGTAACTCAGCAAGTTTCAACTGAGAAACCTCAGGACACTGATCAAGGAAAAGAGGGTCAACAGTCTACAAAAGGAGAATCTACTTCTCAGGCCACTGGGGAATAGATTTCTCAAGCACCTGCATGCACTGAAATTGTTTCCATTGAGGCCCCAAGTAAGGAATCACCGAAGGACACATCAGAGGCTAAGGGAACTGACAAAGTTGTTGCCTCTACCAAGCAACCTACCGAGGGGGAACAAGCCTCCAGAGCCATTATACTCGTTCAACCGGTGAAAGCCTCATCATCCAAAGAAAAGAAAGTGAAGAAGCATAGTTTCAAGGTAGATCTGTCAAAGCCTATTGTGTTTCCAAATGTTGACATTTCAAAACTAAAAGGGCAAGCACTTATTGAATTCAGAGAACTATGTAAAGCCAAAGCAGAACAAGAAAGACAAATGGCTATTCAGAAGAAGAATCGAGTACTTCAGAAGTTTAAAGCATTATTGACAGACATGCTACCTGAAGCTACCATGAATAAAGATGCTACCATCCATATGCAACTGGATGAAATACTCACTAAATTAGAAGCATCAGGAGTAGACGCATTAGAATACCTTAGCAAGTTGAAGGACAAAGAGGTAACTGCCAAAATGATTGAAGAAGTGTAGAAAGCAATTGCTATAGGTAAAGTCAAGCTTGTTGGATTCATTGTTGAGTTGTCCCCTCAACTCAAACATATTCTTTATTTATTTCAGAAGCTCTGTACATTTTCATTATTTATTAAGGATATCAAGCGTAGGACTGAAGTCATTGAACAAGAGATTACCAATCTCTCCAATAAATTGACCACCGAGCCAAATTTTGTTCAGAATTTCTATACCAAGCTGCAAACTCTTATGGCTCAATAGTTAGAACTTTGGAATGAAGAGAACAAAATAAGGATGGATATCATGACTCTTCAGACCTTATTTATTCCCCACTTATCATTAGTCCAAGAGTAGATCAACCGAGCTACCCACTTATCTACTCAACCAGAGGGAAGCACTTTAGATGGTTTGATTTCACTGTTAGCTAATATTATAGCTCAGAATTCCCTAATGGATAGTGTCAAGGATGCACTCTCCACTGCTCTCATCGATGATAGTACAAAGTATAAATCTATTTTTTACTAGTTGCCTCCACCTAATGGTAACTATTTTTGATGTTTGTCAAAAAGGGGGAGTATACCGAGTATAAGAGGGAGTGTACCGAGCAGAATAGAATAGAGTATCCAAATGTATAGTTGAATTTGATAGGGGGAGCATAGAACATAGTGCAGTGAACACCGAGCATTGATCATAGGAGAATGCAAATTAAGTTATGTACAGTATATTGATAAGGGGAGTATATATTTGAGTATATTACTATTTATTGATAATTGTACATACTGTCATTTTAGTCAAATTTTGTAAGTATATAGATTTTGAGTTATGACTTTGAAAGAAGTTTTGTGAAACATACCAAACTAATGTCAAAAGGGGAGATTGTTATTATTTACTAAGTTGTCATTAGTTTTATGTCCAAAGTCATCCTATATACTCTAGTCAGTTAATACTACCGAAATATTCAGTCGGTAAGCACTAAAGCAGTCGATTACAAAAGAAAAGAGTTGCAGAGTTAAGTATACACCGAGTTGTCTACCGAGAAGCAAAGAAGGTATACCGAGTAATCTGAACCGAGTAGAAACGTGTTACCAAATTCAATGAACCTAGACACATATGTGGAAACGTGTTACAAGAATCGAGGAACAAGGAATCGTTATCACATAGGAAACTGCACTTCAAGATTTTGTATGATTTTGAGGAAGTTTATCCAATGAAATATTTCTATGTTTATTCATTCGATGAATCTTGTTTGTAAGATCAAAGCATGAACAAATCATCATCCCAGAGATCTATTTATACAGAGTGATTTGAGAATCAAAATGAGAGACATGTGTGATAGAAGAGTTAAAAAGAAAATCATAAGAGGACACATTGAGTTGTGACTGCTACGACTGACAGAGATATTTAGAGGTCACCGAGAAAGTCTTCAGAGAACAGTTTAAGGGACAAAGTAAATAGAAGGGTTTATTGAGTTGATTTATCAATTACCAAGGTATGCTATGAGCAAGGTAATTTCATATTGAGCACATAGAATCTGCTATAACATTTCATATGTAAAGTTGTAGATATTTGTAAAGATTTTATTGAATCATTTGAGTTGTAATAGAAACCTTTAATAGGGTAAAAGACTCTAACAAAGTCTATAAATTGTAAAGCCTTTAACCAGGTGCAGCATTTTGTATAAGTGTTGTAAAAATCCTTTATCAAGGTAGATCTGAAGATCTTGATACTCCTAACAGGGTAAGCTATCAGAATAGCTAAACATGTAGCTCTAACCAAGCAACCTTTATTATTGCAGTAGTGAAGTTATGGGTGCCATCCCCACCACAGTTTTTCTCTCTAACCAAGAGTTTCTGCGTAACCAAAATATTTGTGTTATGGAGTGAAATGTGTACGGATGTAATTTCTATAATTATGTTTTGGCTTCATATATTATGAGATCAACTATATAGAGTTTATGTTTATCAGTAAGATTGTTTTTAAAGAAGAGTTTTGAAGTACTGATTCACCCCTCCCCTCTCAGTACATTAGATTTCATTCTTGGACCTAACATGATCCACTAGCAGAGTCTACTACTGGTCCATCCCTAGAGTAATCACTTACTCCTTCCTCATCCTCTATGTAGCACTATTTACTTTTCTTGAATGTATATCTGTTCTAGTTAGGCTTAAATGTTTTCTTAACTCTTTCCTAAAATCTTACATTCCTTTCAAGACATCTAGATGCAAAATGACCAATCTTATTACATGCAAAACATTTAAAAGGTACTTTTCCTTCATACTTACTTTTGATCGGTCCTTTAGGTACTCTTCTAGCAAATAAGGCTTGAAGTTGCTCGAATTCTTCATCTTCTTTCCTCATATCTTCCAATTCTTTTGCATATAAGTCTTTCCAATCACTTTTTCCAGTAGATGAAGATGCATGAAAAGCAGGTTCAGATTTTGCAGCTCCACAAGATCCAAATTCTTCAAGCTCAAAAGTAGATAATTTCTCATCAAAATGTCTCTGTTAACTAAAGTATTTGCCATTGTTCTCAGCTCATTAATTGTAGTTGCCTTCATCTTGTAAGCCACTAGAAGGGCTCTCAAGACTTTGGAAACTATTTCATCTTCACTTAGAGATCCTCCACAATATTGAATTCCCATAACAATCTCATTTACTCTTTCCATAAACACAACAATTCTTTCATTATCTTCCATCTTCAAGTTTAGCAATTTTGACATTAGGATCACCTTCATTCATATTTTCCGATTTGTCCCACATAACCTTTTTCAATGATTTATCAATCAATCCCATGATTTGTTGATCAGTAAGTGCACACAAGAGGGATTTTCTAGCTCTGCAATCATTTTTAATATTCTTGTCCAGGTCTGCAGGAGAAGGATCACCAGGTGCTGGATCATAAGGTTTATATCCTTTCTCAGTGATCTCCCAAATATCCTTTCCAAGACATCTAAGATGAGTCTCCATTCTAATTTTCCATATCCCATAATTTTTTCTATCAAGCTTAGGGATTTCTCTTCTAAAAATAGTTACCAGTGGATTTGAAGTGTTAGTTGCCATAGGATCTACCTCAAGTAGTTAAGCTTCTGCAAAAGAGGACCAAAGCTCTGATACCAATTGTTAGGATAACCAGTGAATGATTGAGAGGGGGGGGGGTGAATCAATTGTTAACAAATTATATCAATTAAACCACTTAATACCCTTTAATCAAAGCATATAAACATTAAGTACTGGAATAGCAGATATAGATATCGGTAGGTAATGCAACTTGACAATAAAATAGATAATCAACACAATGCAACCATACCAAATAACACCAAGATTTGTACGTGGAAAACCTGGAAAGGGAAAAACCATGGTGGGAAGCCTACACATAGTCAAATGATACTTCTGCAGAAAGTATGTGATACAATAAGGGGCCTGCACATGCAGGAAGGCACACTGCCTAGAGTGTACTACTCATTACAAAAGAGTCTCACTGAATAAATAGAGGTAATAACCATCTCAAGATAAATGGACAACAATCCAAAATAATAAACTACCAGAGATAGCATCTACCATGCTTGTTTATAGTCCTAGTTAAGCTCAATACTAGATGCCTTTAACCTCTTCCTTAATCCAAATTCAATCACCTATGATCAACCAAATCTCCTTCACATATGATATTACATTTCTTGACCACAAACATATATTTAATTCCCATACACATGATCTACAATGAGATATTACATGAATTTATACCAACCCTAAGGCCTAAACCAATTAGGTCGGCCATCTAAAAGATATTACAATAAGATCATTACACATATGCATATTACAATGATATGCCATGTCAGCTTAAGATCAAAACAACAATAACCAATCCATAAATCATCCCAGTAATATGTAGAGAACATGTTAACATGATACTGGTCCATAACCTAGATAGGCACCAGACCTAATCTGGGTCCACCATGCCAAAGCAATGTCTTCAATCAATTGAGGCATGATCAAAGAACATCTTCAGCATCTTGAAATCCATCTAGAAGCCGCACCAACACCACTTATGCATCTTGTCAAAGATTCTTAGTGAAAGCTTTGTTGGTTAAACCTTAAACCAATGTCGGTATGAGTTTACAAGAGTGTATGATAGCATCTGATTACCAGGTCAATAGCAACTAACCAAAACATGCTCTAGAAGCATGTAGCACATAAAATCAAACATACTCCATTGATCCAACCATGTTGGAAGTGTCCAACAAATAGTCCTTTTTGCCAGTAACACTAGATCTTCTATCGGTAACCAAAACCTGTCTGTCGGTAACCAGCCATAACAGCTAGTGTTGACATCAATGACAAAAAATCAATGCAACACATAATAAATTCATTCATATTTCCAACAGAGAAAAAGAGAGAGAGGGAGAATGTTATCACAAGGATTTAGCCCCCAATCGAGGGATAAACCCAAGGATAATGAACAAAAAATATGAGGTAGTTTTTCTTTCCTCAGGGTCAATATATTGTATGATAACTCATGTATATCATATATGTATTTGCATATAATAATTGTCATTCCCCAAAGAAAGGACACTACTTTGGAAGAAAGGGAATAGAGGATGTATTTTGAGTCAACATGAAAGAGACCAAAAGAGATCTCAATGCTTTGTATCATCCTCAAGTAGACATTAAGGGAAAAATAGAAGAATAGGGATACACATAGAAGAATAATCACAAAAGGCAAGAGAGGAGAGAAGGAGAAGATCTACAGTGCTAGTGTTGCTAATCTAGCACGATCTCCACCTCTCGATCTTGTTGATCACTATTTTGGGAAGGTGGGAAACATGCCAGAGGAGAAACATCAAGCACAACATATGGAGCTATCACAATATCCAAACAAGGACTATGCACATCTGCTAAGTCACTTTGTTTGATTCTAGGAGCTAGGATTAGGGTTTTTGAAAATTCAGCTGATAAATGCTTGTCAACATCAACATATTCATAGTCACTATCAGAAGCTTTAGGAGTTGTATTGTCATCATGAATAACATTTTCACTCATTTCTTCATCTAGATTTATAGAGAGGAGTACGAAGATGAATAGGAGTAAAAACATCATATGTTTTTTTGAAATTTATGATTTGGAGATCTAGGTTCAACATCTTGCTTAGGATAAAAGGGAATCATGTCAACTATTGGAGTCTTGGGAGATTGAATGTTTTGAGGAACAACTTCACGAGATCGAGCATGATGCCTTCGTCGGTGGTCTCTCGCATAATGATTTTGTCAAGTCTTAGTGGAAGGTTGGGAAGAAGGAGGAACATTCGTTGAAGGAGGAATAGTCTCCTCTTTGATAATTGAAGGTTTAGGTTGAGGTATTTTAGGTTGGACAAGAGGAGAGGAAAGCCTCTTCTCTCTATAAGTGGAAGGAGGTGGAATTGTGCCATATAAAGGAGGAATATTAGGTGTAGGAAGGAGAGCGGGTCCATCATAAGGAGGAGGTATAGGTCTAACCTTAGGAGGAATATTGTTGTTCTTCTTAGGAGAAGGCATAGTCACATCCATAGGAATAGGTAGAGGATCTTCCTTAGGAGGAAGATTAGTTCTATCTGTTAGGGAGAGAATTTCATCTTCAAGAATGATAGGAATGCCAATTGTTGGAGATCTAGGTTGACGTAATGATAAGATCATGTAGTTTCATAAAATTGTGACCCTACAAATTTTTGACTGCATTAGGATCCTCACGCATGTGAGATCAAATCCCCTAGCTTGATCAGAGACCAAAGACTGCTCAACCCTCAGAATCTACTTCTCCCTTGGCCTCCGCACCATCCTGACTGCGCTCTACCCTAGAGAAAGTGGTAGGGCAGGGGCATGGCACCCCTATCCCCTCTAGGATAGGGACATGGTGCCATGGTCCTCCCAGGATAGGGGTGTGGCACCCCTGTCCCTGTCATATTTTGGGGTAGGACCTTTCTGAAGCATGCATTGTAGGTTGTGCAGTGAGCGAGAAAACTTCCCCAATGTCAACCTATGATGAAAATCAATTTCATTAACCCTAATTGACATGTATTTAAGTTGCATTTTCCCTCTCATTTTGGGTAAGTGGGTTAAGCTGGGTTAAGCGATAAGATAGATACATGAGATCATACATTCAAGCATTCAAGAGAATTCAAACATTCTTTTCTAGTATTGAGCATTCTCAAGTCTCCCTTCAAGGCTAGGTGTTGCATTCAAGTCAAGGGTTCAACCATTGAAGAGGAGATTGATTCCAACATTCAATTCCACACAATAATTTCGATCAACATTGCTATCACAACCTCCCTTAAGGTGATTTATAATTCAGTCTTTCATTTACATTCACTTGCAAGTACTTTCTTTCATTACTTGGTTAATTCCAAAATTGGGGTTTGACCTAAAGGCAAACCTCCAATTGTAACCCATTTTCCTCTCTTTTCTGTGTGTAGGTTGTAGGTGCATAGTTGTACTTTCGGATTCGGGCTCCATTTATAGAAATGAAAAAACCCTTTTCATTTCATGGATTTTTTAGAGGACCATGTACATTCCCACTACAGTCCGAGCAACTTTTCCTCAAATTCATAAGGAGACTTCGTCTTGACATATTACTACCAAATTTAGGTGCACAACTTCATCCCATACTCGGATCTCAAGTTATAATCAGTTCTTTGTCACTTTTGCACGACATAATTTAATCAATTCCTTTCCATTTCAAATAGGAAGAGGGGATTAACTTATCATTCCCATTTCATTCAAAATTCTATCTTCTTCTTTGGAGGTTGAATCTAGTGAATTCTCCTCTCCTCTTCCTATATAATTAGGTGAAAAGTGTTTGAAGGGAAATCTGTAGTGAAACTCCCATCTCTCCTTGGAGAGAAAGGGTAGTTTTCCTCTTGATCTCTTATTCACATATTTTTCACCCACCAATACATTTTAGTGACATTACATTTTGGTGAACCCGACGTGAAGCATGTTTTCCTTTGAACAAAATTGCATATTTTTCATTTGCAAGTTTAGATTTTCTACAAACTTAGTGGTTAAATCATTGAAAACCCTAGTTTTAAAAATTAAAATTGAACTTGTGATTTGTAAAAATTGCTTGTGGTTATCTTAGATCTGAAAATTTTTTTGTTTGTCAAATTCAATTTCCTCGTTGTCTTGTTCAAATTCCAATTCAAATTTACAAAATTAAGAGGCTACTTGTTAAAACCCTAATTTTCAAAAATCGTCTTGAACTTGTGCAAAAATTAGATTTTCATTTAATTTTCAGATTTCTGATTATTCTCAGACCTTTTTTTCCATTTCTACAATTCAAAATTTCAATTTCCCTCCTTTTTCCCAAAATTTGAATTTCAAAATTAAGTGGTTAGGTTGTAAAATCCTAATTCTCAAATTTAATTGGATTTTGTGCAAATTTCAATCAATTTCATTCAAATTTAGATTTCTAAACATTTTCCAAGGTGTCCCTATCCATTAGGTTTGACCTTTTTCAAATTTACAATTCAATTCCTCTTTTTCTTCAAAACCCTACTAGGGTCCTATTTTTACATTTGAACCTTAATTTCACCCATCTAGAAATTTTTAAATTTGTCAATTTTGGGGGTTAGCTTTGAAATCATCATAATATTCATCCCTAAAAATTTTGAAAAAAGTTGGTTGGACCATGTGCATTCCCGCAACGGTCCTCAACTTTTTTCCCAAAATTTTGAGAGACTATTATGACTATATTTAATATCCTAAATTCAGAAGATTGGTTGATTTTGTCAATTTTTTATCCCTCTAGAATCGGAAATACCTCCAAAATATAATATTTCAAATTTCAAGAAAATTTTAAAAATTAAGAGGTTAATTATAGCTTTCTCCAACAAAGTTCATATTGTTTAATCGTTATTTTCTTAAATTTTGCATTAATCAATTTTGTAAGATTTGTCCCAAAATTCAAAATTCAAATTTTCCCTCTAGTGCATGAGTTTTACCACTATTAGTCCTACCTACACTATCCTCGTTAGATGAAAAATTAGAATTACGGCCTCTTAGGGTTTAATTATCAAGGAGATGGAGCCTAATCTGGGTGACTTCTTTAATGAGGATCATGCTAATTCTTCCGATCCTAATCATGTCCCTATTCACCCCATTGATGAAACCCATGATGAAGAAGAAGCTTTAACTAGGGTCTCTATAGATCAACTTTCCACATTGGACAATCAATTTGATAACTTCAACAATGGATGTCCCAAGAATACCTTAATAGTGAAGCTCTTCCATTAATTGAAGGCCTTAAGTGCATGATTCAAAGTGATAAGAATGGAATTGATATATTGTTTGGCATTGCACATATTTTTTATTCTAATGTCATGCCTATCAAAAATTGTGCCAAAACCCTAGGTTATTCACAACCTTCAACACAAGTCAATCCTTCAATTCCTCTGACTACTCTTATGACTAGTATTCCTACTTTTACCTCCAACATCATGGGTACATCAACTCAAAATGTCATTCCTACAACCATTGTTCATGGGGGCAATCCCCCTTCTTTATCTAATCCTCCATCTTTACCTATGTCTTCCATAAGTATTCCTATTATTCCTCCACCAATCAATATGGCACAAGGGGGAAATTCCTTCAACAACTTTATTCCTCCTTTAAGTGTCTCTTTTCCTACCCAATCATCACCTATGCCTACTTATCATAATGTCCCACCACCTTATTCTCAATCTATACCTTCATTCAATAACATCACACCACCTTCTCAATCAACCATGTCTAACATCAATTCTTCTACCGAAGCAACCATTAACAATCTTGCTCAAACCATGTTTTCCTTACAACAACAAATTGCTTCTATGAGTCAATCAAAGTTTAGTGTGCCCACCTTTCATGTTGTGAGCCCACTTTCTCTTAATATTGTTAAATTTATCCAACCTAAACATGTTGAGGTACCTCAGTTAGAACTCTATAATGGAAAGGTGATCCTCTTACGCATGTCAAAACATTTCAAACCTTGTGTACCGATTTTGCTTATGATCAAAGATTTCTTGCAAAATTGTTTATAAGAATACTAAGGGATAAGGATTTATAATGGTATTTCTCTTTGCCTTCTTATTCTATCACTTCCTTTCTACAACTAGCAAATGCTTTTGTCCAACAATTTCAAAACAACATTGGTCCTAAAATCACTTTGACTGATTTAATGCATTGTAAACAAGGTGTTAAAGAAAAGGTGATTGATTTCATTGGTCGATATAAACATTTGTGTGCTCAAATTTATTTTCATGTACCTGATAATGATATTCAAAGAATTTTAATTTCTAATATACAAAAAGATATCAGGGAAAATCTTCTTTTGTCTAAGTTTACTTCCTTTCTGCAGTTGTGCGCAACACTCCACAATTATCAACTGGTTGTGATTCAAATGGAGTAATTCACTCCTATGGCTCCAAGTGATAAGGGGGAGAGTGTTCAACAACCATTTGCGAAGTTCAAACCAACAAAAAGCTTCATAAAGTTCAATGATACAATCAACAACAACAATGTGAATGCTACAACAGGTGTGCCTTCTATTTCTAAATTTTTCCAAAGAGAAAGATAGTTTACTCCTTTGAATGAATCTTTGCATAGTATTATGTCTCAGTTGTTGCAAAGAAATGTTATCAAACTTCCTCCTATAAAACAAGTTGACCCTTCTAAACTTGCATCCCCTTATTTTGATAACAATTCATTTTGTCAATTTCATCATCAGCCTGGTCATGATACTGAGAAATGTTTTGCATTGAAAAATAAGATTCAAGATTTGATTGATACTAATACTATATCTTTGGCATGTGTAAATAATAAAGGGAATAAATCAGTAGCTCCTCCTAATCAAAATCTTAAGATTTCACTGATCCCTTGCCTTCTCATACCTCTAACATTATTGATATCATGCCTAGTTCTTTCCTTTCTGAGGAATTCACCTCTATGGCTTCTAACTTGGTTAATATGGTAGAAAAACAAGATACGCCTAAGGATCCTTGTATTACATTTGACCCTAGCGAGACCATTAGAGCACCTGATGGCCCTTTATACATAGTTGTGAAGGTTAAGGATATACCTTGTCGTGGTTCCCTTATTGATACCTCTTGCATGGTTGATATCATCGCCGAGGATTATCTTTTCATGATTACATAAACCAATATATGATTCTTCTAATGTGGTTGTAAAGTTATTTGATGGATTCTCTTGTCCTACCATTGGCTCTATCACCCTTCCTGTTGAAGTTCATACTAAATCCATGGATATTGATTTTTTTATCATACCCTCTTCTGAAAAATTCCATGTGAAGTTTGGCTATGCTTGGCTATCTTCCATGAAGGCTATTGCTTCTCCAATCCACAAGTGTCTGAAATTTCCTCACAATGGAGAAATCATAACCACGAACCATAGCTTATTTTGTCCATCCAAAAGAAGCCTTGATGTTCCTATTGATTTCTTTTGGCCTAAACAATTTCAAACTCTTCCATCAAGGAGCGATGCTCTTTTTAAATCTTATCAAAAATGGAAGAAAGATATGATATAATACTTAAGTCAACCTAGATCCCCAACACTTGACATTCCTATTATTCTTCAAAATGAGGTTCTTCCCCTCACGGACATAACTAATCTCCCTCCTAAGTAAGATCATCAAACTATTCCTATGGATGTGACTATACCTTCTCCTAAGAAGAACAACAATATTCTTCCTAAGGTTAGACCTGTACCTCCTCCTCATGATGGACCTAGTCTTCTTCCTACATTTACCATTCCTCCTTTCTATGATGCAGTTCCACCTCCTTCCTCTTATCAAGAGAAGAGGCATGCTTCTCCTCTTGTTCAACCTAAAATACCTCAACCTAAACCTTTAACTATCAAGGAGAGAAACATTCCTACTTTTTCAAGTGTTCCTCCTCCTTCTCAACATTCCACTAAGACTCGACAGAATCATTGTGTAGGAGAATGCCGATGAAGATTCCATATTTGAGCTCGTGAAGCTATCCCTCAAAATACTCAATCTCCTTAGACTCTAACAGTTGACATGATTCTCTTTTCTCCCGAGCAAGATGTTCAACCTACATCTCCAAATCATAAGTTGCACAAAACATGTGATGGTTTTACTCCTATTTATGTTCTTGCTCCTTTTTCTCTAAATTTTGATGAAGGAATGGATGAAAATGTTATTAATGATGGCAATACAACTCCTAATGCTTCTGATAGTGAGTATGAATATGTTGATGTGGACAAGCATTTATCAACTAAATTTTCACAAACCCTAATCCTAGCTCCTATAATTGAACAAAGTGACTTACAACATGAGCATAGTCCTTGTTTGGATCTTGTGATAGCTCCATCTATTGTGCTCGATGCCGCTCCTCTGGCATGTTGCTTGCCTACCTGAAATAGTGATCAGCAAGATCAGGAGGTAGGGGTCATGCTAGATTAGCAATATTAACACTATAGATCCTCTCTCTCTCTCTCTCTCTCTCTCTCTCTCTCTCTCTCTCTCTCTCTCTCTCTCTCTCTCTCTCTCTCTTTTATTTCTCTTTTGTGACCATTCTTCTATGTGTATCCCTATTCTTCTATTGTTCCCTTAATGTCTACTTGGGGATGATGCAAAGCATTGAGATATTTTCTTGGTCTCTTTCATGTTGACTCAAAATACATCCTCTCTTCCCTTTCTTCTAAGGTAGTGTCATTCTTTGGGGAATGACAATTATTATATGCACATATACATATATGATATAGATGAGTTATCATACAACATACTGACCCCAAGTAAATAAAACTACCTCGTACCTCATGTTTTGTGTTCATTATCCTTGGGTTTATTCCTTGATTGTGGGTTAAATATTTGCAATAATGTGCTTTCTCTCTTATCTCTCTCTTGGGTGTATCCTACCTTAAAGAAATCACTCCTGATAAGGTGTGCACCATCACTTTAACATGGAGGCATACACTCCACTCATATTTTCCTTCTTGATACTTAAAATTACTTAGTGAACTTTGTTTTGCTTTGTAATCTTTGGTATCCTTGCTTTCATGACTCATGGTGAGGATAACTTCGCTACTTGCAGTCATGGTTCTTCCCTTCTCGATCATCCCTTTTACTTTGTCAATCAAATTTGTAAGATTCTAAGTCTAGTGGGGGCTTGGCGCATCTTCCCTCCTTGACATGGTAAAAGTCTTTCAATCTTGTTTCTTTGTACTTTATCGATAGTATTGGTGTACGCTTATACTCCTCCTAAAGTGGGGGCTAAATATAGTGTCATAAAATTGTGACCCTAGAAATTTTAGACCACATTAGGGTCCTCACGCATGCAAGATCAAATCCTCTAGCCTGATCGAAGACCGAAGACTTCTCAACCCTCAGAATCTACTTCTCCCTTGGCCTTTGCAATAATGGTCAATAATAAAGCCAGACTAGTATGCAAAGGATATCCACAAGAGGAAGGTGAAAATTATGGTGAGACATTTGCACTAGTACCAATATTAGAAGGAGTAAGGAATCTACTTGCATTTGCAGCATATAGAGGATTTAAGGTATATCCGATGGATGTTAAATCAACATTCTTAAATGGAATATTGGAAGAAGTCTACATAGAACAACCAGATGGTTATGCATTAAATGAAGAAAAGGATATGATGTGCAAGCTACATAAGGCACTATATGGATTGAAACAAGCACCAAGAGCATGGTATGAAAGATTCCATTCTCACTTAGTAAAGATAGGTTTTCAAAGAACCAGTGAAGGTAGTAACATATATCTCAAGACAAAAGGAGATAAAATACTGGTAAGTGTGGTATTTGTTGATGATTTCATTTTTGGAGGTAATGATGATATGTGTCATGATTTTGCTAATGAAATGAAGAATTAATTTGAGATGTCATTGGTAGGTGAGATAAAAAAATTCATAGGTTTGCAAATACAACAAATGAAGGAAGGAATCTTTATCTCACAATCCAGGTATGTGAAGGAAGTGTTGAAAACTTTTGGAATGGGAGATTGCAAACCAGTTGGAACACTAATGGTTACAGGCTATAAATTGTCAAATGAATATGATTCTACACTAGTTGATGAAAAATAATATAGATCCATAATAGGTAAGCTACATTATATTGTCCACAACAGACTGGACATTGCCCATGCAGTAGGATTGGTTGCCAAATTTCAGAAAAATCCAAAGGAGTCACACATGATTGCAACCAGAAGAAATTTTAGATACTTGAAAGGCACAATAGATTATGGATTATGGTATCCATATGTAGGAGACTTTGACTTAAAAGTCTATACCAATGTAGATTGGGTAGACAATGTTGATGACAAGAAAAGTACAACCAGAGAAGCATTTTTTCTTGGAGGCAGATTAGTGTCTTGGAGTAGCAAGAAATAGAGTTGTATCTCTCAATCAACAACAAAAGTTCAGTATGTTGCAGTATGTTAAGGAGAGAAGATAGATTGTAGACCAGTTACCAGCTAAAGACATGAAGATACAGTTGAAGGATAGTTTATGTTGAAAACCATGATTCCTATACCTGTGTATATGTTTTACTCTCAATAATGACAATCAATTGGTATTGATATTTGTATTGCTATCAATGCCAAAGAGGGAGAATGTTAGCATTGCATGAAGATTGCATTGAAGAAGTATAGTGTTACCATTAATGCCAATAGCAACCAGGAATGAAGCAATAAAACAACTGGTAATGAAGCAGTGAAGATCAACTGGTAACCTTAACCAGTTGAGAAGCAGAACCCTAATTGATGGATCTTGGAGATCAGTTGTGATGATTTATCACCGAATGATGATCGGTGATGAAGATGTCATGTAAGCATGTTGCATGTGATGAGTTTTGAAAAGGTTCTAGCACATAAAGATAACTGTTTATCTTGGGAATGATCAAATTTATAGTATGAAGTGACAAATGTGTGATGTGTTACAAGATTCAAAGTGCAATGATCTAGGAGTGGTTGTAGATGCCTAGAAGAATGTAAAGTTGATTGCATGTAATCTAACGGTCAAGATTGAACCAATGTGTTTGTAATCGCTATGAGAATTTTAGGGTTTGTGTTGTGTTACTGACCTAATGCATTTGTTTATAAGGTCGACGAATTGATTGAATGAGTGGTTGGAAAATTTGATTAAGTGTGAAAGCTATTGTTATCGAACCAGGAGGTGTGTCTACAGTGATAGCTTTGAAAATTGATTGCATGAAATTTTCAATTTTTGAGCTCAAATTTTGATTTTTTCATTTTGTTGCATCCTCTGTCAATGGTCCAAGGTATAAGGTATAGGGTTTATCAAAATTTCTTATGTTTTATAAAGAAAACCCTAGCAATGATATATTGTGTGATTGCCTTTTCCCACTTATGGCTGAGGGTTCCTTTCCGTTGGTGGGGCCATTTGTTCCCTAAGCATTAAGTCATGCTAAATTGGTCTATGAAATGATTTTCCTAAAAATTGCATAAAATCTTCCTATAGTCGGTCTCCTATTAAATATTTTTGCCCACGCTTATATTTTCCTAAGTCTGAAATTCCTAAGTATTTCGATTGGTTGCTAAAGACAGAATGAATCCAATGGTTTGCGCTTCCTCGTGATCAAAAGTGCAAGGATTATAAAGACCGTGGCATTGTGAGATGATGCCACGTGTCCTCAGCAAAAGCTGACAAGGTTGGTAGTATAACCAAGTGAAGCATTGTGTTACCAATTCTTAGGCGGTAAAATTTGGTTTACTAGTGGTCCTATCAATTGGCACATGTTCAAAATGAATGGAGATGTTTTGTCTTGAGGTAAAAGTTTCTTGATCTTTAATTCCAGAGGAGTTAACAGGCATTGTGTGAAGCATTAAAGTTTGAATAGATATAACAGCCCTCGTATTCCTGTGATGGAAGTTGCAAGGAATTTACGGACTGCAACATCACGAGATAATTCCACGTGTCCCGGGCTGACCAAGAAGACCTACGATGAAGCCGGTGATAGAGTTTGGATGAAAGATGATATGGCACTGATTAGTCATGACTTGGTGGGTCCATGAATATAGATGGAGGTCCAAATGTCACGTTGACAAATAATGATCGTTAGATTTGCCAAGTTGAGTAGGATCTGCACTGGAGTTTTAAATATGAAATTAGGAGGGATTTTGGAGGCACCGATCGTAGCCCGCGGGAGAGAAGTAAGATGAACATGAATATAGATTGGTTGACTCAGGATTGATTAGATAGTCAAAGATGACATCTCAGAGATGTGAAAGGATCAAGAAAAGCTTCAAGTTTTGATATGATGGATCACGAGTTCTCTGATAAATTCAGAGATTTGCTTGTTGATAGGAATCCTAAAGTAGGAGACTGTACACTGAGAAATGAATAAGATTAGAATAAAATCATTCACGTGAGGTGAACACATGCAGGTGGCAATGAAGTGATAGCCTAGAAATGATGGTGACTTGAGTTGTAGGCATGATTGTTGGAATCCATAAATGATAAGATGAGCAAAATATATCAGGATGATGATTCTTCACATGGATTAGCACCACCACATTGAAAGGAATTTTGATTATAAATTCACTAGGAAAATGATAGAATGGGTAGAAATAAATACAAACTTCTTCATTTTTTTGAGAACAGTTCTTCATTAGTGGGAGGATGGTGTTTGAATAGAACTATGTGTGGAGTCATTGCATATTTTGTGATACTGGATGGATGTTTTTTCTTTGGTATGAGATTGCTCATTGTCAGAGGGGTTGTGAAATATTAGAGGATTGTCAGAGGGGGCGTGAAACCCTTTTCTTATTTGGAAAAGCCTCCCAAGACATCTCCTATGTTCTTACTTTGCATTTCGTTGGCAGAGTGTTCCAAGAAGGACCACATAGGAAGCTGAAAGAAGAATTTGTTTGAGTGAGGATTGGCAGCCAGTTGTCTCTGCAATGACATGGAAGATGCAATGCCTTCTCAACAAATTCTATTTAACCCCAAGATCCTCTTTCTATTTTCACTAATCTGGGGCATAAAGGCTAAATATTTTCCTTTATTTTGGTGGGAAAGTCTCATTTCATGTCGGGGTCTATTTTCCTTTTCAGGAAGAGAAATTCTATGGAGTAGATTGAGCATCTAAGGGTCCATTCGGAAGTGTCTGGGTGATATCAAAATGACTCAAGCATTTTTGTTTCTATCGATAATCAGTTGAAAATTTTGGTTCCACCTCATCACGGGCACCAGCGTGTGGATAAGGAATATTTTGTAACGAAATTGTGTACAACCTTTAGGGCTTAGTTTTGATGACAAATGTCTTTTGGATTGAAGCTTGTCGCTCCCTTGTTTTCTATAAAAGGGAAATCAAGGCCATTAGTTAGGGTTCTGAATTTTCTAAGAAGGATCTCTACAAAAATAGGTCTATTCTGTAGGGGTAGGTTCCATATAATTCTAGAGAGTCATGGAAATAGTATGAGTTGTAATGTCATTTTGCAGAGAAAAAGTAGTAATATAGCTATGAGTTTCTTCTTTTAAGTGGGTTATTCTATACTCGAATTTGTTGATTTTTATCTGATAGAAGATAGCTTATGATATTAATGCAAATATATTTCCTAACCTTTACCCTCATGTGGGCGATTTTCTTTTCTTTTAAGCAAATGGGATCAAGGGTTTCATTTGTTTGTTGTATTGTTGTGATGTATGTAATTTTTTATTCATTTCTTTAGTCCAAGGGGTTAATTAAAGTGCTTGAATGAGATTATAGAGAAATAACTTGTAATAGGATTTGATAAGCAGTTCAGGTAAAGGATTGTATACAAAACAATATTGCAAGGCAGTATTGTTTAGGGCTTGACCAGCTATTAGACAAGTTTTTATTAGATTTCAGTAACATTTTAAAAGACTTTGTAAGACAAATGAACAAGGCACTGGTATTTTCTAGCAAGTTTCATTAGGTTTTTGGTTTTTGGTTTATCTTCTTTATGATTTCTCAAGACAAATCTTTTAAAATACCAGAATATCACTTGTTAAGTCTTATGCATTTTCTGAAAGTTGTCCCACCCTTCTCATACTCCAGCTTAAGGTTGAGGATCATTGAAGGACTTTCCATCCTTGAGTATTCTCCCTTTCTATTGAGTCCTTTTATGAGATAATCTTCTTTGTTTTTAGTAAATTCTTGAGTATCATTGCAGAGATCAGGAGATTCACTGAAGGGATCACCCTCCCGAGTCTTGCAGAGTTTGAAGTGTAGAAGGATCTTGTGTCCTTGTTAAAGTTGGTCAAATCCTAACAGATATTGATAGTTGGAGGTGGCTCTCCATAGATATTTGAAGGAATCAACTTGGTCTCCACCCTGTGGCAGTGTAAACCTATTCATTTTTTGGAACCAACATGCAGAATGATGTGAATGCAGATAGGAGCAGCAAAGGATTTGATTCAGCAAGGAAGTGTTATTTCCCGATTGGTCAAAGAACCTATTGTTCTCTAACCATTACAATAGTAAAATACCTTAACTAGGTAATCTTTAATAGGCTTGTTATTGAAATCCTCTAACCAGGTGATCCATTAGCTTGGATTTGAAATCCTCCATTGAGGTTACCTTTAATAGGGTATTACCTTTAAGAGGGTATTTGTAGTCAATCCCTTAACCATATCTATTCCTAAGAAAACATTCTTGTATAAACTTCTAACCAGGCTAGGCTCCTAATAGGGCAAACTTCAGAAGAGATCAAAATACTTTTGGGTATTCATCCCCACCATGGTTTTTCTCATTTGGGTTTCCACATGAAAAATCATTGTGTTAAGTGGTGAATGATTTTGTGGATGTGTTTTTGGTATGGTTGATATGAATGATTGGTAAATCTACATAGATATATTTAATTGATTGGAAATGATATGACATATGTTATTATTGGTATTAGTGAAGTGGTTTAAGGTTTTAGTCAAAGGATATTTAAGTTTTAGATCTGTTGCATTATATTACTGAAGTATTAGGTCAACCGGTAAGGTTTGACAGTGCTGTTGTAGTTTTGTTAAAGTGTCTAAACCGGTAAACTTTGTGAGTTATTTTTGAGTTGGAAATAAGTTTGGTGAAAGCCCAGTCAATTTTCTATCTAATGATTCACCCCCCCCCTCTCACTAGTTGAATGGATCTTTATAGTTTCATCATATTATCAATTTAAAATTCAATCTTTCATTTACATTCACTTGCAAGCACTTTCTTTCATTACTTGGTTAATTCTAAAACTGAGGTTTTACCTGAAGGAAAACCCCCAATCCCAACCCATTTTCCTCTCTGTCTATGTGTGGGTTGTAGGTGCACAATTGTACTTTTGGATTCAGGCTCCATTTGCAGAGATGGAAAAATCCTTTTCATTTTGCGGATTTTTCGGAGGACCGTGTACAATTCCCTCCATGATCTTGGCAACTTTTCATCAAGTTCACAAGGTGACTTTGTCTCGAGATATTAATGCCAAATCCAGGTGCACAACTTCATCCCATACTCCAATCTCAAGTTATAATCAGTTCTTTGTCATTTTTTGTACTACATAATTCAATCAATTCCTTTCCATTTCAAATAGGAAGAGGGGATTAACTTATCATTCGCATTTCATTCAGAATTCTATCTTCTTCTTTGGAGGTTGGATCTAGTGAATTCTCCTCTCCTCTTCCAATGTAATTAGGTGAAAAGTGTTTAAAGGGAAATCTGTAGTGAAACTCTCATCTCTCTTTGGAGGGAAAGGGTAGTTTTTCTCTTGATCTCTCATTCACACATTTTTCACCCACCAACATATTTTGGTAACATTACAGATCATATCTCCCTTCCATTTTTGATAAGATTGGAAAAGAGAATCGCTCCTTGAAGGAAGATATTGAATTTGCTTAGGCGAAAAGAAATCAATAGAACACTTGGGATTATTTCAGATGGTCAAAATAAGCTATGGTTAATGGTTATTATTTCTCCATTGTGAGGAAATTTCAAAAACTTATGAATAGGAGAAGCAATAGCCTTCATGTAAGATAGCCAAGGGTAGCCCAACCTCACACGGAATTTCTCGGAAGAGGGAATGATAATAAAGTTGGCATCCATAGATTTAGTATGAAATTCAATAGGAAGGGTGAGAGAACCAATGGTAGGACAAGAGAATCCATCAAATAAGCTCACAACCATATTAGAGTCATCATAAATTGGTTTGTGCAATTGTAAAGTGAAAAGATACTCCTTAGTGATGACATTAACCTTGCAAGAGGGATCAACAAGAGAACCATGCTAAGGTAGGTCCTTAACCTTTGCAACTATGTATAAAGGGCCATTGGGTGCTTTAATGGTCTCACTAGGGTCAAATGTAATACAAGTGTCCTTAGGTGTCTCTTGTTTTTCTACCATGTTCACTAAATTAGGAGTTGTGGTAGTAAGATCAGAAGGAGAGAAAGAGGTATGTTCAATCTCAATCATGTTAGAGGTATGAGAAGGAAATGGATCAGTAAAAATCTTAAGATTTTGATTAGGAGGAGCTACTGATTTGTTTCCCTTATCATTCACACCTACCCCAAATATAGTAATATTATCAAACAAATATTGAATCTTACTTTTCAATGCAAAACATTTCTCAGTATCATTACCAGGCTAATGATGAAATTGACAAAAGGAATTTTTATCAAAATAAGGGGATGCTAGTAGATGGATCAATTGGTTTTATAGGATGAAGGTTAATAACATTTTTTTGTAACAACTAAGATATAATACTATGTAAAGATTCATTCAAAGGAGTAAATTGTCTCTCTTTTGAAAAATTTAGAAATAGGAGGCACACTTGTTGTAGCATTCACATTGTTGTTGTTGATTGTATAATTGAACTTGATGAAGGCTTTTGTTGGTTTGAACTTTGCAAATGGTTGTTGAACACTCTCCCCCTTATCACTCGGAGCCATAGGAGTAGATTTCTCCATTTGACTCACATCTAGTTGATAATTGTGGAGTGTTGCGCACAACTACGAAAAGGAAGTAAACTCGGACAAAATAAGTTTTTCCCTAATATTTTTTTGCAAATTAGAAATGAAAATTCTTTGAATATCATTACAGGTAGATGAAAATAAATTTGAGTATACAAATACTTATATCTACCAATGAAATCAGACATTTTTTCTTTAACACCTTGTTTACAATGCATTAAATCAGTCAAAGTGATTTTAGGACCAATATTGTTTTAAAATTGTTGAATGAAAGCATTTGCTCATTGTTGAAAAGAAATGATAGAATAAGAAGGAAAAGAGAAATACCATTGTAAAGCCTTATCTCTTAGTGTTCTCGTAAATAGTTTTTCAAGTAATCTTTTATCATAAGCAAAATCAATACACAAGGCTTGAAATATTTTGACATGGGTTAGAGGATCACCTTTTCCATTATAGAGTTCCAATTGAGGGCCTCAACATTCTTATGTGGCACAACTTTAACAATATTAGGAGAAAGTGGGCTGGCAACATCGAATGTGGGCACACTAAACTTGGATTGACTAATGGAAGCAATTTGTTGTTGTAAGGAAGACACAGTTTGAGCAAGATTGTTAATGGTCGCTTTGGTAGAAGAATTGATGTTAGACATGGTTGATTGAGAAGGTGGTGTGATGTTATTGAATGAAGGCATAGGTGATGATTGAGCAGGAAAAGGGACACTCAAAGGAGGAATAAAATTGTTGAATGATAATAGGGATTCTTATTGAAGACTTAGGTAAAGATGGAGGATTAAATGAAGAAGAGGGATTGCCCCCATGAATAATTGTTGTAGGAATGAGATTTTGAGTTGAAGTAGCCATGATGTTTGAGGTAAAAGTAGAAACACTATTCATTGGAGTAGTCAAAGGAATAGAAGAATTTGTTTGTGTTGAAGGTTGTGAATAACCTAGGGTTCGGGCACAACTCTTTATAGGAATTATATTGGAATCAACAATATGAGCAATGCCACGCAATATATCAATTCCATTCTTATCACTTTGAATCATGCATTTAAGGCCTTCAATTAATGGTAGAGCTTCACTATTAGGGTACTCTTGGGACATCCATTGTTGAAAGTTATCAAATTGATTGTCCAATTTTGAAAGTTGATCTATGGAAACTCTAGTCAAAGCTTCTTCTTGTTCGTCATTGGATTCATCAATTGGATAGATAGGGACATGATTAGGATGGGAATAATTAACATGATCCTCATTAAAGAAGTCACCCAAATTATACTCCATCTCCTCGGTAATTAAACCTCTTAATTCTAATGCTTCCTCTAACGAGGATAGTATAGGTAGGACTAATAGTGGTAAAACTCATGCACTAGAGGGAAATTTTGAAATTTTGAATTTGAATTTTGAATTATTGGAACAAAGTGCACAAAAATTGAATAATGCAAAATTTGGGAAAATAATGATTAAACAATTTGAACTTTGTTGAAAGAAGAAAATGACACAATTTCTAACAATAATTTGATGATAAATGAAAGGAAATTGGAATTTAAAATTAGGGCCAATGGGATACCACCTAATTTTAAAATTGACAAAATCAGAATTTTTAAAATTAGGGCAGATTATAATTAACCTCTTAATTTTAAAAAATTTCTTGAAATTGGAGATGTTGAATTTTGAAGGTATTTTCATTTTAGAGGAATAAAAAATTGACAAAATCAGCCAATGTATTGGATTTAAGCTATTAAATACAGTCATAACAGTCTCCCAAAATTTTGGGAAAAAAGTCGAGGACTGTGTTGAAAGTGCACACAGTTCGACCAACTTTTTTCAAAATTTTCAAAGATGAAAGTTACGATGATTTTAAAGCTAACCCCCCAAAATTGGCAGATTTAACGATCTCTAGATAGGCAAAATTGAGGTTTGAATGTGAAAATAGGACCCTATTAGGGTTTTGAGAAAAATAAGGAATTAAATTGCAAATTTGAAAAGGGTCAAACCTAATGGATAGGGACACCTTGAAAAATGTTTAGAAAACTAAAACTGACTGAAATTGATTGAAATTTGTACAAAATCTAATTAAATTTGTAAATTAGGGTTTTAGCACCTAACCACTTAATTTTTGAAATTTTGAATTTTGACAAAGGAGGGAAATTGAAAATTTGATTTTTAAGATAGAGGATAAGTCTGAAAATAGTCACAGATCTGAAAATTAAATGGAAATTCAATTTTTGCACAATTTCAAGATAATTTTTGAAAATTAGGGTTTTGACAATTAACCTCTTAATTTTTCAATTTGATTTGCAAATTGAACAAGACAATGAAGAAATTTAATTTGACAAATAAAGCAATTTCTAGATCTAAGACAATAAAAAGCAATTTTTACAAGACACAAGTTCAATTTCAATTTTAAAAACTAGGGTTTTGCATGAATTAACCACTAATTTTGCAAAAAAAATTAAACTTGTAAATGAAAAATATGCAATGATTTGAAATGTCAAGCATGTAAGATGTCGGGTTCACAAAAACGTAATGGGGTGGAAAGTGAATGATGGAGAGATCAAGAGGAAAGCTTTTCTTCCCTTCGAGGAGAGATGAAAGTTTCACTGTAGATTTCCCTTCAAACACTTTATCCACATTACATTTAAAAGAGGGGGGGGATTCACTAGATCTAATCTTTGAGGAAAGGGATTGAATACTAAATGAATTGATAATGAGGTAGAAATGAAAAGCTAACCCCTCTTTTAGAATAGAAAATGGTTGAAGTATGTGTTTTGAGACTAAGTGTAAAAGTAGCAAAGAACTAATTATAATTTGAAATAGAAGCGTGGAATGAAGTTGTGCACCTGGATCTGGCTATAATATGTTGAGACAAAGCTACCCTATGAATTTGAGGAAAATTTTCCAAGACCGTGTTGAAAGTGCACACGATCCTTAGAAAAATCCGCCAAACAAAAAGGGTTTTTCCACCTCTATGAATGGAGTCCAAATCTGCAAATACAGTTGTGCACCTACAACCTCAAGGGAGGTTGCAATAGGAATGTAGATAGAATTGCTTGTGTGAAATTGAATGATGAAAGAGATCTCTTCAATGGTTGAATCCTTTACTTGAATGCAACACCTAGCCTTGGAGGGAGACTTGAGACTGCTCAATGCTTGAAAGGGAAGCTTGAATGCTTGATTTCTTGAACTTATGCCCACTTTTTCACTTATTGAACTTATGCAAATGAGAGGACAAATCCAACTTATATATTCATCAATCAGGGTTATTGGACTGATTTTTCATCATAGGCCGACATAGGGAAGGTTTTCCTACTTTAAGTGCAAAGATAGGACAAAGGGGGCCCCAAAATTGGGTAGGGACATGGGCACCATGCCCCTATTATAGGAGGATAGGGGTGTCATGCCCCTATCCTTCCCTTACCTTAGGATAGGAAGTGGGTTCAAGTAGTGAGGGGGCAGAAAAAGTGCAGTTTCTGGGATTGAGCAAGTCTCGGGTCTTTGATCAGGCTTAGGGATTCAATTCACCAATGTGAAGACCCTAATGTGGTCAAAAATTGCAAGGGTCACAATTTTATGACACTAGAACTTGTAAAGATGAATGTTGGATGAAAGCTATGGAAGAGGAATTAGATCAAATTGAAAAGAACAACACATGGACTTTACTTCCCCAACCTAAAAATAAGAATGTTATTGGAACTAAATGGGTTTTTAGGAACAAATTGAATGAGGATGGACAAGTTATGAGAAATAAGGCTATATTGGTATGTAAAGGATACTCTGAGAAGGAAGGAATTAATTATGATGAGACTTTTTCTGTGGTAGCTAGGATTGAAGCTGTGAGATTATTTCTTGCTTATGCTGCCCATAAGAATTACAAGGTTTATCAGATGGATGTTAAATGTGAATTTTAATGGAGATATTTAAGAGGAAGTTTATATTGAGAAACCTGATGGTTTTTCACTTTCAGCTGATAAAAACATGGTTTGCAGGTTAAGGAAAGTGTTATATGGATTGAAACAAGTGGTGTAAGAGCACCTAGTTTTGAGTGCATTTTCTAGATTTTGGTGTGTTAGTCTTTAGGTTGGTTTAGGTTTGTGAATAATGGACTACTAATAGGTGCACATGTGTGTTTGATATACATTTGGAGGATGAATGTTATTTGGATCATGTATTTACTCAATTTTGGCTTATGAGCCCTTGTAAGCCTAAAATGGCATAAACTTGCATTTTGGTATCAAACATCTTGAAAAACCTCATTTGGAATTGAGACATGTAATATTAGTGGTTTTAATTCATTCAAGGTGGTTTAGGATGAGTGACAATGCATAAAATGCAAAAATACACTTTTTGGCAAAAGTTGTCAATGTTGCTCGACAACATTTTACAACTTTTGAGCAACTTTTTGAAAGTTTTATCATATCGATGGTTAGGAAAATGATGGAGATTTGGTTAGAATCTACATGGAATATAAATTATTTGAGAATGAATGTAAGTAGGTTGGTGAACACCTTGAGCAAATTGGAATACATTGTGAATAACTTTTTCAAGATTTACCTTGCATTTTCTCAAATTTTGAGCACCAGTCTGTACTTCATGGATTGATTTCATTATTGTTCTTTGATCTTTTCTTTGTACATGTCCTTTTAGTTCTTAGGAGGCTTTTGAGTTTGTTTTTAGTGCAGGTTTGAATTGAGTTTTTAATTTTATATTGCTCTCGGCCCGAGCAAGGGTTTTAGAGCCCAAACATGGTTTCATCTTGAAGTCCTTTGAGTTTTGCTCAATAACCCTTGGGAATAAAGCCATGGAACCTTTGTAAAGTTTATATAAGATTTTTTTTAGTTTGGAAGGCATCAAAAGGCCATTGGACATCATTTCCTAGGCGAGCTCAGTCATAGCCCGTTTAGAAAATGATTGAAAATTTGCAAGTGCTTGCAGGGTTGATCAGTTGTGAAGATGCCAAGTGTTTTGCATGAGTAAGTAGGGTGTGGTAGAGCCTATGTGGAAGTTTGGAGGTGTGGTAGACTAGCGAAGACATTAAACCCTTGGAAGAAGACCAAAAAGTCCCCAAAACCCTTCAAAATGCCATTTTTGGGTTCCCTACCTGTACAGATAGACCTGGTTTCCTCACTTGATGAATCTCAAAGTTCATCCAAAAGGGTACTCAAATCATAAAATATTTTTCCTAGTTCTTGAGACAATTTTGAGTAATTCCACAAAAAATGGTTAGGTAGGGCTAATTGGGGCTCTAGGGCTACTAGGCCTAGAAAATAGGTGAAAGAGGGAGAAATGGAGAAATGAATGAAACCCAATTGAAAAACTAGTTTATTGGCTTGGAAATACCTTAAAAACACCTTCTATAACTCCTGCAAGCATATGTTAGAATATTGATAGATTGTGGTTGGATTTACCCCTGTGAATCTCAACCATGCCTAAGCAGTCATTGAGCACAATTTGATTGGGAGCACTCCTAGAGAGTTTGAATGTTTTGATTTGTTGAAAGACTAGTGTAGAGTGAAGGGAGCTCATTAATACATCACCCAACTTCCTATTGAGAAAGGATTGTCTCTCTTTGAGGACCCCTCCACATCAACAAGCCCCTACAACTTGGTATGCCAGATTGGACAAATATCTTTTGAAGCTTGGTTTCACTAAAGGTAATGCTGATAGTAACTTATATTATAATATCACTAATGATGACATATTGATTGTTTAAGTATTTGTTGATGATATCATTTTTGAAGGTGAGGATAAATTATGTATGGAATTCTCTGAAAATATGAAGAATGAATTTGAGATGTCTATGATTGGGGAGATAAAAATTTTCTTAGGTTTGCAGATTATTTAGAATGATAAAGGTATTTTCATTTGTCACACTAAGTATGCTAGAGAGTTTTTGAAGAAATTTGATATGGAAAATTCTAAACCGGTTGGTACCCCTATGGTTACAAGTGAGAAATTGACAAAGAAAGATGTATCAACTTCGATAAATCCTACAAGGTACAAATCTATGATTGGAGGTTTGTTATATCTGACTCATACTAGACTGGATATAATGAACACTATTTATATTATATCAAGATATAATAGTGATTCTAGAGAGAATCATGAGTGTGCGATGAAAATTATTTTTTAGGTATTTACAAGGAACAACTGAGTATGGTTTGTGGTATCCTAAATATGATGACTTTACACTATGTGCATATACAAATGTTGATTGGGCTGGAGATGTTGATGACCGGAAGAGCACATCTAGTGGAGCTTTCTTTCTTGGAAAGAAAATTGTTTCATGGATCAACAAGAAGCAATCATGTACTTCTTTATCTACTGCTGAATCTGAGTATGTTGTTGTTGCTACTAACTGTACACAAGTTTTATGGATGAAGAAAATATTAAAGGATATAAGGGTTGATTGTAATGAACCGGTAGTTATTCACTGTGATAACTCTGTTGCTATTGATATATCAAAGAATCCGGTATTTCATTCTAAGACTAAGAACATTTCTATATGTTGGTATTTTGGTATGGTTTTGGCATTGATGTCAACACTTGCTAAATACACCTACTTTGGAGATCCAGCAACATTCACCGGCAATCAGTAAACTGTTTAAAATAGTCACTGGTATATGGTTAACTGGAAAGATATAATGTTCACCAGTACCTGCATTGACATGGATGACACTTGTTAATATCGAAGACATCATGTGGACACTTTTCATTGAAGTAATGATCATTGACATATTCTTATTTGCATATTTTCTTTTACCAGCAATTAGGTCCATGTTATCTAGGGTTACACTGACAAGTTTATCTTTTCCAAATCAGCATGGCACGCTATGGAGATGATTTATTATTATTGTAAATACATTAAGTCGACATGTTCAATCGGTTATTGCATCGGATATTGTATTATTTGTAAAATGTTTTTATTGTAATATCTTGTAGAGCCGACCTACTAAAATTGGTCTTAGGGTATGGTATAAATGTAAGATCTTATTTGTAAGATCAAGTGTGGAATGCGAAAAAATTTAAGGAAGGGTATATGCGAGATCAAGCAGAGATATACATGAAGACATCATTTGAAGGTGAAGTTAGGTTTTTGTAGAAGCATATCAGCATTACACCGGTACTGAATCCAGCATATGAAGATGCTATTTTGCATAGTACATTCTCATTGGATTTAACCATCCAACTGTAGTTAGTGTGACTCCCATCTATGATTGAGCAGTGAGCTCTAGGTTGTTGGCCTTTCTGCATGTGCAGACCCCTCTTTATACACTTACTATCTGTAGTAGTATCATCTGATTGTGGGTAAGGTTTCCCACTGTGGTTTTTCCCCTTACAGGGTTTCCACATACAAATATTTGTGTCATGTGTTGTGGATGACTTTATGTTTATGTTTCATGCACTAATTCTTACCGGTATAGCAATTTTTTGTTAACACTATTTACCGGCATACTTAACTGTCTTACCGGTACTAAGCATTAAGTTGGTTAATAAGATTTTGGTTTGAATTTATTGGACAACTGATTCACCCCCCACCCCTCCCTCTTAGTTGTCCCCAGGACCTACACTATCAAGTATAATTTTCTGAAGGAGAAGGTGGAAGCAAATGAAGTCAAATTGGTTTATGTGAACACTAAAGAGAAGATTGCAGATATCTACACTAAACCTTTGCCTAAGGAATCATTTGAGTACTTCAAAGATAGATTGGGAGTTTTTCCCCCTCCAGTAGAGACTTGATTGATGTTGATTGACATTAGTCCAGTATGCATTTATCAGTGCTATTATTTATTCTAGATTGATGTGTTGATGCTACTACTCGGGAGGAGTAGTCAGTTGTGTGGTTCAGAGGTTTTATGATTTTTCTTTGATGTTTATGTCATATTTCTATCATTGATGTCAAAGGGGGAGAGAGATATGTGAAAAACAAAGATTTATTGTGATATCATTCTCAAGGGGAGTTTGGGTTTTGTTTCATAACTTCATTATCATATCATCTTGGAGAGTTTGTTGGATGTATTCCATTGGGGGAGACTTGTTTGGCATTTTCTTGGTACTTGGATGTTTTTCACATCTAGTGTTGCCATCAATTCCAAAGTGGGAGATTGTTGTCAATGTGGAGGAATTGATTATGTGTTGCATTGATGTTTTGTCATTGATGTCAACACTAGTTGTTTTGATGTTTATCGACTTTCTGGTAGAGTGGTTGGACTATGATATTGATCTGGAGACCATCTCTAGTATTCTCTGATTTGGTCTGGCTTGTGGTATTGGTTTGGATTGGTTATTCATGTCTTCTTGATGTGTATCACATTTAGTTGGTTTGGGATTTGATGATCTAGATGCTATCATTTATTCTAGTAAGCCTTTTGGTTATCGGTAAGGGTTTTACCAGAAGTGCTTTGATGAAGACCTTTTCATGAATCCGATAAGTGGTGTTGGTGCATCTTCTAGAAGGTTATCAGGATGTTGATGGTTATCTTGTCCGTGTTCTAGTTGATTGGTGGTGTTTCATTTGGCTTATGGAAACCTATTATAGGTTTGGTCTTACTCTGTTAGGTTATGGACCAATTTGTGTAACATGTTGGTTGATGCTCCCAATGTGTCACCAATTGGATTTATTGTTTGGATTATGTTGTTTCAGTCTTAGGTTGAATTGGTTTATCATTAGTTTGTAAGATTATGTAACGGATCTATTGTATTACCTTTTAGGTGGCCGACCTAATTGTTTAGGTCTCGGGTTGGTACAAATATGATGTAAGATCTCTTTGTAGATTGTGGTCTTATGGGATATAGGATTATCTATGTGAGAATAATGTTGTAATCATATGCAGAGGTTTTGGTAGATCATAGGTGATCGAATTGGGTTTGTAAAAGAGGTTTAAGATCTCTGGTATTGAGCTTAACCAGAACTATACTGAGGCATAGGAGATGTTATTCTTACAGTTCACTCATCTTTCTAGATTGTAGTCTAGATTTATTTGTAGTCAGTGAGGCTCCTATTGTGATGAGCAGTGTACTCTAGGCAGTGTGCCTTACTACATGTGCATGCCCCTCTTATTGTAATCACATACTTGTTGCAAAAGTATTATCTGAGTGTGGGTAGGCTTCCCATTGTGCTTTTTCCCTTTACCGGGTTTTCCACATACAAATCTTGGTATCATGTGTTATGGATGGTTGGTTAATTATTCTATAATTTATGTTTATGCTTAACTGTTACATCTGCTATTCTGGTATTTATGGATTTTGGTAGAAGGTTATGTGATCTTAAAGTTTGATAATTTGTTGACAACTGATTCACCCCCCCTCTTAGTTGTCCACCAGTTATCCTAACAATACCTGCACTGGCATTGTGTTATTGACACTTGTCAAAAATTCTTTTCTACTCTTTTCTCTATGTTCTCTCTATTATGTTCTTGCAAATATTCTTCCTATATTCTTGGCAGCAACTCACACTATTTTTTTAACACCACATACGAAATCCAATTATTTTTATGTTTTCCCCTCTATCTCTTTCTACACCAACTACCTTGGTAAAATCACATTTTCTACCCTGCTCGATCAACTCTGCCTCAGAATTTTTTCCCTCCAAATTTGCATTCAAAATTAATTATTTTGTCCCTCTAAGATTTTATTTGTAGGAGATTTGATTTTCTTTCTTGGATCAAACATTTGCATTAAATGACTCTTCTCTGATTTTCTGAACATTTTATGTACTGAGTTGCTATTTTTAGCAAACTCAATATGTCTTAACAAATTTGATTTTGCCTCTGTCGATCACCTTAAGCCCTTCAATCATCTGCAACTAGTTCACCATTAATGCATTCGCCATCCTCTCTCGATTTATCCCGACAAGATAGATAACCACCTCATTAAAATTGATCATCATCTCTGTAAGCACCGACCTCTGCATATCAGATTTCATTTTTGACCACTTGGAATCCACATGTCTTCATTTTTCAGTGTCCAAGTCACTTGGTCAAGTTTGGTCAACCACCACATGGGCCTCTATATCTATCGACATACATAAGAGTCATCAAAAACTTTTCAATAGGAATCCAAATCATCTAGTCAACCTTGGTCAAAGACCATGTGGACCCTTGAATCAATCATGTTGCCAACGTGTCTACAGAGTCATCTCAAATGACCATAAAGTATTATTTTCTATCTTGCCCCGCACACACGCTATCTCTCTTTTCCTCCATCTATGCATGTTGAGGAATGGCAAGACGCAAAAAAAACTTTTTCGCATGCCCATGAGATAACTTATTGATTCCCTTTGGAAGTCGCAGAATTACAAAATGCCTTCATCTTTCACCTTGTCTTCTTCTTGCACACCCACTAGATTTCCTTATGCCCACTTGTTAATGATGTGAGTTAGCGAGCAGCCAAATGTCACTTCCCACGTGCCTGGTGGATGTCATTTCCTTCAGTAGTTCTAGTTGTGGGACAATGGGTGATCAAAAGTCTTCTCTCTGCACACCTGTTAGATTCCATTTACTTCAAGAAAACCTGTCACAGAATAATGAGCAGTCAAATGACTTTTCCCATGCACCTGCAAGGTCATTCTTTATCCACTCATTCCAACCATGGAGTGGCGAGGGGCCCACCATTTCCTTTACCCGCGCCCCCGCAATGTCATTTTCTGTTCATGGGATGGTGGGGGAACCACTTATCCCACACGCCCACATGCACACTTGCACTTCACCTATTCCTACCATAGGATGGCAGGAGCCACCCGTTATCCCATGTACCCACGAGGTGACATCTACTTCACTTGTTACAACTATGGGATGGCACGGGTGCCACATATCTTGCGTGCCCATAGGCACACATGCTTTGACCAAGTTCATACCACATAACTAAGGGGGTCACATAACCTTCGGTATAACACAAGAAGGTCTGCATAGCCTGAAAGTGATCATAGTGATAGACAGATTCACACTGAAATAGAGAATGTCGCTAAGATAGAAACACAGTCATGCCAAAAAACTGCCAAATAATGGATTTTCACCAATTTTCAATCTGCAACCAAGATATATCAAACCTGATGGATTAAGCACATTGAGAGGCCAACAAAAAACTATGATGCCACACCATTTTCACCTTTTCTACACATGAAGTCAATATTTTTTCAATCCATTTCATTTCATCTTTTCCGTAACATACAACTGCACAGTGATAACATGCATGTTATGCACATATCATTGCAAGAGAGTGCAACTAACACAATGCATAATGCATTTCTGCATCTGCACTCGCTCTCTGTTTTGCCAATCTCATCTTCATCTTCTTATGAGGCACATATCATGATGCATCTTCACTAGTACTGACTTGAGCATAATCATCTCTACAAGCCTATACACTCAAACTCATCAATTGTTGACATTAATGACAACAATGCCAACTGTGTCGACTTGAATTTCATCCTCAGAATGTTACCTACAACAAGTTAGTTTCACAAAATACCAATGGAAATGCTACATGAAATCCAAACTCAACTAATGAAACTACATGAAATACATATGAAATAAAAATACTAATATTACCTTCATGATTTATGTCTCATTGTGTCCTAACTCCACTGTTCCTAGTTACAGATGGTGTGCTCTCAGACAATGCACGTATAGCTTCCAGGATGGCATATGAAGAATGGACTGATAACTAGTAGTTAACAAATGCTATGATATGAATAACTACATGATTATGCTAATATGATTATGTTATATGATAATTGCTATTTGCTTCAAGATTAAAACTCACAGATGCATAAGTTTTACAAATGATTTACTTGAAAATGCACTTGAAGTCTCTTTAAGTCTCTTGAAGTCTAACTGTCTCTCAACTAAAGATCCTTATTTTATAGACTTTGACAGGATGAGATGATGTGGCTTAGATCAATGGTCATGATCAGATCTACAGATTTGGATGGTTGTGAGCAAAGGTGAAGGTTGAGAGAAAGGGGGAAGGAGAAGACAAGTGTCACTCATCTCACCTTGACCGGGTTGTTGACTGAGAGAATCTAGGAATGGTTGGAGAAGATTTAGGCATGATAGGACAAGTGGACTCAAGTCTTTTCTAAGATGTAGTGGGTGTTGGAGAGAATATAGAAGATGGTTATGAAATATGTGTACGTATACAATATTTATTAAATTTGGGGGTTGAAGATAAATGATGAATTAATATTTAAGAAATATTAATTTCCTTAGCCACATGTTTGATGAGTTGGCAAAGGGAAGATGAAGTGGAGATGGAAAGATGAGTTGGAAGAGGGGGATTAAATAATTTAAGAAATTATTTAATATTTGAGACTATAGGATAGGAGAATAGCTATTAAATATTAGATATGTAATTGATTGAAGGAGATAATTAAATATTAGATATTTAATTAACTTGGTTGAAAGGAATAAATAAATATTAGATATTTAATTACTTTAGAGGAATAGAATGAATTAATTAATTAATAGAAAGACACGAAATGAATTAAATAAATTAATATTTTCAAATTAACTATTTAATAGAAGAATAAACATTAAATAAATATATAATATTTATTTAATCATTCATAGCCAATTTAATGTGTATACATTTTGCCCCTCTTTGAATTGATGTCGAGACAACATTGTTTCAAAGATTAAATCAAGTCTCGATAATGCACCTGATGAAGATGAAAATCCTAATTGTGTGCCTCCTTAGGAGCTTGATTGTGAAATTGTTGAAAACTTTGGTTTGAACGATTGATCTCATGATAATTGATAAAAATTCTGTCAATTAAATTAATTTGTAAGAAAAAAAAATTAAATTGCCCCATTGAGTAGCATTAATTACTCTTCAAATAGTAAATATAAAATTAACCAAGGCTAATTTTAATTTCATTGTTATCCTTGTCAGATTGTGAAGAAAGTATTCTTGGTGAGGTGGCGAAATGGTGATTCCTGTGGAGAACCATTGATTTGAGTGTGTGCAACGATATCAATGACCTCCCGAGTATGGGTATCCAGTATGTATCTTATCTCAAGCTTTGTTTTCAACTTGTCATGCGAGTTTTCATGTTTTAGGCATGTTGTGTGAATTTTTTTTTTTTTTCACGATTTTCGGTATTAGGTTAGCGCTTTTGCATTTTGATTTAGCGCATATGCATAGATTAGCGCTTATCATCATTTTGTTAGTGCATATGTTAAGTATGATAACGCATATGCATAGGATAGTGCTTCTGCTTTGTTTGTTAGTGCTTTTGCAACTAAAGTTAGCGCTTTTGCTTTGTTTTGCGCATATGCTCATAGGGTTAGCGCATTTGATCAAAAAGATAGTGCATGTGTTTTTGTTTAGCACTTTTGCTCAATAGGATAGCACGAATGTTGTAGTTTAGCGCTTTTGCTCAAAATTGATGTTTTTGATAAGTGCAAAAGCTAAAAATTACTTTGATGATTAGATTTAGCATTTTTGATGCGCATGTATGATGAATAGGAACTTGATTGATTGATTTGACTGAGTTGTTTGATTTGATTTGATTCCTTAGTTGATTGATCTAGTAGCTCTAAGAAACCGATTTAGTTTTTGATGCAAGAGATTAGCAGAGTTTTGATGGAACTAAGTGATTGATAGAAAACCATGATTGATAGGTTTTAAAAATGATTTGATAGATTAATTTGCTTCAATTTGATTTGATAGATAGATAGCGTAAGTTAGCTTGAGTTTGATTTGATAGATTGATGATTAGTGATCGCTTTGATGTGATAGATAGATAGTTGATGATTGATTGAATTCTCTTGGAAAATAGGAGAAACTTGATGTTCTCTAGTGTCGGGAGAAATTATCAGCAGTACGTCATTTAGTGCTAGAGCTGACACAGGCTGAGGTTAGACATATAGATGCCCATGGTTTACGCCATCTATTGTATATGCCTAAGATTACGCATAATATAGGATTGTTGACAACGTTAGCTGAGAGATGGCACAGTGAGCATAACACTTTCCACTTACCTACTGGTGAGATTAGTGTGATGCTCGAGGATGTGTATAGGATTCTGCACATTCCAGTGACTAGCGAGTTAGTGCAGTATGATTTTTAGGATCATGTTGGGACAGAGGCTTGCAGAGTCGTGTTTGTTGATGATAGCATCGCTAGAGGAGAGATTCGGTGGGAGGATATGGTGATGTTTTACAAGACTCTCCCTATGATTCTTGTTGGTTTGATTGGAGGTTTTATTTGTCTTGATAGGCGATCATGAGGTTTTTCTATTGGATGGGGTGAGATTCTCCCGAGTATGATGTAGCATCATACTCGACATGCTTGGGGTGTTTGCATGTTTGCACATTTATATCATGATATTCATCAGGTGGTGTATGATGAGAGTGCTAGTTTGTCTACAAGATGCACTTTATTGCAGATCTGGTGCTGGGAGCACATTTCTATTACTTGGCCTATCCATCACATAGCTCATGGAGAGAGGCAGCCATATGTGTATTTTATGTAGGTATCCTTACTCAGCATAAGCTGGGTAAGATGGAGTATTGGCATTGGGTGCTTGATTCATTGGATAGCATTACTTGGAGACCATATGTTGATTGTGAGCCATGGATGGATGATGCACAAACATTACCATTTATCATGTAGAGTAGATATCTCATTGGTCAGACTCCTTACATTGTTGAGCAACATTTGATTAATCACATTCTTAGATAGTTTGGTATCATCTAGCCTAAGCCTACTGGTGTGACGATATATGCTCAGTGGTACAGAGATAAACGAGATTGGGGTCCTTCCTTGTCATTTGAGATTGCTTGTGCAAAGTTTCTTGCTACTCCAAGAGTGGCTTATGATATGAGATTACACATTCTTGATCTTGGGGTTACTGTAGATTATGCTTAGTACATACTAGCTCATCCATTTCCTCATATTATTGATCCAACAAATCCTCCTCCCAGCTCAGGAGATGAGGATGATGATGATTTGGATGATCCAATTTTTAGGAGATGGAGATGAAGATGAGAGCTTAGAGTTGCTTAGGAGGTTGGGGGAGGTGGAGATGAGGGTGGGGATGGAGGTGGTGGTGGTAGGAGACCTGTATGGAGGGGAGGTCGATTGAGAGTCTGTGGAGGACTATTTGGACCGGTTGGCAGGATTGGGAGACCAGGTCCTATGGGTGGGAGGGATGTTGGATGGATTGGGAGGTAGCATGGTAGGGCAGGGATAAGATCACCGAGAGGGTTTCCATTTACAAGAGGAGGTAGGGTGACTTGACTGGATGGGGATTGTGGGAGAGGCATTGATTTTGGTCAGATTCAGCCAAACCCTAGGGTTATTGCAGATCATGGTGGAGATGATGAGGATCTAGAGGATCATGTTCCCATTATTAGATAATCGATTGTGAGAGCTACTCGGACAAAGATTCCAATAGTTAGATAGAGTGGTGGTGAGGAGGGGATTGGGGTTCATGCACCATAGCAAGATTTGCCAGAGCAGGATGCACCAGAGCATGGTATGCTAGAGCAGGATGCACCAGAGCATGATATGCCAGAGAAGGAGACCATTGATAGTCTTAGAGAACATATTGATTAGCTTCGAGCATAGGTGCAGACTCTTATGGCTGAGAGGGATAGAGATGTTAGGAGACAATAGGATACTCAGGGCCTTCTTGATCATATTTAGAAGGTTGGATTAGGTACTCTTTCAGCTGACACTATTAGAGCATTAGTTTAGGTGGGGAAGGAGACTTCCCACTGGTGATGATGATATGAGGAGGTAGTTGCAGAGAGCCAAAGAGAAGGTAGTTATCATACCACCGTGTTGATGGATACTACAGTGGTGCGGTCATGGGACCTCCTCAGAGGAGTGATGATCATGCAAGATAGGCATTTGGAGGATCTTCTTGTCCACAGCCACAAAGACGGACAAGGTCAGGTGGTAGTGGTACAGGACATCCGTGACTTGATTTGGAGGCACTTGTATTGTTTATTTGATATCATTGTATACTTGGACTTTTGTTGTTTTTATGATGATCTATATGTAGACATGGATTCTATATGATGGCGATCTTTATTATGTTACTCTATTTGATGATGATGCTTTATATGATGATGCAATGATAAATGCTTTTGTTGATTTTTTATTTTGATGATCTTGGATGCAAATGAAAATGATTACTAACTTAAATGATATGTAAATGATGCAAATTTAATGATCTATATGGAAATACAAATGAATGAGTGAGTTGTTTTTGATTTGTAGGATGATTTAATACAAATGATGTACATGAAATGTTTTTGATTTTTATATGTAATGTTTATGAATCTAAGTGCAAAGATGCAACTAAATAATCGTTAATGGAATAATAATGCAAATAATAATGATGATACACTATATGATTAATGAAATGCACTTAACTAAATGCAAATTAATGCAATAATTTAAATGCAACTAAATGAAATAGATGATGATTAAAATGATTCTAAAAATGAATGCATCTACAATGATTAAATGTAAAAAAATTTTGCTTGTCCACGTATACTCAATCTTTATTTATCACTATTGATCTATTAATGAAATGATATGCTTATAATGCATATGAATAATGAGCTAATGAAATGATCTAACTAAAAATTGTACTGCCATTCTTCATATGTTATCTTGTAACAGTGCTTGATTTCATCATTGAGATTTAAAATGTTGTAAGAAAATACAAGCAACTTGACATAAAGATTCAAGATGACTTGAGTATTCCTTACATGGATTTTGATATAGAAAGTTAATACAAGAAACTTGATATAATGGATCAAGTTGACCTCAGTATTGCTTGCAGAATAGACAAGGATTATCCCCTTTCATGCATGACTTGGAATGTCCTCCTTGAGCTTTTGTTGATCATATCCCGAGACAAGTTCATACCGTAGTAAGAGATAAACCATAGACATCAATCAAAGAAAATAATCATGCCCCATCATAGCTTCTCTAGTCATGGACATCCTTGAGTTGCATAGAGTACATGATTAGCAATAAAATCAAGATATAAACACTGAATCTTGCATTTCGTTCACATGTTCTTATGGTCATTAACTGATATAATCATCTTGATGAATGATCTTTTGATAATCCTTTATTACTTGCTGATCGATTCTTGATTTCCTGAGTTTCATGATTCAGTTATTGATGAAATGCCTTGATTTTTGTTGCTTTGTTGCTCATTATCTGTTTCAAAATCCTAGGTGTTTTTGGTTTTTCTAAGTTTTTCGAATGTTTTGGATTTTCAAAGATTCAAAAGATCACCTTAGCAAAAGGAATTAGGATTTTTCCCCCAGTGGAAACAAAATTATTATGGATCTATGAATTGATCAAGATCCAAACCATGGTGAGATACAAATGCAGATATGATTGATTCTGATAAAATCTAAGACAGTGACTACGACAAGTATGTCAAAGGTTGATAATTGTTGGTAAGCTGCATATTTCTTGCTAAATGGTTCGGAGCAATGGATGCAAAAGATGGAATGGATAAGCTAGGATATGATGGAAGCGATAGATGGATATGATGAAGTAGATAGGTGCACAAAGCGATCTCATAGATGGAGGAACTCACTATCTAAATTTATTGCATTTTTTCCATATTTTGATTTTTTTTTAAGACTTTATATGCTTTTTGTTGATTTTTTCAAGACTTTATATGCTTTTTGTTGTTGTTGTTTTTTTTTTTTTAAAGGACTTTATATCTCAAGTATAGAATTTCTTGAGATGGATAGAATTGATAGGTTCATCAAACCATTCACCTTCAAGGGTAGATAACTTATATGCTCCTGATCCATATGTTGCTACTATGACAAAAGGTCCTAGCCAATTTGGTTCAAATTTTCCCTTCTTTTCTCGATCTTGTTGATTTCTTGGATTCTCCCTTAGAACTATATCTCCAATCTAAAAAATGCATGGCTTGAATCTATGGTTATATCTTCTTGCCATTATTTTTTGATATACTTTCAAATGATTTGTTTCATTTTGGCAATGTTCCTGAATCAATTCTAGTTCCTGGAGTCGAGAGACTCATTTTTCTTCTGGTATAAGACCTTCCAAGGATACTCGTAGAGAAGGTATCTCTACTTCTATAGGTAATATGGATTTTGATCCATATACCAAACAATATGGAGTTGCCCCTATTGGAGTGTGGATGCTAGTTTGGTATGCCCAAAGAGAAGGAATTAGCTGAATGTGCCAGTCTTTTCTAGCTTTATTGACTGTTTTCTTCAAGATTTTCAAGATAGTTTTGTTTGATGCCTCAGCTTTACCATTTCCCTATGGATAATATGGAGTAGAAAACCTATGTTGGATATGAAATTGTTCACATAGGTCCTTCACATCTTGATTTTTGAATGGTCTTCCATTATCGGTGATAATGGTCACAGGAACTCCATAGCAACAGATTATATAATTCAAAATAAATGATGATATTTGTTTTCATGTCACTATTGTTAAAGGCACTGCTTCAATCCATTTAGTAAAATATTCAGTAGCTATCAAAATAAACTTATGTCCATTAGAAGATGAGGGATTTATCTTTCCTACCAAATCAAGGCCCCATTGTGAAAATGGCCATGATCTTGGCATAGGATATAACTCTTATGCTGGTGCATGAATGAGATTCCCATGGATCTGACATTGTTTGCATTTTCTAGCATATGTGAATGAATCTCTCTCCATAGTAGGCCAAAAGTAACCCATACGAAGAAGTTTCTTATCCAATGTTAAACCACTTGAGTGTGTGCCACAAATGCCTACATGAACTTCATCAAGAACATTTTCAAATTCTTCTTGTTCAAGACATCTTAATAAAGTACCATCTAGACCATGCCTATATAGGATATCAGAAATTATAGTATAGCGAGAGGACTAGCTAATAAAATTCCTTCTTTGATTGTGAGATAAGTCAAGAGGAAGGATATGTTCTTTTAAATACTGATAAGTTTGACCATATGAGGATTGACTAGTTCCTAATATATGGCAAATTCAGTAGGTATTCTAGGATTGAATGGTAGGGGTTAAGATATCTTCCATGAGAAATTTGTAATGTTGTTGATTCTCCTTATTTTGCAAGAGAGATGCTATTGTAGCCATTGCATCTGTTGCTTTATTCTCATTTCTTGGAATCTAGGTGAATGATATTTCTTTAAAGTGTCCTTTAAACTCCTCCACTAGTTGTTTGTATGGCATAAGCTTATCATCCTTTTTTTGATATTCATCATTTACTTGGTTGATGATAATTTGTGAATCACCATAGACATTAAGTTCTTTGACGTTCCATTCAATGACCATTTTAATCCCAATAGCCAATGCTTCATACTCTGTAGTATTATTAGTGCATGGAAACCACAGTCTATATGACTTGGGAATTGTGTGTCCTTGAGGTGTGATTAAAAAGATGCCTGTGCCTGATCCATATTATGTATAAGAACCATCAAAGTACAATTCCCAAAATTTTGTACTTACTATCAAGATATTTGCATCAGGAAACCCGATGTGCAAAGGCATGCTATTTTGTAAAGGTGCATCAGCCAATTGATCAACAATAACTTGTCCCTTGATAGCTTTCCAGTCAACATGCTCTATATCAAATTCACTCAGTATCATAACCCATTTGGCTAGTCTCCCTGTCAATGTTGAATTTCTCAACAAATATTTGAGAGGATCTATCTTTTCTATTAGTTTCACAGAATGAATCAACATATAATGTCGCAGCTTCTGAGTTGCAAATACAACTGCCAGACATGTCTTTTCTATTGAGGAATAATTTAATTCATAGCCAACAAGCGTTCTACTGATATAATAAACCACTCTTTCTTTTCCTTCATCATCATGTTGAGCTAGGAGGGCTCCTAATGATACATTTGTTGCTGAGATATAGAGCAACAATGCTTTCCCTTTGGTTAGTGATATCAGTATTGGAGGACTCATAAGATATTCTTTTATTTGCAAAAAAGCTTCTTCACATTTTGGATCCCATTTGAATGGAACATTTTTATGTAGAAGATGGGTAAATGGAAGACATCTATCTGCTAACTGAGAAATAAATCTCTTGATTGATTGCAATCTTCCTTGTAAAGATCACAATTGACTTATGTTCCTAGGTGACTCCATCTCCATGATAGCTTTGACTTTTTCAGGATCTACTTCAATTCCATGAGCTGATATAATATAGCCAAGGAGTTTTCCAGAGGTTACCCCAAATGCACATTTCTTTGGATTTAATCTCAATTGATATCTTTCCAACTTGTCAAAAATCTTGCTTAAAATGTTCAAATGTTCTTATCTTGTGCGAGATTTTGCAAGTATGTCATCGACATAATCTTCCATAAATGTATGCATCATATCATGAAAAACTATTGTCATAGCCCTTTGATAAGTCTCTCCTGCATTCTTAAGCCCAAATGGCATAACATTCCAGCAATATGTTCCCCATGCATAGGTGAAAGCTGTCTTTTCTTGATCTTTAGGTGCAATTCTCATTTGATTATATCCTGAGAAGCCATCCATTAATGAAAACATCTCATGTCCTGCTGATAAGTCCACTATGATATCAATGTTTGGTAGCAGGAAATCATCTTTTGGATGTACTTTATTCAGATCTCTAAAATTTATACAGACCCTTATGCTTTTATCTGGCTTTGATACTGGTATAATACTTGAAACCCATTCTGGATAAGAAATAGGTCGTATAAAACCCACTTCTAATAGTTTCTTTAGCTCAGTTTGTACAAGAAGAGAAATGTGTGGATGCATCTTTCTTAGCTTCTACTTAACTGGTTTTTCTTTTAAATCCACATTAAGATGATGCATGATAAGATCTAGATTAAGTCCTAACATATCTGCACAGGACCAAACAAAATTTATTTGTCTTTGCTTAAAGAATTCCATGTATTCATTCCTCTCTTTTTCTGATAATGAGGTAGCATAATGAAGTACTTTAGGATCCTTTGATGTACCAATGTTTACTACTTCTATTGGTTCTATCAGGATAGCAGATCTCTCCTAAAAATATACAAGAAGAATGTCAAAATTTCCATCTTCAGGCACCTCAAAGAGGTTTTCACCATCAGATACGTCCTTTTTTTCTCTTTTGATTGATCTAGTGTTGCCATGAAATAGTTTTCAACAATAGGTCTCTTTCCTTGTTTTATTTCACTTTTGCGACTAGAAAGTTTGGCATTCTCTTGACTATGGGAAACATCACTTGATTGTGCAATGGAAGATATCTTAGGTGGGATGGGTTCAACAACGTTAAGGTACATGGCTAATTCATGATCATTGGAAAAGATATTCAGTTCAGGGTTGTCTAAATTATCCCAATCAATTAATTCAGGATGAAGAAGAGGTAAATCATAATCACTGTCATCATTAGGTGTTTCAATGTTCATGACATAATGATCATGACCTGGCATAGAATAGGTACTATCATAGATTAAATGTTTTTGAGAATTGTCTTTCTCAAGCGTCTCCGAATTAGTTCTAACAAAATCAATATTAGCTTTTTGTAGTTCACACTCAAGTGGTTCTTCAACTGACATTTGTCCCTTAAATGAATGGATTATATCAACACACATGTCTTTAATACTACAAATTCCTTCTTGATTGACCTTATTTGCATTTTGGGGTTGACATAGGATTCTTTTGCTAGATTTTGTCTCCTTTCAAACTCAACTTCTTCTAAACTAATAGTCAATCCAACTTGACTATCTCTTAATTTTTCTATGGTTCTACCATATTTGGATACATCTTGTTCCTCTTTTGATGAAAATCTTGTATTTTTAGATGCTTGATCTATCCTTATTTGTACTTCTTGTGGCATTACTTCTTTGTTTTTGTCATTCCCTTTCCTTTTTGCATGTGCCTCTTTTCTCTGATTCTAAGTTTTTCTTGTCTTCTTTCTAACTCCATCTTTTGCTTTGCAATAGGAAAGTCTTCTTTTGTGATAGCTTCTTGGTCTTCATTGTGTTTTTTAATTGATGTAGTAGATAAGACATCTAGACCCCATTCATACTCATTTGAATTTGTCTCTGAATCATGATCTAGGACTACTCCACTATACCATACAGGAATGTTGCATGGTGCAAAAATTTCCCTGATTTCTGCCATCTCTATTTTTACTGCTTCTGGAATATCTTGTTCAAATTTTGCATTTTTTTGTATTTCCAGAACTTGTTGACAATATCTTTCTTTACCTAGGATGTTAGTCTCCTCTTCTTTTTTTCATGTTCTTCTTGCTTCATTTGTTTATTGGTTACTATTCCAGCCGCTTGATGTAGCTTTTCTTGCCAATTTTCTTCTTTAGAAACTGATTTCTTTTTCCATTTGTGTTGTTGATGATTATGTTGCCTTTGATTGGATTTTAGATATCCAAGCCCAGATTTATCTTCTTTGGATTGTGAGTGTGGACAAATAGGTTATGAAATACCTTGATGTCACTTACCAATTGGTCATTTTCCTTCATATCCCATTTTTTGCATGATTTCATAACCTTTGCCATATTGTTTTATGGGAATATTGACTTCTGCTACTATTGCTATCATTTTATCTTCATCCTTGTACAACCAACCAAGAATGTCTTTGTCTTCATTTTCTTCTTCAAGAGTTCCAGCACTAACAAATATTCCTTTAAACATATGTTTTGATCTTTCTGATGTCTTTGATTGAATATCTATAGGATTTCCATATGAATTAGGGGAAAGTGGAAAATTATGCAAAGAATATTTTCTCATTCTTTCATCATTCAATTTGAGCTTTTCCTCAAAAGTTTTCCATAACTTTGCTTGAATTTTTTTGGTAGGATATACTGATTCTCTATTATGTGGAACTCTTGTATCTTGTGTTGGCTTCAAATTATTGCAATATTGACTAGAATCTACAATTATAGTGATCTCTTGTCCTTCATGAGGAAATTTCACACATTGATGATATGTAGAAGAAACTGCTTGCATCTTGTGAATCCATGGTCATCCTAGAAGAATGTTGTAAGATAGGTTCAAATCTAAAACCTAACACAATGTATTCCTTTCCACAGGTCCTATTTTGATTGGTAGCACAATAGTTCCTTTAGAAGAACGTTCTGCTTCATCATAAGCCTTGATGGTTATTTTCTTTTTTGGGTCCACTGCATTTTCTGAATATCCCAAAGCTTTTATCAAACTTATTGCACAAATGTTTAAGCTAGCTCCTCCATCTATGAGTACACATTTGACATGAGTTTTATTAATGGAGACTTCAACATGTAAGGGAACATTATGAGGATGTTGTAAGGATGCATCATCATTTTTCAGAAAATGATAAGCAATGAGGAGCTATAAGGTGTCCTACCATGTTTTGGAACTGATCTATATCCAAATCTTTTGAAACTATTGTTTCCACTAAAGCTTTCTCCAAAATTTCCTTATGCATAGGTGAAACCTTGAGAAGTTCCAAAATTGATATTTGAGTGGGTATTCTTTGTAATTGTTCTACTAAATTGTATTGTTGTGAAGTGGAAAGGTAACCTTTTCTTTGCTTCTCATAATAACATTGATTAGCTCCGAAGATGGATTATCTTTAACAATGATTACATTTACCACATCATCATATGTATAAGTGTAATTCACTTTGGCTTTCCCTTTGTCATCTTTTAATTGTGATGGTTCACATTTGTCATAATTCGGAAGTGGAGTTTTGAAAGCTAGGTGTGATTCGTTTGTCTTATGGCTATCCACTATGATGGTTCCATTATCAATTAGATCTTGGATAAGGTGTTTCAATCTTTGATAATCATTTGTTAGGTGTCCTTCATTCCTATGGTAATTGCAAAAATGATTGTCATTCCACCAATTTGGCTTGACTGGTGGTTCATAACTTCTTGCTTCTAGTAAAAAAATCAATTTGTTGGCAAGCAGAGTTTTTAGAGCTGATTCCAAAGGTTCTCCAATGTTTGTGAATTTCCTTCGAGGATTGGACAAGAAGGACTTGGCTTTATTGTTTTCTGGATTGTTATTGCTTGGGAGTTGACTTGATAGATTAAAAATTGGTTGTTTTTTTGTAGTACTATTATCATCATTTCCTTCATTGCTGACATTCTTATTCTTTGACCAGAACTTGGGTTTGTCATTGTTATTGTTGTTGTTGTTGGAATTGTTTTTGTATGAATTATTGTAAAGTTTTAGTTCTCCTTTCTTTACCATTGCATTCTCTATTTTCAAACCATTCTTGATCATTTTGGCAAAAGAGGGAGGACATTGCATTCTTAGTCGATAATTCATTTCACTGATAAGATTATCAATGAATATGTCCATTTTTTCTTGATCAGGTACACCTCAGGGATACCTATTAAACATGTGTTTCCATCATTGTAAGAAGGTCATAAAAAAATTACCATTATTTTGTTTAACATTGCAAAGATCCAGCATCGTTATCTCATTCCTTATATTGTAGGAGTATTGTGAAATAAACCTATTCACAAGTCCTTCAAAAGATTTGATTCCGGATGGTAATCTTGAAAACCACTCCATTGATTGTCCATTTAAACTCCTAGGAAAAAGATGCATAAGGTAAGTTTCATCATGAGCAAATTCCATGCTCATAGTACAAAACTCCCTAAAGTGATCCTGAGGATCAGATTTTCCATCGTATTTGTCATATTTAGGAATCTCGCAATGTTGCAGAAATGGTATCATGTTTAAATTTTTATCAAAAGGATATGGGCATATATCTTTTAATGAATACTTCTTGGATTTTGTTCTATTTTGCATGTCTTGTATCTGTTGTTGTAGATTTTGCATTTGTTGAGTAAGGTTTGATAATGGATTATCCACATAGTTTCTCCTTGTTTCCTCATGATTTCTTTTATCACTTCGCTCTTTTCTTGTGTCATCCCTTTCTTTCCTTGTTTCTTCATGACTTTCTTTGTTCACATCTTCATTATTTGGATCATCCGTGTTTTGGGTGTTACTTGCCTTCACATCTTGTTTCAAGCTTTCTATGTTAAAGTCTTGTGGTAGTTTAGCCCCAGATTTTGCCAACAATTTTTCCATTAGCCTTTCAAATTTGAAATCTTGCTCGAGGTCTCTAATGGTTCTATTGACTGCTTCTTCGTCAACAATGGTAAACCCAAAAGTTTGGAATACAAGATTATCTTCTTCCTCCATTTGTTGTTGTTTTCTAAGTTGTTCATATTGGGCTCTAGTCTAAACTGGCATGTGATTATTTCAAAGTTGTTAAAATTTTGAAAGGACAAAGTCAATAGGTGATTATTGGTTTAAGAAGATATACTTTGTTGATTTTACCACTATTGTTTGTTCATTGTGATAAAGCGTCTCTTTTTTGAAAAAAATGTGTTTGCAAAATTTCACAGTCAAACTCTGTACCACAACCACGTAAGAAGTGACAAAAATAGTGTAGGAATGTCCTATGTTTTAATAAGATCTTGCGATTGATATACAAGAATCTTATTCTTTTCTGAGTAGCTTTATAACTGGGTTTTCTTTTCTTAAGGTGATACTTAAAAGTCAAATAAGAATTTAACAATTTACATGTTTGTTTGATTCCAATGTTGGTGCAATTCTGATTTTGATATAACCTAGGTTCAAAATAGGAAAGATATATCCAAGATTATGAACCTAGTATAGATTGATCAAGCTTCGTGATAGAGGATTTGATTATCCTGATGAGAGACTTGATAATGATGTTGATTTTTTTTTCACTTAAGATGTTTGAATCAATAGCTTGTTGAATGTTGATGTTTATAGAATATTTTGGGAATAACCTGTTGGATTAGTGACCTAGTTGTTGAGCTAGTTTGAAAATACGTGATGGTTTAGAGACAAACCTACTTCAAGAATTATTTTGATACTGACACTTTGACACTTTGGTTTGATCTGGTGTTTGAAGTGTTGGAAAGCTCTTGTATTACCCTTTTGATCAAGCTTTTTCAGCAATTTGTTGGATTTTTGCTCACGTGTAGATGATAATTTTCTTCAATTTTATTTTTTTGACCATTTGGAACATGTAACAGACATAGAAGACACAATGTCTAATAAACAAAATGCACAAGCAAGTACAAATCTTATGGTAGGCTGAGACAATAGTTGTTGAATCTCACATGGGGTTCTCCTGAGGCTACGCTATTCAAAGTGGATATTTAGATGCTTGAACCCACTAGATCCACCCTCAGCACTCACTTCTTCGAAGCATCCAAGCACCAGTTTCCATGAAAACTCCGTGAGCCGCTTCAGAGGTCCGACCTCTTGTGCCAATAACTAGAAGGATTTTGGCAACTAGTACAAGTGATTTTTAGTAAAGGCTTCCAATCATGTGGCCATACATGCGGCACTTTTAGCTCTATAAATACATAAGGTTCCCAACCTATAGAGGTTATGCTTCATAGGGTGTATGGAGAAACATAGTGTCGGTATGAACTTATCAACACATGTTGTTTGGAACTTTCGTCACAAACATAATTTATTTATGGTGGATTGGAAGGACTCGGTATTAGCCCATTTCCACTTTAGGTCATTCCCCTCTCACTGGCCCCCTCAAGGCAGCTCGGAAAGGGAGACCCTCTAAAGGATTTAATTGCTTGAAAGTAAAAAAAGAGTGGGTTTGGCTTTTTGGTCATCCAATTAAGGGGAGAGCATATACCTACCAATTTCGAGACACGAAATATAAGTGTTATTTTTAACCTTTTCAAAGCAATTGTTGGCTAAGTCCTATTTGGAGATCTTGCTCCACAAGCGTGGTTTTTATTTTAGCCTTTTTAGTATTGGCATATGGACACTCCAATGAGACATTGTGTGTGATTGAAGGTTTTGTCATTGATGGCAACCTTACAATCCTATGGCACCAGCAAGACATTCTACCGGCAAAGCATTATTCAAGCAAGACAGTGCACTAGCATCAACAAGACCACTCTACACTGGCACCGACACCGGCACAGAAGAAAAGATGTATACCGACACAGAGGCCGACATGATTTTTGATATGTAATATTTTGTTTATTATTGTAAGCCGACTTGGAAAATTGTAAAATGACTCTTGTATATATAAAAGAGATCATTGTAGACATTTGTAGGTGATAGGTAAGTGAGCATAAAGAAAATTATTAGATAGACCTAATGTGCAAATTATAGGTCAAGGGTATATGTAAAGAATAGAGCAAGAACCGATACTGAATCTAGCATTGAAGATGCTATTATAAAGAAGTACAAAATATTGGATTAGCATAATCCTCATTGTAAGTCAGTGTGACTTCTCACTGAGCAGTGTGCTCTAGGCAGTTGGCCTTCCTACATTTGCAGGCCCCTATTGTAAGTAATATTCTCTTATTGGCCAGTAAGTGAATATTGTAGGTCACAAATCCCACCGAGTTTTTTCCCACATCAGGTTTCCTCATTAAACATTTTGTGTTATGGTGTTCTTTTCATGTGGATGTTTTTGATTCTATTTATTACATTAATTCTTGCATACCAGTACACTGTTACTTTATGTTCTACATGTTTTATTTTAAGAAAATCTTATTACCGGTCAGATACTGATTCACCCCTCCCCCCTCTCAGTATTTGTGGGAACCCTAACAATTGGTATCAAAGCCTAGTCCTCTATTTTCAATAGCCTAACAACTTGAGGATGATCTTGACACCGGTAAAGATGGAAAATCTAATGAAGCAACTTGAAGGAGCTCTTACTGACTATGATGCAGAGAAGTTGAAAAATATCAAATTAGAAGATGATTTAAAAGCAACTCAAGATATCATTCAGGCACTTCAAGAAAATCTTACTATTACAAGAAATAAGAGAAGAGAACTTTGTGAAAAATTGCAAAATGAGAATGATGAAAAGGAATCACTTAATGATATGATAAGCAAGTTGAAACAAGAGATCATGACAACAAAAAATGAAATGCAGGATATGACTATGAGATTTAAGAGATTGAGGACAGAAAGAAGAATGAAGAAGAATTGACTAGAAGACTAAGTGATGCAGCAAATGAGAACACAAGACTTAGCTATGAAAGTGACATGTTGAAGATAGATCTGATGCATACTCAGAATGACTCAAATGAACTAATGAGACAAAAAGAAATCTTGGAAAGGGAATTGGAAACTGCAAATCAACACAAAGAAAAATTCAAGAAAAACTCAGAAGAACTTGGTACCTTATTGAAGAATTAAAAACCCAAAGGTGACACTTCTGGAATTGGATTTGAAGTTGGAGAAAGCTCCGGTACTGCAAATACTCAGGATCACAGGAAACCGGTAAGACCTCCTAATACTTATAAATTCAATGGAAAATGCTTTAACTGTAATAAATATGGTCATAGGGCAAATGAATGTAGATCTAGGAATTACCAAAATATCAATCCTCCCACCGGTCAATGCTCCAAATGCAACAAAGTTGGTCATAACTCTGAAAACTATAGAATGAATGTAAGATGTTATGTTTGTGGAAGATTTGGACATTTATCAAATCAATGCAGAACACAAACTAGCATAGGTTGTGGGAAAGCTATTCAGAAAAATAATGTAACTTGTTATGCATGTAACAAGATTGGTCATATTGCTAAATTTTGTAGAAGTAAAGGTACACTGGTAAACAACAAAAGTACTAGCTTGAAAGGTAAAGAAAAGGTTGAAGAGGTTAAGCAAGAATTCTCAAAGCAATGGATTAGAAAAGCTGATCTAAATATTGGGAATACTCCTCCACCGGTAGAACCAACAAATGCTCCACTAACAGGACAATGTGATGCTCCACTGGCAGGACAGAGTAGTGCTCCATCGGCAGGAAGTTCTTCATCTAATTGAAGAAAATTATCTTGAGGGTTTGGCAATCTAATGACACATGTGCTATTATTCCCTCGGTTAGAGAAAAGAAGTTGAAAATCACTCATTACCAGCAAATAAAGTTAAGTGAATACATTATTGGCAAGCAATTAATGTGGTAGGTAGCGAAAAAGACTTTATAAAATAAGGTTTTGGCTCCATTTCATTTCACCATGATTTCAAACTTTCAGAGAACACGAAGATTTCCGAGCTAAGACATTTCAAGCAAGAAGCATGCACACTCCAAGCAATCATTAATCCAATACAGAAAAAGGTATTTTATCATTGCATCCACCTCTACAATTGAATACATAGCGAACCCTACTATTGTGGAAGTAATTAAAAGACCTAGGCCCATATTTCAGTTGGTCCTCGAAATAGAAAAGAAAGATGATACCTTAGGTGCATTCTCTCAACACTGCAATATTGAAGAGCTAGGAGACAAGGAAATCAAGACCATGTACAAAACCGAGATATGTGATGGTACCGGCAATATCAAAGTTGAACACAAAATCATTGAAACCCTAGGATTCATGGAAATCCTTAGTATTCCTGAATTTCCTAAGGATGTGATTAGGATAGTATTAAGCAGAGTTCATGGAGAATTTTTCTGGTTAGATACAATTCATAAGATCACCAAGCAAGCGATAAAGGTTGTCATAGGGTTACCGGCCACTGGTAAAAAACCAGATAAAAACAAGAAAGTTTCAAATGATTTAGTCATTGACCTAACAGGTGCAACATCTAATAAAAGATCTTTAAGGGTTAATGATGTAAAGGATACAAATGTGAGATTCATAAGCATGATATTAGGTTACAAAGCCACTCATGCCAATAGATTCAAATCAGTTTCAAGTTTATGCATCAAGAGTGCTTATGACATAATAACCAACAATGCAAAAATTGACATCTGTGAATGGCTAAAGGATGAACTGATAGACAACCTTGGAAAGATAAAGAAGGATAAGAAAGGAAACTTCAGATTTGGAAATCTATTAGTGTGTCTAATGCTTCATTTAACAAAACAAGTTCCTGGTATAGGATATAAAGATTTCGGATATGACATACGGGTAGGAAAGCAACTGACAAAACTATTCAATACCATGGGCAAGAATAAGAAAAACATCATTCATGACTTTTTCCAAGCACTAAAGACAAAAATGAAGAAAAGGATAAGGTTATCATAGAAGATTGTAGACAAATACAAAGATGATATATGATTTGTTATCAAAAAGGATGAAATATGGATGGAAGCAGTCATCCCTAGGATAATCTGGGTAACAGAAATGGGCTATGAAACAGATGACCACATAGTTGAAACTTATGCCAAAGCACTTCTAGAAGCCCCCAATGAACCTAAAGAAGAAATATTTGGTAGTGCTAAAACCATAGAAAGCCAAATTCAGTCAAAGAAAAGAGTGAAGAAGGTAGAAGCTTTTGTGAGAAAAGGATCCAGACAAGCAAAATCCATTAAGGAAGATGTATTAAAGATTACCGACATAACTAAAGATGAGTTGGCAGCCCCACAACCTGAAGCTCATCTATCACTGGTAGGTACTTCCTCAGAAAGAGATATGCTAGCAACTTTTAAAAGAGTTGTTAGGAAAAGAGACCCCTCACCGGCAACCACTCCTTCACCTAGAAGGACAAGGCAGAAGCAACAAGCTGTGAGATCTCTTGTTAGAAAGGTCACACCTAAAAAGAAGCTAACCCCTAAGAAAAAGAAAAAGGCAAAAACCGACTTGGCACCTCTAGACATTTTGTTAAATGAGATCATAGAGGAAGGAAAACTGAAGAACATAGGGAAAATTTATGACACCCTATCGGCTGATGAGAAAGGGCAAGTTGAGGAGAGTGTAATATTACACATGGACATGTTTAAAAAGTTTTTGATGCAAGTCATAAATGAAATTCCTGATGACTTATACAAAAGACTTGAGGCCAGAAGGCAAGGAGTAATTGAACTGGACAAAAAAATAAAAGTAGAAAAACTACTTGCTGTATATCCGCTAAATTCCCCAAAAGAAATTGATGATCTGATAGCTCAGGCTAACTGGACAATTTTTTCCACTGCACACCGACGAATTTCACTGATGGCAGGTAGAGTTACAGAGGTTTCAGAGGAAACAGAAAATGGTTGGGACATATTTTTGGTTGAAAAAGAAAAACAAGAAGAATATAGGAATCCCAAGCCTATTAAGGTATATCAGAAGGATAAGGTCAAAGGGAAAGGGAAAATTGTTGGACCTCCAAGCATAAAGGTAAAATATAACCTACCTCCACCTGTAAAAATTACAATCCCTGAAAACCAACTGGCAACTGAAAGCATGAATACAGAGGATAGCAATACAAATCCTGAAGTCCTATTCTCTGTAAATGTTGATACCCAAAAGATCAACATAACAGTTGATAAAGACCCAAGTGAAAAATTAGATATGGCCAAAGAGCCTTTGGTAATAGGAAATACAGAGTAGCTGGCAACGAATATAGGGAAAAAGATGGAATCTGAAGCACAAACAGAGAAACCGACAGAGCTAAAGGCTCCAGAATAGATGCCACCGGTAAGAAATGAAGCAAGAAAACCAGTGCTAAAGGAATTGCAGACATAAACTGACCTACTAGAGGTAAATACAAGCATGGTCACTTCCATCGATACTCAGTTTGTTGGGTCACCATCAAGGTCCACAAATGTGACTGAGGTATTACTTGAATCCATCAAGAAAATAATTGACTATAGCTTACAAGCTTACAAAGCAATATATGATTCAATATCAATTTTGAAAACAATAGCTCCTAATTGTAATATAGATAATAAATATTCTTTAGGATAGTTGGATACACTATGTAAATACATTTCTGGAAATATTGAGCAAATAAAGGTAGAATTTGTAAAGGACATTGTAGAAAAGGAGAAACAAAAATTCTTTGAGGAAGGAATTAAGAAGTGTAACAGAGATTTTGACACACTTCTATAGGAACTATGTAGTTTGTTAAAAGAGTACAAAAACCTATACAAAGACACATGCAAAACAAACTTCCTAACTATAGATATAGACAAGAAGATAAGCAAGACATAGGAAGAGATAAACAAGCTTGCAGACAATTTTGTCAACTCACTAGATTCATTATCTATTTTTGAAGATAAGTTAGCAAATTTTGAGGCAGAATTACTTAAACAGGAGAAAGAGAAAGAGACAATAATAAATAAAGCAAAATACTTGAGATCTAAACTAAGTCCAAGATTGGATTATCTAGCATCTCTATGGAAGGAAATCTCAGAGGCATTAACACCAGGAAGAAAAACACCGACAAAGCAATTGCAGCATCTCACCGGCACTGTGAAGAGAACTGAAACAGCAATAAAAGATAGCAAAAAGTTTATGGACAGTATAAACTTAATTTTGGGCAATCTTTTTCAGATAATAACTACCCAACTACAAGGTTGAGGTCATGGACTGGTATAACTACAAACTCTACTAACATCTTGACAACCTTTGTCATTGATGCCAAAGGGGGAGTAGTAGGATGAGAAAATTCAAAACACAGGGATCATATGCTCAGGGGGAGTCACTCATTTTTTTGGTAAATTTTTGGTCTACACATTTTTGGACATCTTTTTGGAATTTCTCATGAGTGTTGCCATCAATGCCAAAGGGGGAGAATGTTGGCATATGGACACTCCAATGAGACATTGTGTGTGATTGAAGGTTTTGTCATTGATGGCAACCTTGCAATCCTATGGCACCGGCAAGACATTCTACCAGCAAAGCATTATTCAAGCAAGACAGTGCACCGGCATCAAAAAGACCACTCTAAACCGGCACCGGCACCAGCACCGGCATAGAAGAAAAGATGTATACCAGCACAGAGGCCGACATGATTTTTGATATGTAATATTTTGTTTATTATTGTAAGTTGACTTGACAAATTGTAAAATGACTCTTGTATATATAAAAGAGATCATTGTAGACATTTGTAGGTGATAGGTAAGTGAGCATAAATAAAATTATTAGATAGACCTAATGTGCGAATTATAGGTCAAGGGTATATGTAAAGAACAGAGCAAGAAACAGTATTGAATTTGGCATTGAAGATGCTATTATAAAGCAGTACAGAATATTGGATTAGCATAATCCTCATTGTAAGTCAGTGTGACTTCTCACTGAGTAGTGTGCTCTAGGCAGTTGGCCTTCCTGCATGTGCAGGCCCCTATTGTAAGTAATATTCTCTTATTGGCCAGTAAGTGATTATTGTGGGTCACAAATACCACCGAGGTTTTTCCCACACCAGGTTTCCTCATTAAACATCTTGTGTTATGGTGTTCTTTTCATGTGGATGTTTTTGATTCTGTTTATTACATTAATTCTTGCATACCGGTACACTATTACTTTATGTTCTACATGTTTTATTTTAAGAAAATCTTATTACCAGTCAAATACTGATTCACCCCCCCCCCCTCTCAGTATCTGTGGGAACCCTAACATTTAGAAGTCTATGTGCAACTATTTTAGAGAAGTTACTAAAAATGCAAGTTGCATGCTATCAATTTATCCTCTTAGTTAGACTAAATGAACAAGACATGATATATTACTTCCCAAAATAAGGCCTTTAATTAACTAGAATAGGAAATGCATAAAATTTTCCTTAAACACCATCCTGCACATGCATGTTAGTAGTTTGAAAAATCTAATTTCTTGGACATTCGAGCCTGCAAGAAAATTTTGTTAGTTGGAAACAAAAGCGCTATTCTAACATATGTGCTATCTTTCTCCTCAAAAGCGCTAACCTGTAGAGCAAAAGCGCTAACCTAGACTAAAAAAGTGTTGCTTTGTAGATACAAAAGCGTGATTTCTTTAATAAATGCGCTAATATAGAGGACAAAAGTGCTAGCCTAGAAGACAAAAGTGCTAACCGACAATGCTAATGTGTAGATTTTCAAATAAAAGCACTAACCTACATGGCATATGTGCTAACCTGTGATGCAAATGCGCTAACCTATGAGAAAAAGCGCTATGAAAATTCACATATGCGTGAATCTGCATTACAAATGCGTTAGTTTTATTTTTTGTGATATTTTTAAAGGTATGTGTGAGGTCCATGAGCCCCACGGTGGGTGCCAAAATGTGTCAACTTGAATTTCATCCTTAGAATGTTACCTGCAGCAAGTTAGTTTCATAAAATACCAATGGAAATGCTACAGGAAATCCAAACTCAACCAATGAAACTACATGAAATACATATGAAATAAAGATACTAATATTACCTTCATGATTTATGTCTCATTGTGTCCTAACTCCACTGTTCCTGGTTGCAGATGGTGTGCTCTCAGACAATGCACTGATAGCTTCCAAGATGGCATATGAAGAATGGACTGATAACTGGTAGTTAACAAATGCTATGATATGAAATTCTACATGATTATGCTAAAATGATTGTGCTATATGATGATTGCTATTTTCATCAAGATTAAAACTCACAGATGCATAAGTTTTACAAATGATTTGCTTGAAAATGCACTTGAAGTCTCTTGAAGTCTAACTCTCTCTCAACTAAAGCTCTTGATTTTATAGAATTTGAGAGGATGAGATGATGTGGCTTAGATCAACGGTCATGATCAGATCTATAGATTTGGATGGCTATGAGCAAAGGTGAAGTTTGAGATAAAGGGAGAAGGAGAAGGAGAAGGAGAAGACAAGTGTCACTCATCTCACCTTGACTGGGTTGCTGACTGGGAGAATCTAGGGATGGTTGGAGAAGATTTAGGCATGATAGGACAAGTGGACTCAAGTGCTTCCTAAGATGTAGGGGGTGTTGGAGAGAATATAGAAGATGGTTATGAAATATGTGTACATACACAATATTCATTAAATTTGTCGGTTGAAGATAAATGATGAATTAATATTTAAGAAATATTAATTTCCTTAGCCACATGTTTGATGAGTTAGCAAAGGGAAGATGAAGTGGAGATGGAAAGATGAGTTGGAAGAGGGGGATTAAATAATTTAAGAATTTATTTAATATTTGAGACTATAGGATAGGAGAATAACTATTAAATATTAGATATTTAATTATATTAGAGGAATAGAATAAATGAATTAATTAATAAAATATTAATTAATAGAAAGACACAAAATGAATTAAATAAATTAATCTTTTCAAATTAACTATTTAATAGAAGAATAAACATTAAATAAATAATATTTATTTAATCACTCATAGCCAATTTTATGTGTATACACCAACAATCTCCCCCTTTTGCATTAATGTCAACATGTGGTACTTCCACTCTCCCCCTTTTAAAACAATGGCAAAGGGATCTGCACACAAACTTCCACACAACCTCTACTGAAGGACGTTCAACCTGTATAATGTCTGCTGAAGGATACTCAGTATTTGCTAGGATCCCCTTGTGTCTATTGAAAATGGTCTCTCCCTATGGCATTTTCTATACTGGTAAAAACATAAGCTCCCCCTAGATGAAATAAGTCACCTGAGTCACCTACAACACATCTCTAATGGCAATAATCTTGTGAAAGTAATGCCAATTCTCATCTGTTGAAGATTCCACTAAATGAACCATTATTACAATAAACAAAGGATTTCTAATACTAGTAAAAATTTATGATATACCCCTTATATGTACATCCCTCGTTGAAACAATTCAATCTGGACGTAGCCTCTTATGACTCAGCATGTGAAGAAGCAATTCAAAAATCTCCTCCTATGACTCTGTAGATATGAGCAAGATGAACCATTACTATAATATATATTGGAAGAGATCCAACATTACAAAAATAAACTTTGATCAAGTCTTCTCAATTCCCCCTGTGGTCCACTACCAGTATATTCATTTTGTTGACCCTGAATTGGCAATAATTTGTCTCCCCTGAGAACCAAAACTAGTACACTCCAATTGTTCTTCTTTCTTCCTTCTTTCTTCTTAATAACCTCTCCTCTAGACTACACATTCACCTTGTTATGCATGCACTCTCAACACTACTTCTTTATTCTTCATGCCTGCTACAACCTTCAATCTACTTGCAATCTCTATCCTTGCATTTTTAGTAGCATCATTATGTTCAACCATCTAATCCAATGATTTCCATCACATCATACTCAAGTAGAGTATTATCACCAATGTCTATAAGACAAACTATATGCATAATCCTTTCAAACTTGTACTTGTATCAATCTCTTTTATATGCAAGTTCTGCTGCAACATTTTGCTTGCAATGGTTGTCTACAACCTTTTAGCATAAACTTAATTCACATTGTGAGTTGCCTTCTAACTAGCTTCTTCACTTGTAGCCATGCTCAACCTCATGTATGTGACTGTGCAACCACAAATAGATACCATTCCTCAGAGGTCAATATGCCAACAATGTTAAACTTTGATGTGATATCAAGGCATAAAATTTTGTAACTCAAATAGTTATAGCAATTTACAAAACTTTGAACTAAATCAATCATAAATTATGAGATCTACCATCTCATCTTCTTCCTCCATGTCTTCTTCGTAGAGTTGGTATTCCTCATAACTGTAGCATCCTGCCCATACACTAGTCCTTTTCAAAATTAGGGGGTAAAGGATATGATCAGTATGTAGCTCCCCCTAAGGTCTTGCATCTCCTTAAGCTTTAGGAGACATCACTTGTGTATGGAATGCATCATGTTGGTGCTAGGAGTCCCACAGATACTGAGACGAGGGGGTGAATTAGTATCTGACCAGTATTTGATATTTCTTGAATTAAAACATGCAGAACATATTATAATAGTGTACCGGTATGCAAGAAATAATGCAATAAATAGAATCAAGAACATCCACATGAAAAAAACACCATAACACAAGGTTTTAATGAGGAAACCAGGTGTGGGAAAAACCTTGGTGGGATTTGTGACCCACAATATTCACTCACTGGCCAATAAGAGAATATTACTTACAATAGGGGCTTGCACGTGCAGGAAGGCCAACTGCCTAGAGCTCACTGCTCAATGGGAAGTCTCACTGACTTACAATGAGGATTATACAAATCCAATATCTTGTACTTCTTTACAATAGCATCTATAATTCCTGATCGAGTACCAGTCTCTACTTTGCTTCTTACATAAACCCTTAGCCTATATTTCACATAATAGGTCTGCCTAATAATTTTCCTTAATAGTTCCTTACTCCTTACAAAATGTCTACAATGATCTCTTTTATATATAAGAGTCATTTTACAATTTGCCAAGTCGGCTTACAAAGTTTTTACAATAATAAACAAAATATAATATAACAAAATCATGTCGGCCTCTATGCCGGTATACTTCTTTTCTTTGTGCCAGTGTCGGTGTCCTGAGTGCCGGTGTAGAGTGTGATCTGCTAATGTCGGTATAATGCCTTTGCTGGTGCCATAGGATTGCAAGGTTTCCATGAATGACAAAACCTTCAATCACATACAATGTCTCATTGGAGTGTGCATATGCCAACAGTTGGCTCATGAATACATTCTTTCCTTTCTTACTTCCTTGACTACACTTTCTCCTCCAAACTTGCTTGAGATCCCTCTGTCTCTCATTTTCAACATTTGGAGTAGAATTTATCATCTTTCTTTGCTTGACTATTCTTGATCTACAAAACTTTGCAGTATGGCCGAAGTTCTTGTAGTTGTAGCAAACTATGTTCTTCCTAAATAGAGGATTAGAGGGCCTTTTATCAATCTGATTTGTTTTGCTTCTCCAGACCATGCCATTGTGACCATCTGATGGAACAAAATAATTTCTTAACCTTATAGGAGCAATTCTAATTTTGTTCCATGCATGTCTTTGTCTCTCATATTTTCTACCAACTCTTCCATACTGACCATAGTTGTTATACCTTACCTTTTTGTTGAAGGATGAAGTGTAGGGGTTGTCACATGTCTGGAATGATTTTCTTCTACATTCATGACTCCTATGACCAATTTGATTGAAACTGTAACAAATGACATTTATATTTCTTCAGGTAGACAATGGACTCTTCCTATCATAGATGGGGTAAGATCTATGCATGAATTTGCAACTTGACACACTATGTCCATATGGACCACATTTTTGACAAATTGCATTTTAATTTCTAAAGGCAGTGACTTGACCTTTCCTAGACCATTCTCTACAGTCACTTTCTCTATGCCCATAACCTTTACATTAATAATAATATCTAGAGAAAGAAGAATTTTAACTTATAAATTTATTTTACCATGTATGTGGAGATCTTGTTGACTGATTTGCTCTGTTTCTTCTTCTTTTGTTGTTGGCCGTGAGCTATACATTTGCAGCATTTATATGATTTGATTTCCTCTTGTTCTTAATCTTGCAAGCAACAACATATTTTGGTCTTATAAGCCTCCTTCTATTGAAGCCACCTTCATTCAGCTTACCTTTTACTTTTGGATAAGCACCATTCTTCCTTGTAGCAATAGCTTGTGTCGTCACATTATTAGTAGTAGTATTTAAGTATATCTTCTTCCTTAGACCATTCTTGACTCTGAAGGTTTGTCTATTACCATTTTCATTTGAAGAGACAAAGTGTTTCTCCTTCTTAGATGTGTTCTTTCTAGTAGAACATTGACTAGCATCATATCCAATACCTTTGGTATCCTTGGAGTGATTTTGTTTTCTCAACATCTATCCAAAGCCTCAATGCTACCTCCAAATTTGATTCTCATCTTGAGGTCATCTTGACACTTCTCCAAATCTATTGTTAGCTTTTCTATTTCATCCTTTAGATTTTGACACTCCTTTTTTTTTGTCTCAACTTCTAATTCTAACTCCTTACACCTACACTTCTTGGTATCAAAATATAATTTTGATTCTTTATTTTTCATTTTAGGTTCTTCCAATTTAGTCTCTAGATTAGAAATAGTTTTCTCTAACTCATGGAGACACATATTCAACTGATCTTGTTCTTCAGCATGGACATTCTTATACTTTTTGTATTCTTTTCTTACTTTTTAAAGTTCTTCAAGTGCACTTACAAGTTCACCTTCAAGGTCTACCTTATCTTTAACTTCATCTTCTTCTTCATCGCTTCTAAAAGAGTCTTGTTAGTTGGATTGAGATGCACTATCATAGCTTGATGTTTATTCCTCACTTTGGACCTCTTGAGCCATGAGTATCTGAGTTACCCTTTCATCTTCACTGCAGCTATGATCTGATATTCTCTTATCATCTGTACATTTGTCTACTCCTTTATTCTTCTTCCTTCCACAATCAAATTCAGTAGTGCTAGTCTATTCTCCATAGATTTTCTTCAATGTGTCCCATATACTTTTTGCATATTTATATTTCTTAACCTTTGAAAACACTGTATCAGACAACCCAATGAGTATAACCTTCTTAGCTTTAGCATTGTATTCATATTCTCTTTTAGCTTCAAGTCTAGTAGGAGAACCAACAGATCCAAAGTATCCATTCTTGACTGACATCCAGTTATCATAACCTAGGGAGGACAAATATACTTCCATTATAGAACATCAAATGAAATCTAGGTACACTAGCAAAGGATGACTCATACATCACCATTGTGTTCACACCATAATTTACCCAGGCTAGAGAAAGATTATCTAACTAAGAACCTAAGATTTGATACCAATTGAACGAACACAATGGACCATTGAGAGGAGGGGTGAATCAATGGTAATCTAAAATTTTAAATATCTAGATGATTGAAAAATTAACAATCAAAGATTATGAACCTATTAGAAGAGATATTCAAACACATTAACACACACACATAAAATGCAAGCCCATAACATAAGATGTACGAGGAAAACCCAATGTGGGAAAAACCTCGGTGATAAATTGTGTTGGAGTCTACTGCTACAATCTAGCATCACAATGAAAAACTTATTACAATGTTTAGGGCACCAACCCCTATGGTTTATGGGCACCAACCCAAAGGAGCATCTACCCTTGCTCTGAGCACCCACTCAGAGATATACAATGATTCAATAAACATTTTAATACAATGAAAAACCTTGTTACAAATGAGTTTTGTAATACCTTACTATTTTTTTGTTGCTGGCTCTCTGTGTTTCTGCACTCGAGATTGAGTGACTCTTCCCTACTCTCACTCTCTATCCTTTTCACTCTATCTTTTTGAATCAGCCCCTTTCTACCAACCTTTTGTTCTCTGTTATGGCTCTTATCTACCTCTTGTCTCCTCTACACATTTCAACATTCTACATACTACATCTTCTACAGTGTTATACCTACACTAGCATTGTGTTATTGCCACTTGTAGAAAATTCTTTTCTGCTCTTTTCTCTATGTTCTCTCTATTTTGTTCTTGTGGATCTTCTTCTTATATTCTTTGCAGCAACTCACACTATTTTTTTAACACCGCATACGAAATCATGTTAAGATTTTTTTTCTGTTTTCTCCTCTAACCTTGTCTCCACAAAATACCTCAGTCAAATCACATTTGCTACCCTGCTCGATCATCTCTGCCTTAGAGAATATTTTTCCCCTCCAAATATGCTTTCAAAATTAATTATTTTGTCCCCCTAAGATCTAATTTGTAGCAGATTTGATTTTCTTTCTTGGATCAAACATCTACATTAAAAGACTCTTTTTGACATATTTGATTTTGCCTCTGTCGATCACCTTGAGCCCTTCAATCATCTACAATTGATTCGCCTTTAATGTATTCTCCATCCCCTCTCTATTTGTCTCAATGAGATAGATAACCACCTCATTAAAATAGATCATCACCTCTATAAGCATCGACCTCTACATATTAGATTTTATTTTTGACCACTTTGTTTTCGGTGTCCAAGTCACTCGATCAAGTCTGGTCAACTACCATGTGGGCCTTTTTATCTATTGACATACATAAGGGTCATCAAAAACTTTTCAATCGACATCCAAATCATCTGGTCAATCTTGGTCAATGACCATGTGGACCCCTGAGTCAATTGGGTTGCCAACGTGTATGCAGAGTCATCTCAAATGACCACAAAATCTTATTTTTCATCTTGCCCCACATGCCCATTGGCTATCTTTTCCTCCATCTATGCATGTTGTGAAATGGCAGAATGCCAAAAAACCTTTTCTGCATGCCCGCTAGATGACTTATTGATCCCCTTTGGAAGTCGCAGAACAATAGGTTGCCTTCATCTTTCACCTTGTCTTCTTCCCACATGCCCACTGGATTGCCTTATGTCTACTTGTTACTATCATAGAATAGTGGGCAGCCAAATATCCTCTCTCATCTGCCCACTAGATGTCATTTCCTTCAACAGTTCCAGTTGTTGGCATTCTACACTCATATGAGAATAGTTGATGTTGTCATTGATGGAAACCAACTGACAACCAACTGGCAATAGGTTTCTACATGCACCGACTGACATCGACACTGGTAGGCGCTTACACTGACATTTAGATTACATGGGAAACAAAGCATACTGACACTTAGGCTGACATGGAATAAATTTTTGTTTATATGAATTGTTTTGTAAATGTAATTAACTATTTGTAATCCGACTTGGTATATTGTAAAAGACTCATATATGTATGAGATCTTATAGATCATTTTGCAAGAGAAAAAGAAATGATATGAATGGTAGAAGATAATTGTTTTGTCAGCAAGGTTTTTGGTTAAGGTATCTATCTGAACTTAAACCAATACTGAACCTGGCATTAGAGATGTTGTTTTGAGCAGTACATTATATTGGATTTAATTATCCATTTTGTAGTCAGTGAAACTCTTCATTAAGCAGTGAGCTCTAGGTTGTTGGCCTCCCTGCATGTGCAGGCCCCTTATTATAAGTAGTATTTATTCATTGGCCACTGAGTAAATATTGTGGGTCACAAATCCCACCAAGTTTTTTCCCACACCGGGTTTCCTCATTAAAATATCTTGTGTTATGGTGTGTTTCTATGCTATCTCTGTTATTTGTGTTTACTACATTTATTCTTATTTACTAGTACACTGTTTTGGGTTGCAAAGTTAAAAATAAGTTTAAATATTCATTCAACTAGTTAGACACTAATTCACCCCCCCTCTCTCAGTGTCTTTGGGACTGTCATTGAATCTAACAATTGGTATCGGAGCTTGGTCCTCTATTTGCAAAAGCCTAACAGCTTGAGGAAGATTCTGAAACCGGTACAGATGGAGAACTTAAGAAAACAGTTGGAAGGAGCTCTTGAAGATTTTGATGCAAAAAAATTGAAGAATATCAAACTTGAAGATGATCTGAGGATCGCTAAGGAATTTATTAAAGGACTTCAGGAAAACCTAGTTATTGCACAAAATAAGAGAAAGGAACTTCATAAGAAAATGCAGAATGATGATGATAAAAAGGAAACTCTTAGAGATATTGCAAATAAGTTAAGGAAAGAGAAAAATAATATGAAGAATGAAATACAAGATATGACTATGAGTTTCTATAAGGATATTGAAGATAGGAAGAAGAATGAAGAAGACTTGACTAGGAGACTTAATGATGTAGGAAATGAAAATCTGAGACTCAGTCATGAATTTGATATGCTAAAGACAAATTTGATTCACATGTAACATGATAAAGATGAGATTGTGAGACAAGTTGGATTTCTAGAAAATAAGTTTATCACTACAAATGAACACAAAGACAAATTCAAGAAAAGTTAAGAAAGACTTGATGACATGTTGAAAAGACAGAAACCTGATGGAGATACAATTGGACTTAGATTTGAAATTGGAGAAAGTTTCGGCACTGCAAATAATCAAGATTAGAACAAATCGGTAAGACAACCTAATGCTTACAAATTTAATGGGAAATGTTTCAATTGCAATAAATATGGTAATAAAGAAAATCAGTGTAGATTTAGAAATAATCAAAATACAAACTCACCCACCGGTCAATGTTCCAAATGCAACAAAGTTGGTCATAATTCAGAAAATTGCAGAATGAATGTGAAATGCTATGTTTGTGGTAGATTTGGGAATTTATCTAATCAATGCAGATCACAAATTGGTCAAGGATGTGGAAAAGTTATTCAGAGGAATAATGTAACTTGTTATGCATGTAACAATATTGGACATATTGCAAAAATTTGTAGAAGCAAGACTATACCGACAAACAATAAAGGACCTAGTGTGAAGGGAAAAGAAAAGGTAAATGAAATAAAAAAAGACTTTTCAAAACAATGGATTAAGAAGGCAGATCAGAAAGTTGATGAATCTATCTCTGCACCGGTAGAACAGAGTAACCCTCCACCGATAGGAGATTCTTCATCTAACTAAGGAATAATCCTTTGGGGGTATTGCAGCAAATTGAAAATCATGCATTCTACCCTCAGTTGATGGTGAGAAGATACATTTCTTCTTCACCGGTAGATGTGCTAAGTTTTCACTTAACCGGCGAGCATTTAATGTAGTTTTTAAGAACCTTTTTGGCTATAAAGCACCAGAAAACCCTCATTTCAACTCACCAAGAATTCAAACAATCAAAGAGCACGAAACTGAGAAAGGGCATCCTAAGGCGAAGCTGTGAAGTGATTTTCAGGCATTCAGAGAACTTCAGTTAAGAGGTATTTATCAAAATGACAACCTCATCTTTTGTTCCTGAGTTTATTGCAAAACCTATCATTGTTGAAAACATCAAATGCCCTAGACCCATGTTTAAGATAATCCCAAAGATTGCAAAGAAGGATGATTTTGTTGGAGCTTTTTTTAAAATTTTGAAGGGTGTAGCATTTCCAGAACGCCCTAGAATCTACATACATTGCAAAGAAGGATGAAAAGGCGTGATTAAACCTGAACATAAGATTGTGGAAGACTTAGGTTTTGTAGAAATGTTGAACATTCCTAAATTTCCAAAGGAAGTTGTAAGACTTGTATTGAGTAGAGTCCATGGGGAGTTCATGTGGTTAGAGTTAGTTTGCAAGATAATCAAGGAAGCAATTAAGGCAGTTACTGGTTTACCTTCAGCTGGTAGTAGGCCTAATAAAACCAATAAAATACCTAACAAGGGAGTTATGGAGTTAACCAGAGCCACATCTGATAGTAGGTCACTTAGAGTCAATGATGTCAAGGATACAAATGTGAGATATATTAGTATGATACTTGGATATAAAGCAACACATGCCAATAGACTGAATTCAGTTTCTAGCCTTTGTATTCACAATGCATATGTGATGGTGAACAATAATGCTAAGATAGATGTTTGTGAATGGCTTAAAGATGAACTAATTGATAATTTGAAGAAGATTAAGGGAGATAAGAAAGGTATTTTCCATTTTGGGAACCTACTAGTATGCTTAATGCTATACTTTACCAAAGAGATGCCCGACATAGGTCACAAAGATTTTGGTTATGACGTCCCGATAGGAAAATAGATAAAGGAAGCTTTCACTGGTATGGGCACTAACTGTGATAAGAAAATTGCAGATTACTTCAAAACATTTCAAACTAAGATGAGAGCAAGAGAGAGATTACCACAGAGCATAGTTGATAAATATGACAAGAAAATTTGTTTTCTCATTAAACAAGATGAGACTTGGATGGAAGAAGTAAGCCCTAGAACTGTTTGGGTTACTGAGATGGGTTGTGAGGTAGACCTACCTATTCTGGAAACATATGTTGAATCCCTACTTGATGCACCTAGGGAGCCATTTGAAGGAATATTTGGTAATGCAGAATCCATTGCAAGTAATGTATCTAGGCAAAAAGAAAGGAAGAAAAGAGACAAGTTTATCAAAGATGCCTCTAAGAAGGTCAGTGAAATTAAGGAAAATGTCATGAATATCAGTGGTATATCAGCTAGTGAGCTTAAAGGACTACAACCGGAAGCACATGTTTCACTGGTTGTAACATCTTCTGATACTGGCAATGGCAAGGCTACTGAGTTTAAGAGAGTGGAAAGGAAAAGGAAAACCCCACCGATACCTTCTCCTCCTCCTAAGAAAACAAGGACACTAAGGAAAAAGCAATAGTCAGTTAGGGAACCATAGAAGAATCTTACACCAAAGAAGAAACAGACACCAGTTACCACTACACTAGATGATCTACTGAATGAGATTACACAGGAAGGTAATCTAGTAAATGTAAATAAATGGTATAATTCTTATAAGGATTATAACAAACAAACTATTGAAGAAAGCATTATTTTACATTTGGATATCTACAAGAAAGTTTTGATAAAAGTAATTGATGATTTACCTAATGATTTATACTTGATATTAGAAGCTAAAAGGCTATCTGTGATGGAACTGGATAAGAAGTTGAAAGTTGAAGCACTCTTGGTTGTACATCTATTAAATTCTAAGGAAGAGATAGATGAGCTTATATCTGAAGCAAACCGGTCAGTATTTGTTAGTGGACACCGAAAAGTAAGCCTAAAGGCTAGAAGGGTTACGGAAATTGCAGATGAGACTGCAGATAAACGGGACATATTCTTTGTTGAGAAGGAAAAGAAAGAGGAAAGAAATAGACTAAAAGTGGAAAAGACATTCAAGGTATATTTGAAAGATAAGGGAAAAGGTAAAGTAGGTGGTGTACCTTCTATAAAAGTAACCAATAACATCCCTCCATTGACTCAAGACACCCCTCCATTAACTTTAACATCAACGGTACATACATCTAATCCACCGGATATGCCTACTAAAGGTATAAATCATGATGATACTAACCCAGAGTCTGAGATAATTTTCACCATGAGTGTAGATACTCAAGATATAAACATTGTTGTGGACAAAGAAATTGCAGAGGTTAAGGTAGATGATCTCAAAGACTGCAAGGTCATTGAGATACCGACACACATTGTAGACTCTCTGGATACTGAGAAACCTACAAAGGAAAAGACAACTAACTCAAGGCAACCAAAATAAGAGAAACTAACAGTTGTACAGACTGAGAACCAATCTAAGGCAGAGTTTCATGTTGAGTCTAGGAAACTGGCAGTTGTAGAGGTGCTTAATCAAACTGAGAAACCATCAAAGGAAGAGGCACACATAGAGACAGATCCACTAGAAGAAAATGTAAATAAAGTGGATGCATTTGATGGAAATAAAGAGGATATAGTGAAGGTAATTGGTCAAACATTTGTTGAGAAGAAACCCATAGCACAACCGAGCACATCTATAGGTGAATTTAGACCTACTAACATAACAAAGGTTCTATTGGATTCCATCAAAAGGATTACAGATTGCAATGCCTCAGCACTTAAGGCAATTGATAACACATTATATATCCTAAAGATGATTGCACCTAATTGTAAGATAGAGCACATTAATGATTCTTTAGGTAAATTGGACACATTGTCCAAATTCATTGCTGATAATGTCAGAACTCTGGAAAAGGTGAATGAGGATACCATTAAGGAGAGATTTGACAAAGAGAAAAATACATTCTTTGAAAACACTATAAAGAAATGTACCGATCACTTGGACAGACTTTTATCGGTACTTAACTCTACAATTTTGGAGTATAAGGAGTTATATAGAGAAACATGTAAACGTAACTGTTTGACAGAGGATATTGATGAGGAGATTAAGAAGACACATAAAGAAATTGATGACATTATGGATAATATGATAGGTTCATCTGAACTTATCTCAGTTTTTGAGCAGGAAATGACAGTTTTTTAGGAGAAGTTGGAAAAACCTAAGAAAGAGAAGGCAAGAATAAGGTCCAAAGCCCGAGAACTAAAGAATAAACTTGGTCCAAGGTTAGATAGTCTGATTACTCAGAGAGCTGAAATGAATAAGGAAACAATTACTCGAGAATGATCACTAGAGTAGAAAATGCACTATCTCACTTGTATGGTCCAGCAGACCGAGGCAACTCTAACTGACAGCAACAAGTTTATGCAGAGTTTGAATCTAGTTTTAGCAGACATTTTTCAGATAGTAACCAACCGGTTATAGCCCTTGAGGTAGCATTTTTGTACTCTTTTGATTATTTATGACATCCTTTGTCATTGATGTCAAAGGGGGACTAGTAGAGAGAAAAAATCATGTATAGAGGAGATCACTCACTCAAGGGGAGCACATCTTTTTGGATTTCAGTTTTGGGATAACAGTTTTGATTTTTCTCATGAGTGTTGCCATCAATGCCAAAAGGGGAGATTGTTGGCATTCTACACTCATATGAGAATAGTTGATGTTGTCATTGATGGTAACCAACTGGCAACCAACCGGCAATAGGTTTCTACATGCACCAGCAGACACCAACACCGGCAGGCACTTACACTGGCATTTAGATTACGTCGGCAACAAAGCACACCAACACTCAGGCCGACATGGAATAAGGTTTTGTTTATATGAATTGTTTTGTAAATATAATTAACTCTTTGTAAGATGACTTGGTATATTTTAAAAGACTCATATATCTATGATATCTTGTAGATCATTTTGCAAGAGAAAAAGGAATGATATGGATGGTAGAAGATAATTGTTTAGTCACAGCAAAGGTTTTTGGTAAGGTATCTATATGAGCTTAAACTGGTACTGAACCTGGCATTAGAGATGTTGTTTTGAGTAGTAGATTATATTGGATTTAATTATCTATTTTATAGTTAGTGAGACTCTTCATTGAGCAGTGAGCTCTAGGTTATTGGCCTCCCTGCATGTGCAGGCCCCTTATTGTAAGTAGTATTTATTGATTGGCCACTAAGTAAATATTGTGGGTCACAAATCCCACCGAGGTTTTTCCCACACCAAGTTTCTTCATTAAAATATCTTGTGTTATGGTGTGTTTCTATGCTATCTCTGTTATTTGTGTTTACTGCATTTATTCTTATTTACCGGTACACTGTTTTGTGTTGCAAAGTTATAAATAAGTTGAAATATTCATTCAACTGATTAGACATTGATTCACCCCCCCCCTCTCAGTGTCTTTGGGACTGTCATTGAATCTAACACCAGCTCTGACACAGTGGGCCGTAAAAAGTCTTGTCCCCATACACCCATCGGATTCCATTTCCTTCAGCAAAACCTATCATGTAATAGCAGGCAGTCAAAAGGCTTTTCCTGTGCACTTGTAAGGCCATTCTTTGTGAACTCCTTCCAGCCATGGAGTGGAAGGGACCCACCATTTTCTTAACTTGTGCACATGTAATATCATTTTTTGTTCATTGGTTCAATTCGTGGGATGGTGGGGGCGCCACTTATCCCTCACACCTGCAGGAATGCTTGCACTTTACCTATTCCTATTGTGGGATGGCAGGGGCCGCCACTTATCCCGCGTGCCCGCGAGGTGACATCTTCTTCACTTGTTACAATTGTGGGATGGTGGGGGTGCTACTTATCCATCATGCTCGTAGGCACACATGCTTTATCCAAGTTCATACCATGGAACTGCATGGGTTGCATAACCTTTGGTATAACACAAGGTCTGCATAGCTCAAAAGCTATCACAACGATAGACAAAGTCATACCAAAATAGAGAATGTTGCTAAGATAGAAACACAGTCATGCCAAAAAACTGTCATACAATGGATTTTTAACATTTTTCAATCTGTAACCAAGATATATCAAACCCGATGGATGAATCACATTAAGAGGCTAACATAGAACTATGACACCACACCATTTTCACCTCTAATACACATGAAGTAAACATTTCTACAATCTATTTCATTTCATCTTTTCTATAGCTTACAACTGCATAGTGATAACTTGCGTGTTATGTGCATATCATTGTAACAAAGTATGACTAACGTGATGTGTTATGCATTTATACATCTACACTCACTCTCTATGTTGCCAATCTGATCTTCTCTACATCTTTGACCAATCTGATCTTCATCTTCTTTTGAGGCACATATCATGATGCATCTTCACCAATACTGACTTGAGCACAATCATATATGCTTGCCTATACACTAAGACTCCTCAACTATTGACATCAATGACAACAATTCCAACACCAAGGTCACATACAATTACACAATCGACTTTACCTCTGGTCGCACCACACATCATTGATTATCCTCTTATATCCTCAAATACATCATCAAGGGTGTCCCAAAAAAATATATTTAGTTACAAACATGCCATCCTTTGGACATCAGATAAACATAGTCAATGTGTCACCTATCATGCAACAAGGTCAATCAAAAACTAGTCTACAACATGCAAACATTGCAGTGATATCACAAACAAGATTGCCCAAATAGCTAAAATGCCAACCTAAACTTGTCAACAGTTTTCTTCAAGGACTAGGTTGTAAACAAGATATTATTTATGTTTGCCCATGTCTAGAAATGACTCATCTTCCTATCAAGAAATTTTCTCTCAAGTGGCCTCCATGCCACCCACCATTCCTTCATCTCCTAAACTTTCATAAGACAATTGAGAGGGGGCAGTGAATCAGTTGTCAAATAGTTTCAAACCAAAAATAACTTAACCAACTTAATGCTTAATACCAGTAAACCAGTTAAGTATGTCGGTAGACAGTTTTACCAGTTAATTGCTATACAAGTAAAGATTAATGCATGAAACATAAACACAAAGTCATCCACAACACATGACACCAATAATTGTACGTGGAAACCTTGTAAGGAGAAAAACCACGATGGGAAACCTTACCCATAATCAGATGTTACTACTATAGATAGTAAGTGTACATAAATGGGGTCTGCACATGCAGAAAGGCCAACAACCTAGAGCTCACTTCTCAATCACAAAATGGGAGTCACACTGACTACAGTTGGATGGTTAAATCCAATAAGAATGTACTGCACAAAATAGCATCTTCATATGCTGGATTCAGTACCGGTGTAATGTTGATATGCTTTCACCAAAACCTAACTTCACCTTCAAATGATGTCTGCGTTTATTGCACTGCTTAATCTCACATATACCTTCACACAATTCTTTTTTGCATTCCACACCTGATCTTACAAATAAGATCTTACCTTTATACCATAACCTAAGACCAATTTTAGTAGGTCGGCTCTACAAGATATTACAATAAAACATTTTACAAACAATATAATATATGATGCAATAACTGATTAAACATGTCATCTTAATGCATTTACAACAATAATTAATCATTTCCATAACGTGCCATGCTGATCTGGAAAAGATAAACCTACCGGTGTAACCCTAGGTAACCCTGGACCTATTTCCCGATAAAAGAAAATATGCAAATATGAATATACCAATGATTAATTCATTAAGATAAGATGTCCACACGATGTCTTCGATATTACCAAGTGTCTTCCATATCATTTCAAGTACCGGTGATCATTATATCCTGCCGGTGAACCATATACTAGTAACTGTGCAATAGTTACTTGCTTGTTGGTGAATGTTGCTGGATCTCCAAAGTGCTAGTGTTTTAGTAGGTGTTGACATCAATGACAAAACCATACCAAAATATCAACAATCTCCCCCTTTGGCATTGATGGCAACACGGGATGGAAAAACCATCAAAGTGCCAAAACAGAAATGCCAAAAACCAACAATCTCTAAAAGGATCATAACCAGAATACAGAGAGTAATAGTCTCTCCTAAACAACAATCTCTCCCCCTGGGAGCAACATGTGTTATCCAAATTTTCCATACCAATCTCTCCAAAAGATAATGTGTTTTTCCATAGATATCTCTCCCCCTTTGACATCAAATGCCAAAGTTGCAACAAAACTAAGTTCATATACAAAATACCAATCAATTCAATATACCAACTACTCCCCCTAAGAAGTAGCTTCCTCATCAAAGACTGGAGTGAAATATTTGTCTTTTAATTTTGCCGGTTGATGACAATCATCAACTGTCTAAGTCTCTACTGGTGGTGGTATGACTCCAAGTTGATCTCTGAGATATTCAGAAGTCTCCTTAGGCAAAGATTTTGTGAAAATATTTGCAAGTTGTTCTTTAGTATTCACATAAACCAGTTTTATCTCCTTATCTTCAACTTTTTCCCTTAGAAAATTCAGTTTGATAGAAACATGTTTTGTTTTAGAATGTAGTATTGGATTCTTAGATATATCAATTGTTGTAGTGTTATCACAATATATGGTAATAGGTTCCTTGCATTTTACCTTTATGTCTTTCAACATTTGCTTAAGCCATAGTACCTGTGTACAGTTAGTTGTTGCTGCAACATATTATGATTCTGTTGTTGATAAAGATGTACAACTCTGTTTCTTACTCAACCAAGAAACTTGTCTATTTCCAAGAAAGAATGCTCTGCTGGTGGTGCTTTTTCTATCATCCACATCTCCTGCCAAATTTGCATCTGTGTATGCACATTATTCAAAGTTTTCATCTCTAGGATACCATAATCCAAGATTTATAGTGCCTTGTAAGTACCGGAAAATCCTTTTTACTGCTAATTCGTGATTTTCTCTAGGATTACTTTGAAATCTTGAAACAATACATACTGCATTCATAATATCAGGTCTAGTTTGTGTCAAATACAGTAAACCTCCTATCATAGATTTGTATCTAGTTGGATTAACAGGTGTAGATTCATCCCTTTGAGATAATTTGTCATTTGTAGTCATAGGTGTGCTTACCGGTTTAGAGTTCTCCATCCCAAATTTCTTTAGTAACTCTTTCAAGTATTTGGATTGACTCAAGAATATACCTTTGTCAGTCTGTGAAATCTGCAATCCTAAAAAGAATTGTATTTCTCCAATCATAGACATTTCAAATTCTTGCTGCATTTTAGTAGAAAATTCTTTACATAGACCATCTTCTCCTCCAAATATTATATCATCAACGAATACTTCTATAATGAAGATGTCATCATTAGTTATTTTGTAATATAAATTGTTGTCTGCATTTGCTTTAGTAAAACCAATCTTTAAAAGATACTTATCCAATCTTGCATACCAAGCTCTTGGGGCTTGTTTCAGTCCATACAGAGTTTTCTTAACCTGCAAACCATATCAATGTCATCTATCAAAGAAAATCCATCAGGTTGTTCAATATAGACTTCCTCTTCAAGATCTCCATTCAAAAGTGCACATTTAATATCCATTTGATAAACTTTGTAGTTCTTGTGAGCTGCAAAAGCTAAAAATAATCTGATTGCCTCAATTCTAGCTATCGGTGATAAGGTTTCATTGTAATCAACTCCTTATTTCTGAGAATATCCCTTACACACTAGTCTTGCTTTATTTTTGACAACCTTACCATCTTCATTAAGTTTGTTTCTAAATACCCATTTGGTTCCAATTACATTTTTATCTTTAGGCCGGGGAACTAATGTCCAAGTGTTATTTTTCTCAATTTGTTCTAATTCTTCTTCCATAGCTTTAATCCAAAATTTATCTTCACATGCCTCATTAATAGATGATGGTTCTATTTGAGAAATAAGACATACCTCTTCATTTTCCAATCTTCCTCTTGTCATAACTCCTTTAAATTTATTTCAAATTATCTGATCTTCTGAATGATTCAATCTTACATATCAGGGTGTCTTAGTTTTATGTTGTTCTTTAATTACTGTGGAATCCTCAGATGGTACCAAGGTAACTGGATCTTCATTTTGTACCAGTGGATTTGGTGCAGGTTCATTTGTCACAATTTCTGTTGCCGGTTCAGAGTCTATATACCTTGAAGATCCTCTGAATTGTTCATCAATTTTTACATTTGTACTCTCAATAATTTTCTGCAATCTCTTGCTAAAACATCTATATGCCTTGCTCTTAGATGAATAACCAAGAAATATTCCTTCATCACTTATAGGATCAAATTTGCCAATATACTCATCTCTTCTAATATAACATTTACTTCCAAAAATTCTGAAATATTTAAGAGTAGGAGTATTACCAAACCATAGTTCATGAGGGGTCTTACCAGTTTCACCTATAATGTGAACTTTGTTGAATGTATAGACTGTTGTGCTGACTACTTCTCTCCAATACACATGTGGTAAATTTTCTTCTGATAACATACTTCTTGCTGCATCCAAGATAGTTCTATTTTTCCTATCAACAACTCCATTCTACTGTGGCATCCGAGGTGTTGATAGTTGTCTTCTGATTCCATTCACTTCATAGAATGTATTAAAGTCCTTAGATGTGAATTCTCCTCCTTGATCTGATCTTAAGCATTTTATTTTCTTATCAGTTTCATTTTCAACCATTGCTTTGAATAGTTTGAACTTTCCAAGTGCTTCTGATTTTTCTCTCAGAAAAATAACCCAAAAATATTCTAGAATAGTCATCAATGATTAGCATAAAATACCTATCACCTTGTAATCTTTTAGTTCTAGTTGGACCACATAGATCAGTGTGAATCAAATCAAGAGCATTATAGGATTTTTCTGGAATACTTTTGAAACTAGCTCTAACTTGTTTTCCAAATTGACATTCCTTACATATTGTATTTTGAGGTTTGACAATTTTAGGTAGATCTCTAACTGCCTTAGAATTACTGATCTTTACCATGCAATCAAAGTTTACATGATAGAGTCTCTTATGTCATAACCAACTTTCATCTATATGTGTAATCAAGCATGTCTTTTCACTATTATTCAAATGAAAGATATTACCTCTAGTCTGATTACCAATTACAATTTCCAAACTAGTTCTATTCATGATTTTGCATTTTCCATTTTTAAATTGTAACTGAAATCCTTTTTCAACCAATTGACCAACACTTAAAAGATTATTCTTTAATTCTTCAACATAGTAAACATTGTCAATGTTATGCTTACCATCAAGAGATATTGTACCCTTACCTTTGATTGAATAGGCTTTGTCATCTCCAAATCTTACTAAACCTCCATTGTATTCTTGAAAGTTCAAGAATTTACCTTTGTCTCCTATCATATGATGTGAGCGTCCTGAGTCAATGATCCATTCATCCTTTACTTCAACTTTAGCTGCTAGGGTTTGTTCTACTGGTTGATCAGTAGGTGCCAGTTGATCTTCTGTTATAGCAACAAAAACCTATCCATTGTCTGTCGGATCCTCATCAGAATCATCAGTCACACCTTCATCAGCAATGTAACAAGATTTGTCTTTGTTCTTCTTAAATCTGTATCTCTGATATTCAGGATTAGGCTTGTATGTCCTTTTAGCTTCTTCTCTTAGTCTAGCATGTCTATTAGGGCATCTCGAAGCCATATGACCAATCTTACTACAGTTAAAACATTTAAAGGGTTCTTTACCTTCATACTTACTTCCAATTGGACCTTTACACATTTTCCTTGCAAATAGTGCTTCAAGTTCTTCAAGTTCTTCATTTTCTTTCCTGCTTTCTTCAAGTTCTCTTGCATAAAAGGCTTTCCAATCAGATTTGTCAAATGATGGAGCAAATGATGTTGATCCTTTAAAGGCTAAATCTATCTTTATAGTAGCAACAGGACCAAACTCTTTAATTTCAAAAGCTGAAAGTTTCCCAATCAATGTATCCCTAGTTACTGATGTATTAGGCATTATTCTTAACTCATTTATAGCAATAACCTTCATTTTATATGCCAGTGGAAATCCTCTTAAGATTTTTGAAACAATTTCATCCTCACTTAAGGTTCCTCCACAACATTTAATACCCAAAATAATTTCATTTACTCTTTCCATAAAAGCATAAATCCTTTCATCTTCTTCCATTTTCAGATGTTCATACCTGACTCGGAAGCTTTCAAGTTTTGCAATTTTGACTATGGAATCTCCTTCATTCAGTGTTTCCAAATGATCCCAAATAGCTTTAGCAGTGGACCTATCTGATAATCCCATGATTTGTTGATCTGATAATGCGCTCAAAAGTGCTTCTCTTGCTTTGCAATCATTTTCCTCATCTTTAGCCAAGGTAGTTGGACTGGGCTGACCAGGTACAACAACAGTGTAACCTTTCTTTGTAACTTCCCAAGCGTCTTTACCAATGCAATTTAGATGTGTCTCCATTCTGATCTTCCATATGCCATAGTTGGTTCCATCAAGTTTAGGAATGTCCTTCCTAAAATAATTAGTAGACATTGGATCTCCTCAAGTTGTTAAACTTCTGCAAAAGAGGACTAAGCTCTGATACCAATTGTTAGGTACCAGAGACAACTGAGAGGGGGGTTGAATCAGTTGTCAAATAGTTTCAAACCAAAAACAACTTAACCATCTTAATGCTCAATACCGGTAAACCAGTTAAGTATGTCGGTAGATAGTTTTAATAGTTAATTTCTATACCGGTAAAGATTAATGCATGAAACATAAACACAAAGTCATCCACAAAACATGACACCAATAATTTTATGCGGAAACCCTGTAAGGGGAAAACCATGGTGGGAAACCTTACCCACAATCAAATGTTACTACTGCAGATAGTAGATGTACATAAATGGGGTCTACACATGCAAAAAGGCCAACAACCTAGAGCTCACTGCTCAATCACAAAATGGGAGTCACACTGACTATAGTTGGATGGTTAAATCCAATAAGAATGTACTGCACAAAATAGCATCTTCATATGCTAGATTTAGTACCGGTGTAATGCTGATATGCTTTCACAAAAACCTAACTTCACCTTCAAATGATGTCTATGTGTATTGTACTGCTTAATCTCGCATATACCTTCACACAATTCTTTTTCGCATTCCACACCCGATCTTACAAATAAGATCTTACCTTTATACCATAACCTAAGACCAATTTTAGTAGGTTGGCTCTACAAGATATTACAATAAAACATTCTACAAACAATATAATATCCGATGCAATAACCAATTAAACATGTTGTCTTAATGCATTAACAACAATAATTAATCATTTCCATAGCATGCCATGTTGATTTGGAAAAGATAAACCTGTCGGTGTAACCCTAGGTAACCCTGGACCTATTTGCCAGTAAAAGAAAATATGCAAATATGAATATACCATTGATTAATTCATTAAGATAAGATGTCCACATGATGTCTTTGATATTACCAAGTGTCTTCCATATCATTTCAAGTACTGGTGATCATTAAATCCTATCGGTGAACCATATACCAGTAACTGTGCAATAGTTACTTGATTGCCGGTGAATGTTGCTGGATCTCCAAAGTGCTAATGTTTTAGTAGGTGTTGACATCAATGACAAAACCTTACCAAAATACCAACACACTCTACACCATATCCTTGAGTTGATACATCCAATGATGCAACCTACCGGGCTATCCACAATAGGTTTCCAAGCTAATCCAATTCATGATGCAAGTCCCTTTCATGCTTCAAAATGCAAGACCTAATGCAAATATATACTCCTATTATAAAGAGCTTCATGCAAATTCCATCCCGCTCATGTCAAAACATCGAATCCTTTCTAGAATCTCCCATACATACTCAAAATCATACCCCATGTCAAAAGAATAATCTAGAGAATAAATAAGTCTTGAAATAGATCAAGATCGAGATCTTAAAGATTTCCCATTGTGTCCAATGTTTGACCAAGATCTCATTTCCTTTGATGATCCCACCATCCCTGACCATCCTATCCAAGGTGATCTCTTTCATCCTCAAGAACACACTATCCTTCCAAGTCCTATCAACACTCCACTTCGTAAGCAAGATCTTGACATCCCTTCAATCCTTCTGAATGATTCTATCCAAAATCAAGAGAAAAAAACCCTTAAAATTGAATCTAATGATCTCCTTTCAAGTTAAGATAAAAGTATCCCTTCACCTTCATATCTACCACAAGATATTATCATCCCTCTAGATCCCCATGAAGATCACTCCACACCTTCATCTCCATGTCCCCCACAAGATTTCATCTCCCTTGATGAACTTATCATTCCTCTTGGTCCGCCTAAAGATCTCATCATTTTTCTTAGTCCTCCTCATGATCCCAACTCGTTGACACAAGTTGTTAATGAGCCCCTTACATATCAAATGGGTTCTTCCACCTTCATCCAATTCAATTTACTCCATGAGCCTATCATTTCTTTTGTATTGTATCCACCTCAAAATGGGCTTGCATCTTGTTTCAAAAGAAACAAATATCCTATTAGTTAAAATATTTATCAAAGCATGCATTATCAAGGCAAAGGGTGATGCAGAGCCCTTCTCACACCTAGGGATGGGTCCCAAAAGGTTTGTTTTAGGCCCTTCAAAAGATAGCAATCATCCTACAAAAAGGACTCCACACCTTAAGGGTTTGAGCTACTCTCAACTCTTCAAGACTAGCATGTACTCAACATGAGTAAAGGGCTTCAACATATCCCACACACCTCTCCATGAATCTTGTTCATGGGGGCCTTGGCTTAGGTCAATTCATGACACCTATGAACTGTTCCAAACATTTGTTTTAGTCTTTAACATAAATGCCCTATACGTCCTTTGGAAACCTGCCCCTTTGGCTAGTAGCCCTTAGAGCCGGGTATTTAGCGCTTAACTCAAAAATATTGAATTCAACCTAGCCAAATATTTACCATTCAAGATACCCTTTATGAAGTTACACTTATCCCCAAAATGGATTGGCAAGATCTGCAATCTAAGGGTCTAAACCCTTTAGAAGCCTAGAGGCCTAATTAGGGCTAATAGGCTTCAAATTACAAAGAAACTCCAATTTCTAGACTCTCAACCACAAAACCAACTTCATGAGCATGTGGGGGACCAAAAATAACCTCTAATTCTAGGGTTGCATGCCTGGATTCCACCACTATAAGATTTTAGGGTGACTGTCCTAATTTTGTCCAAGGTAGTCACATAGAGATGCCTACCTAGGTTCGCTTCATCCACTTCATATAAAATATTTCCTAGAAAAAACCCATGGAAATATTAAAATAAACTAGCCAATCTTGCATTCCACCAAAGGAAAGAACTTCTAATTGGGTGAGGAGAAAAATATGGCCATTATTTGACAAAACCCTAGCCAAACCTTGGTTTTCCGGGTTACAGTTAGTAAATCAAAGGGTTCTCACTACTCACAGAGGATCAAGACCTTAAACCACTACCAAAACAAAGGTAACTCAATCCTCTATCTACTCCATGAACAAATTTGTTAGAATCAATCCGTATAATGACATACAAACAACAACAAGATTAGAATTTCAATGAAAAACTTAGTTTTCTGACTTATTATGCTTCCAAGTTTCAATCACCAACAACACTAACCTTTGGAATCATGTCCACAAGGTATCTAGGCCTTCTCCAAATGGTTCCCAACTGAATTTGAAGAGTTTGGAGCTGTTGAGCGGCTTACATCAACCAAAATTCAAAATGTTGCACTTTTGCATACAAAAGTTGCATTTTCAAATGGCATTTTTTGACAAAAGTTGTCAACCAAAACAAGTTTGGGACCCACACAACTTGCATCAACCAAAAACCACCTACACACCCTAAAATCCTTCAAAACATCAAAACAAATATCATTCTACCCCTAGTTACCAAATTGTCCAAATTGGCTTATCAAGATGCCTAATTTGGGACATTGGTTTACAAGGAGGGGTCCTTATTCAAAACATGAGAATGCATAAATCAAAGACATTCAAAATGATCCTACTCCTCATCCTCTGATCCATGAATGGCCTATTGAAGAGGTGCCCCCACACCATACTCCCCGGGAGAAGAGATCTCCAGCCCACTTGAGATCAGGGTATGTAGGACTGCACCATGGTTGGAGATTTGGTTTTTTGTCATCCAAACTACTTCCGAGTCTTCTTTGTCCTGCCAAGCCACTAAATACTCTTTGTACTCCTTGTTCCTTGTTCTTTTTGTGACTCTAGTGTCCAAAACCTTACTCAATTTTGGTGGATCATACTTTGGAATATCATCATCTATTGCAACCTGCATTGGTTCCTCCTCTTCATTACCATTGCCTTTGTAAGGTGTTAGATCACATACATTGAAAATGGGTGACAATCCAAGATCAGGAGGAAGTTGGTTTTCATAAGAATTATGCCCATACTTCTTCACAATTTGACATGGTCCAATCTTCCTCTACATGAGCTTTGTGTGTTTTCCTTTTGGGAGTCTCTCCTTCTTCAAATGCACCCATACTAAGTCCCCAACATCAAACTGCATATCCCTCTTTTTCTTGTCAGCGTGAGCGTTGTACTTCTCTATAGATTGTTGGAGATGAGACTTCACTTGATCATGTACCTCCTTGATGGCTGAGGAAAAAGCTTCACCACCTACACTAATGGACTCTTCTTTAGGTAAATCCCTCAACTCTAACACACCCCTTGGGTGGATGCCATACACAATTTGGAAAGGAGATTTCCCAGTGCTTCTATTTATGGTGTGATTGTATGAGAACTCTACCTATGAAAGTATTTTGTTCCATTTTTCTCCATTTTGTCTCATCAAACATCTTAATAGGTTCCCCAAGGACCTGTTGATAACTTCAGTTTGTCCATCTGTTTGGGGATGGTAGGCTAATGAGAAAGCTAGGTTGGTTCTTAGATTCTTCCAAAGGGTCCTCCAAAAATGCCCTGTGAACTTCACATCCCTATATGAGACTATGTTTAGTTGCAACCCATGTATCCTGACTATCTCTTTGAAAAACAAGTTTGCAACATATGAGGCATCACAAGAGGTTTTACTTGGCAATAAATGAGCCATTTTGCTAAATCTATCCACCACTACAAAAACACTATCATACCCCTTCCTTGTCCTAGGCAGACCCAATGAAAAATCCATACTTATGCTTTCCCATGGCCTATAAGGAATGGGTAAAGGTTGGTACAAACCTGCATTGGTGGATTTCCCTTTGGATTTTTGATAGATCACACATGTTTCTACAAACCTCCTAACATCTTCTTGCAACTTAGGCTAGTAGTAGTGTCTTTTCACAATATCAAGTGTCTTGTCAAGTCCAAAATGACCTACCATTGCTCCACAATGCTTCTCCCTAATAATATTCAATCTCATTGAACACTTAGGTATGCATAACTATCCACCCTTGAATAGAAACCCCTCTTGGATCAAAAACTCAAAAAATTCAACATGATACCTCTCACAAAAAGAATCGCATACCTTGTAGATGTCTCCAAAATCTTCATCAACATCATACATGTTCTTCAAGGATTCAATGCCAACACTTTCCATATTAATTTGGTTGATGGTTAAGACCCTCATGCTTAAGGCATCTGCAACTTTGTTCTTGACCCCCTTTTTGTGCTTGAGGTTGAAGGTGAAGGCTTGTAGGGTCTCTACTCACTTCATGTGTGTGATTTAACTTCTCTTGACTGTTTATGAAACTTAGAGCCTGGTCATCAGTGAAAACTATGAACTCTTTTGGCAATAAGTAGTGCCACCACTTCTTCAATGACTGGACTAAAGCATACATCTCCAAATCATAGGATGAATATCTCCTCTTGGCATCATTTAGTTTTTCACTAAAAGAGGCAATTGGCCTTCCCTCCTGAATGAGTACTATATACACCTAAAAATGGTCTGAAGATAATTAATTAAATAATTAATTATTTAATTAATCTCTCCTCCCCAATTTAATTGAATTCACTAAGAAATTTGATTAAATCTCTCATTCATCTACTTATTAATAAATCTAAGGATTTATTAAATAGGTTCATTTCATTTCACCCCTTTAATTAATTAATTCCCCCCACCAAAATCATTTCTTCTAAATCCTTTAATTAATTAAAACAAATCAAATCACAAGTTGTTGAAATTAATTAGCCATTTTCCTAATATTTGAATTTCTAAATTCAAATTCTCCTAACTTCTACCACTCCTAAACCTAACCATTCCTAAACCTAACCCATTCTACCTACCACCTTGTCCCCTATCATCCAACATCTTCTAGAACCTTTGTGACACTTGTCACTAAGTGTTCCCTTTAATCCAACCCCCTTTGCCAACCTCCTCCAATTTAACCATTGATATCTTTAGATCAGTCTCAACCGTTGATTCATGCCAACTCACCCCTAGCCTTGGAAAATCCTATAAATAGACCTCATTTTGAGCAATATGGATCCCATCTCATTCATAGCTTAAGCAATGTTACTATAGGCATCTAGCTTCTAGTTTATCATTTCTTAGCAATGTTATCATGCTCATTTTCACTTAATTGCATCTTCATTCTAGTTCATTTTCTAGATCAATCATGCATTCATATAGCTTAATCATGCTATTCTTGCTAGATCATGCATTTTCAGCATTCAAATCCTCCATCTAAGTGTAGTCAAGTCACTGGAATTTGCATACTAAGATCTGAGAGCAAAATTCATACTCACATTTACTAGGAGGCAATAAGTCGATTAGCTATGGTTTTACTTTTCATTGTTTCAATTTACTAACCATTGCTTGTAATGACCATGTCTTATACAGGATGGATCATTCCTAACACTAGACAAATTGATCCTAACTCATGTCTTATACAGGATGTATCCTTCCTGAAACCAGACATGATCATCAATGTCTTATACAGAATGAATCCTTCCTGAAACCAAACGTTATGATCATCCATGTCTTATACAGGATGAATCTTTCTTGAAACCAAACTGAATCAAATCAATCAAGATTTTTCAATCTTATTGATCTAATAAATCAAGCTAATCAAAGAACTCACACTTTCATCAAACTACAGTTGCAAAAATCAAATCAAATCTATCAGGATATCAATCTCGCAAAACTCCAAAGATCAATTATCTCAATTGATCTCCCGAGGGGGCATCATCATACCAAGAATTTAGCAATCAAGAGTTGGGGCATCCTATCAAATCAATATCATCATCAAAATGAGATTATTCTTTGAATCAACGCATCATCACACCTCGCTTCAAAGAGGGGCAAAATGTATACACCTAAAAATGGTCTGAAGATATTTAATTAAATAAGTAATTATTTAATTAATCTCTCCTCCCCAATTTAATTGAATTCACTAAGAAATTTAATTAAATCTCTCATTCATCTACTTATTATTAAATCTAAGGATTTATTAAATAGGTTCATTTCATTTCACCCCTTTAATTAATTAATTCAAATTAATTAATTCCCCCCACCAAAATCATTTCTTCTAAATCCTTTAATTAATTAAAACAAATCAAATCATGAGTTGTTGAAATTAATTAGCCATTTTCCTAATATTTGAATTTCTAAATTCAAATTCTCCTAACTTCTACCACTCCTAAACCTAACCATTCCTAAACCTAATCCATTCTACCTACCACCTTGTCCCCTATCATCCAACATCTTCTAGAACCTTTGTGACACTGGTCACTAAGTGTTCCCTTTAATCCAACCCCCTTTGCCAACCTCCTCCAATTTAACCATTGATATCTTCATATCAATCTCAACCATTGATTCATGCCAACTCACCCCTAGCCTTGGAAAATCCTATAAATAGACCTCATTTTGAGCAATATGGATCCCATCTCATTCGTAGCTTAAGCATTGTTACTATAGGCATCTAGCTTCTAGTTTATCATTTCTTAGCAATGTTATCATGCTCATTTTAGCTTAATTGCATCTTCATTCTAGTTCATTTTCTAGATCAATCATGCATTCATATAGCTTAATCATGCTATTCTTGCTAGATCATGCATTTTCAGCATTCAAATCCTCCATCTAAGTGTAGTCAAGTCACTGGAATTCGCATACTAAGATTTGAGATCAAAATTTATACTCGCATTTACTAGGAGGCAATAAGTCAATTAGCTATGGTTTTACTTTTCATTGTTTCAATTTACTAACCATTTCTTGTAATGATTTATTGAGTGCATTGTGTTTGTAGGTACAGGTACACTTCACAGAGAACGACAAGTAATGCCCCAATAGCCATGTGGCTTGCATCACATTCCACCTGAAATATCTTGTTGAAGTCCAGTAGGGCAAGGACTGGTTGTTCTGCAACTTTATTTTTCAAGGTCTCAAATGAGTCAGCTACCTCCTTGGTCCAACTAAACTTGCACTTTTGTCCTCCTTTTATGGTGTCAAGCATTGGTGCACAAACATGACTAAATCCCCTTATAAACTTCCTATAAAAGGTTGCTAAGACATGGAAACTTTGGACATCATTCATGGTTTTAGGTGTTGGCCAAGACAAAATAACACTTACCTTCTCTTGGTCCATTTTCAACTCACCTTGTGAGATTACAAAGCCCAAGTAGATGATCTCCTCCTGCATGAACAAACACTTGTCCAAGTTTATCATTAGCTTCTCTTCATGTAACCTTTTGAGGACCATATCTACATGTTTGAGGTGTTCTTCCCTTGTGTGGCTAAAGATCAAGATATCATCTAGATACACTATTACAAACTTGCTTATGAACTCCACCAAGACCTCATTCATCAACCTCATGAAGGTACTAGGGATATTGGACAACCCAAATGGCATGACTTTCCACTCATACAACCCCTCATTGGTCTTAAAAGTTGTTTTCCATTCATCTCCTAGCCTTATTCTAATCTAATGGTATCCAATTTTTAGATCAATTTTGGTGAAATATTTTGCACCCCCAAACCAATCAAGTAAATCCTCTATCCTAGGGATTGGGAACCTATACCTTATGGTTATCTTGTTGATGGCCCTTGAGTCTATGCAAAGCCTCCAAGTGCCTTCTTTCTTGGGTGCAAGGACAATAGGTACTGCACATGGGCTTAGAATTTTTCCAATTAGCCCTGATACTAGCAACTCCTGAATTTGTCTTGCCATCTCTGTATTCTGGTCTAGAGTAAGCTTGTATGCTAATTTATTTGGTAGGGTAGATCCAGGGATCATATCTATGCAATGAATTATGTCTCTTACCAGTGGCAAGGACCTTGGAATTGCATCTGAGATGATGCCTTTGTACTTTTCAAGCAACTATTTGACTACAGGGTCTATGTGCCTTTGTCCTTCTTCTTTCCTCTCTACAAACTGCCCCTTCTTTGTCACCTTGAGACTAGGAATGAGGGCATAGAAAACTGCATCTTTTTTTGCAATCTCCTTCATGAACTACTTTCCTTCCACCAACAACACTTTGGCATCCTTCCCCTTTGGTTCCATCTCATTCTCCATCAGAGGTAAAATTTCTATCATCTTACCATGTTTGGTGATTGAATAGGTTTTTTTAACCCCATCATGATGAGCCATCAAATCAAACTGCCATGGTCTCCCAAACAAGAGAGGACATGCATCCATCTTGGCTACATAAAATAACAACCTATTCTTGTAGGATCCAATATGAAACTCTACCCAAGCCTACTCTTCTACCACTACTTGCTGACCTTGGGTGAACCATGAGACCTTGTAGGGGTAAGGATGTGGAAACCTTCTCAACTTTAGCTTCTCTACCATTTCAAGTGACACAATATTCTCAGTAGACCTGGAGTCTATTAGGACCTTGCATACATTTCCTTCTACCCAACAAGTAGTTTTGAAAAGAGATTTTCTTTGTGGGGGATCCTTATCAGGTACCTTCATGGTGGTCACTTCTCTCCTCATCATTAGAGCCTCTCCTCTTTCAGGGTATCCATAGTTATCAGAAGCATTGACACTTTGATAGGTGTTTGCACTTGCCACACTTTGGCAATCAGATTCCTTCACCAAGTTGCTCCTCCTTTCTCCCATGAAACTTGTAGCCTTGTATGGACACCTATTGGCCATGTGCCCCTCTTGGTTGTAGTTGTAACATCTAGGAGGTCCTCTACCTTGGGATCTTCCTCTAGAGTATGGTCTTATGCCCCTAAAGTTCCCTCTTTTATTGTAGCCTCCTCCTTGTTTGTAATTTCTCTCTCCTCTGGTGCCTTCTTGACTAGACTCACCTTGGTATCCAAAGCCATTTCCTTTGCCTCTAAAAGGGATTCTTCCCCCTCTTTGTTGTCTCCCTTTACCTCTATTATTTTGTTTCTACCTTCTCTTTAGCTTCTCCTCCACCTTAAGTGCCAACTGAAAACATTTTTGGACTGTCTCTGGGGTGTGGAGATTTAAATATTCTTGGATGGTAAATCTCAGTCCATTGAGATATCTTGCCACTTTTCATCCTCACTCTCCTTTACCTTGGTTTTCACACACAACTTCATGAATTCCTTTGTGTAGGAACTCACATCCATCTCCTTTTGTTTCAAGTTTTGTCTCCTCTTGTGCAATTGGACATTATAGTCCACTTGAATATAGGCTTCCTTCACCAAAGCCATCATCTTCTTCCAAGTAGCAACTCTTCTCTTCCCCTCTTTCACCCTATCATCTTAGATGAAAGTCCACCGAGTCAGTGCAACCCCTTTCATTTTGGATTGGGCCATTTTCACCCTTTGGTGCTCTGGTATGTCTTCACTCTCAAATAAATTATCTAAGGAGTCTATCCACTACATCACTGTATCAAGTTCCATCTTACCTGCAAACACTGGCAGATCCAACTTCAGATCCATTGTTCTCCTTTCCATCGACTTGAAGACACTCATCAAGGGCCTCTGGTCTGCAGGAACCTCTGGTTCTTCCTGCCTAGGGATCTCCTCTTCATCCCCTTCTTCAACTCCTCTAGAGTCTCTCTCTCCCCTCTCCACTTTTCCCTTCAACTAGTCCATTTTATCCCTCAAGGCCTGATTCTTAGCCCTGACTTCTTTGCTCTCTACCATCTACTTCTTCACTAGGATAGCCAACTCAGCATTGGTCATCCTTGATGGGAGATCTTGGGATCCCTCTTCCTCTGACATCTTGTCTTCTTCTTCGGTCCAAAGGATACTCCTAAACTCTGATACCAATTGATGCAGAGCCCTTCTCACACCTAGGGATGGGTCCCAAAAGGTTTGGTTTAGACCCTTCAAAAGATAGCAAGGATCCTACAAAAAGGACTCCACACCTTAAGGGTTTGAGCTACTCTCAACTCTTCAATACTAGCACCTACTCAACATGAGTAAAGGGCTTCAAAATCTCCCACACAACTCTCCATGACTCTTGTTCTTGGGGGCCTTGTATCAGGTCAATTCATGACACTAAGGAACTATTCCAAATATCTTTTTTAGGCTTTGACACCAATGCCCTATACTTCCTTTGGAAACCTACCCCTTTGGCTAGTAGCCCTTAGAGCCAGGTATTTTTCCCTTTACTCCAAAATCTTGAATTCAACTTGTCCAACTATGTACCATTCCAGATACCCTTTATGAAGTTACACTTATCCCCAAAAGGGATTGGCAAGATCTGCAATCTAAGGGTCTAAACCCTTTAGAAGCCTAGAGGCCTAATTAGGGCTAATAGGCTTCAAATTACAAAGCAACTCCAATTTCTAGACTCTCAACCACAAAACCAACTTCATGAGCATGTGGGGGACCAAAAATAACCTCTAATTCCAGGGTTGCATGCCTGGAGTCCACCACTATAAGATTTTAGGTTGACTATCCTAATTTTGTCCAAGGTAGTCACATGGAGATGCCTACCTAGGTTCCCTTCATCCTCTTCATAGAAAATATTTCCCAGAAAAAACCCATGGAAATATTAAAATAAACTGGACAATCTTGCATTCCATTAAAGGAAAGCACTTCTAATTGGGTGAGGAGCAAGATATGGCCATTATTTGACGAAACCCTAGCCAAACCCTGGTTTCCGGGTTACAGTTAATAAATCAAAGGGTTCTCACTCCTCACAGAGGATCAAGACCTCAAACCACCACTAGAAAAAGTTAACTCAATCCTCTATGTATTCCATGAACAAATTTGTCAGAATCAATCCGTATAATGACATACAAACAACAACAAGATCAAAATTTTAGGGAAAAACTCAGTTTTTTGTCTTATTATGCTTCCAAGTTTCAATCACCAACAACTCTAACCTTGGGAATCATGTCCAAAAAGTATCTAGGCCTTCTCCAAATGATTTCCAATTTAATTTGAAGAGTTTGGAGCTATTGAGAGACTTATATCAATTGAAATTCAAAATGTTGCACTTTTGCTACAAAAGTTGCATTTTCAAATGTTGCATTTTTTGACAAAAGTTGTCAACCAAAACAAGTTTGGGACCCACACAACTTGCATTGACCAAACACCACCTACACACCCTAAAATAATTCAAAACATCAAAACAAACATCATTCTACCCCTAGTTACCACCCCTAGTTACCAAATTGTCCAAAATGGCTTATGAGGATGCCTAATTTGGGACATTGGTTTACAAGGTGGGGTCCTTATTCAAAACATGAGAATGCATAAACCAAAGACATTCAAAATGATCCTACTCCTCATCCTCTGATCCATCAATGGCTTGTTGAAGAGGTTCCCCTACACCAAAGGGTTAGGCCTACATGAACAAGGCATATTAGAATCCCTTCATATCAAATCAAATCATGATGGTCATGGGCTTGGTTACATATCTCACTTTCAAGATGTTGGTATCCTAGCTAAATTTAAATCTAAACATGCATATAGCCCTCCATCCCTTCCATCCATTTTAGGTCTTTATATCCCTCCATTCCCTATTTAGGATCAACAAAGGCACACATCTCTAAGAACCTTCCCACCATCTACTTACATCAACCCATTTAGAAAACCTTCATATCATTCCTATCCATTCATAAATTTCATTCTCTTTGGAAGCAATTTGGATGCCAACCATAAAATCCATAAGTCCAACAATCCACATATATTTAAGGATTAACATGTCTCATCTAATCGACATGTAAAAACCAAAGAAAAATATGATCCAGAAAGAGAAATAAATATCTAAAAGGCCACAAAGGTCCATTGAGAAAAGAAAGAAAATTAAAAAACCAAATGGGTTCCTAAGTCACTTGTAGAAGCAATGCATTCTAAGGATATACAAAAGAATAAAAAATAAAAACCCATGTGGATGTTGGTATTTGCATGAAGATTGCATTAACGATATGTTATGTTGTCATTGATGTCAATTGAACCGGTAATGATATTATTGTTATTGTTAATATAGTCTTATAACTGGTAGGAAGAGTTTTGTGAAGGTCATTGTAAACCGGTATGTAAGTTTGTGAGTTGAATTGGTAATCGAAGTAAAAGGTTAAACCCTTTCTATGTTATGTAACTGGTAAACCCTACCAGTTGTTTTTGTTAAACCCTAACTGATTAAGGTTGTTGAATTGGTTATGTTGGTTTATGATCTGATGTTGAGCACTAATGATGGTGACATGTAAGGTCATTGTGTGAAGACAAGTTCAAAATGTTTTGGCGTGATTGTTTGTCTAGGGAATGAACAAAATGTATTACATCTAATGCAAAATGCATGATGAGTTATTGAGCTCGATGAAGCGGTAATCAAGGAGCGGTTGAGGTTTTCTTGATTGATGTGTAGAGATTTCTATGAAATCCAACGGTCATGCTTGTACCGACTTGTTTATAAATTCGATAAGAGGATTAGATTTTTGTTGTGTTACCGACCTAATTGACTTGTATTTGAGATTAATGAAGTTTACTTGTTTAGAGCTAGCAAGAGTTGACAAAAATCAGTTGAGTGTGTGGTTGCCAAACCGGAGAATGAGTCTGTAGTTTGAGTAAAGGCAGATAGAAGCTTAAATGGATCTAATCAAGAAAATGCAGTGCTATTTAGACATATCAAGAAACTCCTATTGTTTTCTAACAATTATAGCAGAATTGAAATCCCTTAATCGGGTAAGCTCTAACAAGATTGGTTACTTATTAAATCCTCTTACAAAGTGGTCCATTAGATTGGATTTTTAAATCCTCTACTAAGGTTACTCCTTACAGGGTATTTGCTTCTAACAAGGCATTTATAGTCAATCCCTTAACCGGGTGACTCCTAATAGGATCAGTTCTTAATAGGACTTTTGTAAAAGCTTTAACAGGATTGGCTCCTAGCAAGGCGAACTTCAGAAGAGTTCATATATTATCTTGTGAGTCTCATCTCACTGTGGTTTTTACCTATTTGGGTTTTCCACGTATAAATACTTTTGTCATGTGGTGAATTTTTTTGTGGTTATGATCTTATTGTTGATTTGATTAACTATTTCTGATAAGGCATGATAATCAAAAGTATTGAGAAGTGAAGTATTGACATATGATAAAGAATTTGGATGTTTACAAGTTAAAGTATGTTTATTGTTCAGTTGTTGTAACAGTCAACCAGTATACTTATGAGTATTGATCTTGATAGTGATATTTCATTAATAAGTTTACTTTGTATGTTTGAGTTTGAGTTTGGGAAGTTTGTATCAATTTTTCTATTTACTGATTCACCCCCCCCTCTCAGTAATCTACCGGATACTTATTATTTCATCATACCATCAATTGGTATCAAAGCATCTCAGGTCCTCTAAGGTCTAAGCCTAACATCTTGATGAAAAGATCTGCTAGATCAAGATGAATAAGGAAGGTCTGAAGTTCAATAGAGAAAACTATAGGATATGGAGTGACAAAATGAAATTTTACATCGAGTCTGGGAAGTCAGTATTGGGATCATATAGATACTAAGTATATTGCACCTACTGGAATTTTGACTGATGATCAGATGAAAGAACAATAAGAAAATCATCAGGCATTGGAGGATATTATCAGTTCCCTATCTGACGCTGAATATGTAGATGTTCATGGTATTGAAACTGCATATGAAGTATGGAAAAAACTTGAAGAGATTTATAGCGGTGATGAACATGTTAAGATTGCTAAAGAAGAGAGTCTAAGAGGAAAGTTTGATGACATGAGGATGTCTAAAGGTCAGAATATCTAGCAGTATGGTCAAAGGATAAAAGAGATAGTCAGTGAAATTAAGAGTGCAGGAGAGAAAGTGGAAGATGCCATAGTAATTAGTAAGGTACTGAGAACCCTGATATTTATCTATGCTATTCGAGTTGTAGCTATTCAGGAGCTAAAGTACATTGACAAAACTAAGGTAACTCTTGACTCCATCATTTCCAAGCTTACTTCTTTTGAATTAAATGGTTATGATGGTAATGTACAAAAATCTGAGTCTGCATTTAGAGCTTCTATTTCTAACCCATATGTGAGAAAAAGTAGAGATACTAGTCATGGTTATGAATATAGATCCAATAGAGATCCTATTGATGAAGACAATTTAGTGGAGCTTGAAGCATTATTTGCAAAGCAGTTGCCTAGAGGCACTGGTAAATACAGAGGTAAATTACCTTTAAAATGTTTTGCATGCAACAAGATTGGTCACATAGTGGCTAATTTTCCTAATGGTGAAAATGAACACAAGGGAGATAAATTCAAGAACTAGAAGGGTAAAGGCAAAAAAGATTGTCTTATTGCTATTGATAGTGGTTTCACTAATGAAGAATTTGATGGTGATGCTAGTGAAGGTATTGTGTTTGTAGCTATTAAGGAAGAGATATCAGACCAGAAGGCATTAGTATCTAGGATGGATAACTCTGATGATTGGATCATTAATAGTGGTTGTTCACATCGCATGACTGGTGATCGGAGAAAATTTCTTTCCTTGAAAGAATTTGATAGTGGTGTTGTTAGATTTGGCAATGACTCACCCTGCATGGTTAAAGGTACAAGAGTTATTTCTCTTAATGGGAAGAGGAGTGCAGATGATGTCTACTAGGTTGAAGGACTAAAGCACAATCTTTTGAGTGTGGCACAACTCAATGACAAAGGATACCCATTGGAGTTTAAAAATGGTATGTGCAAAATCTTTGACAATAAAGGTGAATTGATTACAACTGAAAAAAAACTAAAGGTAACCTATTTCATCTTGATTCTAAAGTTAACAACTATTTTATTGCAAAAATAGATGATAGTTGGCTTTGGAAAAGGATATTTTGTCATATAAACTTTGATAACATTGTTAAATTGAGTAAGTCCAAAACAGTGAGAGTTTTGCCTCAGTTAGACAAACCGGTTAATGCTCTTTGCAAAGAATGTCAATTAGGAAAGATGAATTCTTCAACTTTCAAAAGAAAATCCTTCTCAATGGAGTACTTGTTAGATTTGGTTCATACAGATCTTTGTGGACCAAAAAGAACAAAAAGCATTCAAGGTGATAGATATTTTATGATTCTCACTGATGATTGCTCAAGTATGATGTGAGTCACATTCTTGAAGGATAAGACTGAAGCTTTTGGTAAGTTCAAGGCATTCAGAGCCTTAGCTAAGAAAGAGAGAAGTAAGAAGATAAAATGTCTGAGGATAGATCAAGGTGGTGAATTTACTTTTGAGGAATTCACTAGGTACTATGAAGAGAATGGTATCAAATGACATCTTTCTGCATTGAGGACACCACAACAGAATGGTATCGCATAAAGGAACAACCGGTCATTTGTTGAAGCTGCCTGGACAATGTTGATACAAGGAGGTGTAGCGAACACCTTTTGGAGAGAAGTTGTCAGCACAGTTGTCTACACAATGAACCGGGTTCTGGTAAAGAGAGGTAAGGAAAAAACTCCTTATGAATATTGGTATGGAAGATCACCTGATGTTAGCTATTTTAATATATTTGGAAGAAAATGTTTTATTAAGAGAGGTGATTACATTAGCAAATTTGAGGCTAAGAGTGATAAAGCCATATTTCTTGGCTATTCCACCAAGAGTAAGGCCTACAAATTTTTTAACAACCGAACACAGAGAATTTTTGAGAGTGCTGATGTTTGAGTGGATGAATTTCCTGAAGTCTTAGAAGGAACCAGTTCAAAGAAAAAGGATGAAGATCCTTGCATTTTGTTTTTGGAACCATAAACTATGAAATCTGAAAGTAGCAAAGCAAATTCTGATGCACCAATTCAACCGGAATAGATAAATTCAAAACAAGATGACGACAACAAAGAAGTTGAACCTAAATATAATGATCATGTTATTCCTAGATATGTGAGACCGAATCATAATCCTGAGTAGATTATTGGAGATAAGGATGTTGGAGTGCTAACCAAGAGAAGAATCAGAGAGAATTCTTGCATGATCTCCACCATTGAACCAAGAACTACTAAGGAGGCATTTGGTGATGATCATTGGGTTAAAGCTATGGAGGAGGAATTGGATCAAATTAAGAAGAACAAGACTTGGACCCTAGTATCCCGACTGGTAAATAAGAATGGTTTAGGTACTGAATGGGTATACATGAACAAGTTGAATGAAGATGGTGTTGTAGTTCGCAACAAGGAAAGATTAGTCTACAAGGGTTATGGGCTAGAAGAAGGAGAACATTATGGTAGAACTTTTGCACCAGTAGCATGATTAGAAGGTGTCAAAACTTTACTTGCATTTGCAGCCCATAAAAATTTCAAGGTATGTCAAATGGATGTCAAGTCTGCAATTTTTAATGGGATATTGGACGAAGAGGTATACATAGAGCAGCTAGATGGTTATGCTTTGACTGATGAGAAAGACATGGTATGTAGATTGCATAAGGCTTTATATGGATTAAAGCAGGCACCCAAAGCATGGTATGAAAGGCTTCATACACATCTAATGAAGATAGGCTTTGTAAGAACCAGTGATGATAGTAACATATATCTCAAGTCTGAAGGAGATGAAACATTGGTCAGTGAAGTAATTTTTGATGATATTATATTTGGAGGTAATGATGTCATGAGCAACAGGTTTGTAGAGGAAATGAAAAATGAATTTGAAATTTCTTTAGTAGGGGAAATAAAAAATTTCATAGGCTTGCAGATACAACAAATGAAGAATGGTATCTGTATATGGTGAAAATGGATAACAATAATAACGATAGTGAAAGGCTAAATGAATTCAACCACAAAACCTTAGCCTAACAACAACAAAGATCCACCATAACATATGAAGATTACCTAAGACAATGCAAATCAAATGAAATCACAAAGATTATACCATCACATGTCCAATAGGGTTTGGATCTCCATTCTTCCTATCTCCATTGATCTTGCTTGATATATTTGCTCTCAGATTTTATGTGCACAAGAGCTCAACAAAGAATGGAAATGTGGTTGCAAGTAGGATCACATATGAAAAACATAGTGTCGTCAAGTGCATAAATTGATTAGCCAGGGTTCGATAATGAAGGAAGCATCTCCTTATATAGAAGACACTATATGAAATGGAGGGATAAGATTGAGAGGTGTAAAAGGAGGTCGGCTATGATTAGAGGGTAGGTAAAAGAAATAATAAAATAATGAAAGGGGTAGGTAGTGTATGAATTAAGAGATGAATGACATGTGTCATGGGTAGAAAAGGTTAATGAATTAATTAAATAAATAAAGATTTATTTAATTAATAGAAGAAGTGGGATAATTAAATAAATAAGATATTTATTTAATTTAGGAAAAGGATAATTTAAATAAATAAATGTATTTATTTAAATGAGAAATAAGGTTAGAAGAGGATAAACGAATGAATTAAATAAATAAAGATTTATTTAATTAATAGAAGAATTAGGCTTAGATAATTAAATAAATAAAATATTTATTTAATTAGACTGGACAATTTTGGGTGTCTACAGTATCTTCATTACACAGTCTAAGTATGTGAAAGAGGTTTTGAAGACATTTTGTATGAGTGACTGCAAACCGGTTGGGACACCAATGGTTACAGGTTGTAAGTTGTCCAAGGAAGATGAATCTAAGTCTGTTGATGAGAAGGAATACAGGTCAATGATTGGCAAATTGCACTATGTTGTTCACAGCAGATCGAACATAGCCCATACGGTTGGCATAGTTGCTAGATTCCAGAAGAATCCTAAGGAGACACACCTGATAGCAACCAAGAGAATCTTTAGATAACTAAAAGGTACTGTTGACTATGGACTATGGTATCCATATGGAGGAAACTTTGATTTGAAGGCGTACATAGATGTTGATTGGGTAGGAAATGTTGATGACCGAAAAAGCACAACCGATGGAGCATTTTTTCTTGGAGGAAGGCTTGTTTCATGGAGTAGTAAAAAGAAGAGTTGTACTTCATGATCTACTGCTGAAGCTGAGAATGTTGCAGCTTATATGAATTGCACATAGGCTATTTGGATGAGGCTCATTTTGGAAGGTTTTAAGATGAATATTTCAGAGCCTATAAAGATTTTATGTGATAACACAAGTGCCATAAATATTTCCAAGAATCATGTTTTGCATGCACGAACCAAGCACATTGAATTGAAGTATCATTTCTTGAGGAAAAAGTTCAGAGTAAAGATGTTATCTTAGAGCATGTTTCTACCAAGGAGCAACTTGCAGATATTTTTACCAAACCTCTGCCTAAGACTACTTTTGAGTATCTTAGAAGTTAGTTAGGGGTTATCCCTCTTCATGAAGTCAGTTCAACATGATGTTGAGTGCATCAGTCCTTGAATAACTTACAAAATTTTACAAGGGTTGATGTAGAAGTGGATGTATTCCACAAGGGGAGCATCAAGTTGTAGTATGTTGTTGATGCACAGTGAAAATTTGACATTACATGTTTTACTTTCAATTTGGCATTGTTGTCAAAGGGGGAGAAGAATTATGTGATTATGGGAAGGAAAACTAGTGAGAGACTGAAGACAGAGAGAGAATGTGAATACTTGGTAATGTAAACCAGGATTCCTATTCACAATCACACCAACAAAGAAATGGTGTTGATATTTGTATTGCCATCAATGCCAAAGGGAGAGATTGTTGGCATTTGCATGAAGATTGAATTAATGATATGTTATGTTGTCATTGATGTCAATTGAAATGGTAATGATATTGTTGTTATTGTTGATATTATCTTATAATTGGTAGGAAGAGCTTTGTGAAGGTTATTGTAAACCGGTATGTTAGTTTGTGAGTTGAACCGGTAATCGGAGTAAAAGGTTAACACCTTTCTATGTTATGTAACCAGTAAACCCTACTAGTTGTTTTTGTTAAACCCTAACTGATTAAGGTTGTTGAATTGGTTATGTTGGTTTATGATCTGATGTTGAGCGGTAATGATGGTGACACGTACGGTCATTGTATGAAGACAAGTTCAAAATGTTTTGGCACGATTTTTTGTCTAGGGAATGAACAAAATGTATTGCATCTAATGCAAAATGTGTGATGAGTTACTGAGCTCGATGAAGTGATAATCAAAGAGAATTTGAGGTTTTCTTGATTGATGTGTAGAGATTGCTATGAAATCCAATGGTAATGCTTGTACCGACTTGTTTGTAATCTCGATAAGAGGATTAGATTTTTGTTGTGTTATCGACCTTATTGATTTGTATTTAAGTTCAATGAAGTTGTTTTGTTTAGAGTTGGCAAGAATTGACAGAAATCAGTTGAGTGTGTGGTTGTCGAACCAGAGAATGAGTCTGCAATTTGAGTAAAGGCACATAGAAGCTTAAATGTATCTGATCAAGAAAATGTAGTGTTATTCAGACAGATCAAGAAACTCTTGTTTTTTTCTAACAATTATAGTAGGCTTGGAATCCCTTAACCAGGTAAGCTCTAACAAAATTGATTACTTATTAAATCCTCTTACAAGGTGGTCCATTAGATTGGATTTTCAAATACTCTACTGAGGTTACTCCTTATAGGGTATTTGCTTCTAACAAGGCATTTATAGTCAATCCCTTAACTGGGTGATTCCTAACAGGATCAGTTCTTAATAAGACTTTTGTAAAAGCTTTAACAAACTTGACTCCTAACAAGGTGAACTTCAGAAGAGTTCAGATATTATCTTGTGAGTCTCATCTCACCGTGGTTTTTACCTATTTGGGTTTTCCACATATAAATACTTGTGTCATGTGGTGAATATTTTTGTGGTTATGATCTTATTGTTGATCTGATTAACTATTTCTAATAAGGTATGATAACCAAAAGCATTGAGAAGTGAAGTTTGTATCAGTTTTTCTATTTACTTATTCACCCGCCCCCCCTCTCAATAATCTACCGGATACTTATTATTTCATCATACCATTAGTGGGTTACCAAGAAGCTCCTTAAAGCATAAGATCTTAAAGAAAAATAAAACTTGGCATCCAAGATTGATATCCCTCCTTCTAAATGTCTTCAACCTTTCAAATCCATTTTGGGTCCTTATGCCCCAAAATTCATAGCCACTCCTCCATCCAAATTTCACTTTTCCTCCATCCCTCCACCACCCCTCAATATGTGTGCCAATGTTGATCTTGATTGTATTTCCACCCTTCCATCCCTCTTATCCAATACTTTGCATAAGTCCTTATACTAGTTCCATTTTCTCACCCATTTCATTTTCATTCCATTATCTTAGCAATGTATTTGATCATACCATCAACAACCATGCTCTGTTATTGCATATCTTTCAAGAGTATCTTCCAAAGAATAAGACACTTGATTCCTTCCTCCATGTCCTATCATGCATCCATTATCTTCCACAAAAAAATGGGGGAGAAGAAAAAAGAAACAAAAATAGTAAAGAGAAATAATTTGTCCACTAATGAAAACTTGGCAAATAGGTGCCTTGGGAAAGTACCATGATGAAACCTAGCAAATAGGCATCATGTGTAATCCTTCATCTTCTTGCAATCCATACTTGGAGGTAGCTTCCATTCATGATATTCAAGCACATCCTATCCATTGTGTTTATCATTTTCCTTCATCCCTCATATTTTTTATCCTATCTATATCCATATTCCCTTTTCAACCTTTGATCTTAGCAAGGCTAACAATCTTCCCGAGAATCATACATCTTATCTACTTCACCTTGTCCATGTCCCTTTTCTCCATATTGCTTCCCTTATGACACCCTTATCCTATCTATATCTTTGGTCATGTTCCTATGCTACTCAAGGATATCAAAAAGTGATTAGAGTGGTCAGGATGGTTCATGGTCTTTTTTTTTTATCTTCTATTTGTGGCATATTTTCATTATGTTATGAAACAAGTATGTTTTGGGTGTTTGTGTTGGTACATTCACTTTTTGACTATCACACATACCTTGACCTTTAACATACAATCAATATTTCAGAACAAATTAAAACATTCCTTGTCTTTAATATGTTTATACTACAATGGGATTGTTGGAATCAATGAACACTGAGAAGGGGGGGTGAATAGTGTTCTACAGTTCACAATTTTTTTTAAATGATTCTTACACCACTGGATGCATAAGAATGAAAGTAAATTGCAAAAACATAAACCAATCAACCACAAAACCATAACACTAGAATTTTGACGTGGAAACTCAAAAAGGGAAAAACCACGATGGGATTTGAACCCATAATATTATTATACTTTGATCAGGAGTATGACAATATTACAAAAAGGGGAATGCACTTGCATTCAGGCATACTACCTAGAGCTTACTGCTCAAATAAAAAAGAGGCATACAACCCAGATAAATCACTATCCTACAAATGATTAAAAAATATTATAATAGTGTCTAAACTGAAGAATGGCATCTACCAATGCCAAATAGTAGTTCCGGTTAAGCACAATCTGACTGTCTTCCTCTGTTCTTCTTATTTGCCTTGTTCTGCTACACAGTCATATAACGAAGCACCAAATCTGCATATTGATGCTCATTCACATATCTACCACCTATCTTCCATACCAAAATGATCATACAAGTCGATCTTATATATCCGCATCAACAAAATAGATCGATTCCCATGTCGGCTTCCAAAAATCACATAACACACAACATGAAACATGTAACTAACAAGTCAGCTCAATCCATCTAGAAATCCATATGTGGACCTAAACAAGATGATAAAAAGATTCACATATGTCAACCCAATCTCCTTGAACTCGAAACCAATCACCAAAATCATCCCAAGGATTTTGGATCACACATTACACCAAAATAACTATGTTCTTCCTAAATTACTAGATACCAGACCTTGAATCTCTCTCATGAATCAACACCGAATATTAGGATTACAAAATAATCTTCCTCAAACCTCAAATCATCTACCTCTATTACTGCAACCAAAATTACACAACCAAAATCAAGATATGCACACTATACTCATACTCTATCAGTTATTGTATTCCACCTTCCAGACTTATGCCAAATGATAATATAACTTTCAGTAAATCAAATCTACATGTACTGGATATGATTTATGAATTGAGTTGCCATCAATGATAAATCCTAAGCATTTCTCATGCATCAACTTTTACTGGAATACTGTCTCTTGCCAAAAATCTCCCCCTTTGGCATTGATGGCAACACTATGAAAAATGACATTGTACACTCAAAGCTGCAAAACTTCAAAACTTCAAAAATAATCAAGACTCAACAAGCTCAACAAGCTCCCCCTTAGGATTTTTCCATGCCCAAACTTTTGGGCAAACAACGGAACAACAATTTTTTTTCAACAACATAAACTCGCAAAATAGTCTACATTAAAATGAAATCAGTTAAGTTTTGTCTTAACGAAGATGTAAGTAGAATTGTTTACTAGGATTGGAATAGTTAACTCACTCACATAAGTGACATTAATTAATGAAGATTAATCATTCCCTAAGAGGGTCCTCGCAATTTAATTAGTTAGTTTATTTAACCTAATTAAATTGCCGCTATTAAAGTCGAGGGAAAGTTCAATATCTAAATTGTATTTAAATTATTCTGGGCTAATTGAATAATGATACGGATATCTTAAATCTAAAATTTAATTAATCGAGTGCATGCAAAATTCCTGATTCATATTTAGCCAATAAGCTTTCAAAATTAATAATGTTATTTGCCAAATAAATAATTTATACTATAGCCAAGTTTAATTTCCCCCTAAACCTTCAAATTTGATGATTAAATAATCTGGCCCACATTGGCCTCATAGGTTAAAAAATTCATTTAAAATAATTAATAATTCTCATTTACAAATTTCCTCCAAATTAAATTTAACTTGACATCCATATTTAATTAAATACAAAAATTATCTAAGAAATTTCTTTATTAAAATTCCTTGATAAAATTATGTCAATAATGCGATATGAGAACTTATATAAAATTTAATAAAATTAAATTAAATAGGTTTTCACTTAACCTCATATATATGTATGTATGTATGTATGTATGTATGTATGTATGTATGTATGTATGTATGTATGTATGTAAAAATATAGCATATATATAAATTATATACATATAAACAATTTGGATGAACAAATCTATATTTAAACCTATTTATACATGTATATTTCTTTAATAAAATGAACCAACTATGCCCATTAAAGTTTACAATGCAACTTACAAATAACCCTAAATTTTAAGTTATAATTTAAAAACTTAATTCAAATCTCCCTCTCATTTTTTACATACAAACCCTAACCCGAATATGGGCTAGGGTTGCATTTCTATTATACTTTGTTATTTAAATGCTAACCCTAACCTGAAATTGGGTTAGGGTTGCACTTTTAGCATCAAGTATTCTCCTCCTTTTTCTTTTTTTTTTTTACCCTAACCTGAAATGGGGTTAGGGTTTGATATATATATATATATATATATATATATTCTTTGTGTGTGTGTGTTATGCAGGTCTGAAGACCATGAGGCGGCGACCAAATGAAGGAACGGAGGCCGAGTGGAGGTCAAAGTTCACAGTGCGAGGCTCCCCCAGACGCCACTATGACTACCCACAGCGGCGGCCGGTGCCGCCCACTATGGGCACCCACAGTGGCGGCCGGTGTCATCCACTGTGCGTACACACAGTGGCAGCATTTCCCGTACCGCCCACTGTGTGTAAACACAGTGGTTCAACCTTTAGGGATGATACTCCCTGCTTTGGTTTTTGTTTATATGTATATATTTTTTGAAATATTTAAAATATTTTTTGTGCATTTATATATATATATATATATATATATATGTATATATATATATTCATATCAATCTCTTAGGGTTAGAATCTTTTTTTTTGTCTCTTTTCCTAAAAGGAAATTTAGACATTAATATGCAGGAATGTTAAAAATGTACAGGCAACCCATAGATAGATACAATTTTGTATATGTTGTTTTTTTCTGAAATGATTTATTTAACATAAATAGATTAACTTATACCCTCACTGTCTAAGACTAAATCTGCATATATTTTTCTTTTTGTTTTTTAAAACAGCAATACATTTTATGACAGTAATGATAGCAGCAAGCAAAAAAATCTTTAAATAGGTTTTATTATTATATTTTTTTTTATAGAAGTAAGGACTGTATATATCTATTGCATACTGGGATAAATGCATTTCTAATTTGCTTTCTATGCCATAAAGTCATTTATAGAAAGAGATTAAATTTATCTACTTTACCTTTTTGTTTTCTCCTTTCTTTTTTTATTTATTAGGAAAATAACAGTAGTAAATACAAATGCAACAACATATAAATAGTACAGAAAATACTTATAACTTTAACATAACATTTTCTATATTTCCCTTTTTTATTCTTTATATAACTTGCAGAGATAAATAAATAACAAATTTTAGTTTAAGATAGAATTAAATAAAAATAATAGCAGCATAATACATTACAGAATTTCATCAAATGCTTTTCTTATAAGAATGTTGAACACAAGTTGCCAACTTTAACAAATGGGTAACATACCCAATTAGTCTCTGATTCCTAATAAATGAGGACTTAACTAAATAGACACATTTATTTTTTTCAAATAAATACAACAATTACATTCATATTTCTTTCTGCAACTACAACAAATCAGCAACACCCTAGCTTTCTTTCTTTTTTTTTTCTTTCCTCTTTCCAAGCAACCTGCATACAAAACATAAGGCTATGACCATGGGGTGCTCACCTCCCAGCCTAGGCTTACTAGAATCCATCCCCGAGCTTGGCAAACCAAGTCCTAGACGGGTTACACTCAAGAAAACACAACCAAGCAAGGGAAAAAATACAACAAACACATTGCCATCCCAAAGCTGAAACTTCATCACATAATGTGATGTTTTACAAGAGTGGAAGTGGACCAAGTACCTTTGAGGAGATCTGCCAGATAGTAACTCACAACCAACTCATGGCATCCAAGAACACAACAAAAATCATCTTAACCCCCATATCCTTATGACCCCCAAAGGCATACATGCCATATTTTCTCCCCTTATGACCCCCGAATGCATAAACAAAACTATGCAGCAAGGGTCACATGGACAAACCCTTGAGATCACTCTCATGATGATAGGCTCTCACTCTAAGGCTATCAAACTCTTTCCACCCCCAAGACCATTTTTCCCTCCCAAGGGTAAGATGGCCTTGGATACTCCCAAAACACAATAAAATGCAAAACAAAAGAAAAGGAAAGAACCACATAAAAACTTTCACAAATACAATACAAAGAAAGATACAATATTTACATTCAAGTATCTCTACAAATAGATTTTAACATACAAGTAAGATAATGCACCTACCTTGAATCTGCCAAGGGTATTCTAGGGATAGCTTGGAGAAGAGCAGCCTAATCCACAAATCTTTTCTGCAACACTTAGCCAAAATTCTTATTCCAAAACTGGTTTTTTTTCAAAATTCTAGATCTCCAAAGATGAAGAGTGGGTGATTAACTCACTAAGTCTGAATCTCTAGCCTAAGAAGGCTTCTCTCACTCCTTCCAACCTCTTGGATAGAGTGAGAGACTCCCATTGGTTGGTCTTCCCTAGGTCTTACACACTCCCTAACCAAGTCACCTCAAGAAGAGGAATGAAATGGGGAAGAGGAATAATACCTACCAAGAAGGTTATCTAACCAAGGATGGCACTCCTAAAGATGAAATTCGACCATCTAGGAAAACACACTTTTTTGGGTGGTTAAACAAGCCCTAGGGGAAAGACACATGGCCAAATTTGGCCCTCACCCATAGGTACCCCATGAGGCCCAATAAAAATGCCCCAAAATTGACTCTAGGAGTTGATTTAACCCTTTGAAAGTCCACCTAAAGTTAACCTATGGGTCAACTCTTAGTTGACCCTCCTTATGGCTCACTATCCTAGATTTCTTGGAATCTTCAAGGATAATTAGGAGATATAACAATTAAACAAAAATAACATGACAATTTCCAACACAACATACAACATATGTGTCCAGTGACACTACAAATATAATTCCACATCACAATTACACACATGGCAATTGTCCCTCGAATGATTTAAACAATTTAATAAATACAATTTACACACATGAAAACAATTATGTTTACAAATAAAATACAATACATACGAGGTGTTGTATCTTCAAGTAGACAACCCCTGGTTTTACGAATGTACATAGGCCTAGGCTTGATTCTCCATAATATTTCCATGGTCACATGGATAATTTCCTGTGCATCTCAATTTAAACATTAGTAGTTTCCAATATCCTCATATAATATTAAATACGTAATTAAGAATACAATTCAATCACTCTGCATAGAACTGACATTATACAATACAATTTACCACATATCAAAGCAATTCACATAAGCAATTCATCATAATCCTCATAATTTAATCCATTCATAAGATATGCAATCATATTTCTAGCATCATAATAAAGTCTTGCAAATCAAATAATGACATACATCATCTCAATGTTATCCTATTCTAGAATCATATAAAATTCTATATCCACAAAGTATAGAAATGAAGCATCAATATATCAATGTTATCAAATTCTTGTGATCATATAAAGTTCTATATCCATAATGCATAAAAGTAAAGCATCCATAATAGTTCCAACATGAAAATCACTGAAATGCTAGGATAGGTTGGGGTAGGGCCTCACACCCTCCCCCTCTAGGCATGAACTTCCTCCTAGAGTTCATCAAAAAGTTGAGGGTACTATGATCTCATACTTGCTGCATCCTCCCATGAAGCTATAACCTCATTATAGCAATCTCATTGGACCCTAACCTGGTCCAGCTCTCAACCTTGAAGGGCCAACGTCCAGCAAGCCAAAATGCGAATGGGCTCCAAAGCTAGCTGCCCATCCAACTCCACCTGCAAGTCATCCCAATCTAAAATATGAGACTCATCATAGATATACTTCCTCAAAATTGATACATGAAACACATCGTGGATACGTGACAAGATAGGTGGCAAAGCTAGGTGATAAGCAACTAGTCCTATCCTGTCATGCCCAAACTTTTGGGCACAAACGGAATAATTTTTTTTTTTTAAATATGTAACTTAGTACGACTGTCTTAATTAAATTAATGCAAGCTAGTTCGGTCTTAACTATGTTCTAATTAAATCAGGCAACTAAATTAATGAGGCAATAAATAATCTATGTTATAAGCGAGCTAATATTTCCCCAAAATAGTGATCATTACTCTTCTATTAAATAATTAAACTCTCTAGCATGTAATCTCAAACTAAACATATAATTTCTAAATTTAATTGATAGAGGAAAATAATAATTTCCTATAGTTCCTTAACTTCTTAGGGTCTAAAATTATCTCACCCTAACTCTTTGATTAAATAAATTTATTAAATCGATTATTCATAAATTTTTTTAAAAAAGTCCAATAATTTTCAAAATAAAGGGGGCCAGCATGGTCAATTTAATCCCCTAAAGTTTACCCTCCCAAGAGTATAAAATCTCTTCTCTTTTTTTTTATACTTTATTGAAATGCTCCTACATTTATTAATAATTTAAAAAAAAAGACATTACTTAGCTTTATAATTAACTATTTGATCCCAAATGAATGTAATAATTAAACCACACATATATATAAAATACTCATATATATATATATATATATATATATATATATATATATATTTATCTATATCTTTATACATGAGTTTATGAATATATTTCCAAAGGAAGGTGGGGTCTTTATTTTATTCAATTATTCAACCTCCCCTTCCATACACTCCTAACACACACATACCCATTTTGAATCCTATGTGTGTTTGCCCTAACCCGAAACTAGGTTTAGGGCGAATTAGCTAACATCTTTTATTCCCCCTTTTTTTTTGTGTGTGTGTGCTAGGTGTGTGTATCTCCTTTATTCCCCTTCTTTGTTAAAAAAAAACAAGATGCATTTATATATATATATATATATATATATATATATATATATATATATATATAACCCCCTTCTTTGTTAGGAATATTAACATGAAATACATCACTGTGTATATTTTTTTTTGTTTATAAACAGAAATATCAGAATGTAAATAAATTTTTTATATATATATATATATATATATATATATATATATATATATATATATATATATATATAACCCCCTTCTTTGTTAGGAATATTAACATGAAATACATCACTGTGTATATTTTTTTTTGTTTATAAACAGAAATATCAAAATTTAAATATATATATATATATATATATATATAGCTACTTTTTCCTTATCTATAACCTATATAGGCTTTCTTGTTGAGTTAATATTATTTTGTGTATCTCTAAATTGCATGCAAGGATTTCCTAATAAATTTTTTTTTTTTTTTCTTTATAACAAAAATACTAAAACTAAATGCTAAATGTTTTTTTTTTGAAGAGAAATAGACTTCTATAATAGGATTTATTTTCTGCACTAAATGGGTAAAGTAAATGACTGGTTTAATTATTTGCAGCAACATTAATATGACTAAATGAACATGTAGATACAGAAATAAATTCTCATTTGTCAAATAAACATAAATGCTCAACATCTTTTTTTTTTAAGTTTTAAATACAACTAAATCATTTCCTCTTCCTTTTTGCAAAACTAACCAAGTAGGAGAAATATTTATTTTTCTTTAGCAAATGTAAATACGAGGTATATATGAATACAAATGGGTTTGGAAATAAAACAACAACATTTTCCATTACATTCCTTTTCTTTTTGGAAAATAACTACAACAACACCTCTTTCTTTTTACAAGCTAATATTGAATACATATTCTTCTTTTCTTGTAAATAAACACAACATAGCTCACTTTTTTTTTTTTACAAACTTCAATAGTAAATACAATTGTCTTTTAAACTTTTCTGCAACATAAAACAGCAACTAGGCTCTTATTTCTTTCTTCTCCCATCCAAGCAACCTGCAACAAAAACACAACTTGACCATGGAGAGCTCACCTCCCAGCCTAGACTTACTAGAAGCCACCCCCGAGCTTGGAGAACCAAGCACTAGATGGGTTACAAGCAAGCAAACAACACAACAAATAGGCATACACTCAACAAACATCTTCCCATCCCAAGCTACACTTCACCACACTTTGTGATGATCATTCCACGGGTGGAAGTGGACCAAGTACCATTGGGGAGATTGCAAGCCAAAACACAACTCAAGCCACCTCATGGCAATGCAAATGCAACAAAATACATCCACATACCTTATGCCCCCCCAAAGGCTCAAGGCCATATTTTCTCCCCTTATGACCCCCAAATGCATACACAAGGCTATGCAGCAAGGGTCACAAAGGACACCCTTGAGATCACTCTCCATAAGGAGAGCCTCTCACCCAAGGCTTTCATACTCCTTCCACCCCAAGACCATCCTACTTCCCAAGAGTAGGAGATCTTGGACACTCCCAAAAAACAAACAAGAACACATAAACAAAACATAGAAATGAAAACTACACATTTTTTTTTCTTCTCCAACAACAATTTACATAAACACATCTTTTCCACAAGCATTTCTTTCCTTCAACAAAACAACATAACAAACATAAACAACATAATTAAGAGGAGATAAAAACCAACCTTATTCTGCCAATAGGTATGCTAGATTTAGTTGGGGATGAGCTGCCCAATTCCACACAAACTTTTTCTCCAATCTTTTTCCAAAAATCCTATTCTACTACTAATTTCAAAACAAAAGCATAATCTCCAAAAAATGGAGAGTGGGTGATTACTCACTAAGTCTCCAATTCTTGCCTAAGAAGGCCTCTCACACACTTCCCAACCCCTTGGGTGAGGTGAGAGTTCCCATTGGTTGCTCTTCCCAAACTCTTACACATTACTAAAACTGGAAAGGGAAAAGGTGAGAGAAGATGGGGAAGAGAGTTTGACATCAAAAGGGAAGGTTGTCTATCCTAGGAGGAACTTTCTAAGTTGAATTTTCGTTCACCTTGGAAACACCACTTTTTGAGGTGACTAAACAGTCACATGGGAGAAGTCACATGTTTCAAAGCACCCCTAACCCATAGGTATACCCTTTGGACCTTTGGAAAAGCCTTAAAACTGACCCTAGGAGTCCATTTAACCCTTTGAAAACCCAACTGAAGTTTACCTACGGGTCAAACCTGAGTTGACCACTCCCAAGACTCCCTACCCAAGGCAAATTTGGGACCACACTCATGTTTTTGAATGGCTTTGGTAGAAACAAAACTCCCTCCAAGAGACAAGTCAAAACCAATGACACTAATCAACACATGTGTCAAGTGACACAGTAAAAAATACAATATAAAAAATCACACATGGAATTTGTCTCTTGTAGGATTACACATATACATAGAAATTAATTTTAACACTCAAGCATCATACACTTCACAAATAAAATACATTACAAATGGGGTGTTGTCTCTCCAAAAAGACAACTCCCGGCTTAACAAACGTACATTGGTCTAGGTTTGGTTCTCCATAGAAATTCCATGGTCACATGGATAATTTTCCTGCGCATCTCAATTAACACATTAGTAATTCCAAATAATCACAATTATACATAATCAAATACATGGATTTCATTGCACATCAAACACTTCATACATTGGCAACAATAATTCAATATCTCTTTCAATTAAATTCGATTTCACATAAGCAATTAACATAATTCTCAAAATTGAACCATTCATAAAATAAGCATCATTTTTCTATCATCAAAATGAAGTCCTGCAATTCCAATAATGACATTCACCATTTCAAAATAATTCTATTCTAGCAACATGTAAAGTTTCATAATCATCAAGCATAAAATAAAGCATCAACATATGTCAATGTGATCCAAATCATGGAATCATATAAGTTCTAAATCCATAAAGCATAAAATAAAGCATCTATAATAGTCTCAATATGCAAATAACTGAAAATGTCAAACTGAGTCAGGGTAGGGCCTCACATATCCTCTCAAGGATCTAAAAAGGTCTGACAAAGTGAGGTGTGAGCTTAGAACCCTTTCCATAATGGATTGGACTCTTATGTGGCCACACTCTCAAAAAAACTCTGTCCCCAACCATCTAACTCCAGTTTGTCCTCTTTGCATCTACATACTTCTTCTACCTATCCTGTGCCTCTCTAAGGCACTATCTAATCAAAATTATCTGCTGCTCCATATCACAAACCATTTCAGGACTTGTGGCCACTCTATCCTCAATATGGTCCCAACTCGAAGGTGTCTTGCAAGGTCTGCCATACAAAGCCTAAAAAGGTGGCATCCCCAAAGAAGTGTGATGCCCATTATTATAGGCAAACTCTACTAAATGAAGGTACTCCTCCCATCTGGTCTGATGATGCATGACATACATGCGGAACATATCCTCTAACACCTGGTTAACCCACTCTATCTATCCATCTATTTCTGGATGATAGGTTGTGCTGAAATTGAGCTTGGTGTCCATTGTTGTGTGTAATGCCTTCCAAAAGGAAGAAGTGAAGATGGAATCCCTATCAGAAATAACCTTATGTGGAACACCATGAAGCCTGACAATGTCTCGCAAGAACACCTGTGCCACTGCTGGTGTTGTGAAGGTACTCCGAACTAGTGAGAAGTGGGCCACTTTGGTCAACTTGTCAACTATCACCAAGATAACATCATGGCGACAAGATGACATGGGAAGACCAATGATGAAATCCATGGATATAGTATCCCACTTCCACTCTGGTATAGCATGAGACTAAAGCAACCCACCTAAGTGGCAGTGCTACGCCTTGACTCTCTAACACTCAAGGCATCGGGTTACTAATTCAGCAATAAGCTGCTGCATACCTGGCCAATGATATAATTGCCTCAAGTCTACATGCATCTTCTTAACCCCGGGATGCATTGCATAAGGAGCTCTATGAGCCTCCATGATAATGAACTCTTGCAATACCCTGGGAGAAGGTACATAGATGTGCCCTCTATGTCATAATAGTCCATCGGACTCTAAAGAGTAATCCACATACTTCCCCTCTAGGGTCTCTTGAGATCGAATCCTCTGACAAACCTCTAGGTACCATCCATCCTCTGGCAACCGCTGCAATATACAGTCTCTCAAATCTGTTCTCATAGATATGGAGTATACCTCATGTCATCTCCTACTCAAGGCATCTGCAACTACGTTCTCTTTCCCCTTGATGTAGTGGACATCAAAATCATACTCGCATAGGAATTCCATCCATCTCCTCTAACGAGCATTAAGATTAGGCTGGGTGAAGATGTACTGCAAACTCTGATGGTTTGAATGAAGCTCGAAGTGATGACCCAAAAGGAAGTGTCTCCACCTCACAAGTGCATGTACTACTGCTACAAGCTCTAGGTCATGCGTAGGGTAGTTAAGCTTGTGAGTCTTAAGTTTCCTAGACTCGTACGCTATAACTCTACCCTCCTGCATAAGGACTGCTCCTAATCCATCCAAGGAAGAATCCATGCATACCATGAAATCAACCATGGGGTCTGGCATAATGAGAATAGGTGCACTAGTGAATGCCCTTTTCAAATCCTGAAAAGCCCTCTCACACTTCTCTGTCCACTCGAATTTCTTTCACTTTCGCTGGAGGGATGTGATGGGGTGTGCAACTCTAGAAAATCCCTAAACAAAGCGTCTGTAGTACCCTGCTAGATCCATGAAGCTCCTAACCTCTATCACACTAGCTGGCACTGGCCAATCCATAATAGCTCTGATCTTTGATGGGTCAACTGAGATCCCATCACTGGATATAACATGCCCAAGGTACTTGACCTCTGATCTAAAGAAAGCACACTTTAACAAACTACCGAACAACTGGTTGTCCCTCAAACACTGCAAAACCTACCTCAAATGCTCCTCATGCTCCTTCTCATTCTGAGAATATATCAATATGTCATCAAGGAACACAATTACAAATCGGTAGTGGAAAGTGTGGAATACCCCATTCATGAGACTCATGAATACAGCTGGAGCATTCTTAAGACTGAATGGGACCACAGTGAACTCATAGTGGTCATATCTGGTATGAAACACGGTCTTGTGGATATCACTCTCCACAATCCTCAACTGATGATACCTTGACTTCAGATCAATTTTGGAAAACACTTTATCACTTTGAAGCTGATCAAACAAGTCATCGATCCTAGGCAAGGGATAATAGTTCTTGATGGTTACTTTGTTCAGTTGCTTGTAATCCATGCATAACCGAAGGGACCCATCCTTCTTCTTCATGAAGATGACTGGTGTGCCCCAAGGGGAGATGCTAGGATGAATGTGACCCTTCTCTAAGAGTTCCTCTAGCTGCATCTTGAGTTTATTAAGCTCATGTGTGGTCATCCTATAAGGTGCTCTCGAAACTGGCTCGACTCCTAGTACCAGATATATGTGGAAGTCAATCTCTCTGCTAGGTGGCATACTAGGTAGCTCAGGTGGAAACACATCTACAAATGCCTCAAGGATGGGATGATCATCTAGGGAAGGTTCCCTCTCATTTTCTTCCTCTTTATCACTGATGGTGATAGCAAACAACTGGCATCCCTTTTGCATGCTCCGCTTAAGCTGCATAGCGAAAATCATACGAAGAGACACGGATCTCTGAATCCCAGTGATTACTAAAGGAGCACCATGATCATCCTCACACTCGATCTTTTTCAGGCGACAATCCATCTTGGCTCTATGGGCATAAAGCCAATCCATGCCAAGTATGATGCCATAAGATCTGAGTGGTGTAACTCTAAGGTCTACTAAGGTGGTGGTATTACCAATCTAGAGCAAGCATCCGCTAACCTCCAAATCCATTGACACTCTAGCCCCTGATGCTAACTCCACTTCCCAATTGACACCTTGCCTAACTGCCACTAGCCCGCAACACTCCACAACCAATGGAGATATAAAGGATTCAGTCGCTCCTGAGTCAAATAATATAGAAATACCGATACCTCTAATAATACCTATAGCCTCAATGATTGTGGCCTAGTGCTCTTCCTAGCGGTTGTCAACCGCTATGAAGACCCTATGGGACTTGCCCATATCTCCAACTGTAGGCTTTGATGCTGCCATCCTCTGACTACCTACCATCTGACCCTGCGGGCACTCTTTCGCCATGTGCCCCATGGCTCCACATGTGAAACAAGCACCGCGTGCCTGAAACTGGGCACCCTGAGGCCTAGAGAAAGGCTACCCACCTGTCCTACTCGAACCACTATACCCACCCCTGGAGGACTGTTGAGTCTGTGCCGGAGGTGTGTATGTACTGTGTTCTCTCTGGTCACGTCTAGGACCCTGTGACTACCATAGCTTGGGCTTAAATCCCTACTATCCCTGAGGGGGCCTCTGCCTCTGACTCTGCTGTGACTGCTATGGTGGAGGGGGTTTATAGGACCCTGATGTATTTCTGTGGTTGCCTTTCCAATAGGGTTTCTAAAACCTGAAAGACTGGGGTGTCGAGTTTCGGTTCTGAAACTGATCCCTCGTGTCCTGTGGCCTGACCTGAATCTCCTTGACTATCAAGGCCTTCTCCATGACAACCTGAAGTCTCCTTGGAGCGGCCATCCTCACCGGTCCTGCTATCCTGACATTAAGCCCCTTGATAAAATGGTTGATGAGAAGCTTCTCATCCTTCAAGTAGTCTACATAAGGTAGGAGCTCAATGAACTTGCTCTTGTACTAGGTCACTGAGAGACCCTTTTGCTAGAGGTCATGGAACTCATCTATCATATGCTGCCTAAAGTTCTCTGATGGGTATCTCTCCCTAAACCTCTCTATGAAGATATCCCATGTGAGGGTATCTGCAGCTAGATCACACTTGTATTCCTCCTATCTCCACCATGTGGAGGTCCTCACTCTCAAAAGGTGGACTACAACTCGTGCCTTTATATTGCTTTCATAAGAACGCAATGTGAAGCACCGATCTAGGCTCAAAAGCCAAGCCTCAGCTTCTACCCCATCGGTAGATCCCCCAAAAGATGATGGTTGGAGTCGCAAAACGTCTCTGATCAGATCCCCTGGTTCTCGACGTGTCCTCTCAATATAAACAGGTGCGGCTACTAGAGGTGGTCTAGGTAGATGAACAGACTCAAGATCATGCTCAGCCTAGCCCTCTAAGGAATTAGGAGGTGGACTCCTACTCCATTCCCTATCTGCTGATCTAAGGCTCCCTGAGTTCTGGTTTTCTGCATGACAGTCAACTGCCGAAAGCCTATCCTGCACTATCCCAATCAGGTTCTAAAGTGCTAATAAGATGTCTCGGTTTGGGTCAACCAGTGGTTCGAGAGGGGTCTCTGGGTTCCCTTCTGGAACTGGTTCCTCCCTATCAACATCTTCACATGCCATACGCATATGCTTAGGACCCCTTCTGCGCTTGCGAGCTTGTCGCATAGTCGGAGGCATCCTTAAGAGAAAATCAAATCAAATAAAATAAATAAATAATTTTTGGGGAAAAATTAAATTAATTAAATAATTAAAGAGAAATGTAATGGAGAAAGGTTACTAGTGTTGGAAACCTTGCTCTGATACCAAAATGTCATGCCCAAACTTTTGGGCAAAAAATAGAACAACAATTTTTTTTTGAACATAAACTCGCAAAATAGTCTACATTAAAATGAAATCAGTTGAGTTTTGTCTTAACTAAGATGTAAGTAGAATTGTTTACTAGGATTGGAATAGTTAACTCACTCACACAAGTGACATTAATTAATGAAGATTAATCATTCCCTAAGAGGGTCCTCGCAATTTAATTAGTTAATTTATTTAATCTAATTAAATTGCTGCTAATTAAAGTCAAGGGAAAGTTAAATATCTAAATTGTATTTAAATTATTTCTGACTAATTGAATAATGATGCAAATATCTTAAATCTAAAATTTAATTAATCGAGTGCATGCAAAATTCTTGATTCATATTTAGCCAATAAGGTTTCAAAATTAATAATGTTATTTGCCAAATAAATCTAATTTATACTATAGCCAAGTTTAATTTCCCCCTAAACCTTCAAATTTGACGATTAAATAATTTGGCCCACATTGGCCTCATAGGTAAAAAAATTCATTTAAAATAATTAATAATTCTCATTTACAAATTTCTCCCAAATTCAATTTAACTTGACGTCCATATTTAATTAAATACAAAAATTATCTAAGAAATATCCTTATTAAAATTCCTTGATAAAATTACATCAATAATGCGATATGAGAACTTATATAAAAATTAATAAAATTAAATTAAATAGGTTTTCACTTAACCTCAAATATATATATTTGTATATATACCTATATGTAAAAATATAGCATATATATAAATTATATACATATAAACAATTTGGATGAACAAATCTATATTTAAACCTATTTATACATATATATTTCTTTAATAAAATGAACCAACTATGCCCATTAAATTTTACAATGCAACTTACAAATAACCCTAGATTTTAAGTTTTTAATTTAAAAACTTAATTCAAATCTCCCTCTCATATTTTACATACAAACCCTAACCTGAATATGGGCTAGGGTTGCATTTCTATTATGCTTTGTTATTTAAATGTTAACCCTAACCCAAAATTGGGTTAGGGTTGCATTTTTAGCATCAAATATACTCCTTTTTTTTTTTTTACCCTAACCTGAAACGGGGTTAGGGTTTGTTATATATATATATATATATATATATATATTTGTGTGTGTGTGTATACTGTGTGTGTTATGCAGGTTCAAAGGCCATGAGGCGACGAACGAAAGAAGGGGCGGAGGCCGAGTGGAGGTTGGATTTCATAGTGTGGGGCTCCCCGGACACCACTATGACTACCCAGAGCGACGACTGATGCAATCCACTGTGTGTAAACGCAGTGGCAGCCGGTGTCGTCCACTATGTGTAAACAAAGTCGTGGCCCGGGGCCGTCCACTGTGTCTACCCACGGTGGCGGCACCTCTTGCGCCGCCCACTATGTGTAAACACAGTGGCTGGGCCTTTAGGGATGGTACTCCCCCCTTTGGTTTTTGCTTATATATTTTTTTTGAAATATTTAAAATATATATATATATCAATCTCTTAGGGTTAGAATCTTTTTTTTTTGTCTCTTTTCCTAAAAAAAAATTCAGACATTAACATGAAGGAATGTTAAAAATGTACAGGTAGCCCATAGATAGATAATTTTGTATATTTTATTTTTCTGAAATGATTTATTTAACATAAATAGATTAACTTATACCCTCACTGTCTAAGACTAAATCTGCATATATATATATATATATATATTTTAAAAATAGCAATACATTTTATGACAGTAATGATAGCAGCAAGCAAAAAAAAAATTTAAATAGGTTTTACTATTTATTTTTTTTTAATAGATGTAAGGAATGTATATATCTATTGCATACTGTGATAAATACATTTCTAATTTACTTTATATGCCATAAAGTCATTTATAGAAAGAGATTAAATTTATCTACTTTAGCTTTCTGTTTTCTCCTTTCTTTTTTTTTTATTAGGAAAAAGACAGTAGTTAATACAAATGCAGCAGCATATAAACAGTATAGAAAATACTTATAACTTTAACATAACATTTTCTGCATTTCCCTTTTTTATTCTTTATATAACTTGTAGAGATAAATAAATAACAGATTTCAGTTTAAGATAGAATTAAATAAAAATAACAGTAGCATAATATATCACATAATTTAATCAAATGCTCTTCTTATAAGAATGTTGAACACAAGTTGCCAACTTTTACAAATTGGTAAAATACCCAATTAGTTTCTCATTCCTAATAAATGAGGACTTAACTAAATAGACACATTTCTTTCTTTCAAATAAATATAACAATTACATTCATATTTCTTTCTGCAACTACAACAAATCAGCAACCCCCTAGCTTTTTTTTTTTTTTTCTTTCCTCTTTCCAAGCAACCTGCATACAAAACATAAGGTTGTGACCATGGGGTGCTCACCTCCCAGCCTAGGCTTACTAGAAGCCACCCCCAAGCTTCGAGAACTAAGTCCTAGATGGGTTACACTCAAGTAAACACAACCAAGCAAGGGAAAAAACACAACAAACACATTCTCATCCGAAAGCTGAAACTTCATCACATAATGTGATGTTTTACAAGGGTGGAAGTGGACCAAGTACCTTTGAGGAGATCTACTAGATAGTAACTCACAGCCAACTCATGGCATCCAAGAATACAACAAAAATCATCTTAACCCCCATATCCTTATGACCCCCAAAGGCATAGATGCCATATTTTCTCCCCTTATGACCCCTGAATGCATAAACAAAACTATGCATCAAGGGTCACATGGACAAACCCTTGAAATCACTCTCATGATGAGAGCCTCTCACTCTAAGGTTGTCAAACTCCTTCCACCCCCAAGACCATTTTGCCCTCCCAAGGGTAAGATGGCCTTGGATACTCCCAAAACACAATAAAATTCATAACAAAAGAAAAGGAAAGAACCACATAAAAACTTTCACAAATACAATACAAAGAAAGATACAATATTTACATTCAATCATCTCTACAAACAGATTTTAACATACAAGTAAGATAATGCACCTAACTTGAATCTGCCAAGGGTATTCTAGGGATAGCTTGGAGAAGAGCAGCCTAATCCAGAAATCTTTTCTATAACACTTAGCCAAAATTCCTATTCTAAAACTCATTTTTTTTCAAAATTCCAGATCTCCAAAGATGGAGAGTGGGTGATTAACTCACTGAGTCTGAATCTCTAGCCTAAGATGGCTTCCCTCACTCCTTCCAACCTCTTGGATAGAGTGAGAGACTCCCATTGGTTGGTCTTCCCTAGGTCTTACACACTCCCTAAACAAGGTACCTCAAGAAGAGGAATGAAATGGGGAAGAGGAATAACACCTACCAAGAAGGTTATCTAACCAAGGATGACACTCCTAAAGATAAAATTCGACCATCTAGGGAAAACCCACTTTTTGGGTGGTTAAAAAAGCCCTAGGGGAAAGACACATGGCCAAATTTGGCCCTCACCATAGGTAACCCATGAGGCCCAATAAAAATGCCCTAAAAAAGCCTCTAGGAGTTGATTTAACCCTTTGAAAGTCCACCTAAAGTTAACCTGTGGGTCAACTCTTAGTTGACCCTCCTTATGGCTCACTATCCTAGATTTCTTGGAATCTTCAAGGATAATTAGGAGATATAACAATTAAACAAAAATAAATCTCTCCAAAAAGGTGACATGACAATTGACAACACAACATACAACATATGTGTCTAGTGACACTACAAAAATAATTCCACATCATAATTACACACATGGCAATTGTCCCTTGAATGATTTAAACAATTTAATAAATGCAATTTACACACATGAAAACAATTACATTTACAAATAAAATACAATACATACGGGGTGTTGTCTCTCCAAATAGACAACCCCTTGTTTTACGAATGTACATAGGCCTAGGCTTGATTCTCCATAATATTTCCATGGTCATATGGATAATTTCCTATGCATCTCAATTTAAACATTAGTACTTTCCAATAGCCTCATATAATATTAAATACATAATTAAGTATACAATTCAATCACTCTGCATAGAAGTGACATTATACAATACAATTTACCACATATCAAGGCAATTCACATAAGCAATTCATCATAATCCTCATAATTTAATCCATTCATAAGATATGAAACCATATTTCTAGCATCATAATAAAGTCCTGCAAATCAAATAATGATATACATCATCTCAATGTTATCCTATTCTGGATTCATATAAAATTTTATATCCACAAAGCATAGAAATGAAGCATCCATATATTAATGTTATCAAATTCTTGTGATCATATAAAGTTCTATATCCATAATGCATAAAAGTAAAGCATCCATAATAGTTCCAACATGAAAATCACTGAAATGCTAGGATAGGTCTAGGTAGGGCCTCACAAATTTGCACCATTTTTCACTTCGCCCTCTCCTCCTTTGACAACAATGCCAAAGATAGGAATCTGCCAAAAAAAAATTATACAGGGATATATGCAGTGTGTAATATGGTGAAAAGTGATGAGGGGAGATCAAGTGGAAAGCTTTACACCCCTCAAAAGAGGGATGAAAGTTTCACAAAGGATTCCCTTCAATTTTTCACACATGTTACATTTAAAAGAGGGGTTAAATTCATGAGATCCAATCCCAACGGAAAGATATTGAATACTAAGTGAATTGTAGGAAATTTGGAATGTATTAGGAAAGTAAATTAACCCTCTTTTATAATAGACTAGTTGAATAAAGAAAATTTAGACTAAGTGTAGAAATGACAAAGAAACAATTATATCTTGAGATAGAGATGTGGGATGAAGCTGTGCACCTAGAATTAGTAGTAAAATGTTGAGATGAAGCTTTCCTGCAAATCTGAACAAAATTTGTAGGGACCGGGTTGAAGTTGCACACGGTCCTTCAAAAAATCCGTGCGTCGAAAAGGGTTTTTTCATCTCTGGAAATGAAGCCTAAACCTGCAATTACAACTATGCACCTGCAACCTACACATGGAAAAGAGAGGAAAATGTTGTTGGGATTGGGGGTTTTCCTTTAGGTCAAACCCCATTTTAGAATTAGTTAAGTGGTTGAAAAATGCTACAAGTAAATGAAAGGAAATGTCTAAAGTGAATCCACCTCAAGGAGGGGATGTAATTGAAAGGTTGATACCTTTGTAGATGAATTTGCTTGAATGGATATGTGAAATAGGATGTCTTGAATGTTGGTAGAAATCTCCTCTTCAATGGTTGAATCCTTGTCTTGAATTCTTATGATCGACTTTTCTTATCAACTTATGATCCACCTATCAAACTTATGCCAATAGGAGAGGAAGTGTTCCTTATATACTTGCCAATTAGGGGTCTTTAGATAATTTCCCACCTTAGGCCGACATAGGGAAACTTTTCTTGCTCAACAATTGACAAGCTCAATGCAAGATAGGACCAAAGGGGGCCCAAAATAGGGCTAGGACAAGGGTGCCACACCCCTGTCCTAGGGGGATAGGGGCACCACACCCCTTTCCTGCCCTAATTTAGGATAGGCAACAACTAAGAGACAATGTAGAGTGATGGAAAATGCAATTTTTTGATGGCATGAGAATGTTTTGGGTCTTTGATCAAGCTTAGGGATTCATCCTCTAATGCAAAGACCCAAATGCGGTCGAAAATTGCAAGGGTCGCAATTTTATGATGCTACACAGTGACTTACAAAAATTTGAAGATATCAGCAAAAATTGTTTTTAGGGACAACAAGTGGTCATCCTAACCCTTCTTTAGACTCTCTGAAATATTGATCATACCACTGAAAAGATAGATGTGCATCTCTGCTCCTCTGTGATTTTTTGAAATACTCTTATTCAGAGCATCCTGTGCATCTTGTATACTGTTGATCAGTGAATCTATCCAGGGAGTGATAAGGCTTCTTTCTTCTCCCACTCTACCCACAATTATGTCCTTTTCCTAATTTAAACTCTTAATCTTATCTAATATACTCATGAACTGAGTTTCAAAATTGCTAGCAAGAACTGAATGAGGTCCATATAATTAAGATATACTAGCTAGATGGCCTTCACATTCTTTTATTTTCTTATCAATATCAATGATAAACTTAGGCAAAATTACACATGACTTGTATATTTGGCCGCCTTCATCTAATGCATCTTGAATGTTCTTCATAGTAGTTATCAAGATCACCCTACCTCCCTCAATCATCTTTAAAATTGTTCTCAATCTCATAGCATTAAACTGAGTCAAAATTATAGTATCTGTCACTTTTTCCAAAGACACAAGATGAGATTCTACCGTATTTAGCATGCTTCTAATCTTACCAAAGGGAGTATCAGTTGTATCTAGTTTAAAGGATGGAAAAAATTTCTCCATACATCTGTCACCATGGAGATCAACTCTTTATCTTTGGAGTGATGCTTGAGTAAGTCTTCACTTGCCTTTGATTGTGCAAGAGTTGTAAGCTTCAGTGCTTGAACAAGAGAAAGTGTACTCAGATCTATATGCCCTTGAGTGAAAAAATTTGAGTCGGTGTTTACCCTTGTCAGCTATAGTGTCTCTTGCCACTATCACCAGAGCCTAATCATTCTTCTCTTCTCCTTTCTCCTTCTCTATTGCCTCTACACTTGCACCTTTTATAGCACCTTCATCCTCTCCCTTTTCTTCATCAACTTTTCCAATCTCTTCAACTACTTTTTCAAAGTCAAATTCTATTACCGAAGGATTTTGTTCATCTTCACCGGAGTTATCAACCTTAGCAGTATCAGTATCATCTGCAACTTTGGTTTTTTCATTTGACTATACTTCTAGATTGGATTTATCTGTTGTTTGATCTTTCTACACATCAGTAACCTTTGTATGCACTTCAAAAATGGAAGTATCTTGTTACTTCTCTTCTGGTTGAGTGTCATCTTGTGCTAGATTTACATCATATTTGTGCTCTTTCAAAAATTGTCTCAATATTTCTTCGCTCTCTTTAGTTACTTCATCTAATTTATCGAGCATGATTTTATTAACTCTCTTCTTGCTTCTGAACCTATCTTTTGAAATCTTGAGAAATATATCAACTTCAACCTTAGAGATTATAGTTCACTCAAATTAACTACTACATATTCATTTATCCTTTCATCTTCCAAGCTAGCTATATGCCTCCTAGCATCCAAAATTTCATACAATCCCTTATGAATCATAGATGACAGCTCTATCAAGGCTTTGCTATAAACATTCATATATGTGTTGGCATATGTGTAGAGCATGATGACATGATGATATTGTATGTTGTCATTGATGTCAATATGTTGAAATATGAACCGGTATGGTGTAGTAAGCAAACTGGCAAGAGAACCAATATGATGATGTAAACCAGTATTTGTCAAAAAAGTGAAGCGGTATGTTTGTTCAAGGTGAACCAATATGTTGGAATAAGAATGGGCAAATGGAAGTTTTGTATTGGGGTTTCATGACTACCGGTTGGTAGTCTCAGCTTCAGGGTTTCTAGTTGATGCATTCCAAGCTTGTGCAATTCAACCAATGGCATCTTGTGATGAGTTAGCATTATACAAATACTAGATAAGTGTTGCCACATCAGCCTTGTGCACGTGAAGGATTTACTTGAGGATCTTGCATGGAGAGTGATCCTATCTACCTCAGGAATGTGTGAAGTCTTTGTAAATGCTAGAGAATGCATGATGAGTTATCAGCTTCCTAGAGCGACAAAGAATGAACGTTGGACAATGTCTTGAGATCTATTCATGACTATTGTATTAGATGTAGTGTGATTAACAATCAAGATTGAACCAACTAGATTGTAAAACCTTAATGTTTAGGGTTTGAGGTTTATGCTACTGACCTATCTATTTCCTATAAGGTCGATGATGTTTTTTATTTTGTAGTTGTTGGAAAATGGTATGTGTGTATCCCAGTGAGCGATACTTGATTCTTGCCAGACCGGAGAAGTGTGTTGATACCTGCAGAGTGTGATTGCAGAAGAGAAGGAGCTTAAGTGGATCTGCCTTGGCATTGAGTGTTGTTATCAGATCGGTGTATTACCTATTGACCTCTAACCATTTCAATAGTTGGAATATCCCTTAACTGGGTAGCTTTAATAGGCTTTTGTGTAAATCCTTTAACAAGGTGACTCAATTCAATGAGTTCTTCAAATCCTCTTGCGAGGTAACCTTTAATAGGGTTCTAACCTTTAACCAGGTATTTAGCCATCCCTTAACCGGGTGATCCCTAGCAGGATTGGTTCCTAGCAGAACCTATTGTAAAAGTCTCTAACTAGACTAGGCTCCTAACAAAGAGGACTTCAAAAGAGTTCAAGAATAGCTTGTGGGTATTCATCCCCACCGTGGTTTTTTCCAGTTGGGTTTCCACGTGAAAAATCAGTGTGTCATGTGTGATGCTTTTCATGTGATGGTTTAGTGCTTTATATCAAACTGGTAAAATATGTTGAACTATGTAGTCATTATATTTATGATGATAGATTACTTTTTTATGCATAAGGGTGAAGTGGAAATGTGGTATTAGATTGTTTGGAAAGCTAAGGGTTACCAGTTTAAGTCTTTGACATTCTTACTATGTTTTACAAGTAGTAATTTGGTTTAGACCGGTGTTAGTGCTTGTCAGTCAAAGTGCAGTGTTTGCAGTCACATCAGTTTGAGAGAAGTGTTTTTGCCTGTACTGATTCACCCCCCCTCTTAGCACCAGTTTGGTACTAACTATTCATCATTTATTCATCAATTGGTATTAGAGCATCTTCCAGGTCCTTTGTGTTGTAAACTTAACCGCTTGAGGAAAAGATCCTACTCTAATGATGAAGAGGGAAGGTCCAAAGTTCAACAGGGACAACTTTAAAATATGGAAGGACAGAATGAAGATATACATCAAAAGCATGGGTGCTCAACACGGGAGCTATGTTGAGAATTCTTATGTTATCCCTACTAGTACTCTCACTGATGATCAAAAGAGAGAGATTCAGGAGAATGGGCAAGTCATGGAAGCCCTAATCAGCAGTCTATCTGACATTGAGTTTATTGATGTTCAGGATAAACACAATCCCAAAGAAGTATGGGATGCTCTTGAGAATATCTATGGTGGTGATGAGCATGTGAAACAAGCTAAGGAAGAGAGCCTTAGGGGAAAGTTTGAAGACATGCAGATGGTTGAAGGAGAGACCATTCAACAATATGGAATAAGAATCAAAACTGTTGTTGGAGACATCAAGAGTGCAGGTGGTATAATAGATGATTCCACTATTGTAAGCAAAGTCTTGAGATCCTTATTACCAGTCTATGCAATACGGGTTGCTTCTATTCAGGAGTTGAGGTCTATAGACAAGAAAAAGGTATCCCTAGACTCCATCATTGCTAAGTTGACAACTTATGAGCTGAATAATTATGATGGTAGTATTCAGAAGACTGAATCAACCTTTAGAGCATCTATTGCACCATCTAGAAAGGGCAAAGAAGCTAGTACCAGTGGTGAACCAAGACAAAGCAGAGAAATGGATGATGAGGAGATCCTGATGGAATTTGAAGCTCTTCTTGCCAAGAGACTTCCTAAGGGAACTGGTAAATACAGAGGTAAGCTCCCTTTGAAATGCTTCTCTTGCAATAGGATAGGACACATTGCTATAAATTGTCCTAATGATGATAACAAGGACAAACTGGAGAGGTTCAAGAAGTTCAAAGGAGGAAATTGGAGAAACTTATTTGTAGCAATTGATGAAGGTGTCACTGATGAGGAATCAGAAGATGAAGATAGTGAAGACATTGTGTTTGTAGCAGTTAAGGAAGATGTGTCAGATAAGAAGGCTCTTGTCTCTCACTTTGATAATTTCAATGAGTAGATTATTGATAGTGGTTGTTCTCACCATATGACTGGTGACCAGAGTAAGTTTCTATCTCTAGAAGAGTATGATGGTGGTGTGGTTCATTTTGGTAATGATGCACCATGTATGGTAAAAGGTAGAGGATCCATCTCTCTGAATGGAAAAAGCAGTGCTAACAATGTGTATTGGGTAGAAGGTCTCAGACAGAACCTTTTGAGTGTTGCCCAGCTGAATGATAATGGACTCACTCTGGAATTTAGAGATGGAGTGTGTAAAATAAAAGGTAAGAGTGGTGAACTAATGGCTACCGGTATATAGACCAAAGGTAGCCTATTTTAGATGAATGCTAATGTCAGTACATGTCTAATGGCTAAGTTTGATGATAGCTGGATATGGCATAGGAGACTCTGCCATGTAAACTTTGATAATATTGTGAAGGCCACTAAGATCAAGGTAGTTAGAGGATTGCCTAAGCTGAGAAAACCAGAGAATCCTTTGTGTAGAGAGCGTCAACTAGGGGAAAATGTCTTCCTCAACCTTCAAAGGTAAATCTTTCACTGCAGACAATTTACTTGATTTTGTGCATACTGATTTGTGTGGTCCTATGAAAACTAGGAGTGTGCAGGGAGATAGGTATTTTATGATTCTTACTGATGATTTCTCAAGAATGATATGGGTCACATTCTTGAAGGACAAATCTGAAGCCTTTGGAAATTTCAAAGCCTTCAGAGCACTGGTTGAAAAAGAAAGTGGTAAGAGGATTAAGTGCCTGAGAACTGATCAAGGAGGAGAATTCACTTATGGTGAATTGAACAAGTACTGTGAAGAGAATGACATTAAGAGGCAACTGTCTACCCCCTAGATTCCACAGCAGAATGGCCTAGCAGAGAGAAATAATTAGACTATAGTTGAAGCAGCTAGAACAATGTTGATCCAAGAAAAAGTTGCTCACACCTTTTGGATAGAAGCCGTGAGCACTGCAATCTACACAATGAACCGGGTACTCATCAAAAAGGGTAAGGATAAAACACCTTTTGAATATTGGACCAGTAAAACACCAGTGGTAAGCTACTTTAGAGTGTTTGGTAGCAAATTTTATATCAAGAGGAGTGAACATCAAAGCAAGTTTGATGCTAAATGTGATGAGGGAATATTCCTAAGGTATTCCACAAAGAGAAAATCTCTCAAATGTTTCAACAATAGGACTCAGAGAATTGTTGAAAGCATCAATGTTAGAGTTGATGAAATCTCTAAGAAACTTGAGGAAACCAACAGTGAGCAAGTAGGAGATGAACCAGTAGTAACCTTCTGGGAACTGGTTGTGAAACAGCCTAGCACCAATAATAGTGCTCCAACACTAATAGATGCTAATGCTGATGAAGATGAGGATGAAGAAGAAAAGAAAGAGGAAACAACTAAGATCATTCCTAGGTATGCAAAGATAAATCATGATCCAAAGCAGATCATAGGAGACAAGGATGCAGGAATTCTTATAAGAAGAAAGGTCAGAGAAAAATCTTGCATGATCTCTAAATTTGAGCCTAAAACATTCAAAGAGGCACATAAAGATGAAGATTGGATCAAGGCAATGGAAGAGGAACTTGACCAGATAGAAAAGAATGGTACATAGTCTTTGGTACCCAGACCTGAGCATAAAAATGTCATAGGAACCAAATGGGTTTTTCAGAAATAAGTTGAATGAAGATGGCACAGTGGTAAGAAACAAAGCCCGACTGGTATGCAAAGGATATGCTCAAGAAGAAGGAGAAGACTATGGAGAAACCTTTGCTCCTGTAGCCAGATTGGAAGGAGTTTGTATGCTTCTTTCATATGCAGCATTCAAGGGATTCAAAATATATCAAATGGATGTAAAATCTACATTCCTGAATGGAATACTAGAAGAGGAGGTGTATATAGAGCACCCAGATGGGTTTTCCCTATTAGAAGACAATGACATGGTGTGCAAGCTACATAAAACCTTGTATGGACTAAAGCAGACACCTAGAGCATGATATGAACACCTGCACTCCCATCTTGTGAAGATTGGATTCGAGAGAACAAGTGAAGATAGCAATATCTATCTGAAGTCGGAAGGAGATCAGATTCTAATCTGTGAGGTATTTATTGATGACAAAAATTTTGGAGGAGATGACAAGATGAGTCATGATTTTGCAGATGAGATGAAAAAGGAATTTGAGATGTCACTTATAGGGGAGATTAAGTTCTTCATTGGACTAGAGATTCAACAAATGAAAGATAGAATCTTTATCACTCAGTCCAAGTATGTCAAAGAGGTGTTGAAGACTTTTGGCATGGAAGACAGCAAACCGGTTGGTACGCCAATGGTGACCAGTTGTAAATTATCAAAAGAGGATGACTCAGGGTTGGTAAATGAGAAGGAATACCGATCAATGATTGGTAAATTACACTATGTAGTACATAGCAAATCGGACATTGTACATGCAGTGGGCATTACTGCACGGTTCCAAAAAATCCCATGAGAATCCCACTTGGTAGCAGTCAAGAGGATTCTGAGATATCTGAAGGGAACTATTGACTATGGATTATGGTATCCATACAGTAATGATTTCAACCTGAAAGTGTTTACAGATGCTGACTGGGCTGGTAATGTGGAGGATCGAAAGAGCACAACTAGTGGTGCATTCTTTCTTGGTGGTAGACTAGTCTCATGGATGAGTAAGAAGTAGAGTTGTATCTCTCAATCTACAATAGAAGCAGAGTATGTTGCAGAATTTATGAACTGCACCTAGACAAATTGGATGAAGAATGCATTAAATGGCTTCAAAGTTCCTGTATCTGAACCGGTAAGTATATTTTGTGACAACACAAGTGTAATTAACATCTCCAAGAATCAAGTTTTACATGCTAGAACCAAGCACTTCGAGCTCAAGTATCATTTCTTGAGGGAAAAGGTTCATAAAAAAGAAGTTGTATTGGAACATGTTTCCAGTAAGGAGTAGTTAGTAGACATATTCACCAAGCCTCTACTGAAGGCTACCTTTACCTATTTGAGAGGTGAATTAGGGGTCCTGCCCCTTCAAGAGGTGAACTAAAGGTATGTGCTCCACATCAGTCAGGTCTTACATTGATATATCTTTTTCAGGATTGATGTGTTGAAGGATGCTACTCCTTAGGGGGGCAGCATAGTGGAACATAGATGTGCTTGCCTCCACTTTGGCATTGTAGTCAAAGGGGGAGAAGATGTGAAGCGGAGAAGATATCTGCAGTATTGGGGAGAAGATGTGAAGCTGAAGCAGTAAGATATCTTTGTATATTTCCATCAATGCCAAAGGGGGAGATTGTTGGCATATGTGCAGAGCATGATGATATGATGATATTGTCTGTTGTCATTGATGTCAATATGCTGAAATATGAACCGGTATGGTGTAGTAAGAAAACTGGCAAGAGAACCGGTATGATGATGTAAACCGGTATTTGTAAAAAAAGTGAAGCGGTATGTTGGAATAAGAACCGGTAAATGGAAGTTTTGTATTGGGGTTTCATGACAATGAGTTGGTAGTCTCAGCTTCAGGGTTTTCGGTTGATGCATTCCAAGCTTGTGTGATTCAACTAATGACATCTTGTGATGAGTTAGCATTTTATGAAGACTAGATAAGAGTTTCCACGTCAGCCTTGTGCATGTGAAGGATTTCCTTGAGGATCTTGCATGGAGAGTGACCCTATCTACCTCGGAAATGTGCGAAGTCTCTGTAAATGGTGGAGAGCATTTGATGAGTTATCAGCTTCCTGGAGCGGCAAAGAATGAACATCGGAGAACGTCTTAAGATCTGTTCAAGACTGTTGTATTCAATGCAGTGTGATTAACAGTCAAGATTGAACCAACTGGATTATAAAAGCTAAATGTTTAGGGTTTAGGGCTTATGCTACTGACCTATCTGTTTCCTATAAGGTCGATGATGTTTTCATTTTGTAGTTGTTGGAAAATGGTATGTGTGTATCCCAGTGAGCGATACTTGATTCTTGGCAGACTGGAGAAGTGTGTTGATATCTGCAGAGTTTGATTGTAGAAGAGAAGGAGCTTAAGTGGATCTGCCTTGGCATTGAGTACTGTTATCAAATTAGTGTATTACCTATTGACCTCTAACCATTTCAACAGTTAGAAAATCCCTTAACTGGGTAGCTTTAACAAGATTTTGTGTAAATCCTTTAACAAGGTGACTCAATTCAATGAGTTCTTCAAATCCTCTTGTGAGGTAACCTTTAACAAGGTTCTAACCTTTAATTGGGTATTTACCCATCCCTTAACCGGGCGATCCCTAGCAAGATTGGTTCCTAATAGAACCTATTGTAAAAGTCTCTAATCGGACTAGGCTCCTAACAAAGCGGACTTCAAAAGAGTTCAAGAATAGCTTGTGGGTATTCATCCCCACCATGGTTTTTCCCAGTTGGGTTTCCACGTGAAAAATCAGTGTGTCATGTATGATGCCTTTCATGTGATAGTTTAGTGCTTTATGTCAAACTGGTAAAATATGTTGAACTAAGTAGTCATTATATTTCTGATGATAGATTAATTGTTTATGCATAAAGGTGAAGTGGAAATGTGATATTAGATTGTTTGGAAAGCTAATGGTTATCAGTTTAATTCTTTGACATTCTTACTTTGTTTTACCAGTAGTAATCTGGTTTAGACCGGTGTTAGTGCTTCTCAGTCAAAGTGCAGTGTTTGCAGTCACACCAGTTCGAGAGAAGTGTTTTTGCCTGTACTGATTCAGCCCCCCTCTTAGTACTGGTTTGGTACTAACCGTTCATCATTTATTCATCAATATGTACAATTTCTTCCTCTATTTCTCTCTTATCATTATCATCACAATTTTCATAATATACAGGTACATTCTTCAAATTACCTTCCTTTAGAACTTCATCAATTATTTCATTTAATATTATTGGGGGCACAACATCATAAGTACCTTCTACCTTGCCAAACTTCAGAGCTTCATCCAACTCAGACTTTTCTTTCTTTCTTTCTCTATCTCTACCAAATGGCTTAGCTTATGTCCTTGGATTCTTGGTTGGCTAGGCTCCACCGGATTGAGGTTTCCTCACCACCCTGGCATAGCTAGTTGTCTTCTTCATCAGACTTTATCTCTACATCTTTAATAGTGGCTGCAACATATTCCCTTTGTGGCTTCTCCTTCTTCCTCTTTTCTGCTCCACTGACTGACTTGTCTTATGTCTTGGGTGGAGGGATAGGTTTATGAGCACCAAAGGTAGGTGTATACTGGGCTTTCCTTGGCTTGGTTTTCTTGGGAGGAGTAGAGACTAGTTTTGACTTCTTGAGCTTTACCATGTCCTCCTCCTTCAGTATATTTTGTTCGCTAGCCCTTTGAACGAATTCCTTTGTTATTCCCATTTGTTCTGCAAGCTCTTCAAATTCTTTTCTGGCCTTCCTCTTCCTTGTAGGCTCAATGAATTTCTTGTGCGGGTCTAGATCCTTCTCCTTGTAAGTACCAAGCCTTTCTTCTTTTTTATCAACCAATTTACTAGAAAGGTGTTGAGCATATGCATCGTGTGTGTTTCCATCTACTTCATACCCCATGGGCATGATCCAAACAGTTCTTGGTTCTATTGCCTCCATGTGGCATTGATCTTTGTCTACCATAAATCATATGGTATCTTCATATTTTTCAACAATATCCTTTGGGATCCTCTCTCTGATTTGCATCATTTCCTAAAATGATTGAAAATAACCCCACAAAGCAAATTTATGTGTTACTACATCACCTAAACCTTGCAAACCATCCTTAATTTGGATTGCCACTAGTTTATCATAAGCCCACTGTACTTTTCCTACACTGGGGATTTCATTCAAAAATTAAAGTGCCAAACAAACAATCAAAGAACCAAACTTGAAAACATGTTTCTTATCTTGCTTAATCTTCTTTAAATTTCTCATTAGCTCACTAAGAAGCACTCCACACAAATCATATCTTGTGTCCTCCTTGATAATCTAATAGGCTGCAAATATTGCAATACCAAATACTAAATTTTGTTTGTTGGACTAGTACACCCTATATCCTATCACCATTGAAGCAAATATCACATCATGTTCAATGATATCACTTATTGTCATTGACTGGCTGTCATGCTTGGATCTAGTAACCGCTGTCACTGTTGTGTTCTTGACATTTCTCAAACTGGGGATCTCACTGATTGCATTCAAATAGGTTACCGCTTGAATGGATTATTTTGTGATCTTATGAGGCCTATCTAGCCATATAAACTCATCATGGATTTGGCTCAAGATATACTTGACCCATTTGGGTTCATCAAACACCAAAAATTGAACAAACTGGAAAAAACCCTTGTCTTGCAATGATTTAAATTTGGGCTTCAGATTCCTCATTTCGTCCATCATATGTTTGGCTTATAGTGATAACATGCCTTCGTTCTCAAGTTCTTCAATATTACAATGAATGTATGCCCTAATATCCTCATTGTGCAACACGCCATACGACACAGAAGATAATGCTCCTTCTGGATCATCTTCGACCGTTTTGAATGGATGTTTCTTAAACACTGGCCTTTCCCTTTCAATGATTTCTACTAACAATAGAGTTTCTACATCAGAAGCAGATGCCATTTCAAAAATAGGGTATGAAGAACAACTCAAATACGGATAAATACCTTTTTTATTTCAATTGGATGTTATGAATCACTGTTGAATCACTTCAAGCTCTATTCTCGCTACTTAATCTCATTCACCTCACTCTCCTACTCTTTCTCTTCATTTTCAATGTGAATAATGAATGATAGACTTCATTTTCATCCTTTCAAAACCTAACTTTAAGTTGTAATGAATGCACAACCCTAAATGCTTTTCGGATACCCCATTTTCCAAGAATTCATCACTGGATACTTAGATAGGCATGTAATCTTCCGGATATCAATTACACAACTAATCTTGATCATATGCAACATTTATCAACTAGTTACAGATCTCCAAAAGGGGTTTTTAAGAATCTACATGAAAACCTTCCCCATAAGGCCCAAATGCCTTAGTTACTGGATGAGGTTCCAACACTGAAATCAAGTGTGGAGTCATTCTAAACAATTGAATCTTCCTTCTTAACCCACATCTTCTTATGCTTCTCTTTCACCTCTTCAACCTTTTCTTTTCCTTTCTCATCTGATTTGTTCTTTTCTATGGAAGTGTTCTTACTCACATTCTTTCTTCTACAATATTTTGCAATGTGCCCAAATTTGTTGCATGCATAGAAAACTTCATTTGCTTGCATAGGCCTAAAGTTCATCTGATTTGGTCTCATCCTACATTGGTTAGAAATATGTCCAAACATTCCACAAGCATAACATCACTTATTTTGGGAAATTAATCATCACTTCTCTACACATGTTTGACTTATGACAAAATTTGTTGCATTTGAAACATTGACCAATAAAGGTAGGACCATTATTCATCATCCTATTTCTGCATTGACTTGCCATATGACCGAATTTATTGCAAACAAAAAATTTACCATTGAATTGATAAGCATTAGTTGTCTTATCAAAGTTCTTTTGTTCTTTTGATAATTTCTTTGTCCAGAACCAAAGGATTCTCCTTTCTCATATCCAAGTCCTCACATGTATTTTCCACTTCTTTGACTTTCTAGCATCTCATCTAGCCTAGCTGAGCTAGCTTTGAATTTTTCTTTGTACTCATTAGCAGTGGAAAGTTAATCTCTTAGAATTATGATCTTCCTTTCAAGTTCTTTCCCATCATTCTTGGATTGCACCAATTCAAGTTTCAACTGATCACTCTCATAGTTCAATCTACAACATTCATTAGATCTATCTTTCAATGACTGAGTCAGATTTTCCTCATTCTTCTTCCTGTCTTCAATATCCTTTGTCAGCTTCATCACAATGGATTGCATCTCATTCTTTAGGACTACATTCTCTCTAGCAAGTTTCTCACATTCATTTATCTTGACTTGTAGGGCTTGATTGTCAATGCTTTGTTCTTCTTTCTCCTTGAGTTTATCCATCAGTTCCTTTCTCTTATCTTTGGGTGTGTTCACTTGTTCTTTCACGGATTCAATGAAATTTTCAGCTACTTCTAGGCTTCTCCTCAGGCTACTTTTTTCTTTCATGGTTGCATCAAGATCTTCAAGTGTCATAGTAAGTTTCTTCTGCAAACCACAGTCCATTGATTCAATCTTCCCAATCTTCCTCAAACTATTAGGCTCCTTCCGAGGAACTAGGCTCTGATACAAATTGTTGTAATCAATGAACACTAAGAGGAGGGGGTAAATTAGTGTTCTACAGTTCATAAATTTATTAAAATGATTCTTAAACCACCAGATGCATAAGAATGAAAGTAAAGTGCAAAAACATAAACCAATCAACCACAATACCATAACACCAGAATTTTTATGTGCAAACCTGGAAAGGGAAAAGCCACGGTGGGATTTGAACCCTCAATATTATTATACTTTGATCAGGAGTATGACAATATTACAAAAGGGGAATACACTTGCATTCAGGCACATTGCCTAGAGCTCACTTCTCAAATACAAAAGAGGACTACAACCCGGAGGACTCACTATCCTACAAATGATTACAAAAGATTAGAATAGTGTCTAAACTAAAGAATAGCATCTACTAATGCCAAATAATAGTTATGGTTAAGCACAATCTAACTATCTTCCTCTATTCTACTTATCTGCCCTATTCTGCTACATAGTCATATACTGAAGCACCAAATTTGCATACTAATGCACATTCGCACATCTACCACCTATCTACCATACCAAAATGATCATACAAGTCAATCTTATATATCCACATCAACAAAATAGATCAATTCCCATGCCGGCTTCCAAAAACCGCATAACACGCAATATGAAATGTGTAACTAACAAGTCGGCTCAATCCATCCACAAATCCATATGTGGACCTAAACAAGATGATAAAAAGCTTCACATATGTCAGCCCAATCTCCTTGAACTCAAAACCAATCACCAAAATCATCCCAAGGATTCCGGATCACGCGTTACACCAAAATAACTCTGTTCTTCCTAAATTACTGGATATCAGGATTACAAAATAATCTGCCTCGAACCTCGAATCATCAGCCTCTATTATCACAACCAAAATTACACAACCAAAATCAAGATATTCACACTATACTTATACTTTGTCAATTACTATATTCTACCTTCCTGGCTTATGCCAAATGATAATACAACTTCTGATAAATCAAATCTACGTACCAGATATGATTTCTTAACTGAGTTGCCATCAGTGACAACTCCTAAGCATTTCTCATGCATCAAATTTCACCAAAACAGTGTCTCTTGCCAATTGGGATCTCACTATCACTCTAACCTCATATGTTAAAATGTGATGTATCCACTTGCCATATTAAATAAAGCCCTCTATTGTTAAAGTTCACTTATGAATGCAAGGATTCATCATTACTAATTGTTCCTCATCTACTTTTTTCTTCTTACTAAACTTTTTTCTCTTTCATCATATTTCCTCTTTCATCTAACACTCTTATCTTCTTTTGAGAGATCATTTATTACTTTCATACATAAAATATCTCTCGACAGGGCATCCTACCTCCATCCCTCGATCTGCTAGGGCATGCCTTTTCTTTTTTCAATTTTCTTTGAAATAACGCTCAAAATCACATTGTCTCAAAAAGGAGAAAAATGTAGACACTAAAAAATGGTCAACGCATGTGTCTCCTATTATTAACATGTGTTTATGTCACATGTATGGTCTTCACCATTCATCCATTTTGTGTCATTCTTTTGTCTTATAATTTATTCATTTCCTAAATCAATCCTCTTGATATCCTGATTAAATAATTTTATTAGTTACCCAATTTCATGTCCTATGACATCAATCCATCCCAAAACATGTCCCAATGATGTCAATTTGCTCCCATTTTGGTTATGTAATATCCTTATCTCCCTAAACCTATCCAAATGATACCATTTTCTCCTAATTTCATTCTCATACCATCATTTTGACTCATTTTCCAATCCTGTGGCATCATTCCAGTCCCATTTCATGTCCTTTGACTTGCTTTGACCCAATTTACTCATTTTGACCTAATTTTCCCATCCCATTTTCTTTCCATTTCTTCCCAATTTTCCCCATTTTCACCCAATTTGACTCAATTTGACTTAATTTGACCAAATTAAGGTCTTTGGACATCAATTTGACCTTTTTCTCTCCTAGGTTTAATCAATTATTTAATTATTTAAACCCCCTTTCTTGCTAACATTTCTTCTAAAAATAAATAAATAAATTTAATATTTATTTGGTTATCCCTCTTGCCTATTAATTAAACAAATTCATTCTATTTAATTGCCTAACCCATAAATATGAATAATAAATTAATAAATTATATTTATTAATTTATCATATTTATCTTCTTTTAAAATGGAGATAATTAATAAATTTTATTTATTAATTCTCCATAATATCTACTTTTTATGAAAAGATAATTAATAAATCTTATTTATTAATTATCTCTATTTATCCTCTCATGTGGGTATAATTCTTGTTTTTTAATATATTAATTCTTCTATATTTATCCTCCCATGTGTAGATACTTAATAATTTATCTTCATAATATATCCAACTTGCTAATTTGATCTTCATATGGAGATAATTAATGATTTTATTTATTAATTCTCCATAATATCTTCTCCTCAACTTTTTCCATTTTCACCCATTTCTTAAATGGCAACTTTGTGGTGCACTCGATTGTGTCCATTCGATTTCTCAAAAATCAATTTGATCTCGATCGTTAATTCAAATCCATATTTCTATAAATTGAGACCTTATTCTTCATTCTAATCATCTAGTTTTAGCATCCTTACTCAATTGAAATAATCTAGCAATCTAGTTTTAGCATTGTCATTATGTCACAATCATTTAGGAATTAATCATTAAGCATTGTCACTGTGTCAATTTGATAATCAAACTTCTAGTAGTCTTGTTGTCAAATCACTTGCTTTCACATATATTCATGCACATTGTAATTTGATACCAACACATCGTCATTAGAGAAGAAATAAAAAGTAGAGAAGCTCCATCAAAGGAACATGGAAGATGATGGTTTGATTCTCATTTCTAGTCATGTTTCATTTTAATAGATTTGCTAGTTAGATTAGGATTATTTTGCATGTTTAACTTAGTATAACTTTCATGTTTTTGGTTAAAACCCAATTTCCTGATCGATAGAGGAAATCTTTGTATGGACTCAAATAGAGTCCTAGGATGCGGTGCCTAAAATTTGATACATATGTGGAGAACTTTGGATTTGAGTGTTCTAAATCAAATCACTATGTTTATTATAAATCTAATGGTGATCTTTCCTATACATTGCATTATATGTTGATGATATGTGATTCATTGGTAAAGTGAGATGTATGATTTAAAAACTAAAGTGTCATCTTGCTAATAAGTTTGAGATGAAAGATATTGGTGTATAAAATCCATTCTTGGGATGGAAATTAGAAGAGTTGGAGTGAACAGAAAGATTTGGCTAGGCTAGAGTAAGTATGTGAATTCAATTTTACAAAGGTTTAACATGCAGGATTGTAGACCATTATGTGTTCCCTTTATAGTTAGAAAAAAGTTATATGTTTCAAATTGTCCTACATTCCCATCAGAGATGGAAGACATGAGCAGAGTCCCTTACTAGAGTTGAATTAGAAGTTTGTTGTATGTTATGGTCTGCACTAGACTAGACATTGCCCAAGTAGTGGGAGTTATTTCTAGATATATGTCTAATCATGGTATAGTTCATCAGGATGGATTTAAAATATTCTTTAGACATTTCAAGGGTACCTCAAAATATTCTTTGTGTTATTATTGTCACTAGGGATTGTTCCCAAATGCTAAACTCTAAATCTTAGCAATCCTGTGCAACATGGGGACATCCTCACATTGTGGGTGACCTAAAACAAGGATTAAACTATAGATTATGGGTTTGTTCCCTTTGAAAACATTGTAAAACTATTGCACTTGATGAGGGAAAAGGATAGAAATATTGTTCTTGAACTAAAACTACTAGCGCTAGGAGGTGATGCACCAAAATTATGGATATCTACTTGCAGCCCTAACTCACAATTTGCTTAAAAGGGGATGTTTGTTGACAACTCAACTAAGAATATTTAATGCATAAGTGTTTCATAAAAAGGACTTAATATCTAATGCTTGATTGAATTAAAATTTCTAGATTTTCGCAAATTTAATAGATTAAAATCAATTATCATAGCCTATGACCTACATTAATAATATTATTCTTGCATCAATTTTACTTGAACAAGACAAAATTAAAGGATTCAAAGAAAAGTCACAACAATAGAATCAACAAGAAGACAAGTCAAGAAGAGATGAGAAGGAACATTAATGTCTCTATTGAATAAAAGGTGTTCCTTTTGTTTCTACAAATCTGAAAAAAAGCTTCCAAAATACTGAAAATGAGTTATAATATCTCTTTCTTTTCTATTTGTCGAAAGTAGAAAGAAAAATAACTAAGAAAAAGGAGAAGTATAAAAGAGGTTCTAACAAGAAAATATCCCCTCTCAATTGAAATCTTGGACTGTTGAAGAAATACTCATGTTTTTCTTGAACTCAACTTCAATTAATGGTCCTCAACCTTGATTCTTCCTCTGAAGTCTTCTTGGGTCGTACATCCTAAAAAATCATACAAAAAAGTTTTGACAATTGGTCTAAACTAAGGGTTTATGGGGTCACGGCTTGTTTTAACTGAAATTACACTCATGTGAAGGCTTAAATTGATGTATAACTACTGCAGTTTACTTTAAAATTCCTCTTTTTTAGGCCTCCAACTACTACATGAGTAAAAATTCACCATTTTCCTCTTCAACTAGCCCTTGAAATGATTGCATGATTTGATATCTAATATATAGGTCTCCAAAAGAATGGGGTTGGATGGAAATGATTTTGTTTAAATAAATCCCCTTAACTGCTCAAAAATGAGGGTTTTAAGGCTTGAATTGTTGTTTAAATGTATGTCTACCCTTTGGGAACCTCCAACTCATGTTAAGGGATCATTTGAGCCTCTGAAACTATTTTTTTTATTCAGTAATATCTTTTTGTATTACCATTGATTATCTACATTCATAAAACCTTCATGAGTATTTTGATCCTTCTTCTTTTCTCTTTGAGCGGTAGTGATCTATGCTTAAGAAACCTTACTATTTTATTGAAACCTTCACTGGATTGTCATATCCTTGTTCTTTATTTGATAGTGATTGCATCTCAATGAGATCTCTTCAGTTTCTAAGTTTGTAGCCTCTCTCATTTTGGAACTATTTCTATTGATTTATGGCTGCATTTTCACTTACTTGTCATGATTGCTATGAGACTCATAAGTCTTCATCACTAATTGCAAAACTATAACGCTCTCTTTTGTATGACTATCTTCATCATTGTATTTGTTGTCATGTTTATTTGGCATTGTTCTTACTACCACAAACCTTGTTATAGACTTGTGCATCTTTTCAATTTAGAGACCTCAACCTTGGGCTCTTGGATTGAACTCATTTTCTCCTTTTAGCATAAGATACAAACCTACAAATGAATCTATCCTCTACAATTATATTTGCATTGAACTACTCATTGTTATGACTGCTCATGACTTTGTTTGCAATAGTACTTTCATTATTAGGATCTGCCAACATTCACAAAAACCCTTGACCTTGTTTCATGAAAGTATTTACTTGATATTGAACTTTATTTGTTCCATGGTGTTGTGATTGAGGTTATTATTGTCTTCTTATACCTTTGATGCATGTTGCTTCTTCTTTTGTATAGATCTTTTCTGCACTCAAAGACTCCCTTATCAATCTTTCTAAGGTCTATCTTATGATAGTGGCCATATGCAATGATTTCTACAACCTTTTCCCTCTCTATAAAACATTGTCACTCATTACCCTCTGTCCTTTGTCATCTAGCTCTTTGATGTTCATGGATGAGTTTCCCTTCCACTTTAATGTTGACATGATTGTCTTATAAATATTTGTTACTATTCTTATGGTTACAATGATTTCTTATTTTTTTGCATTTGTCTTTTTGTTTCCCTTTAAAGCTTCTTCAATCTTGATTACACTATACTCCTCAATCTTTCACTATTATGATCACTAGACTACTCCCTGATCCTTTTAAAAGCGATCTTTCCTTGTACTATGTATTGTCTTTTTGGTGTCATTTGGTTGTCATATTTTCTATGCCAAGAGTTTTCATTGTATCTCCATTTTGACCTGCTCATTTCACTATTATTTATTTTGTAGAGTTGACACCTAGGTTTCCTAGGGTTTGCATATAGAGATATTAGGGTTATGACTATGCTCTATCTTGATAGTGGATTTTTTTGAAATTTTGTCATCATTTTATTCACTCTCTTGACCTCGATAGTGTAGATGTATAAAAATGACCATATTCCTACATAAATATTTAATGTTCATTTTGTTCTCATTCCTCTATTTAGTTAAATCTAATTTAATTAAATCATCTACATTCCTCTATTTAAAAAAATAAATTATTCAATTTATTTATTTAAATTCACTTAAGCCTTTTATACGTCAATTCAAAGAGGGGCAAAATATAGACATATAAAAATGACCATATTCCTAAATAAATATTTAATGTTCATTTTATTCTCATTCCTCTATTTAGTTAAAGCATCCACATTCCTCTATTTAATTAAATAAATTATTCAATTTATTTATTTAAATTCACTTAAGCCTTTTATATCATTTAATTAAATAAATCATTTTATTTAATTAAGTCTCTTCTCTCTACTTTTAATTAAATTTACATTTAATTAAATAGTTCACCCCAAATAAATAAATCTAATTTATTTAAATTCCCCACTTGCAACCAAATTAAAATAAAGCAATTTATTTTAATTAAATCCTATTATCCCTCACCCACTTGCATTTTCCTACATCTCCCACTTGCCTCCTAACCCTCTTCCTAAATTCTTCTAGAATCCTCCTAATCCTAATCAATTAACATAAACTCTTCAATTATCCCCTTACCCTAAATTTGAGGAGGTCACTTCTCAAATTTGGAGTAAAGTCTTCCAAAGGCATTAAAGCCTTTATGCCTTCAACAAGCTAACTTGTTGAATACCCCCAAATTTGGAAGGACCCTTACAAATTTTTCCCCAAAGTCTTTCAAATTATTAATGGTTAACTAACCCTTTGTGGTATGGTTAGAGACTTTTTGCCTAACTCAACCCTCATCTAACCTAGGGGTCTCATCAAGCATTCATTACTTTGACCATGGTTATCCCTTTAACCCTTGAACAAGATTTTATCCTTTGGGTAAAACCTTTATCCATTGGACAACTCTAACCTAACCTTAACCTTTACCTCCTAAGGTAACCATGAGGTCTTCTCAAGCATTTAATGCTTCTTACTTCTCCTCTCAAGCAGTCTTATGTTGGCAGTTGTCACCATTTCATTGGTGAGAATTGCAAACATGGATTGATAACTTTCAATCCTAACCATTGATTAGGTCATTCAATCCTAACCATCCATTGCCCTGTTTCTTCTATAAATAGAGCTCTCATCCCTCCATTTTATCATCCAAGTCTTTAGCATCATACTCATACTTAATTTTAGCAAGCATTTAGCCTCTCTTTGTAATAGAAATAAATCTAATAATCATTTTAGAGTATTTCTATCATCTTAGATTAAATCATATAACTATCATGTTAGGATAGTATTTTTTACTAACCTTGTCATCTTATCATCTAGTTTATTTCATTTGTTATAATCATGCATAAATAGGATGCATTCATACTAAATTTGATCTAAAGCATCCCTCGTTCTTGCATTTGTCATCCGTAAGTCACTTTTCTAGTGATCTGAGAGAAAAGGCATTGGCTTGAGGGACCTTGTGAGATAGAGAACCATGGAACACTCCTTGGGAAGTTGAGCTATTCCTCATGGCTCCATAACTTGCACTGAATCCCATGGGTGTGTGGGAAAGTCTTTGAATATTTTCACAATTTAAGTTGCATTGAACTGCTTTTCCCGCATACATTTCTGGCACCCACTGTGGGGTTTAACCCCATTACTCAAATCAATTTTTGAATATGACCAAATTTGCAAGTACGCAGGAAACAAGAATCGGCACGTAGGGAACCTTTTATAGTGCATTCAATTAAAACTTCAATGCATCTGGTCTACTGTTCAGCGTGTGGGAACCTTTACGTAGCACATAGAGTTTTTAAGCTTTCCTGAACCTTTCAGTGCAGAAATTTAATAGTCCAGCGCATTTGGCAAACAACTTAGCGCATCAGTTCTATCTGATAGTGCATCTGGGGCATTCTATAGCGCATACAGTGTATTATGTAGTGCATCATAGACAAAGGGTAAGAAATAATTTGTAACAGAGACCTCGAGAATTAGACTTGTGGAAGTCCACAAAACCATTTTTTTTGCTAACTGATTAATTGGTTTTTGCAGGTTACTAACAGTTGGATTGCAGGTTTAGGTTTTATTTTACTTAAGGATTAAAGTAGTTTAATTTTTCTACTAGCTTTTGCTAAGTTAGTTCAAAAATTAAAATTTCTTTCATTTCTTGTTTAAAATTGAAGTCACATTTCATTTTGGTCACCTAAAAAGAACAACAACAAGAATCTTTCTTGCTTTCTTAGGAGAAAGTTTTCATTTGGGCATTTAAAAAGAACCGACAAAACTTTCATTTTTGCAAAGGAGCTTTAAAAAGAACCTCACCATCCTTTAGTGCTTAAAAGGATCAACTTTAATTTTTGCAAGGAAAAAGAACCCCACTTGTCTAGTTTATTCAAAGTAAAAGAGGGAAGTTCTTCCCCTTTTGTCGATTTCTTTTGTTGACCAAAAATTGAAATTTTTGCTTTGTTGACCAAGTTTCTTTACTAGAATAGACAATCAATGATTTGAGGAAATAAAATAAACACCATGTTTTTGTGGAGAAATATCTCCATATAGACTTTAACAAATCATTGCAATAAAAGGATAAAAAGAACACTTGTGTGCTTTTCTTTGAAAGTGGTAGGTATATGCTCTCCCCTTAATTGGGTGATCAAAAAGTCAAACCACTCTTACGCTTTCAGTATTTTTAAGCATTAAATCCTTTAGCAGGCCTGCCCTCCCGAGGAGTTAAAAAATCTTAAAGCCATTCTTTGGCCAATGTGAGGGGAACGACCTAAGTGGGGAACAACTTTGAAGCCAAGTGTTCCAACCCATTATAATTAAAAGTGGAAAGTGACGAAAGTTCTTTTCAATGGTTGTGCGCAGCGATTAGCCTTCCCCTAGTATCTTTATGATATGTAAAGCCTTTGTTCTAAAGGTTGGGAAGCCTCCTAAGGGAGTTTATCAGTGATGGCCAAATAGGAAGCCTGATTATGAACTTTAGCATTAGAAACTTTGAGCCGAGTCAGTATCCAAACATTTGCAATATCATAGTGCAAGGGTGGGGAGGAATCTGCCCCCAAGATTACTCACCATATATCTCCCAAGATAACTCCTCAATTGTGAAGCAATTCACTTTGAGTTAATTTCTGGCAAAAGGCCAAAAAACACGTGCCCCCTAGGGGTTGACAAGGTTGTTTGAGCTGATGGAGTTTTGAGACTAGTGAGCTATGGTATTGTCAATGACCCTTGAATAAAGAGTCTGATTGAATTGTATTTTCTATATCAAAATCTATTAAAACACTGGAGATTTGAACACATCCTCGAAGAACATACACTCATTGTTTAGACTAAGAAAAATGGTTATCTCTTTTGTGCTATGCTTTCATTTATTACTTTAGAAAATCATCCATCATAGTTAAAGTCAAAGTTTGAAAATCACATAAAACCACCAAGTCAAACTACCAAGACAGTTTTGCTCATAAGAACAACATCTTAGCACTTTGGAACCATATATTAGTGTGTCCAAGCTTCAACCTAGCGCATCAGTTCTAAACTTTAGCACACAAACAATCTCAACATTCAACAGTTCAAACCTTAGCGCTTTCTGAAAACATTCTAGCGTGTTGGAACAATAGCTTAATGTGTAAAGATCAAACATTAGCACATTAAGATCAATAGTTAGCACATTAATAGGACATATTAGCACATAAGCTTTTCAAAACAAACCAAAATCAAACAGTCCAAGTTAGCATGTAAAAAGGGTAGCTTAGCGAGTTGAGATCATTCTCTAGTGTGTTGAGGGTATTTGGTAGCGCATTGGGTTTCTAGCTTAGCACATAGCCAAAACTGAGAAAATAGAGGGAAAAACAGAAACTATTTATGAAAATTCTGAAAAATAGTTTAGGAAGCCCTTTTTCCTCACTTGAACTCCATCAGATAGAAAATCAAAATCAGAGTATCAAAACTACTCCAAAAGCAAGTTCTCCTTGAAATAAAGTTGTCAAAATCCAAAAACTAGTCAAAGGATTAACACATCTTATCTATCAAAATCAGGTAACACCATCACAAGTATCGAAAGGTCCTCTAAACAAACGGATTTTATCCCAAAAACATACTTGTTTCAAACTCCAAATTATCAAATTGAGTTTCCATATCGGGAAATCTCTTATCCCATAACATTTGACGCACTTTGTCATGAGGGGGCATCTAAACCTTCATTTGATAGAAGTAAAACTTGAAGTTTTCAAACAAGATATCTGAATCCAAAACAAATCAAAGGAAACCATTGATCACCTGTGCATGACTAATCCTCATATTTTGAGAAGAAAGAGTATTTATCACAACACTAAGTTGAGGAAACAATAACCCAGTTCTTTGAGACTTGCTAAACGGGATAGGTTTTTATACATCAATTGCCAACTCTTCAAATCTCATCAAACATTCCTCTGTCATATGTGCTTGTATCTTCAAGACAAAACAAACAAATTTGATGAGGAACCATTGAGGAGTAGAGCATTCTATCAAAAATTAGCATTCGGCCAATGCCTAAATCAAGGAGGAAAGATCAATCCAACTTTCTTCCCAAAAGTTTGCATCACCTACAACACACCTCGAGTAGAGCCACCAACACCTAAACGAAACCAAAAAGAGGAATTCATTCCCTTCATCATAGAAAGTTTCTACTAGATGCCCGCTATCACTCACTCTCAATGAAACAAACAAAGGGAAACACAACCAAAGTCCAGTATGGGGTGACGATTATCAAATCCCTTTGACTATCCAAATCTAGAAGACACGGAGATCATTGAAGAACTCCTTCAGGAATGCCAAGAAAGTGCCTCGCTCCAAAGACTCATGGAAAGACTCATAGAGGCTGACAAAGAAAAATATCTACTCATGCTCACAAGCAAAGGAGTTATGATTCCAAAAGACTTTGATTCAAACACTTTTAGAACAAGGTCTCACCTCTATACTTATCAAGAACAACAAAGAGAAGAAGACCCAGGTGACCTTGAGCAAAACATCCTTGAGAAAAACATACCTGAGCAAAACGTTCCTAAACAAAATATACTGCTACACACGTCATTCCAACCTAGAAACAATGAGAGGGAAGAACTCTTCCCTCAGCAAACAAATGCACCCTTGATTTCTCTTATGCAGCAAATGTAATTGCTGCAAAAATAGATGCAAGACATGCAACAAGGATCAATAGTATGGTATTCCTTGAATGAAATTTGTCCTTATCATTTTGACAGAAGGTTAAACATGGTACCTTTTCCCCCAAATTCAGACATTCCCAAATTCGACAAATGTGATGGGAAAAGAGATCCTCGTGATTATGTCCGAGAATTTTTTACCATGAGCCTAGAATTTGCCCATGATGACACTTATTTAATGAGATTATTTCCAAGAAGCTTGGGTGGGAAAACCATGGAATGGTTATTCAAAATCACACCTCCTATCAGATCCTTTGATGAATTAGTCAACAAATTCATCACTTAATATTCCTACAACATTCAACATGCCATCACCATGCTGGATGTCTGCAATACCAAATAGAAAAACAATGAAACGTTCATTGTATTCCTTCAATGTTGGCGACCAATGGTGTCAAGATATCCTTGAGATGTGTCTGAAAAGAAAAGATGGAAATTTTCATCAAAAATTTAAATAGAGAGATGAGTTACATACTCAAACTCCAATGCATACCATCTTTTGCTAAATTGATTGAAAATGGCATCCAAGTAGAGGAGGCATGTGTCAAGAAAGGAACATTGAAATTTTTCAAAGAAGGGACAAATTCATCCAACTCTAATTACAATAACCAAAACAACAACAACTTAGACAAATCCAGGTTCAGGACCAAAAACAAAAATACTGGAAATGAAGGAGGAAACAAAGCTAGGGATGCGAAGTCCAAACAACCAGTGTTATTTTTATCAGGTAATCCTCAGGCTACCAAGAATCAAAAAGGTACTAACCAAGATACTAACAGTTATGCAATAACTACCAATCAAGATCATCTTAACACAAACAACACCAACAATACCCAAGACAATAACACCAATCAAGGACCTAATACAAACTCATGAGATAACACCAACAACTTTACCAAATGCGTCTACACACCATTAGGGCAATCATTGGAGTCAGCATTTAGAGAGCTCCTGGCAAACAAAATTATCTACTTACTAGCAATAAACAACTTTGAACCACAAATCAAACCACCCTGGTGGAATGACTCACACTTTTGTGATTTTCATTGAAACAAAGGACATCAAACAAATGATTACATGAGATTTAAAAACATTGTTCAAGACATGATTGATAGAGGCGATTTAATAGTCGATGGTCTCAAGACAAATGGTGACCATGGTGCCTTTAAGAATCCTCTTCCAAATTACAACAAAAATGGAGCTTCGACCTCAAACGATACATGTAGAGCTTGTATTAATCACATATACAATAACACCATCAATCATACATCAACTAATGACAATCAAGTAAATTTCATTACAATCAAGGACAAACGTGAACATGAATCAATCAATATAACCACCAGAGCTCAAAAATATGTCTTAAAGGGATATACGTCAACAACAAACACCATACCCAAGATTTAGTATGACCTGTCCAGTCAACTGCACAAAACTCCTGCTCAGATATCTATACTTGAGTTGTTGAAACTTTCACCAAAACACAAGGACATCTTGGAACAAGCACTATTGGAAACAAATGTACCCCAGGATCTGGATACTGACAAATTCCAAGCCATGGTGGCTCACATGACAGGGCCTCATAATCTCACCTTTTCTGAGTAGGATAATATTTCATTGAGCCATCCACACAATACTCCACTCCACGTTGAAGTCTTGGTCTACAAACATCTATTCAAAAGAGTATTAATAGATGGACGAGTTGGACTCAATATATGTACCTTAAAACTCATCTGTGCATTAGGCTTCTCTGAGCAGTCTATTGATCAATGCAAAAAGAACACTATCAAAGCATATGATGATGAAGAAAGATCATCCAAAGGAACTATGGTGTTGCCAATTCAAGTGGGACCAATACAAAAGGACATTATGTGCCAAGTCTTAGACATAGACCTCACATATAATATCTTATTAGGTCGACCTTGGATACATGAAATGCAAGCACTACCCTCAACTTATCACCAATGTGTTAAGTTCCCATACAATGGACATGAAATTTCTATATCAGCAGACCATAACCCTTTTCAACATTATAATTCTATGGGGGCAGCCCAAGACAATTTAGTTCCCCATAACAGAGAAAAACAAATTTCCTCAGCACCGGATCTTCAGCAAGAAAAGCCTAAATCTCTATCTATGGATTTCAAAGAAAAAATAAAAATCAAAGAACAAGGCATGGGAGAATACTCTTTGGAACCCTTGTGTCTAACCAACTTACCAGCATCACCTAAATCTCATGGGTTGCCTTTAGTATCAACACATCAAGCAACAAAGCCCATCACCAAGTTTGATGGCAAATTCATTCAACTAGGCATACTATCACATGAATTAGAGGAAAAGGACATCCTTAGTTGGCTATACAAGGATGAGGAAGAAGATAGAGCAACTACTATGGAAGTAGCTATACCAACACAGCTATATGTAAAAGGCTACCTAATCATGCAACAGATGGGATACAATGGCAAAGGACCTATTGGCAAGCATCAAGAAGGCGTTACAGAACCATTAGATCCTCCTTCACAATTTTGTAAAGACAAAACAGAATTGGGCTATGAACACACTCTACCACCAAAGAAGACACCAAGTAAATATCAAAAACCTTAGTGGAAAGAAAAGAAGAAATACAAAGAGGACTCATGGCAGGAGGCACTATTTGAATCATCAGAAATAATACGCAAGGAATGTGAATACCAGGAAAAAGAGAAACATCAAGAACAATCAGTCAGTCAAAAGGTAGAAGCACCTTGTGTAGAGGTACATCATATTCAAGAACCTATTTCTAACAAAGAAGAATCACCCCTAGACAACCTCACTACTCCTCGAAGAGAGACAGTATATGAGTAGATGCAAAGAGTAGAAGCGGGGTTTGATACAGAATCAGATAAAACCATCAGACTAGTATCAATCATCAAGGACCTGTTTTCACCCTACAACATACCAGTCCACAGCACTGAAAGAACCTGAGATAATACCTTGGAGACTGATTCAAATGAATATGAATGGGGTAGTTGTTCTAATGTTACTGAAGATATTGCAAAAAACACCAATCATACACCCCTTTCTCAAGAAGAACAAGGCACAAAGCCTAGACTTCTTGAATTTGGTCCACAGAATATCTATGATGCCAAGGAAAATGAGCAGCGACATTACGAGCAAGTCTACATAGAAGATGATACCATCAAAGACCTCAACAAAATAATTAACTTATTTAATATCCCAGCCAACCTCGATGATACCTCCATCCTGACACTTACAACAATTGAACTCGACCCACCCAATGACTCTTTAGCACTTATCTTTCCTGACCTCATAGACTGGGGTGAACCTTAAAATCATGACATACCAATTTTCCCAAATGATGATTCCATTATCCATTACTTGTGTATCATCAACCCGGAAACAGACTCTACCAGTGAACAAAGTAACAACATCTGCAATCAGGGGAGTGCCAAGTCTCTTAGTCACAAAAATGAAAGAAATAAAGGATCTATTGCTGAAAACCAGTCAATGGCAGCACTAGATCACAAAAAAGTAAAAATAAAGGATGCATCTGCAGGTGAAAACCTTTTTGAGGCACCTAAAGATGGGAGACTTGACACTCTTCCTAAACATTACTAGGAGTGATCACCCATATTGATTGAGCCCACTTAATCAATCAACATTGGTACAACAGAAGCAGCCAAAAACATACACCTAGTAGAATCTCTGAGAGAGGAAGAAAGATCAAAGTTTATCGAATTTTTCAAAGAAAAGAAAACCAATTTTGCTTGGTCATATGCAGATATGCCTAGGATTGATCCACACTTAATCATGCATCACTTGTCCATTTCTCTGGGAGACAAGACAGTTAAGCAAAAATTGAGAAAGATGAATCCACATGTAGCACTCATGGTCAAAGCAAAGCTAAAGAAACTATTAGACGTCGGATTTATTCGACCTATCGACTATGCTGAATGGATTTCCAACATTGTGCCAATTTCAAAACCAGATGGTAGCATCAGGATATGCACCGATTTTAGAGATGTCAACAAAGCCTATCCAAAGAATGGCTTTCCTTTGCCCAATATCAACATAATTGTAGACCTCACAGCAGGCCATGCAATGCTATCACTAATGGACAATTTTTCTAGCTATAATCAAATCAAGATAGCTCCATAGGATCAAGATAAAACAACGTTTACCTATCCTTGGGGAACATACTATTGGAATGTCATGTCATTTGGCTTAAAGAATGTTGGGGCAGCTTATCAACAAGCAATGAAAACAATATTTCATGACATGATGCATACCTTCATGAAGGACTATGTGGATGATTTACTAGCTAAGTCATTTACCCGAGCAGAACATCTAAGCATCTTAGAAAAGATTTTTGACAAATTGGAAAAATTTTAAGTCAGGCTCAACCCTAAGAAGTGTGTCTTTGGGGTTACATTAGAAAAATTATTAGGCTACATAGTCTCAGAAAAGGGAATTGAAGTAGATCCAGCAAAGGTACAAGCCATCATGGAGATGCCACCACCAAAGAACATCAGTCAACTCAGATCCTTGCAAGGATGGCTCCAGTCAATCAAGCGATTCATCGCTCAACTAGCAGATAAAAGTCTACCATTCAATCATTTGCTACATAAGAATGTACCATTCAAATGGGAGGCCAAATGTACAAAATCATTCTACCAAATCAAGCAATATCTAATGAACTCGCCAGTTCTAGTACCACCCATAACAGGGAAGCCACTTATTCTCTACATATCAACAACAAACATATCACTGGGGGCACTCTTAGCACAATAAAATCAAGAAGGAAAGGAATGAGCTATCTATTACATTAGTAGAACTTTGAATGGATATGAGCTCAATTATACATTCATTGAGAAGGCTTGTCTAATAGTGGTATTTGCTTCTCAAAAGTTCTGACACTACATGCTAGCTCATACAATCAAGCTAGTAGCAAAAATTGACCCTCTAAAATAGTTGCTCAGCAAAGAAGCTCTCACTGGCAGATTGGCTAAATGGGTAATGATTCTCAGTGAATTTGACATCTACTACACAGAGCGTTGAGCTATCAAAGGATAGGTAATTGCAAATCAATTAGCCGATGCACCACTACTAGATAAACAACCAATGGAGATCAAATTTCCCAATAGAGATGTTCTTACTCTTAACACCAAGCAATGGACCCTATACTTTGATGGTTCCTACACTCAACATGGCTCAGGTGTTGGCATTTTGTTCATCACTCCTAGCAAACACACCATACCAAGATCATATAGGCTCATGTTTCCATGCACAAATAACATTGTTGAATATGAGGCATGGGTTACAAAGATCAAAATGGCCATGGAGTGGAGAATCATAGAATTAAAAGTCTACGGAGATTCACAACTAGTCATAAATCAGATCAACAATGACTATCAGACTAAAGATGACAAGCTGCTACCATACAAAAGAATGGTGGATGATTTCAAACAATATTGTGTACACATCACCTTTGAGAAAATACCTAGGTTGGACAATAGAGCAGCCGATGCAATGGCTACTATCGCTTAACTGCTACAAATTCCAGAACAACAGAGTTGTTACAAGTTTCTGGTAGAGCAACTATTCTCCCCAACCTATGACCATTCCACATCCCATGTTATCTATGCCCTAACTGGTTCAGACTCTTCGTTATATGGAACAATATATGACTGTCTCAAAACCAATACCCTACCCATTGACCTATCTCGAAATCAAAAATGTAACTTTATCCGGCAAGCTACCCGTTATACTCTCACTGCTAATACTCTATACCATCGAGGTCTAGATGGTACTCTTCTTCATTGCCTTGATCGTAATGAATCTGAATCTGCTTTACAAGAGCTTCACGAAGGTATCTATGGTACACATTCAAGTGGTCCTACTCTTGCTAAAAAAATTCTACGAATGGGGTATTACTGGCCGACAATGGAAAAGGATTCTTATCATTTTGCAAAGAAATATCCTAAATGCCAAATCCATGGCCATCTTATACATGCACCAGCATAGGAGCTACAGCCATTCACAACATCCTGGCCTTTTTGCTAGTGGGGACTAGACTTAGTGGGTAAAATACACCCTTCATCTTCAAATGGGCATAAGTTCATTATCACTGCAACAAAATAATTTACCAAATGGATTGAAGCGGTCCCCATGACCACAGTAACTGGAAAACAAATTGCTTCTTTCATTCTAAATTATCTGATCTACAGATATGGCATTCCAAGTTCCATCATCACAGATAATGGACAACCTTTTAAAAACCAAGATGTGTGAGAACTATGTCAACGATTCAAGATCCAACATCATTTCTCTACACCTTACTACCCATAGGGGAATGGTCAAGTTGAGGAATCCAACAAAACAATATTGAAAATCCTCAAGAAAATACTAAATGATGCTAAAAAAGATTGGCACGTGCAACTCAATCCAGCACTTTGGGCATATAGAACCAGCATCCGCACACCTATAGGAGCTATGCCATATTCAATGGTGTATGGATCAGAAGCAATTTTACCCCTAGAGGTATAAATCCCATCTCTCGGAGTATCTTTGAAAGGCCTCATTCCAGATGAAGAGTATCAAGTCAACTGACTGCAAGAGGTAGAACTTCTAGATGAAAAGCGAAAACATGCCTACACTCACCTCAAATAATATCAGCAATGCATGTGCCGAAGCTACAATCACAAGGTCATCCCTAGGATTTTTAAAATTTGTGATCTAGTACTCAAAGAAAATCCTAGAAATCAACAGGATTGGGAAAAGAAAGGGAAGTTTGAACCTAACTGGTTAGGTCCCTATGTCATCATATCAGCCTATGGATCAGGTGCCTATCAGCTAACAACTTCAGAAGGAGATGTGCTCGATGAACCAACTAACAACATCCATTTGAAGAAATACTATACTTGAGAAGTCGAATGCATGGAAAAGTAAAAAAAGAAATTTAAAAAAAAATCAACAAAATAAGAAAAAGCAAATAAAAAGGTGTAATAAAAACAACTGGTGAAAACCTAGCAACATGCGCTATTGTGAGAGGATAGCTCCTCTATCTATCTTTACTCTCGAACTTTTATATCCATAGTCAAGCACTACCAGCCATCACCCAACATTTTATCAAAATAACATCATCTAGGATATACTTAGCATAGTCACTATCCTGGTTTATCTGAAAATCATTTCATCATATCCCACCATGGCTTGGTAATCACTATACATATCCATGTCAGGGGGTAAATTTATCTAGGAGCAATATTGATCAACATTCCGTACTAAGTCAAAACTTGCAACAGACCAGGAAAATCAAATCAACACAAACAAACAAACAATCAAGAGAACAAAACATTGATACACTTAACGATTCACAACACATGATGGATGATTTTCTGAAGTATAAAATGTTTGCATTTGGCATGAAGTTTTGACTAATTTTGCACTTGAACTTTTTTTTGAACTATTGGATCCTCTAAATTTTCTCAACAATGAATCGAGCTAGAGAAAGTAATGGGGACTCCAATATTTTTTAGTTTTCTATCGGTGAAGTGATCACTTGTACTGTGCAAATACTTGTCTCAAGACGTGATTCACAACATATCACTGAAGACATGGTTCCACTTTGCACATACAGCTGGTTTAATCTTGTCTTTTTATACGCAAGCCTCACTCAAGTTGTCTTGGTTCAATTATACCTCGACGCTTGTGCCATCTTGCAAAATCAAAAATCATGTCAATTTTTCTTAGGTCATTATGGTTCAGTTATACCATTATGCTTGTATAAATTTTTAACATATCCCAACAAATCAATGCTCAAATGATGATAACCACAAAGAAAGCAAAAACATGTGACTATACAGGAATGACAAATGAAAGAATGAGGATGATCAATTAGTTGCATATCATTTTACAACTAGTTGCATATCATTTTACAATTAGTTCCATATCATTTTACAAATAGTTGCACATCATTATCACTATCATACATCTCATTTTCAAGATACATCTCACAGTATTATCATTATCATACATCTCATTTTCAAGATACATCTCATACATCATCCATCATGCATCAATATCAAATCACATGCATCTATCTAAGCATTGCATCATCATCATAAAATCATCAAGATCATATAGAAAATATCATCCATCAAAAAAACATCACATGTGGATCAAAGAAAATAGTGTCGTATATATATATATAAAATGATCAAGTACAAAATATGTCATGTTTGTCCCAAAATACAACAAAATGATCAAAAAACAATGGAGACACGGTCTCTCAGGTATGACTATCTCCTGAGGGTGACGGTCTTATAGCAGATGTCCCAGCACCTAGATCTCTAGGTAGATCTTAACCAGTAGGACCGGTCACACCTCTACTCTCTATCCTTGAACCAGTCTCCCTGGATTGACTGGATCTCATTGCCATGAAACTAGGAACTTTGGGCTCTCTGGGAACAAGATCTTCATAATGCCACTGGTAATACTCAGCCTCCTTGGCTGTAAACTACATCTCTCTCAATGTGTCTCTCATCAAGCCACCAGCCACCACTCTCTCCAAACTATCTGCTCCTGCCTCCGCTTGACCTAAGCACTCCAAAATGGTATCATGCTCAGTAGTCAACTGCATAATCCGACGCTGATGTGACAACTGTAAGGATCTAATCTCAGCATCCTCATGGTGCGTGGGAATCCAAATCTGTAGGGGTACCTATGTCATGGTATCCCCTGTCCCTCTCCCTGTCCTTGGCGCTGGTGGGGGTAAAACATATGACCTCCTCCTCTTGGCTGGCCACCTAAAATCATCTGTCCCTTCCATAGCTTTTATCACCTCCCCTACTCACCCACCACCCTTAGCTCCAATCACCAAACCTCCCCTGCCCACCGCACTATGCTCTCTACCTGTATCCCTCTATCCCCACCGCTTCTCTCTACCCATATCCCTCTATCCCCACTGCCTCCACCTCTATCTCCTCTCCTCCCCTAATCTCCTCTCCCTCTATCTCCACACTAACCTTAGCCACCTCCTCCACTATCTTCACCATCATCACCTCCACCATCCCCACCTCCCTCCTCAAACTCCTCTCCCTCCTCTCTCTGTCTCCCTAGCCTCTTGGGATGCTCATCCTCATCATCATCAAAAGAGGGAATCACCTCCATTGGATCTGATATCCTGGCCACCGCATGAGCCACAAACAACGCTACGAACTCATCTATCATCCCCGCATCCACTATCCCATCGACATAGTCCCATATCTGGCCAGCTAGGCACATGTACTCCTCAACCACCGCAAATCTATCAATGGTGGGTCCCCACTTTGGCACATCCTGCCTCCGTCAAGCATACAAGCATGCTCCTTGTGGTATCCCCTACTATCATCCATACTACCGCAAAACTCGGTTGTGCAGAAATCTCTCAATAACAAAGGGTGTCCGCCCTATCAAAAATTGGGACATGTAGACATAAGGCATCTCCATCCCATCCTCTGCCTACACCTCACAATCCATATATGGTCTCTAGACGACCATGTCAATATCATCAAGCACTCACCTCCAATGCTCTATTTTGCCCAGCTTACACTGGATAACTATCCCTCGGTATCTATAGGCATAAGCACACCCAATAGGCTTGTCTCTATCTGCAAGTGGCCTCACTATGGGAATATGCTCCCATGCCCACACCTGTAGCAACGTAAGCCCAGTTGATAGACTCCCATATCCCAAGTACACCACCTAATGTAGGACCCTGTATAAGTGGGCCAGCATAGCACACCCCCATGTAAATCGGCGACCCTGTGTCACCATGTCCTCCAAGACCAACCCCCATCCTACTACCAATCCCTTCGACCTACGACTGGGACATAAGAAGCCACCTATAAATCCTACCAGCACTGATGGTAGAGGAGCATAATCCAAATCAATAAACTCCTTCCATGAGATCTCATACCTGCAAATATGCTCATCATATAAAATCCAATGAAGAGCCTCTGTTCCACCCTCCTCAGTCTGCTCATATGGAAAAAGTGTACCTACCACAGGAATCTGTAAAATCCGGTAGCAATCCTCAGGTGTCACTATAATCTCACCTGTCACCAAATGAAAGGTGTTGGTGTCACTATGCCACCTCTCGGCCAAAGCTATAAATAAACCCCAGTTAATGATATACCAAGGCATCTCTAACAAAGAGGATAGTCCACATCTCTCAATGATGTCCCTGTCTTCCTATGTCAGTCATTGTATCAAAGACCACGGTCTCGAAAATCACTCTCATGACTGCACAACCCCAAGCCGCTCCTGTCACAAAAAAAACATGTCCAATATCAGTTTCCTCATCAAATCAAAATTCATATCAAAATCAAATTCATATCAACTTGAAACATTGAAATCTAATCAAGTTCCACATCATATCAATCCATATCAATATCAGATCATTTCAACTTGAAACATCGCAAATCAAATCAAGTTATCTATCAAATCCATATCAGCTTGAAAAACAACTCAAGTTTCAAATCCATATCAGCTTGAAAAGCAACTCAAGTTTCAAATCCATATCAGCTTGAAAAACAACTCAAGTTTCACATCCATATTAGCTTGAAAAACAACTCAAGTTTCACAACCATATCAACTTGAAAAACAACTCAAGTTTCCCATTCATATCAACTTGAAACAATGCATATCAAATCAAGTTCATATCAAATCAAATCCATATCAAAATCCATATCAAATCCATATCAACATCAAATAAACATTAACTTGAAACATTGAAAATCAAATCAAGTTATCTATCAAAAATTTGAATCAAAGTACCATATCGGAACTCATATCGGACAATTTATCAAAGAACACACAGCAGGCATGCAGACTGACTATCGCACCCATCCTGAAAAAATTGGCAAACACCTACCTATCTTCATTCATCTTATCATCCCTCCCAAAATCCTATTTTCTCCAACATTTTTTTCCTACGCGCTAAAAACTTTTTTCCATGTGCTACGCTGCTTGCCATGTGCTACCAAATGCACCCTAAGCGCTAAAATGCACCTATGCACTACCCTGATCTAGCTTTGCTCCACCTAGAACACCCTATGCACTAACTTTATCTATGTTCTATCCTAATCCACCCCTACACTACCGACTTTACCCTACATGCTAGGTTACACCTACGAGCTAACCTAATCCACCCATTTGAACCCCTGTCGACCCTATGTGCTAGGTCTTACCTATGTGCTACCCTATACCCACTACGCGCTAGCCTGTTAACCCGCTGAGCTAAATAACCTTGATGCGCTACCCAACCCAACCCTAACGCTACCCTAATTTTTGAAAACTCTACGCACTACCCCTTTTATCATATGTGCTAGGGTACAGACCCTACGTGCTAAACCATTAAAAACCATGTGAAAAATTGGAAAATATGACTAAAAATGACAAAATGAAAAGCAAAAAGGAGCAAAAATTTGATGACTTACTGGTGGTCCATACATGGTGGGCCTTCAATACCTCTAAATGCGCTCGAATCGATGAGAAGCATGGGGAACCAGCATTTTGTCTTTCTCTCCAAAAGTCACTTTCTCCAAAGTCAACAAGCACAAATGATACAAATAAAACCACTTTTTACCTTTTTATAGGGTCAACGGAAATTAGGGTTACATGGTGGAACACGTAAATTGCTCGTGGTCTCACTTATAACCCTAAAAAAAATCATTATCAGGAGATGAATCAAATTAACGCATTCAACATATACAAAATTTTAAAATGCAATAAAATTTATCAAAATCAAATCAAATTTTCAAAATTTTTGATTCATCTCCCGAGGGGGCATTATCAACATCATTTATCAAATTTGGAATATCATTTATCAAATCTGGGGCACAACATGAACATCTTTATACACGACATCACACTTATCACTGATCAAATTTTGACGACACAACAATTTTCTTTGAATCAACATGTGCACACACGTCAATTCAAAGAGGGGCAAAATATAGACATATAAAAATGACCATATTCCTAAATAAATATTTAATGTTCATTTTATTCTCATTCCTCTATTTAGTTAAAGCATCCACATTCCTCTATTTAATTAAATAAATTATTCAATTTATTTATTTAAATTCACTTAAGCCTTTTATATCATTTAATTAAATAAATCATTTTATTTAATTAAGTCTCTTCTCTCTACTTTTAATTAAATTTACATTTAATTAAATAGTTCACCCCAAATAAATAAATCTAATTTATTTAAATTCCCCACTTGCAACCAAATTAAAATAAAGCAATTTATTTTAATTAAATCCTATTATCCCTCACCCACTTGCATTTTCCTACATCTCCCACTTGCCTCCTAACCCTCTTCCTAAATTCTTCTAGAATCCTCCTAATCCTAATCAATTAACATAAACTCTACAATTATCCCCTTTCCCTAAATTTTAGGAGGTCACTTCTCAAATTTGGAGTAAAGTCTTCCAAAGGTATTAAAGCCTTTATGCCTTCAACAAGCTAACTTGTTGAATACCCCCAAATTTGGAAGGACTCTTACAAATTTGTCCCCAAAGTCTTTCAAACCATTAATGGTTAACTAACCCTTTGTGGCATGGTTAGAGACTTTTTGCCTAACTCAACCCTCATCTAACCCAGGGGTCTCATCAAGCATTCATTGCTTTGACCATGGTTATCCCTTTAACCCTTGCACAAGAGTTTATCCTTTGGGTAAAGCCTTTAATCATTGGATAGCTCTAACCTAACCTTAACCTTTACCTCCTAAGGTAACCATGAGGTCTTCTCAAGAATTTAATGCTTCTTACTTCTCCTCTCAAGCAGTCTTATGTTGGCAATTGTCACCATTTCATTGGTGAGAATTGCAAACATGGATTGATAACTTTCAATCCTGACCATTGATTAGGTCATTCAATCCTAACCATCCATTGCCCTGTTTCTTGTATAAATAGAGCTCTCATCCCTCCATTTTATCATCCAAGTCTTTAGCATCATACTTATACTTAATTTTAGCAAGCATTTAGCCTCTCTTTGTAATAGAAATAAATCTAATAATCATTTTAGAGTATTTCTATCATCTTAGATTAAATCATATAAATAGTATATCATGTTAGGATAGTATTTTTTACTAACCTTGTCATCTTATATCTAGTTTATTTCATTTGTTATAATCATGCATAAATAGGATTCATTCATACTAAATTTGATCTAAAGCATCCCTCATACTTGCATTTGTCATCCCTAAGTCACTTTTCTCAGTGATCTGAGAGAAAAGGCATTGGCTTGAGGGACCTTATTTGATAGAGAACCATGGAACACTCTTTGGGAAGTTGAGCTATTTCTCATGGCTCCATAACTTTCACCAAGGGTCCCATTGGTGTGTGGGAAAGTCTTTGAATATTTTCACAATTTAAGTTTCATTGAACCGCTTTTCCCGCATACAGATAGAAGTGTTGTCTATTCACTATTCTTAACACTTATCTATTTTCCTCTTGCATCTCTTATTACCTTATAAACCACTGAGATGATTGTAGAGATGACATGCTTCCATGGTTATCTTTACATGCTTCATTCTATGTTATCATGTCATTGCCCTTAAAATAGCACTCTTGTTGCTATTGTCTCTTTCTAGGTCTAGGACTGTCACAAAATGCCAAGGTTTCTCACCATTGTGTTTTATATCTATATTTTATGGCAAAGCCTTGAAATAACTATCTTTTGTAAAGATTACTTATTTCTAAAGACTATGGCATACATGATGAGCTTTGTCTTTTCTTTGACCCTTATGTTGACACTCTATTTTTTTAATAAAGGCATTATCATCCAAGAATAAAAAGGTTGTCATAATGTTGTGTTGTTGAATCTCTCCCACTTTAAGACCTATTACTGCATCTTTGTATCCTATATCATTCACTTCTCTAAGGGTTTAATCATTTCTTTTACCTCTCACAACTTGGACAACCCTCCAATATCATTTGACCTTTGTCTTTGAATACACTTGACCTAAAATAGTGTCCTTCCAATATGTTCCTTGATTGAGATGGTCTTAAAGGCCATTTGGTTTTCTCTTACTCTATTATATGTTTAAATATGATTATTAAAAAAAAGTTGTCTACTTGAAGTTGTACTGGAATAGTCTCGATTTTTTATTTTTTACCACTAATTTGTTTCTTTCATAGAAATGGACATATGTTGATAAAATTCACACCCTAACTTTTTCATAGACTTGTAGTAGCTTTTGAAATAAGACTACTCTCTTTATTATTTTCCCTTCTTGATCATCCTTTGGTCTTCTGATCACTATTGTCTCTGAAATCTGCTATAGAAATGTTTGTTGATCCTTTTAACATTGCCTACAGTGGATTCATGGTTGTTCTATCTTCTTAGGGTTTGAACACTTCTTAGGTTTTAAACTGCATTCTTTGAACTTTTTATAGTCTCTATGCTTGTAACTCTACTCCTTTCTATGCTACTTTTCATATTATATCTTTTTGACTATCAGACTTAAGTAAAAAATATGTATTATCCTATGTTTATGCACTTATTCAAAACTGTGATATTATCTCAGAATCAAAGAAAGTGAAACCCTTGGTGTATCCAAAATAACCCTATTCTTTCATGATAAACAATAAGAGAGATTGACTGAGATAAGATAGACCTATTCAATATAAGATGGAATGCATGGTCTCTAAATAAATTGAAATAAGGCTACCCCATGTGCATTCCACTATCATGTTATAGATTTTGCATTCAAAACTCTTAGATAGCCCCTTGAATACACTGGAATTATTGTATAAATCTTAGAGACTTCTATTCAACTACTTCTCTCTCTCTCTCTCTCTCTCTCTCTCTCTCTCTCTCTCTCTCTCTCTCTCTCTCTCTCTCTCTCTCTCTCTCTCTCTCTCTCCTCTCTCTCTCTCTCTCTCTCTCTCTCTCTCTCTCTCTCTCTCTCTCTCTCTCTCTCCTCCAGGCTCCCTATATGTTTGTTGCCTAAAAAGTGGAGGCCAAAGGAAATATTTCTCTTCGCGCTCTTTTTTTTTAATGGTAACAAATATCTATTAAGAATGGATATTTGTTCTTAATTCATATAAAAAATAATAGTGGGTGGTTTTGAACATTCCAACAATCCTACATTCCTTTTGCAATCAAGAACCACTAGTTTTATGTTTGATACAGATAAAATTTAGCTTTCGATGCACTCTTTCACACAAGTTTCACTTTATTAATACTTTTTGTGCATATTTTTGCAAGTCTAATGGGGAACAACGGTCATCGTAAATAAAAAGGCAAGAGAAAACTCACAATAGAGAAAATTCAAGAATATAGAGAAAAAGATAGAGAAAGTCATAGGCAGAGAAGAAAAGGTATGTCTAATATTGGTCAAGGTGAGGCCTCTTCTCCATATATAAATTTCATTTCAAGTGAAGATGAAATTGAATTTAAAATGTTGAACATCAAGTTGAATATTAAAATGTTGACATTGAAAATGAAAATATTGCAAATGACATTGAAAATGAAAACGTTGCAAATCACATTGAAAATGTAAATGTTGATATTGAAAATTATGAAATAATTTAATGTTATGTGTTCCCAAATTACATGAGAAATGATGACCTTTGTGTTGAAGAGAGACAAATTCCAAATCCAAGACCTTCAAGAACCCCAAAATGTCTACTTGAAGTTGATGAGAACATTATGTAAAAATTGGAAGGAAAGAGGTCAATGAGAATTGTTCCATTATGGGCTACAAAACTTTTCAATGAATATTTTAGCAATAAGACACTGGACAAGCAACTCCAACTTTTTGTTCAATTGCTAAAGATACACAAAATGAGACCTTTGCTAGACAAATTGAAGATTCATGTGAACAAAAAGACGAAGAAAAATTCTATTATTGTCAAAATTATTTTTAATTCTCTCAATTCTATTGGAAAGGCTAGCAAGGAAAAAGATAAGAGAGTTTCTCATAGAGTGATCACAACCTCGTTGGCAAGTCATTATTTGATAAAGGCTAGTTTTATGAGCAAACTTGTATTGATTTCAACATAAGTCGTAGAATGTTAGATAGAGAAATTACAAGAAGAGAAAGACTCAATGATCCTCTTTAAAATAATACATGGTATTTTTGTGGGGGGCTTCTACATGTTGATAAGAAGATAAATGATATCGTAAAGGATATAGTTCAATAATTTTGGCACTCTAACTATAAAGTATCTCCCAGTGTAAAGGATGTGTTAATGTTAATAATTGGCAATCAAGATTGCATACCACATCATAAATTTTTCTTAGAATTAAACCAAACATTGTTGTACAAATTTTTTTGTGAAACACATCCAACTTTGCAAATCTCCCTATATATAGAAGGAATTTTAACCATGTAGCTAGAAGGAGTAGGAAGCGGAAATGGGAGAATTCAAAATTCAAATTCTCTGAAAGGTGGGAACTCTAGTTCCAATGGTGGGAGCGGCCAGAATGAAGGAGTTGGTCCTATGGGAGAGAAGGACAAGCCTCCAGACATTTCGAAGGTTGTTGACATTCTGCAGACTAGTGGTACTCTGCCAGAGAAGAAAGTGGGTTATGGGTTTTGGGGGGAGGGGTCCAGCGGGGGGGCCAGCCCACGTGAAGAGACCTTGGAGAACAAAAAAGAATCTAGAAAATGGTCATCCCTTTTTGGAACAAAACCATCTGGTAAATCCTCTTTACCTCCTATCAAGAATATTTCTGATCCAACTGGTGGAAATTTCGCTATCTCTATCCCTGATCTGGTTCTGGATCATAATATAAATAGTATGTCGAACTCCCCGGTAGACAAACTTATGGGTTTGTATACAAACATTGAAGTTGTAAGGTCTTATGTCAAACAAAAATGGGCTCTGAAGGTAACATTGAAATCTCGGCTTTTCCTAAAGGCCTCCTATCTTTTATCTTCTTATGTGAAGAAGATAAATTAAGGATACTTTGTGGTAGTCCCTGGATGGTAGGAAAGACAACCTTGGTTCTTCGAAAATGGCATCTGAATCTGAACATGAATGACTCTCTTTTGACACAAGTTCTAGTTTGGGTAAAGTTATCAAGTCTACCTCTTGAATATTGGGCAGAAAGCATCTTCTCAAGAATAACAAGCTCCTTTGGTGAACTCCTCTCTATAGACCCAGTCACAACTTCAAAAAGGAGACTCACTCATGCTAGGTTTTGTGTAGGGATAGCCCATGATGTAGACATGCCAGAACAGATAGATATAGTGTCAAAGTTGGGGACATGGAAACAACTAATAGAATATGAATCTATCCCTTTTTCCTGCTTCCATTGCAAGAAAGTAGGTCACTAGGAAAAATCTTGTCCTATCAAGCCTAAAGGAGAGCTCAAGCAGACTAAACCCCTGGTTGAAAGTAAAAAGGTACTAGATAAAAAGGTATGGCAAGTTAAGAATTTAGAAAATAAGGAAGCTGACTATACTGACAACAACTGTTTTGAAACCTTGGTGGAAAATAAGGAAGTGGTATCCTCAACCTCTATATCCAATCCCCCAACCCAGGAAGTATTGAGAACCAAAGTTAACAACCCTGTGACAGAGCATATCCACATAGAGGAATTGAAAGAATAGATTGAATCTTCAAAAGACACAGCTGAAGTGGTCATCACTGATACTTATGCTGATAAGGAAATGCAAAAGAAAGAGAACAACTTGAGGAAGGGGAGATCTCTAGCTCCCAAGAAGAAGAGACTGACTCTTCCCCGCTAATGATAAGCTATGAAATGGAAGAAGCCCAAAAATGTGCAATACTGGGTATGAACCTTTTGGACTCAGATCAAAACTCAAAACTAGTAAACAGTGCTTCACATGATTCTAGATTCCCTAATTGGGGCAATGAAGATGAAATATCCAAAATTCTAAGTAATCCGGAAGCGGTTCTCGAGAAAGAAGCTGACTAGAAAATACCAAAATATAGGAACAAGAAAGGATCCACTCCCTTGGCTTCTCAACTAAGGAAATCCAGCATAATAGCTCAAGTAGATGTTGGATATATCTCCTCTTCCCCAGGTTGACCTTCTAGTCTTAAAGTCAGAGACAAGGAGGCCAGTAAGAACATTGCAGATGGGACTTAGAAGACACTTAAGGAGTTAGGAATCGGTAAGTAACTATGAAGATTATCTCTTGGAATATTAGGGGACTTAATAATCCTCATAAACATGATATCATTAGGAATATGATAAGGGATAGTAAACCTGATGTTTTTCTAATTCAAGAGACTAAAATGAGTAGAGAAAAAGTTGAATCTTTGAAGTTTTTAAAAAATGGGAGTATTAGTGGTGGTAGCTCGGAAGGTGCTTCGGGAGGTATAGCTACCATTTGGAATCTTAAGAGTGTCAAAGGCCATGTTCTTATTCAAGAAAATAATTTCTCCTGCATTAGATTTGAGCATTTAAAAGATGGAACTTCATGGGTCCTCACCAACATTTATGCACCCAACACCTTGAAAGCTAGAAACTCCTTCTGGAAAAAACTTATAGAAACTAGGGACAACTTGAAGAATCTTAGTTGGCTGGTCATGGGAGACTTTAATACTTCTTTGAGAGAGGAGGAAAAATATGGTGGAAGCCCCTCTTAGTTGGAAAGTAGGTTGGCCCTTATGGACTACATAAATACTCAGGCTCTCAATGATGTGGAGATACAGGGATGCAATTACACTTGGACTAATAGGAGAACTGGTAATGATCTTATCCAAGTTCGCCTTGACAAGGCTCTTATTTCTAATGAATGGTACATACATTACTTCTTCTCGCTGTCTACCCACATCTAGGTTGGGTCAGATCATTTTCCCATCACCTTCATTGCTAACCCAATTAATAGAAGAAGACATTTTCCTTTCAAATTTGAAAAAATGTGGACTCATCACCCTGACATCAATCATAATATTTAGAAATGGTGGAGTATCCAAGTAGAGGGAACTTCTATGTATAGAGTTGTAAAGAAACTTAAAAGTGTCAAGGACAATATAAGACTCTAGAATAAATCCAGCTTTGGGAACATTTTTGAGGCCAAAGGTAAAGTCCAGGATGACCTTAAGAAAATACAGGACCAAATTGAGAAGGATGGTTTCAGTACTATGTATATAGCTGAAGAAAATGAGACCCTTAAAAATACCATCAAATCATTACTAAAGAGGAAACTTTTTGGAAGTAGAGATCAAGATGCATTTGGCTAAAGGAAGGAGATAGGAATACAAGATTTTTTCACATGTCGATGATCAAACATAAAGCAGAAAATAGGATTACAAAATTGGCAGTGGACAGTGGGGAACTGGTCAAGGAGGAAGAGATAAGGAATGAGGCTAAAAAGTACTTTTTGGAACTTCTGAGTAGGGATCACAGGTTGGATGTTGATGCTCTATCTTCTTTTCTTCAAAATATTTCTTGTCTCATTGATGAGTAGATGAATGCCTCCCTTTCTTCTATTCCTTCGATCTTGGAAATAAAAAATGTTGTTTTTTCTTTTGATGGTAACAAATCCCCCGGTCCAGATGGCTTCCCAATGTTCTTTTTTCAAGATTTCTAGGACATTGTAGGGAAAGATGTTTCCAACGGGGCCAAGTTATTTTTTGGGGCTAGAAGAATTTTGAAAGAAATTAATTGCACTTTCATTGCACTCATTCCTAAAACCCAAGGTGCTAACTCCATGGACAAGTTCAGACCAATCAACTTATGCAATTCTTTTTATAAGATTATCTCCAAGGTTCTTACCACCAAAATCCTGACTATCCTTCCTTCTCTGATTAATCATCAGCAAAATGGTTTTGTCCCAGGAAGACAAATTCTTGACTCGATTATTATTGTCCATGAGAGTATTCATTCTCTTGTTAGGGCAAAGAAACAGGGTCTCATCCTCAAGCTTGATCTCTCTAAGGCCTATGACCGGGTTGATTGGTCTTTTCTTGTGAAGGTTCTTGTGGCTTATGGGTTTTCCACCAAATGTGTTGACCTCTTTAGTTAGCTTATTACCTCAGCCTCTTTTGATGTTCTTGTCAACGGTTCCCCTTCCCCCTTTTTCCAAGCATCTAGATGACTAAGGCAAGGGGATCCCATTTCCCCTATCCTCTTCATTATTATGGCTGAATGTTTTGGTAGGTCTATGGAAAACATGGTTATGTGAGGATCATTTAAGGGACTCCAACCTTCTTCAGCTGATCTTTTCTATTCTCACCAATAGTTTGTGGATGATACCATTGTCATGGGGGAGTCAAGTATTTCAAAAGCTAGAACCCTGAAGGACACTCTTTGTAAGTTTGCCTTTGCATCTGGTCAGCTCATTAATTGGGTCAAAAGTGAAGTTTTTTTCATCAATACTCCAGAGAGAAGACAGCATAGAATCAGTAGAATCCTAGAATGTCAGGTTCCTGATCTTCCTACCACTTATATTGGGCTCCCCTTGGGCATTGCACCTCCTGATTCTTTTTGGAGCTCTCTAGTGGACAAGTTTCATAAAAAGCTAGCTGGTTGGAAAGGAGCCCTTTTAAGTCAGGCTGGAAAGCTTCAACTTCTTAAAGCTTCTCTTCAAAGAATACCTATCTATGCCCTAAGCCTTTTCAGAATTCCAGTCAAGTATGCTGATGCAATTGAGAAAATTCAAAGAAATTTTTATGGTCAGGGATTGAGGATAAGAAAAGAATGTCTCTTGTGGCTTCGGATCAGGTATGCAGACCAAAAAGTAAAGGTGGTCTAGGCCTGAGAAGAATCCGGATCTTAAATGAAGCTCTCCTATCTAAATAGGTTTGGAGAATGTTCCACTCAAAGAGTGAATGGTGTAAAATCTGGCAAAGTAAGTACTCTCTTCTGTCCTCCTCTCTTTCATCTATTTTCAATTCTAAAATCAGCATTAATGGATCCCATATCTAGAATCATGCTTCTAAGTGCAGAGATAGCATTGCTAAAGGAGTTACTTGGAAAGTAGGCAATGGTAGGAAAGTTAATTTTTGGGACGACCCCTAGCTTTTTGATAAACCTTCAATTGATTTCCCAGAAATGGCCCCTTATTCCTCCTCCTATATTAGAACTTTTGGTCCTCTAGTTGAAGGGTATTGGACTGGTAATAAATGGCAAAACATAGAAAGTATTCACCCAAGCCTTATCAAGCTCAAAAATCATTTGTCTTCGGCCTGGTTGAATAAAGAGGAAGACTCCCTCATTTGGAAATATGAACCCAAAGGTAATATCATTGTCTCTTCAGTGTATGGTGTTCTCTCCCCCACCCCTTCTGATAATCCTTTCTGGTCTAAAGCCTGGTTAAAGGGTCTGACCCCCAAAATCAACTTTTTCTATTAGAATATTCTTCAAAAAAAAATCTTGACCTTAGATAACCTCAAGGGTAGAGGATTTACCTTTCCTAATAGATGTACTCTGTGTCTTAAGGAGGAAGAGTTAGTCGACCATCTGGCTATCCACTATTCTTATTCTGCTTCTATCTGGGAAAGATTTCTTAAGAGTTTTTGCATTGATTGGGTGTTTCCTAATACTATCAGTGAGTTGTTATACTCCTAGAATTACCACTGGTCTAACTCCTTTTTGAGATCTCTATGGCAGCTATCTCTCCCTCACATTCTATGGGGATTGTGGAAAGAAAGAAACAGTCGTATTTTTAGGGACACTTATCTTACTTTGGATATTGTGTTCCATAAAATACAATAGGAGATTGTGGAGGATATTGGGATCATTGGGGGTCCCTGCTTTTCAACCAACCCATTGGAATCTCACATTTTAAGTTCCTGGAATTTGAAGTATGTTGGCAGTTCTGACCCCAAGCAAAACAAAAGATTAGAAGCAAGATGGCAAACTCCCCCTCATGGTTGGTTCAAAGTCAATTTTGATGGTGCTGCAAAAGGTAATCTAGGCCTTGCAGGATGTGGAGCTATTCTTAGAGACAACAAAGGTATATGTAAGGAAATGGTTGTTGTTCCAATAGGAAGCCAAACAAACCACAAGGCAGAAGCAATGGCAGCACTCCAAGGTATTCTCCTCGCAAAAAGATGGAATTGCCCCTATATATGGATTGAAGGAAACTCTAACAACATCATCAAATGCCTAAAGGGGACCTCTAGGCCCTCATGGTCTATTAATAACATTATAAAGGCTGCTAGAGACCTCATTAACACTTTTGAGAAAAGTTACATATCTCATATCTACTGTGAAGTGAATGGTTCCGCTAACTAGGCAACCAATGCGGCGGTCAATCAAGATGAAATGATTACTTGGAAGGGAGAACAAGGCCTCCTAGAGGATGCCAAATTAATCATTTTTAAGGACCGATACAATAGCACCCTAAAGATCATTAATGTACAAAACAATAATCAAATGGATTAAAAGGAGTAATTCGAGCAATTATAATATTGTCAGCACCATTTATTATAACACTCAATCTATCACTTCCCACGCTTTCTGGGTAAATTTGGTAGCTCTGAGAAACTCTCTATCTAAAGCTCTCTACACATTTTGACATTCAACTCTAAATAGCGAAAATATGGGTAGAAATAGGCGCTGCTATGAACCTAGCAGCTGTAAGGAATGGAAGGAAAAGGAGGCAGTCTAGAACATTCTACAGAAGGGAGGGTTTTCAAAATTTATGGAGAGGCTCCATTAACGAGATGCCACAGTCACCAATTTCTTTTGTAAAAATTGGAGAAAGGGCACTTTGAAGATGGGAGACCAGTTTGTTGTCATAGATGAAGACCTTATTGCCCAGGCCACAAGACTCCGAAGGGAAGGAAGCAACTACTACAGAGACAGAAAAGCAAGCAAGGAGGCCATTGAAAGATATCTAGAAATTGAAAAGGAGAAAAAATGCCTGGTGAAGCTAAGTAAAACTTACTATCCCCCTAGGGCTTTTGTCAAACCATGGAGGGAGGTCCCTTTTGTTATTATGCACTATATTACTTTGGATGGTAGATTCACTAAAGTATACGGCTACCATTTTTTTTTGATGAATCATTTTAGGCATGATGAGAAGGTTAACATTCCATATTTTTTGTAATGTTCTATGAATGCCACCATTAAGGCCTATAAAGAGAACCCTATGGGTGGCACTACCATGCATCAAGGCTTAATGGTTCTTATTTATGACCACCTCAAGGCTAACCAAATAGCCCGCCCGTAGCCCTTTATTTCTGAGTCTAAGGGGGATGGGTCAGACTCTGTTTTTTCTTTGGATGAGGGTTCTGATAGTGATCCAATGAGCAATTCTGAGGAGAGAATGGATGACTCAGAAGTTCAAGTAGGCAAGAAGAGGAAACATTTGAAAACTAGGCCTTCCTCCTCAAAGGGCAAGAAATCTAAAGGAAAAATTCTCCAGATAAGCTCCTTGGAGGAGGAGGAGGTTTCTAAAAATTCAGAGAAGGAGAAACCCCAGGGTTCTCTCAAAAATAAAACCAAAGCCTATACTCAAACCATAAACAAACAAAAGAGAAAGGATGAGAATGTGAAGGAGCTGGAGTTGGAGGAACATAAACAAAAAATGATTTTGGATGTTGATCAGAACTTGGAGGAGGTGACCATTGGAGAAGTTCATAGGGCTGAAGATAAAGCTATTGTTGGTGACACCCCAAATAAGGAATAGGACAACTCTGGTAAGATAGATCCCCCTTCAAACCCTCCTCCTGAGGGTTTGAAAGGTTTTATGGACACCATGGAATGGTTAATCACCAGTTACAAGAAAATTGTGGATGACAACAAGAAACTCAGCCATAGAATCTAGATTCTGGAAACTATCAACACTGGTGAATGAAAGACTATGGTAGATTATATGGAGGATTTGACAAATACAGTTGCTAAAGCTGAAAATATAAGAGACTCCTTCAACCCCAGATTTGAGCAAATCGAGAAAGACTTTTTGGAGAGGAAAGCGAATGCTAATGCTATGGATCAAACTATGTTGGGAACTGTCAGTAAAGTCAGTAAAATTGAGGAATGTCTCAAAAGTATTGCAGAGAAAAGTTTAAACATTCTGAAGGTCTCTACTGGTAATACCAAAACTCTCATCAACAATTTGGATGAGGAGAAGGACATCCTAGAAATTGACCCTGACACTGAAGGTACAGGAGATGTTCAAGGACCTAGAGCAAGAACTAGAGGTAAAAAGAAGGAGAAGAAGCCTAATAAGGACCTGGATGATCTCAAAGTTGTTGCGGCCACCTATGACTAGTTGGTGATTAAGGTGGAGGACCTCCTGAAGACTCTTTAACTGTACAGTGTTTTCCTGGTTTTTGTTGTTTTGTTGTTTCTATCTTTTGTTGTCCTTTCTGTTTACTGGCCTTTTTTCCAATCATTTTGTAAGCAGTTTTTTTGGTTTGGATACTCTATGATGATACTTCTTAATCTCCTTTGTTAAAGGTTTCAGGTCCTTAAAACCTATTTTTCTTATTAATCAGAACTTTGCAAATCTCACAAAAACCATTTGAATCTTGTAAGCCATTTTATTATGCACCTCTTAAGATTTGTAATACTTGTTATTAATACCATGTTGAGCTTTCCGTGTGTCGCAAAGTTTTATGCTATATTCATTCTATTTAATATAATAATGAAATGTTGTAGAGTGTGGTGCAACGCAATTTCTGAAGTCATCTAGGGACTTGTTAAATCTATTTTTTATGTGTTAGAGATGATGGATTCTCTTTTCATAGAAATGATTGTTATATTCAGAAGTGTTCATAATATGGTGGCATGTCAAAGTTTGTTTCATGTTTTCATGAGGGCAATGAACATAAATTTAGAAAGAAAATTGTTGAGAAAAAGAAATATGAGATGGTAAAATATAGTTTGAAGGTGGAGGTGAAGGTTATAGATGCAAGATGGTTCTAAGAGAAGTCTGTGTTGCTAATTTTATTTCAGACTTTAAGGAAAATATTTTCTACAAGTATGCAAGGCATAGTCACAGGTTTCAGTGGTTGGATCAGTAATTCAGGATGTGTAAGGACTCTTTCCCAAATGGCACTATTATATTAGTAGTTGATTTTGCATAAAATAACGTATTGCAAACACAAAATGAGGTACAATCTCAATTCTATGATTCCATTGAGATTTCTATTTTTTTCCACATGACATATAGACATTCCCTATATAGGTTCAAACATATCATTTGTATGTGCTCAAATCATGAGAAACAACCCATCAAAGTTCAACAAAATTTTTAACTCAAGGTACTTAGGAGATATCTGTAATGCCCTGCCAGGAAACCCCTAAGGGTTTAAGTTAAAAACACTCAAATAGAGTAAATATTTTTTTTTATATAATAATACTAATTACGAGCATTAATAATAAGTTACAACATTAATATAATTTAGAGTTGTCTAAAACTTAGATAACACAGCGGAAGGCTAAACGAACCTAAGGAGTTTCCCAACGCGATTACGTAACCTTACACCTAACTCAACTCACGTCAATTGATCCAATAAGCTGGATATCTTAATTACAAGATAATGCATAAGACGTGGATATATATATATATATATATATATGTTCAATAAATTGACATCTTAGAATTGTAGGAAGCGTTCATTTATTTTGGGTGGATAGGAGGCCAACACGTGGTTATTTACTCAATGCACTACTATAACGAAGTTCGTTCATAGGGGTTAAAGGTAACCACCCACGATTGATATCATCCTTTATAATTAAAAGTATGCCTAATGAGGTTCATTCATTTAGGATTAAACTGCAATTAATAAAACGAGGTTCCTTCATTTGATTTTAAGCAAAACCAACTAATGAGTCGTAGTTCTTATATGGAGGATAAAATGTAAGTAGCCATAGAGTTCTTTCATTGAAGTTTAAATAATGCTAATAGATGGAGCTCAATTCATTAAGGTGAAAATGTATTAGGGCCACATGAGTTCATCCCTTAAATTAAAATATAGTTAGCAAGATGATATTCATTCTTTCAGGATTAAAACATAAGTACATAGTGATGTTCTTCCATTAGGATTAGAATATAAATAACTTAATGTGTGTCACTCTTTTAGTTAAAATAAAGTTAATATGAAGAGATGTATTTGCTAAGATTAAGATATAAACAACTAAATGAATCCTTCCATTTTCAGTTCAATTTTAGCTAATCATAAAGAAATTCATTTATTAAGGTTATAATAAGGATAACTAGTTGAGTTCACCCAGTTATCAAATTAATCTGGTAAAGATTATTTGTTAAAATTAAAACATAAATAACTAAATAAATTCATCCAATATAGTGCAATATAACTAACATGATGATGCTTATTAACTAAGATAAAAAGGTAAATACCTATATGAGGTTCATCCTTTAGATTTAAATCTAGAAATTAGGACTTTAATTCTAACTTTGTTTCCCATTTGCATTCGTTCAATTTATAAGCTTTATAACAAGTTAATCCAATAATGGTGACCTAGCGAGATTCTTTCCACTATTACTTCTTTTAATTAACATAAACCAAATACTTTTCCATAATCATAATTACAATGTTTTATGAACCTAACTACTACATTTATCAAGATAACTAATTTTATGCACTTTGGTTTAGCTTCATTAAATTTCCATTATACACTTATGAAAAGCAACCATACATGATAACTTAAAGTATGAAATAAAAGAGGCAAGGCATCGCATAACACGGATATGATCTCAGAGTTCACCCCTAGAGGGCTACATCTCTGGGTCTGCTCAACTGCAAGACCCCTCTGGCATTTAATATCGTTAGGAATACATAATTTACATGTCTTTTACATCTTTGTCACTTAGGCAAACACAACCAATATACAATAGCCACCTTAGTCAATAATTACATAATGATCCCTTTTGAAGCGGATCCTACTGAATACATCAAGCAAAAACAAGGATTTCTTAACTGTCGGTACCCTAAATAGAGACTTGACTGACGATGACCAGACAAAAGCAATCAGATGACAAGGACCCAACATACCTATCAAGGACGTGCTATTATAATAGACATAACGATTACCAAAATATTAGGCCATGCTCAAGCGTTAACGGGTAAATACAACATTTTCTCAAGTTGACTTAAGCATCTAAACAGATTATTTAATCCTTGGATAAACACTAATGACAAGTTGTTTCTTTGTTTCAATAATACTCTAGCCTCCATCCTAGCAACACAAAATTTACCCTTATATAAATAGGAACAAGGTACATTAAATATTAAATAAGGAAATGAGAAAAACGTCTTCCAACAATTTAAAGTTCCCTTGCATACAATTTAAGAGAAAATTCACCATTCGATTTATTCAATAGCATATACATAAATCCCAGTATTTACCTACTTAAAAAAAAATGACAACATTTCAACAATTGATAAATCAATGAAATAATTGCTATAATGGAACCAATGATTAATATATCATTAATAATATATACTAAATAGATATTGTCTAATTTAGCATATATTTTAATTTATATTTTATTCCATTATTAATGATTATTACTTAATAGCAATTAAATCACCACCAAGTCTTAATAATAATAAAATATATTACTTTTAATATATTTATATTATTATTTTAATTTTGTTTTATTATCGCTAAAACTAAGTTTATTAAACCACCAAATTGTAATAATAATAAAATTTATTGCTTTTTAATATATTTATATTATTATTTAAATTTTGTTTTATTTACCACTTAACTAAATTTTATTAAAACTTCTTTTTTAAAAAATAAAAATAAAAGAAAGGGAAAAAAAAAATGGAGGCGGCCAAACCCTAGCCGCAGGGACTGCGGCCTCCACGAGGGACGCAGGCCCTCGGCCTCCACCCACAGTGGAGTCGGGGTTACTGCGGCCACCATGGGGTCGCAGCCCCTTCAGCCTCCACACAGTGGAGCCGGGGGTTGTTGCGGCCTCCACAGGGGACGCAGTCCCCTTTGGCCTCCTCTGTGTGGAGCCGAACGGCTGCGAACGACACCGTGGGGAGGGGCGGGTTGAGCTTCGGCTCCCCCCTCGAAACCCCCAAATAATTTTTTTTTCTCTTTTTTTTTTTAATAGTTATTTTCATGATCCGATTTACAATCCAGATTAAATCAATAAAATCTTTAAATAAAGATATATAAAAAAAAGAAACAAAATCCCCCATCATTTTATCTTTTTTTATCACAAACCCATATTTTTCCAGAATGACCAAAATATCAGAATGGGGAAAAATTTCAAAAAAAAAAGTTCATGATTTTCCCCCCCCAAAAAAAAAAAACAATAATTTTCAGATAGGTAAGATTTGCTAAATCATAAAACAATAACAACAATCTTGATCCAATGTCCACCATTATTTTCAAAACTAGAACTCAAATTTTAAGGAAGAATCAAACACATTTCTTTTGATTTAAAATGAAATAAAAGATAAACAAGAAACCTACCTCCCATTAGCATTCCTGGCAAGAATTTGAAGAAGAGCCCACCTGTAGAACAATCCATGCTTCCAAAATCTCTCCCTCTTCCTTCCAGCATTTTTTTTTTGCCAAAAAAAAATAATAATCCCCCAATATTTTTCCACTTAGGTTAAAAATGGAAAAACCCATTTTGACCTAATCTCTAATTTCCAAATTTAAGCCCTTTTAAAATAAAAAGAATTAATAATTTTTTTCAACTATTGAATCAATTTAACTTGATTTTATAATTAATATGTCTCTCTCTTATTTAATTTTTATTTTAAATTTCTCAATATAAATTTAGCCAACATTTATATTTCAAACTATTGACAAGGGTAAAGCATTTAGATTAATTTAATTTTCCAAAATCAATCTTTTATACTATTTCAACTTTACAAATAAAAAAATAATTTTCTTTAAATAATAAAATTTACCCTTTCATTTTCCAAAATGCGAAAATGATTAATTTATTTCTATTTCCAAATGACTTTAAATCTTCCTTTTTAAAAACACATAACCTAATTAAATTCGTTATTTAAAATTAACTATTAAATTAAACTCGCTACACATAATAAAGCGATCTTTTTAACAAATGACTAATCTCATGAAGGAAACCTATTTATTTTAATTCCTCAACTACTAATGCGTAAATGAACACATTAATTCAATTTAAATATTTAAGCTTGCTACAATTATAAATAAAGCAATCTCTTAAATTAACGATTAATCATATAAAAGAAAACTACCTATTTTAAATTTCTAAATTACTAATGCGTACATCCACACATTAAATTGCATTAAATACTTAAGATAAAATACTCCATTCCTCACACGCATGGCATGCAAACCAAGAAAGTCCAGGAATCACACGACACGCAACCAAAATGAAAAGAAAACCCTACGGACCACACACGATGCTCACCTGACCATGGCTAAGGCAAGACGAGAGTTTTATGACCCCCAAGTCTGAATTCTAAGGATGAAGGAGGTATACTCAACCCTGCGAATCTCGAAGGAGATGAACCTCGCCCTAGGTGGTGTTGTACCTATAATCTCCTGCACCCATGAATCACGCAAGCATACATATACATATACATATTCAACGAAGGCGTTAGCTCGAGATTTATAGCAAGAATTAGGAAACAACTACATTTACACAAAAATCGATGCAAAAGCACAATAATAGGTATGCACAATTATTTATATTATATAATCTTCAACATTGCATCACGGTTAACCAACCATTCAAGAATGCCACATAGGAAGTCAACCAAGGTCAAATGGGTTTTACAAGGCCGACTAGGGTAGGGGCATAACATTCTCCCCCCCTAGGCTCCAACTTACTCCTGGAAGTTGCAAGGCTAAGCGAAAGTCATGCAACACGTATTAGCCCTTAAACTCAATTAACAATTATCAATTTGCACAAACACTATTTTGTCAACATTTTAAAACATTATTTATAAATCCTCTACGAATGTCATTATCCATTAACAAAATGCATCTAAACTCATACACTTCTTAAAATATTCTAGAATTTACACACAATCATAGTAGAGAAACGAGAATTTTTCCTTCCTTTCATTACACCAATTTAATGCATTACAAGATATAGACAAAAGTTACCATAATCTCCTATCAAACATGACAAGAAAATATGCCATCAAGATCAAATTCTTTCACCCATACCTCTTTTAACAACAATTTATCGCATAGGACTAGCTTCAAAAATCAATTTCTACAATCAAGTTTAACATTTCCATAACTAGGAGCAACGTAGATAACTCAATTGTTTACACTTTCCAAACATATAAGAACTTTTCCAATGACTATGTCCCATAACATAGTGACAAGTTAATACCGTTTAAATCCATGATTACACATAATAACCATCCACAAGACTGGTTTGCACAACACAAAAGGCCACATGTTAGCATGTCTAATGCTTCATCAAAGGTAACATATACAATCAACATCTCTATGCCTTCTCTCAGAACAAATACATGATCATCAATATCCATCATCTCACTCAAGGGCTTGATGGTGCTAGGGTACACCATAGCGGTGCTACCGTCCATACAAGTCCCTCGTGAATATCCCTTGTTGCATAAGGTGTTTAGCCTCCAAGAGATAGTCACCACTCATAGGTAGGTAGTGGATCCTAACTGTCTCACAGCCTCACATACCTCCATCCTCAAGGTTCCCTACGTCTACTTCCTCGTATACACTCATCCAAGACCATCTCCTATGATCTTGGAGAGGAATTCACATTGCAACACAAGACCAGCATACGAAAACAACAAGGATAAACCAGTTTAGCCACCAAAGTATAGAAGAATAAAGATAATAATAGTCAATTCCAATAGTAAGGTAAGAAAATAATTCCGGAATTGCAACATCAAATCAAGTAAGAACAAGATTGAAAGATCGTGGCTAAACCTTCAAGGTCAAAATAAAATAAATTTGCTGGCCCACAAGGAAATAAATAAATAATAAAAGAAGATCATAAGTGCACATTACATCACTACGTGACTAGCAGCTAGCCACCAACAAGGAAGGAAGGGACAATCATCTAGCTAACCTAGTAGCTCATCATGTGGTGTGGCCAAGTCACACATATGCATGGCATGGCAGTGTGCACCTCGACATCACCCCACATCATGTCATCACGCGGCATGGCTCTACCCTATACCTATCGGTAGGCCGCATGGAAATGTCTACTACATCCCGCATCGTGTCTCAGCACGGCATGGCAATACTCCAAGCGAACAAGGCACGCAATGGATGTATCCCGCATGGTAGTGTACCTCACAGATAAGGTACGCATCGGTCACACCCCGCATAGCGATGTTCCTCTCAGGATACTCGCCGTAAGCCAAAGGTATACATGGCTAAGGTCTACCCACAAGTCTACCAACACTAGTCAATTGGCAACTCATGTAAGAGAATAACATGCCTCTCATGAAGACAAGGCAAAAGATGCTCCAATAAAATACATCAATATGCTCAAGAACTGTCATCTATATGCTCAAAATAAAGGATAGGAATTAGGCTGGCACACATGAACCTCATAATCAGTTCATCACAAGGAAAAGTATTGAGTACACCTATAATATATTTTCATTATATAACTATATTTTTCCTCGAGATAGGGAAGCTAAATTCGCTTCGCGTTGACATTACTCGTACGATGTTCATGCTATTCAAGGAATGGTGACTCCTAGTACTGCCCCTTCACATACTAACTTATCAACAACCCGTGGGTTAGCACTCAGTAAGGGAACAAATATGCAACATCACATAAATAGGTATGGTTTCCCACACTTATAAGTAAACATATTCTCCGTGGTTGATTACTTCACCATCCCATGGGCACACAAAGCAAGTATGGGTCTCTTACAACACACAAGGAATAGCACCATTACTGGTTTAGTCACATTTATGAGGAGTACTTTACACTATGCTAACATATACTTAAAGGAAGTCCTACTATCCATTTATAATAACATGGATGCATACAAGCTTCAGACCTTTCAAAAGAAAGTTTGTTACAAACAAGAGTTTTTTCCAAGAAGCGGTTACAAGTCCTTTTCAGCATATGTGGCTTCCTTTTCTTGTTGTTCTATTGCAACCCCTTCTAACTATTGTACATCCAGCATCATGTATTTTCTTGTCCACTCCTGGTATACATTGTCAGCAGGCCATGAGAAGTTAATCACTTTTCCCTTCGTCTTGGCTAATCTTTTCCAAGAGTTCCTCATTTTGTTGACCTCTGAATCTAGAAAACCATTGTGTGATTTGATTTTCTCTATCTCCTCAATTGTTTTGACAAATAGGGAAGTATCATCTGAATCAATGATTCCTTTTATTCTTAATGATAGGTTGGCATCTAATTCATTAAGCCATATTTGTTTGTCCTTCAATTGAGTTGGACTGGCAAAACTCCTTGGGACTAATTCAAATACTTGATCAGTGTACTCTTTCTTGTATAAGTTGATCTTTCTATCTGCATTATCTACTCCTTCTACTAACTTTGCTAGATCCTTTGCCATGTCACAAGTGGATTTGATAATGGGGTCAGCCCTTGCCTCATCATAAGATACACAAATAAGTTCTAGATCCTGCTCCCTGGGTTTCCATTTGTCAAAAATAGGCATCAAAATAGCATTGTCTCCATTGAGCTCTTTCCACATGTCCAAAATTTTGATCATGTTGTTGTACATTAATGAGGACCCTATAGTGTTAGTAAAACTCAAAATTGTAGCCCTCACTCTCTCTTCATATTTCTTTGCAAATAGGGCTTGAGCCTGTTTTAGCTTCTCCAACTCAAGGGGAGTGATCTCAACCAATTGGGAACTAGAAGGTGCTGGAGATGGTGGGAATTCAATGATGGGGCTAGTAGGTGGAGGCCGTGCAGGAGAAGAGGCGATCATCAATGTTGAGGACTCACCTTGGTGGTATTGTCCTGCCAACTAGCTTTTCAATTTGGCAATAATGCTATCTTTACCCATTACCTCCTCCTTGGCATTGTTGTAAGCTTTTAAAATTTTCTCCAACTTATCTTCGAGATCTACCTTTTCCTTTGCTTCTTTCTCTGCCATTGCAACACTAAACTTTGCAGTCTCTAGGACTATGCTTGCAACTTCTACTATCCCTGTGTCTTGGACTCTCTTAACAATCATGCCTCCAAGGTAGCTTGACCCTAGGGTATCCTTTTTCTTTCTATTTTCATCTCTTTTTAGAGACCACATGACCAGGGCAGCATTATCCTTGCTAAAGGTCACTCCTTCCATTGGCTTTGTCTCATTCCTTACTGCATCAAGAATCAATACATCAGCTATATCCCATTCAGGGAGAATCAACACACCAGATTTATCCAATATCTCTCTTCCTTTCTCAGGAGTGATTTCTTTGAACTCCTTCATCATTTCTTATTTAACCTCTTCCTCCACTTGGGTTGCATCCTTGAGAGGTTGTTCACTTACCTTTTGCTCACATCTGATCTTGAATTGATCAATATTTTGCTTCCATAAAAACTACATAAAAGCTCCTGATGTGACAAAATTACTGTCAGCTAGGAATTCTTCACTAGCTTGCTTAATAGTAAGGTCCAATTCTTGGCCCTTTAACTCACCATCAGTCAAATCCATTTCAGCACTAGGTGGCTCTTTGGGCATCCCCTCTTGGGTCTCCTCATAGGTATAGGCAATCTCACCGAGACTCCCTAACTGCAATAATTGTTGAGCCACAACTTGTTCATCTCCAATGTGGATAGGAGACTGAGATGGAGAATATTGAGGCTCATTAGTTTCAATTTCCTTTCCCACTCTTTGTCTCTTAGGGGAATCCTGAATGTTAATGACATCTTCAATCTTCCTTTTCCCTTTTGAAGTGGAAGCTCACCTGTCATTGGCATCATCACAGTGTACTTTGACTTCTTGCACATTACATAGTCACCAGGTGGGATAGCTCTAGCAAAGGTGGCCTTAGCCAAGACCATCTTAACCTTATTAGGCTCATTTTGCATTATGGCCTCTCCCTTTTCTTTTAAGGTCTGCATGAGGTCTTCAAAATAAAGAATCAGGAATTTTATTTTCTCCTCAAATGGATTGAAGCCAGAAAGACGATCATAGCTAGTGTCAAATTGATGGATAAAATCAAGGTCTTTCTTATATGCAACCCACTTCTCCTTCCTCAATTCCTTCTCATCTAAGCTAAATTCATTTCTAATCAGATCTTCTGGGAACTGAAATTGATGTGGCCTACCTCTACACACTACTCTTTTTCTAAACATGTCGTTGAAAAAGTCTTTGAGGTCTGCACATCTTGACACTACAGTTGACAACCTATATGGCTTAAAGAATTCTTTAAAATATTTCCATCCACCCTTAGTGATTACAAAGTGGTGGGCCATGGTAATAGTTGGTAAAATTGTCCCTTTACCCCTGTTAGTTAACTCAGCCTCCTGTATTCCTCCAATCTGTCTTAATACTTCAGCAATCCCTATCTTTAATGGGACCTGATAGGGTAGTAAATAGGGGGTGCCTCTAAATCCAAACACTCTAAAAATAGTAGACACAGGGTACAAATATATGTCTCCCCAATTGTGAACAATCTTGATATCCTCTACAAACTCCTTAGGTCTAAGAAACTCCAGAAGAGCCTTAGGAATTCTAGGGTTTTCTCTGCATAGAAGAATCCTAATTTTAGATGCAAAGCATCTATCAAGTTTTAGATAACTTGCATCCTCTCTATCCCAAGATAGAATAGTACTCCACAATTGCACTGGCATCTCCTCTTTATCCTTTATCTTGATCAGGTCCATTTCCTTTGCAAAGTAATCAACACCTTTGAATAAGAACATGTGCATTAACATGGAATACCATCCAAATGGCCTATCCACCTTACCATTCTTGATTCCTACTAGCCCTTTATGAATTGCATCAGCAAGGTATGAGGCATAATCAAATATTATTTTTATGGAGGGGTTTAGAATTTGTGCAATCATTAACATATAATGGGTTGGCATATTCTTTTCAGCATCTTCTCCAAAGATCTAGCATAATGCCCAATACATACCCTTAGCTCTTAGAGTAAATAAGTTGAGAGAGAATGGTTCCATTGTGCTAGGACCTACAACTATTAACCCCCTATCTTTACAAAGAATTCTTTCAATGGGCCATTTCTAAGATGATCCCTTTGTGCGTTGTAAACCTGGGCTAATGACTCAAAGTCAATAGGCTCTAATAAATTGGAGGACTCACTGAGTTTAAACACTTTCCTAAATTTATCTTCATTTATCTCAATCAAGACTGATCCCTTTATGTTCCTGATGCATCTTGCCATAGGGTCATAATTCTGTGCAATCAGGGCTAACAGATCTCCATCCATAAAAACACCTGGGACTACAAGCTTTCCTACATCCTATTCCCATATTCCATTCAAAGGAGCTGGGGAATTCCTCTGCCCAAAACCAACTTTGAATAGTCCTAAGCCTGACAATCCTATTTCAGGGTCCCTCAACCAATTACCCTTATCATAAAGGCCATCTCCAATTTTTAGACGAGGGTTCTTGGGTACTAGCTCTTTGTCCTTAGGCCGAGCATTGGTGGACATGGTTAATTGCTCTAAAAAATCATCATAGATATTTCGATCTTGGTAATTCACCTTCCCTGTTAATTCTCTTTTGGGTGCCATTCTAGTCAAACAATTATACCACTAGAAGCTAGCATAGACCTCCAATGAAGTAATTTGCATAGCAGTATTTGAGAACAAACCAAGAGTTATCAAGAAAAGCACAAAAAACCTGATTATTCGTCTGAAGAAAATCACCCTCCAACAATTCGCTCTACAACAATTCGCTCTGCAACAAACTTCGATGAACCAATATTTAGCAATCAAGTTGATGTGGACTCAAGAGGACAAGTTGGCATTTAAATTTTTTAGAAATTAACTCCACATGCTTTGGCTTTCTTTTCAGAATTGAATTCACTAAATCAAATTCAAAACTGGCTCCAACGGGCCATAATTTCTCTAAGTCTTTCCTCTGTTTTGCTCTTTCGCTATTTCGCAGAACATAAAACCTGTGCTCTTTTCTTTCATGAAACAATGTTGGCCATTGGATCCTGAGAACTTACATCTCCTTTATCTCCATTTGATCTCTTTGCTTTAGTGTTGGGCCCTACCTCCTTTTTGCCACTTCGCAAACTTTAACAGTCGTGCACTTTTCCTTCACGAAGCCGCCCCAAGCGTTAGATCGAACTCAAATCACCTAGTCTTTAACTCCAACCGGGATGGTCAATCTTAATTACTAATCGCTCCTCATCTTGATGGTTAACGATTTTCGCCATTTCGCTGAACTTAAGTTGTGGGCATCTTCGGGCCACGAAACAGCGAGAAGTGTTGGATCAATCTTGAGATGAATGCCTTTTAAGTGGACCCTTTATCTAGAAATTACTTACCCCACTTGTTCTCCAGTTAATAAACACCACATGGCAGCCAGCCATTAGCCCTGGAAACTTCTCTGGGTTCCACCTTTAATCTGCCACTTGTTATCTTTATTATTCCCACATAACTGTCGGTTATACCAAGGCGGGCCCTCAACCACTTTTTTAAAACCACGTGTCACTCGAAACATCACTATCAAGCTCTACAAAAAGCGGCAGCTGTTATGCCATGTCATGCCTCCGTGTGATTTCTACCTATCTTTCACGACTTCATGAACATTATTCTTCATTTGCCTTGCAGCCACAAAACCACGAGAACTGTTAGATCAAAACAGACCTGATCGACTTTTAACTTCGGGCCCTGCCTATCTTTGGGCCCATTGGCCTTTTCGCCACTTCGCAAACTTTAACCTGCTAGCATCTTATCTTCGCAAATTCACACGAGCCATTAGATCTCAAAAACTTGCTCATTCTTTACTTCTTTCTACGACAACCATGCTTGAGCCCACTGCAGACCGCTAACTGAGCGCCTCGTCAATGCTCTGTCACTGCCAGCTGGACCTACCACATTCACTGCCACCTTTAGCAAGACCTTTACCTTTTCGCTATTTCACTGAAGGTAGAACTCATACGTCTCCCGGTCGCGAATCAACGTGAGCCATTGATCCTTTTCCAACCTGATCACTCTTTAACCAAAGAAGATCGCTTGTCTTTGGGACCCACCAAACCCTTTCGCCATTTCACGAAGGTTAAAATACATTTAGCTTGATCTCATGAAACCCTATTCATCCGATCAGATGAAACTTGATCGGTGTTAAGCTTCAGTCCAAACATATATGTCGGGTCCACTTTTGTCTTTCGCTACTTCGCGGAAGCTAACTTTTGAGCACTTTTTGGTCGCGAATCAACATGGGCCGTCAGATCAACAGATAATTGCATGATGCTTATTAGGCCCGACAGACATTAAAAAAGGTAGATTAAAAATGAACAAAAATTAAAACATTTAAAGGGACTGCCTAGGTAAATGACAAGGGAGGAACACTTTTTATGATAAATGGACCCATCACTTAAATGAATAAAGTAACACCAAATTAGAAGCCAAAGGGTTTTTATCAGACATTAAAGTGATTTTAAAACCTAAACCTTAAACCCCTTAGGACTCAAAACAATTTTTAAAGAACATGGGCGATACCTAACTCAAAAATTTCATAAACTTAGCGAATCATGGGAAAAGAATACCCATTTTTTGAACAGTGATAACATTGGCTCTGACTGGGGATGGTTGATCGCAAGATCAACACAAGAAACTCAGAAAACTCTAGAAAAACAGACCAAAACACAAGCCCAAAAACAACCACTAAAGCAAACCTAAATATATACAAACAAGGACCTACTGTGCATGGACTTCAAGAAAAGTAATGCTTCAGGAATTGTCCATGCACTAGAAATTCTTGTACTTCATCATTCATATTCTTTAGAAAGTATGAGTCTTTTCCATTCACATCACAGACCATAGAGGGGCCAATCCATAATGACTCAAACTTCTTATGCTTTCCCTTGTCCCATCCTTTTTCATTCCACTGAAGAACAAAATCACTGATTTGAAACTTTTTCAATGATGTCCTTTTGTCAAACAGATACTTAGACTGCAATTGGATCTTCAAATTTCTCTTATGGGCCAAAGTTCTGATTTCTTCCACTTCCACCATCCGAATCATTCGGTCCTCCATAGGCTTAGACAACTCCATGTCTTTAGCTTGCAGGAATTTATATACTAGGAGAAGATTGTTTACTGGCACTCTAGCTTGTGTACCATAAACCAATTCAAAAGGTAACATTCCAATGGCCTTCTTGACAGTAATTCTATCAGCCCACAAAGCTTATTTCAACTTTTGATCCCATGACCTCTTGTTCTCTTCTAAGATTTTCTTAATAATGTTCAAGAGGATTTTATTACTGGATTCAGCTTGTCCATTCCCTTGAGGATGATAGGGTGAAGAGTAGGACATAATTATCCCATGACTAGTGCAAAATGTAACAAACTCTTTAGACCTAAAACTCATAGCATTATCCATTACTAATTTTGCAGGGACTCCAAATCTAGTTATAACATTATCTACCAGGAAATCGATGACAACTTTACTTGTAGCTCTCCTGGTGGGTATGGCTTTGATACATTTAGTGAAGTAGTTAGTTGCTACTATAATCCACCTGTGGCCTCTTCTTGATCTTTCAACAATTTCTCCAATAAAATCAATGCCCCACTGGACAAAAGGGACTTCCACTGTGACCGGATTTAAAGGTAAAGCTCCTTCATATTTTAGCTTGGATGAAAACCTTTGGCATGGGTCACATTTCCTAACATGTTCATGAGCATCTTTAAATAAAGTAGGCCAATAATACCTAGCCCTGACTATCTTTCTAGCAGTTGTCTTAGAAGAGTAATGACCTCCACATACTCCATCATGCATTTGAATCAACACTTTCTTGGCCTAGAATTCATCCAAACACATTAGTAATGCCCCATCTCTATTTCTCCAAAAAAGGTCACCCTGAATGAGAACATATTTTTGAGATTTAAGCTTTAGTGTCCTTTTCTGATTTTTGGTCATCCCTTCTGGAAATGTAGCATCTCTCAAGAAATGTACTACTTCTGAATACCAGGGTTGCTTTTCAATGCTGGTGAATACAATGTTTTCAACTTCAACATTGTTTATTTGAACATCAAGAAGATTGGATTCAGCCATAAGCTTTGCCAGGCCTAAGCCTCTCACCAATTTGGTGATCTTTATTTCCAAATCAAATTCCTAAATTCTGTTAATCCATCTGCACCTTTTTCCTGTAACCTCATATTGGGACAAAATGTCCTTGACTGCAACAAGTGGAACATAAGCAACTACTTGTGCATTCACAAGATATGGTCTGAAATCCTTGACAGCTTTAACCAAAGCATATGCCTGTTTTTCCATGATCTCATACTTTAATTTTGTTGCTTGTCAAGACTTGCTATAGAAAGCTATGGGATGTTCATGTCCCTCATTGTCCTTTTGCAACAATACTGCTGCTACTGTATGATATGAAGCAAAAGAGAACAAAGAAAAGGGCTTACTATAATCCGGGGATTTCAGTACAGGTGCTTCCTGAATAGCTCTCTTAATCTCAGCAAAAGCCTTTGAAGCTTCTTGATCCCAACAAAATTTTGTATCCTTCTAATCTAACAATGGGCTTTACCACCTCTACAAAGTTGGCAATGAATCTTCTAACAAAATTAACTTTGCCTAAAAAAGACTGAATACCTTTAACACTCTTTGGTTTAGGCACATTGTTTATTGCTTCAATTCTTTCAGGGTCTATAGTTCATCAAAAAGCATCCAGACCAACTTTGAAATAGCTTACAAAAAGACTAGAAAAAAGGCTAGTACACCAAATGGACAACTAAAGAAAGGAACAACAAAGCAGAAAAACCAGAGAAAAGACAAAAAGATAAACAACAACAATAAAGACTTAAGAATATCATCCACCTTATTGACCAACTGGTCATAGTTTGCTGAAGCAACTTTGAGTTCTTCCATATCCTTGTTTGGCTTTTTCTCCTTCTTTTTGCCTCGAGTCCTTATTCTAGGTCCTTTCACTTCTCCCATACCTTCAATGTCAGGTTCCATCTCCAAGGAATCCTTCTCGTTCTCCAGTTTGCTGATGAGAATTTTGGTATTGTCGACCGAGGCCTTCAAAATGCTATAGCTTTGTTCAGCAATACTTTTGAGGCATTTTTCAATTTTTTTGAATTTGTTGTTAGTTTCCGCCATTCTCTGGTCTGTAGCATTGTCATTGGTTTTTATCTCTCTAAGGGCCTTCTCAATTTTCTCAAACCTAGGGTTGAAGGAATATCTGATCTCTTCAGATCTGGCAACAGTTTTACTCAAATCCTCAACATATTCCGCCATAGATTTTCCTTCACCAATACTAATTCTCTCCAGAATTTGGACCCTGTGGCTCAACTTCTTATTATCCTCTACAATTTTCTTGTAACTATTAATCAACCAATCGATGATGTCCACAAAACTTTTAAATCCCTCAGTTGGAGGATTTGAAGGGGGGGTTTTCTCACCAGAATTGTCTTGTTCATTTTTGGGGATGTCGCCACTAGTGATCTTATCGACATTTCCATCACCCTCTGATCAAAACCTTCCCCTCTGATCTCCTCCTCCAATTTCTCCAATTTCTGGCCGACATCAGGATCCTTTCTCTGCGCTTTTTCCTCCATCTCCATATCATTATCTTCCTACCTCTTTTGTCTGTTCCTTATCTGAATGGAAGTTTTAGTTTTCTTTTTCCAAGGAGACTGAGGTTCATCCTTCTTAAAATCCTCAGAGACCTTAGAGGAGGAGGAGGAGCGGATCTGGAAAACCTTTTCTTTAGATTTTTTTTACCCTTTGAGCAGGAGGGCCTGGTACTCACCTATTTTCTTTTCTTACCAATTTCAGCTTCTAAGTCATCCAAACTCTCCTCTAACTCACTCATCGAATCACTTTTAGATTCCTCACCCATAGAAAAACTAAAATCTAATCCTTCCTCCTCTGACTGAGAGATAGAAGGCTGGGGACGGGCTATTTGGTTGACTTTTAGATGGTCATAAATTAACACCATAAGACCTTGATGCATGGTTGTATCACCCTTAGGGTTCTCTCTATGGGCTTTAATGGTAGCATTCATTGAACATAGCAGGAAATATGGAATATTAACTTTTTCATCATACCTAAAATGGTTAAGCAAAACAAAATGATAACCATACACTTTTGTGAATCTGCCATCCAAGGTAATATAAGGCATAATAGCAGACAAAACCTCCCTCCATGGCTTAACAAATGCCCTAGGCAGGTTATTAATTATTAGCCAATCCATCATCACTATTAGGACCTAATTCAACAATTGGGTTGGTATCTTAAATTATTCAAATCATTTCCCCTAGGTTGATTAATTAAATAATTATTCAACTCTTTTGTTAACATCCCTTTTTGAATTAATGAATTTATATTTATTTATTCACCTTCTTTGTCCATGTCACAATTAATATTTTTTATATATTAATTGCTTAATTTGAGTTATGAGGAATTAATAATTTTAAATTATTAATTCCACCTCATTTTTTATGAAGAGGTATCTGGTCCACCCAAGCAATAATCAAAACCAAATGGATTCAATCAACTATGGCTTCTTACCAACAAGGTTTACTAACCTTCTTCCTTCTCTAGGCTTCACCAAGGTACTCAAACTTAGGCCTCAACTTAAAAGGTTTAATCATACACATTCTAAGGTCTCAAAATTCCCTATTCAACATTTTCCAATAGGTTTCACCCACCTACTTGACTAGTTCATCAACAATCCCTTACCCGGGTACTATCTAGGCTTAATCCTAATAGCCTTATTCAGCGAGTAATTTGACCTTTACTCCAAACTTTCCCAAAACACTTGTGAGATAAATTACATTTTAGGAAACCCTTTTGGGATTAAAATAACATATATCAAACTTGTGTATGGCTCCTTTGGACCAACAGTACAGACCAATAACCCACTACTGCACTTTTAGGCCTAATTATGCCACTTTTACAAAGGGACCCTATTGCAAACTCAACTCCAAAAATCCAGACCCTCAAAAAGTCTTAGGAAATGTTCCAAAAAAATGATTTTCAATTTTTTAGGGGTTTCCACACTCATCTACCCCTTGAGACACCAAACCCTCACTTCTAGGTCCTAAAAACTAGGGCTTCTTCAAAATACCCTCTTTAGTCACTTCCAAAACTTCTCCTTCAGAATTCACCATATATTTGGCATGTAATCACATATTCCATACTCAAATAGTTCCCTTAATAAGGCCAAAATTCTGCTGCTACACCTATGCCACCATTCCCATGCACCTTTCACACACACAAACGTGCACTCAAAAGGTGATCACCCTTAATGCCAACTCTATCCCTACACTTTTACCTACATTTTAGTATATAATACACCATTAGGGACTTATTCTTCAAGAAACAACAAATACATAGAGAGGAATGAGCCCTAAAACTTCATTTTGACTCCCAAATCAACACAAACAAGCACCTACGACACTAGTTTTGGCACAATCAACTATATATACATCAAAATGATGGATTAAACCTTTAGAGCATCTACAAATAACTACAAAGATGTTCTCAAATCATCCAAAAAAATATCCGTTCACAAAATGCAAGTATTCAATGCATACAAGTTCAGATTTTGATCTAATTTGCAAGAAATTGTGTATCTTTTATTGCCAAATGTTTGTCATTACATAAATTGTTGGTAATTTGGCATTAAGTTGTAATTGATGTCAATTGGTTTGGCCAAGTAACCAGTAAGTAAGCAATGGTGACCGGTATAAGAAGTGCAAGATAGAAGGAAGGCTACCAATAAATGTGATTTGTGTCATCTACCAATAAAGAAGACTTACCAGTAAGGCATAAATCAGGATGAAGGTTGTTTGTGTGTTATGAAGGCACAATAACTGGTGAACAGAACAAAGAGGATGTTTGATTGTCATACCAGTAAGATAAACTATACTGGTAGTCAACCTTGGTTGAAAAAGTATGTCAAACTGACATAGGAATCCAAGCAAAGGTGGGTGTCGACAAGCATGATAGTTGGATGCCAAGTGGAGGTATTACACAGGTTGATGAAGTGTGCATCGATGTAATAAATCTACAAGCAGGTCGGCTTTTATGAGGAACTCGTAAGTCACAAAGTATGCCAGAGGATTGGGGCTTGAGGAAGGAAAGCTGGCAAAGCAACTGAACTGATCCTACAAGAAGATTTGATCTTCGTACCTGTTTGGTGAAGGAAACTGCAAAGCCATTAATGGTGAATGACAGAGAAAAGTAGAAAAGCATGGTGCAGACCTCCAGATTTAGAAAATGCACATTGGAATGTGAAGCTTTTCTAGTGATTGATCGATATCATGAAGATCTTATCCTTGGAAAAGAATATCAAATCAAATCACATTCGGATCGAGTTGGAGAAGGAAAACCTAACACAACAGTGTTTGAATGTGTTCTTTGTAGGAATCCATGATTATAAATACATGACCTCAAAACAGAATAGGGTGATGCTAGGGAAAAAGAAGAAGAGAGAAGAGAGCTTGAGTGAATAGAAGGATCATATCCGTTAGAATTTATTCTAAGAAAAGTTGCAGAGTGAGTTAACAAGCAAACCAGTAAGAGGGTTTAACTAGCAGTGATAGAGTACTAGTATAACTATAGCAAGTCTAACAATTGAGAAAATTGGTGAAGTGTGACTGATCAAGAAGGCATCCAAGTGTGACATAGTGGGTTGTGAGGCTGTGAGAGAGAGAGATAAGAGAGACCAAGAATCAGAGAGATCTATCTGTTAACCGGTAGTGTGCGATCCAATAAAGAAGAGAAGATTGTTAACCAGCAGAGACCTATTTGATCATGAGTTGCAGAATTTATTTGCAACAAGAAGCCATAACTGTATCTAAATTGTATTTCAATATAAATCACCAAGTTGGATATTGGTGCAAGGGTTGGTGCTCCTTGGGTTGGTGCCCTAAATCTTTCTAATTTAGTGTTTCACTTGTGAGGCTAGATTGGAGCAGTATTCTCTAGCACCATTTCTCACTGAGATTTTTCCCATATTGGGTTTTCCTCATACATCTAGTGTTGTGGGTTGCATTTGTGTGATTCTCCTTTTTGGTTTCCTTATTTTCTTTACTGGTTTGATTTTTTAGTGCTTAAGATAACAACTGGTATTCTGAAGTTGATTTAAAAGTTAAAAGAGTTTAGGAACCACTGATTCACCCCCCTCTCAGTGGTACTTTGAGTTCAACAATTGGTATCAGAGCATAGGTTCCTAGATATCTTTAAACCTTGGGTAAATTTTGGACTTAGAACACAATGGAAATAAATGAGTCTACTTCCTCAAAATCCCCCATGTTTGATGGATCCAACTATGCCTTTTGGAGCAGAAGATTGGAGACCTATATTTCCTCCCTTGGTTTTGATGTGTGGATGTTTGTCAAGAATGGGTATGTTTTCCCTAATGTTCCTCCCAATGATCTGGATATCAAGAAGGATTATGAGAACAATGTAAAGGCTAAACATTCTATCTTGAGTGGGTTATCTAATAATGAGTTTGTCAAGGTCATGCACTGTGCATTTGCCAAGGAGACCTGGGATAAAATGCAGAGGTTATTTGAAGGAGATGCAAAAGTCAAAGAGGCCAAGTTGCATGAACTAAGGGGCCAACTTGAAGGCATCAAGATGAAGGATGAAGAAAAGATTGCAGACTACCTTCATAGATTTGATGAAACTGTGAATACCATCAAAGGACTTGGGGAAGAAATTGCAGATGAGATCCTTGTCAAGAAGCTACTTAGGTCCCTTACACCTAAGTATGATATAAAGGTGTCTTCCATAGAAGAGGCCAAGGATCCGAAGATCTTTTCAATGGATGAGCTATTTGGCTCACTAACAACCTATGAAATGAGAACAACTAGTGATGCTTCCTTAAGGAAAGAGGCAATGTTCAACACCACCCAGAAGGGAAAAGAAGTAGCTGCTCATAAAGGATCTAGTGAAGACTCTGATGCATAGGTAGAAAACTTTGTCAGAAAGATCAAAAGAGGATGTGACAAGTATAAAGGAAAGCTACCACTCAAGTGTTTCAACTGTGGTAAAGTTGGACACTTTGCTACAAAATGTCCTTATAATGAAATCGGTGGAGATGAGTCAAGAGGGTCTAGTGTTGGCATTGTAACAGACAAGAAGAAGGTTGGCATTCCAATTACAATGAGAGATTGTTGGCATTTCAATAAAGATATTGAGAAGGTTGTTGATGACTATGGATATAACTGATTAAGGATGATTACTATCTTAATATTATTATTTTGTCATTGATGTCAAGAAATTGATTTTCTAATTCAGTATGATGTTGCCATATCTTAAGAAGTATGATTTGATGAGTATAAAGATGTCGGTAAAAGACACAGAAAGAATATGATGAATAAGGGGATAATCTATTCAATGGGCAACTATTACCAAGTTATACAATGACGAGATCATGATGTTTAGATTGTTTTGATATCCTACATATGCTATTGTTTGAAAGGTTAATACTATACTATGTTATCGATCAAAGAACCTAGTCGGTAAACCCTAAGGAACCTAGTCGGTAAAACCCTAAGGTTATCACTATCAGTTAATGAAGGCAGAATGTCTACCGAGTGAAGTTTAGTATTTACCGAGTTACAACCGAGCTATAACAGAATGCATTAAATGTTTACATGTGATATTTAATGAAGGAAGTTGATGAGTTGGAGTGAATTAAATGATTGGTAAGCTATGTATGAAGATTGTTAAATAATCTATGGTAAAGAAAGATCAGCAAGAAGATCTACAACTCAGATTGAACAGCAATACCCTAACACAAGTTCCAAGGTGAATATGCAAGTTCCAAGGTGGGGTAAAACATTTTCAGATCAAAGGATACATTGAACCTAGACAAGATTGAAGATCTGATGGCTATGTTTGATCATGGGAAATGTGATCAAGGAGATTAAGTGGTTAGAAGATTGTTTATAAATAGGAAATTGTTGATAAACAATGTATGCGGGCAAGTGTATGCACAAGGATGCTACATAGTGATTACCAAGCACAGAAGCTTGAAGACCTATTTTGATAGCAGAGTATAGAGCCTAGCAGAGGGACAAGATAAGTCCTATGAATTGATTGTATTGAGCAAATAAGAATCTGCTTTAGCATTTTTAGATGTGAAGTTGCAGACATATTTTTATTACTGTTATTTTGAGAAGTAGCAGAAAATCTCTTAACCGAGTGGACTTAATAGTCTTATTTGTAAAATCCTCTAGCAAGGTGACATTCTTATTGAGTGTTTGAAATCCTTTAACAAGGTCACTTCTAACAAGGTGAAGATCCTAACAGATCTGAGGGAAATCCCTTAACCGGGTCACATCTAGCAATGTGTTTGTAATGTTTAACAGGATTTGCTTTTAACCGAGCATACTCTAGAAGAGTATATTTCTTAGTGGGTCCAAAATCCCACAGTGGTTTTTCCCTATTTGGGTTTCCACGTTAGATCTGGTTTTATGAGGTTTATATTGTTCATATGCTTTTGAGTTTGCATGTTTGATAGTTTTTGGTTATATGACTGATATATATGTTACCAAGGTTGAATCTGATGTTTTTATGGATGATTAAGTTTGTATGATTCACCCCCCCCCCCCTCATCTTGTTGGCTATTAGATCTGTACTTACATTAAGTATCAGAACTATCAATTGGTATCAGAGCTTTGGACTCTGGAAGAAAAGTTTAAAGGCACTTGAGTTAAAGATCCAAAGATGTATAAGAGGAATGCACTGAAGCTGAATAAGTCAAGTTTCTCTAGATGGCAGAAAAGGATAAAGCTACATCTATCAGGAATTGGAGAATATGTTGTGTATTATCTGGAGAATGATTTCATCACACCAAGCACCTATCCATTGACAATGGAAGAGATAAAGGCGAAGCAAGAACATATTCAAGAAATGATTGAAATTACATCTGCATTGACCGACTCAGAGTTTAATGATCTAGAAGGCTACAATGATGCAAAGGCAATGTGGACTAAGCTCATATCTGTGTATGGAGGAGATGAACATGTTCAAAGAGAAAAAGTGGATAGTTTAAGAGGACAACTTGAATCTATGAGGATGAATGAAGGTGAGAACATAACCCAGTATAGTACAAGACTAAAGGAGATTGTAAATCAAATCAAAGGAGCAGGAGGAACTATTGAAGAAAAGGATGTAACAAGTAAGTTGTTAAGAACTCTTCTACCTGCCTATGCAATCTGAGTCTCTGCAATCAATGAATTGAGATCTGTACCCAATATGCCAGTTTCTTTAGATGATACTATTGGTAGGCTACATGCATTTGAGTTAAGTAACTTTGATAACAGTGGGTCATCTGTAAATAAGGTTGAATCTGCATTCAGTTCTTTTCATATTGATGAAACTGATGATTACAATGATAGAAAGTATAAGTACTCTGAAGGGAATCACAGTGGAGCAAGTGAAATATTTCACAAAAACATGGAGGAGGTACACAAACTGTATGAGGAAATCAAAAAGCAAGAAGAGTTTGAAGCACTATTAGCCAGAAGGCTACCGAGAGGAAAAGGTAAGTATAAAGGAAAGCTACCTTTAAAATGTTTCAATTGTGATAAGATAGGACACATGGCTTCTAATTGTCCTAACAAAGAATCTAGTGAAAAGAGAGATTACCGAGATGACAGACAGAAAGATAATCATTACAAAGGACACCGAGAATTCAGGAGAAGAGATAAAAACACATGCCTAATAGCTGATGAGGAATCTAATGATGATAAATCAGATGAAACTGATATAGAGGAAGTTGTTTATGTGGCTATTAAAGATGGATCGGATGAAGAAAAAGCTTTAATATCTCATATAAACACTAATTATTCTTGGATCATAGATAGTGGTTGCTCACATCACATGACAGGTGATAAACACAAGTTTATTAAATTAGATGATTATGACGGAGGCTATGTAAGATTTGGTAATGATGCACCATGTCCAATAAGAGGTAAAGGATCCATAAAACTTATTGACAATGCTAAATGTAATGATGTTTATTGGGTTGAAGGATTGAAATACAATTTGTTGAGTGTAGCACAACTAAACAACACAGGTTACCGAATAGAGTTTGAAAAAGGAATTGTCAAAGTTCATGACAAGCATGGAAAGTTAGCTGCTACCAGGACACAAACAAGAGGTAATACATTTCATCTTGACTCAACTCAGAATAAATGTCTATATGCAAGGATAGATGATACCTGGTTATGGCATAAAAGGTTTTGTCATGTTAATTTTGATAATCTGGTCAAAATAAGTAAGAAGCACCAAGTAAGAGGTCTACCAAGTCTTGAAAAACCTGAGAATGCTATGTGCGCAGGATGCTAGATGGGTAAGATGACAAGATCAAGCTTTACAAGTAAGTCCTACACTTCTAAGGGAATTTTAGATCTTGTGCATAATGATCTTTGTGGTCCTATGAAAGTTCAGAGTTATTATGGTGATAAATATTTCATATTATTTGTGGATGATTACTCAAGGATGATGTCAGTAATGTTTTTAAAAGAAAAATCAAAAGCTTTTCAAATGTTTAAATGGTACAAGGCTAGAGTTGAAAATGAAATAGGAAGACAACTGAAATGTCTTAGATCAGATAGAGGAGGAGAGTTTACATCTGATGAGTTCAACTTATTTTGCAATGATCATGGTATAAAAAGACAAGTCTCTACACCGAGAGCTCCATGGCAGAATGGGATAGCTGAGAGAAGGAATAGATCTATTGTGGATTGTGCCAGAACCTTGATGATTGAAAAGAAAGTTCCACAAACATTTTGGAGAGAAGCAATAAGCACAGTTGTTTACACCTTGAACCAATTTCAATTGAACAAAGGTACTTTGAAGACACCTTATGAAATCTGGTATGACAAGAAACCTAATGTAAGTTATTTTAAAATCTTTGGGAGTAGATGTTATGTTCATAAAGATGATAGAAATGGTAAGTTTGATCAGAAAAGTGAAGAAGGAATGTTTCTAGGTTATTCTTCTAGAAGCAAAGCATTTAAATGTCTGATCAAATCATCTAACAAAATAGTAGAAAGTGCAAATGTGAAAATTGATGAATTTGCAGAAAGAAATGATGAAGGAAACTCCAAAGAACCAGAAGATTATGAAGGATTTTTCTATGTGCAACCAAGAAGTCCTACCGAGATAACTGTTGAAGAAAATGAAGAAAATATTTAGTTACCGAGTGATGAATAAGATCATACAGAGCCTACCGAGCCTGTATTAGCCAAGTATGTCAGAAGACATCATGCACCAAGTTAGATTATAGGAGATAAGGATGATCTAGTGATGACAAGGAACCGAGAATCATGAAAGAGGCATTTAACAGTGAAGATTGGATAAATGCTATAACAGAAGAGATTGATCAAATCAAGAAGAATGACACATGGACACTGGTCCCAAGACCGAAGGACAAAAATGTAATCGGTACAAAGTGGATCTTCAAAAACAAGCTAAATGAAAAGGGTGAGGTCATTCGGAATAAAGCAAGACTAGTTTGCAAAGGTTATGCCCAAGAAGAAGGAATTGATTATGGTGAGACTTTTGCACCTGTGGCAAGACTTGAAGGTGTAAGAACATTGTTGGCATATGCTACTTACAAAAATTTCAAGGTATATCAAATGGATGTCAAATCTACATTTTTGAATGGTATATTAGAAGAAGAAGTTTTCATTGAACAACCTGAAGGATTTGTTGAAGGAGAAAATAATGATCAGGTATGTAAATTGAACAAAGCTTTATATGGTCTAAAACAAGAACCTAGAGCATGGTATGAGAGATTGCACTCATATTTGATCAAAATTGGTTTTATAAGAACAAGTGAGAACAACAATATGTACATGAAGAATGATGAAAATGGAATACTGATCTCAACCATATTTGTTGATGATATTATCTTTAGTAGAAATGACTCTCTATGCAAGAACTTTGGAAATGAAATGAGCAAAGAATTTGAGATGTCATTAATCGGTGAGATAAAATATTTTATAGGTCTGCAGATACTGCAAATGAAAGATGAGATTTTCATTACCCAATCCAAGTACATAAAGGAAATCTTGAAGAAATTTGGAATGGAGGATTCAAAACCAGTAAGTACTCCTATGACTACCAACTGTAAACTATCAAAGAATGATGAATTTGCATCTATTGATGAGACACTTTACCGATCTATGATTGGAAAGTTGCAATATGTTGTTCACAGCAGGCCAGATATAGCACATGTAGTAGGTATTGTTGCAAGATTTTCTGCAGATCCTAAGGAAACACACATGATGGCAATCAAAAGAATTTTCAGATACTTAAAAGGCACTGAAGATTATGGTTTAGTATATCAGAAAGGAAATGAGTTTGATTTAAAAGTTTATACTGATGTTGATTGGGCAGGCAACATTGATGATAGGAAAAGCACAAGTGGAGGAGCTTTCTTTTTAGGAGAAAGACTAGTGAGTTGGCTTAGCAAGAAACAAGGATGTGTTTCTCAGTCAATAGCAGAAGCTGAATATGTTGCTGCAGCACTGAATTGCACCAATATAGCATGGATCAAACAACTGTTGGAAGGTATAAATGAGCAAGTTACCAAGCCAGTAACTATATTCTGTGATAACACTAGTGCCATTAACATTTCAAAGAATCCTGTTATGCACTCTAAGACAAAGCACATCTCTATCAAACATCATTATCTTAGAGAAGAAGTTCAAGAGAAGAAAGTGGTGTTGGAATATGTTAGTACAAAGGAGCAAATAGCAGATATCTTCACCAAGCCAAAACCAAAGGACACTTTTGAGTATCTCAGAAGTCAGTTAGGGGTCCTACCCCTATCTTCCATTCACTAACCGAGTTTGGTGAAAGCATCAATTCGATGACTCTACAGAATATATTTTAGGAGTTGATGCTGATTTACACACTTTAGGAGGTTTTCTAAAGGTGTGCAGGAAACAATAAATAGGGAACATGAATTGAAGACAAATGCTTTGACCAAGACTCAGTTGATACACAACAGCAGGAAATAACTTCTTACATGAAAGAAATTATGTTTCTAGCTCTTTTCTTTTTGGCATTGTTGTCAAAGGAGGAGAATACCTATGAAAGGGGGAGAATACATAAGAAGAGAAGACTACAGATTGGAAAGAAGACTGAGAAAAATAGGAGAAGTCTAATGTATGGGGGAGAGCATTTCAGAATTTAACAACAATCTGAATCCGAATCAATAAACTCAAATCAATTGGTTTTGCCATCAATGCCAAAGGGAGAGATTCTTGGCATTATAACAGACAAGAAGGTTGGCATTCCAATTACAATGAGAGATTGTTGGCATTTCAATAAGGATATTGAGAATCTTGTTGATGACTATGGATATAACTGATTAAGGATGATTACTGTCTTAATATTATTATTTTGTCATTGATGTCAAGAAATTGATTTTCTAATTCAGTATGATGTTGCCATATCTTAAGAAGTATGATTTGATGAGTATAAAGATGTCGGTAAAAGACACAGAAAGAATATGATGAGTAAGGGTATAAGTTATTCAATGGGCAACTATTACCAAGTTAGACAATGATGAGATCATGATGTTTAGATTGTTTTGATATCCTACATATGCTATTGTTTGAAAGGTTAATACTATACTATGTTACTGACCAAAGAACCTAGTCGGTAAACCCTAAGGAACCTAGTCGGTAAAACCCTAAGGTTATCGCTATCGGTTAATGAAGGCAAAATGCCTATCGAGTGAAGTTTAGTATTTACCGAGTTACAACCGAGCTATAACAGAATGCATTAAATGTTTACATGTGATATTTAATGAAGGAAGCTGATGAGCTGGAGCGAATTAAATGATTGGTAAGTCATGTATGAAGATTGTTAAAGAAAGATCGACAGGAAGATCTATAGCTCAAATTGAACCACAATACCCTAACACAAGTTCCAAGGTGGGGTAAAACATTTTTAGATCAAAGGATACATTGAACCTAGACAAGATTGAAGATCTGATGGCTATGATTGATCATGGGAAATGTGATCAAGGAGATTAAGCAGTTAGAAGATTGTTTATAAATAGGAAATTGTTGATAAAAAATGTATGCGGGCAAGTGTATGCACAAGGATGCTACATAGTGATTACCGAGCACAGAAGCTTGAAGACCTATTTTGATAGCAGAGTATAGAGCCTAGCAGAGGGACAAGATAAGTCCTATGAATTGATTGTATTGAGCAAATAAGAATCTGCTTTAGCATTTTTAGATGTGAAGTTGCAGACATATTTTTATTACTGTTATTTTGAGAAGTAGCAGAAAATCTCTTAACCGAGTGGACTTAATAGTTTTATTTGTAAAATCCTCTAGCAAGGTGACATTCTTATTGAGTGTTTGAAATCCTTTAACAAGGTCACTTCTAACAAGGTGAAGATCCTAATAGATCTAAGGGAAATCCCTTAACCAAGTCACATCTAGCAATGTGTTTGTAATCTTTAACAAGATTTTCTTTTAACTGAGCATACTTTAGAAGAGTATATTTCTTAGTGGGTCTGAAATCCCATAGTGGTTTTTCCCTATTTGGGTTTAGACATTAAATCTGGTGTTATGAGGTTTATATTGTTCATATGCTTTTGAGTTTGCATGTTTGACATTTTTTGGTTATATGACTGATATATATGTTGCCGAGGTTGAATCTAATGTTTTTATGGATGATTAAGTTTGTATGATTCACCCCCCCCTCTCATCTTGTTGGCTATTGGATCTGTACTTACATTAAGTATCAGAACGATCATCTAGTAGATCTACTAGCAAATATAAAGAAAGAAATTTCTACTGGCAAGGAAAAAGAGGCTACTAGAAGCAGAACAACCTCTATACTATTGAGGATGATACCACAGATGAAGAAAATGCATCAGAAGATGACTAGCATGAGAATGATAGAAAAATGTAATCTATTTATGGTAGTTGATGAACCAGTTGGTGAAGATGAGGAAGAAGATATTGAGGCTAAAGTGGATTTAGAAGGAGAGCTTATAAGTGCTCCTGAGGAACTAAGTAAAACAAGAAGAGAACTCAAGAATTTTAAGTATTCTGCAGTAGATTAACAAGGTCTCTTGAAGCAATCCCTGGATGAGTCCCAGTCAAATTATATTTGACTTGAAACTGTAGCTGGAAGAAACCAAGAGGATATGTGAAGTTGCATCCTCTAATCTAATGAAGAAGGAAAAGGAGCATCAAGATCTGGAAGAAGAAATAGTGAAGCTCAGAAAGGAGCTTGAAGAAAGTAAGGAATAAATAAAAGTGAGGAGCAATATGAAGGCAGACGTGAAGCCTTAGATAAGATGTTGAGAAAACAAAAGAAATCCAAATATACTGGTGGCTTAGGCTTTGAAGAAGGTCAAAGTTAAAACAGCAAAGAAACATCTAGTAAAGAAATAAATTTCACCTCTTCAAATGAAGGTGAAGAAAAGATTACATTCACTGTAAGCAAGGATACTGGTAAAAAGACATATTCAGATGCTGTTGGAAATCGTCAAACAAACCGGTATACACAAGAAATGAACTAGATGCCACACTCATTGTACCAACATGCAAATCCAAGTAGAAATGCAAGAGTTGACCATGAAGGATTCACCAGAGTCAACAACATGAAGGGAAGATCCCCGATGAAGCGGTCCTTTGCAGGACCAAGGCAACCTAACTGGTATTTTTCAAACTTTCATGGGAACTGTTACCGGTTTAACAAATTTGGGCATAGAATAGATGACTGTAGATCAACCAATAATCCCTCTGTGAGTTATGAAAGTAGAATTCCTTTTAATACACTCTGGGATATGAATGTAGTATGCTATGAGTGCAATGGATATGGTCATAGGGGTTTTGAATGCAGGAAGAATAAACCAGTGTCCTACAACAATTTTAAGGATTTATCTTTAAAAGAAAATGTGAAATTCTATACCTGTAAAGAGTTTGGACGCATAGAAAGGTTTTGTAAAAATAGGAAGATCAAGCAAAAGACAAATCCTGATCAAGAACCTGTAGTTGAACCAAAGCACAAAATAGTAGCTGACAAGAAGAAGGAAACCAAACCGATATGGGTTGAGAAAGAAAAGGAAAACACAGAATCAAGTTTGATAGTGCAAAATGCCTTACATGCTGAAAGGAAAAATCTATGGGTTGTACATAGTGGTTGTTCCAACCACATGACTAGTGATAAAAAGAAATTTATCAAACTTGAAGACTAGAAGGGTGGCTCAGTAAGATTTGGAGACAACTCATCCATCAAAATAAAGGGAAAAGGTGCTCTAAGTATTGATGGAAAATTGAAGGCACATGATGTATATTATGTGGAAGGCCTAAAGAACAATCTACTGAGTGTGAGTTAGATGCGTGACAAAGGTTATAAATTCACCTTTGACTCAACTGATTGCCAAATAAAGAAAGATAGTAATGGTCAAGTTAAGGTAGAAGGAAAAAGAACAGATGGCAATGTTTACAACTTGAAGGAATGCTATGAGTCCCAATGCATGATAGAATAGGTTGATGAAAGTTGGTTGTGGCACCAAAGATTGGGCCACATAAACCTTGATAACTTAGTTGTAGTGAGTAGAAAGGGGTGTGTGAGGAATATTCTACCCATAATCAAACCGGTAAGCACTTTTTGTGATGAATGTTTGAAAGGAAAGAAAACTAAGGTGAGCTTCAAGACAAAAGAGCACAACACCTCTAGACCACTTGAAATTGTGCATACAGATATGTGTGGTCCAACTAGGAAAAGAGATCTTGTTGGTGAAAGATATTTTATGCTCTTTATTGATGATTACTCAAGAATGACATGGGTCATCTTCCTACAAGATAAGTCACAGGCATTTGACAAATTCAAGATCTTTAGGAAGATGGTGGAGAGAGAAAGTGGGTGAAAGATAAGATATCTAAGATCAGAACGGGGTGGAGAGTTTACATCAAATGAATTTGAAGATTATTGTGAAAAACATGGAATTAGAAGGCAATACTCAGCCCCTAGGACACCATAGCAAAATGGCATGGTAGAAAGGAAGAACAGGATAGTTAAGGAGATGGCCAGAACCATGTTAAATGAGGCCAGTCTGCTAGACACATATTGGAAGGAAGTTGTTCATACTGCTACATATACTTTGAACCGGGTTCAATTAAGAACAAATAATAGAATGACACCTTATGAGTTGTGGTATAACTGGAAGCCATCAATCAAATACTTCAAAGTATTTGGAATTAAGTATTTTATCAAAATAGATATGGATGGTCTAGGTATTTTTGACTCCAAGAGTGATGAAGGAATATTCCTTGGTTACTCATCTAATATCAAGGCCTACAAATGCTACAACAAAAGACTCAGAAGAGTCGTTGAGAGTGTACATGTAAACGTTGATGAGAATGTGCACAAAGGATGTCAACCATAAGTAAACTGGTATGATGATTCTAGTGAGGAAGGTGAGGAAGCTCAGTTAGACAATGAACCAGAAGAAGCATCCAAGAAGGCTCCCAACTGGTATGTGCAGTTGAATAACCCGGAAGAGAAAATTCTAGGAAATAAGAGTGATGGTGTGCAAACTAGAAGAAGACTTTCCCAGAATGATGAACAAGTCAACTTTTACCTCATGACTGAAGTAGAACCTAAAACATTCAATGAGGCCAACAAAAGACAAGAATGGATGGATGCCATGGAAGAAGAACAAGACTTGGGAATTAGTCCCTAGACCGGAAGACAAGAACATCATTAGCACTAAGTGGGTCTACCAGAATAAGATGAATGAAGAAGGTAAAATTGTTAGGCATAAAGCTAGACTTGTGTACAAAGGATACTCTCAAGTAGAGGGCATTGACTTTGAAGAAACATTTACATCGATAGCTAGATTAGAAGCAATTAGGATGTTTCTATCCTTTTCTTCCTACAAGGGTTATAAAGTATATCAAATGGATGTAAAATTTGCCTTCCTAAATGGAAATTTGGAAGAAGAAGTGTACATGGAGCAACCGGAAGGGTTTCTACTACATGATGATGGAACATTTGTGTGTCGATTGAAGAAGGCCCTATATGGTTTAAAGAAAGATCCTAGAGCATGGTATTCAAGACTAGATCACTACCTGAAGGAGAAAGGATTCAAAAAGGGGAGTGCTGACAACAATTTGTACATAAAGAAAGATGGAAACCACATGATCATTGTGGTTTTGTATGTAGATGACATTATCTTTGGAGGCAATAAGGACACCCTTTGGAAAGAAATTGCTGATCAGATGCAGTTAGAATTTGAGATGTCAATGCTTGGTGAATTGACATACTTCCTTGGTTTGCAGATATTACAAAATGATAAGGGAATATTTATCTCACAAACCAAGTATGCAAAGGATATGTTGAAAAAATTTCAACTAGAGGATTGCAAACTAGTAAGTACTCCCATGGTGACCGGAAGTAAATTAAGAAAGAATGATGAATCACCAGTGGTGCATCAGACTTTTTTATAGATCCATGATAGGAAGTATATTGTATCTAACTGCTTCTAGATTGGATATAGTACAGGCAGTGTGCATGGTGGCCAGATTTCAAGTTGCACCTAAGCAATCACATATGAATGTTGTAAGTAGAATCTTTAGGTACCTACAAGGAACACTCAATTATGAATTGTGGTACCCTAAACAAGGGGAATTCATCTTGGAAGCATACACTGATGCTGATTGGGAAGGTTGCATTGATGACCAGAAGAGCACAAGTGGTGGTACAATCTTCCTAGGTGACTGGTTGGTCTCATGGCATAGCAAGAAGCAGGACTTGGTCTCTCTATCAAGTGTTGAAGCAGAGTACATTGTTGCTACTACATGTTGCTCCCAGGTTCTTTGGATGAAGAAGACCCTCAAAGACATACAGGTGGACATCATTGATCCTATTCTCATCTAGTGTGATAATTTGAGTGCAATCAACCTAGAAAATAATCCGGTGATGCATTCCAGAACAAAGCACATTGCTATCAAGTATCATTTTCTCATAGAGAAGGTTGAAGTACAAAAAGTAAAGATGGACTATGTTCCTACCAGAGAACAAGTAGCAGACATTTTCACCAAACCATTATCGGTAATCACCTTTGAGTACCTACGACACACGTTGGGAGTTTTGTCATCTGCCTTATGCACTTGAGAAAGGAAAGATTTATATGGTTTAGGGGGAGTTCATAGCAGCATCTATAACTCTTGAACCACTTCTTAGTACCAGCCACAATCACTGGTAGTAGTCTAAGGTGGAGCTCGATATGGATCAAAGGGGGAGTGTACAGTGCACTTTATCATTGTGTCAAAGGGGGAGAAATGTACTGGTATAAAGTGTCTTGCAGTAAGTTGACATCAATGCCAAAGGGGGAGATTGTTGGCAATCTGGCATTAAGTTCTCATTGATGTCAACCGGTTTGGCAAAGTCACCAGTAAGTAAGCAATGGTGACTGGTACAAGAAGTGCAAGAAAGAAGGAAGGCTACTGATAAATGTGATTTGTGTCGAGATGAAGGTTGTTTGTGTGTTATGAAGGCACAACAACCGGTGAACAGAATAGAGAGGATGTTTGATGGTCATACCAGTAAGATAAACTATACCAATAGTCAACCTTGCTCAACAAATTATGTCAAACTGACATAGGAATCCAAGAAAAGGTGGGTGTCGACAAGCATGATAGTTGGATGCCACGTGGAGGTATTGCACAGGTCGGTGAAGTGTGCATCGATGTAACAAAATTGCAAGCAGGTCGGCTTTTATGAGGAACCTGCAAGTCACAGAGGATGCCAGAGCATTGCAACTTGAGGAAGGCAAGTTGCCAAAGCAACTGAATTGATCCTTCAATAATATTTGATCTTCATACCTATTTGGTGAAGGAAACAGCAAAGCCATTAATGGTGAATGAAAGAGAAAAGCATGGTGCAAACCTCCAGATTTAGAAAATGCACATTGGAATCTGAAGCTTTGCTGGTGATTGATCGATGTAATGAAGATCTTATCCCTAGAAAAGAAGATCAAATCAAATTGGATTCAGATTGAGTTGGAGAAGGAAAACCTAACACAACAGTGTTTGAATGCATTCTTGGCGGGAATCCATGATTATAAATACATGAACTCGAAATAGAAAAGGGTGATGCTAGAGAAAAAGAAGAAGAGAGAAGAGAGCTTGAGCGAAGAGAAGGATCATCTCCCTTAGAATTTATTCTAATAAAATTTGTAGAGTGAGTTAAAAATCAAACCGGTAAGAGGGTTTAACCAGTAGTGATAGAGTACTAGTATAACTGTAGTAGGTCTAACAGCTGAGCAAACTGGTGAAGTGTGATTGATCAGTAAGGAATCCAAGTGTGACATAGTGGGTTGTGAGGCTGTGAGAGAGAGAGAGAAGAGAGGACAAGAATCAGAGAGAGCTATCTGTTAACTGGTAGTGTGAGATCCAGTAAAAAAGAGGAGATTGTTACCGATAGGGACCTATTTGATCAAGAGTTGCAAAATTCATTTGCAACAAGAAGACATAACTATATCTAAATTGTATTTTAATATACATCACCAAGTTGGAGCTTGGTGCTCCTTGGGTTGGTTCCCTAAATCTTTATAATTTAGTGTTTCACTTGTGAGGTTGGATTGGAGAAGTAGTCTCCATCAACATTTCTCATCGAGGTTTTTCCCATTTTGGGTTTTCCTTGTACATCTGGTTTTGTGGGTTGCATTTGTGTGATTTTCCTTTTTTGTTTCCTCATTTTCTTTACTGGTTTTATTGTTTAGTTCTTAAGATAACAACCAGTATTCTGAAGTTGCTTTAAAAGTCAAAAGAGTTTAGGAACCACTGACTCACCCCCCTCTCAGTGGTACTTTGTGTTCAACATATGTGTATTTACTTCCTTCAACAACAACCTCTTCCACACATGGGAAAGAGGTTTTAAACTCATTTTGAGGCTCCCAACCAACTACAACTACTAAACTACCTTCCAAACTAACTAGTCATTAGAGTTTAAATTCAAAATATGCATTTTCCCTCCTTTTCCTATTTATCCCTAACTAATAACTTCAAAGGCTCCCAAAGGCCTTGATTATTACCTTTAAGATTAAAAAACACCCAATCCCAAACTCTTATGCTCATACATGCTTATATTTCAAATTTAGGTCCCATTGCTCACATAGCACCAATTAGGACTCTAAGGACCTATGACTCTTGCACCCAACCTAATACTACCCTATGCCTCAAAAGGATTAAATACATCATTTTTAGGTCCATTGGACCTTTTATTACATCCTTCATGGCAAAATGGCTTAGTGACCTTCCTTCGTCCATTTGGTGCTCCTGAACCAATTTTCCCCTCTCCCCTTTTCTCCCCGTTTGTCATAGTTTGTCTCGAGTTTAAATGGAATATTTGGAGTGCAAATAGAAGTTTCCATTTTCTTTTTGATTTAACTCCTTTTTCTCTTCACTTCTAATCACAATTTCCCTTTTAACTCATTCTTGCACGAAATCACAACCATTGGATTGAGTTGATCTTGTCCGTTCAATATAATTTCAAAGTCTTTAAATTGAGCTCTCATTGCTCAATTTTGAAAACCACATTTCGAGTATCTTTACGTTGTTGATTTTATTCTATTTTTCTATCATCTTGCTTGTATCACACTTGCATATTGTAGGTGAGATCCACATACAATTATTTGAAGGAGAAAGAGAAACAATGGAGGTCAACTGAAGGAGATTGTATTTGGTTTGCATTTCTTGTTTGTTTCTTATCTTCAATTATTTTTTTGAATGTATTAGGATCAATTTCATAAGCTTTGATAGCTTTTGTGGTTAGCTAATTAATATTGCTTTAATGTTTTCCCAATTTCCTAGTTACAGTTTGCATCGACAAGAAAACTGTTGCCCTAGGAAAATGGTTCTAAGTCTTAAAAATATGAGATAGGTTATTGTAGAGGGTCCTTACGTGACCCCATAAGATCAAATGAATCATTTATATGTACCTCATATTTTAAGAAATAGCCCATCAAAGTTTGACAACATTTTGAACTTAGGGCACTTAATGGACAACGTCGCTACAATATGGCCCTGAATGTTCAATCGAGCTAGTAAAAAAATGGGAGCATACCTAGCATAAACCCATCTACCTGGACATGTTCACACTAACAGTTCATGCCCATGATGAAAAGAACAAAAAATAAGCTACCTTGCAACTTTGCATTGCATGCATCTGACATTTTTTGCATCAAAAAAAAAAAACTCCTACCCTAGGAAAATGGTTCCGAGTCTTAAAAATTTGAGATGGATTATTATAAAGGATCTTCCCATGACTCCATAGGTTCAAATGAACAACCCAAAATTTCAAGAAACAACCCATCAAATTTCAACAATTTTTTGAACTTAAGGCACTTAAAAGACTGTGCTACTACAATATGGCCATCGCCGTTCAAACAATTTGGGAAAGAAAATAGGGGTATGCCTAACATAAACCCACCTACTCAGACACTTTCATACTAACAATTCATGCCCACAAAATGTTTTGCAACTTTTACAACTTTTAACGTCTTTTTATCATTTTTGTAACTTTTTCCAACATTTTGTAATTTTTTGCAAATTCTTGTGCACTCTCTATGCGTCACTATTTTGCAAATTTTTTGCACTCTCCATGAATATTCTAGATATGTTCTTTTGGTTCAGTTTTTCTATGCATGGCACAATGTCATGATGTTATGGGTTCACAATTTTTAAGTATTATAGTCCTATTGGCTGAGGTATCACTTGTCTCCATGGTGGCACCTAGTGTAAAGGTAAAAACCATCACTTTTTTATATCTTATCACACTCATACATTCTCGAAGGACTGTGAGGGCATTTTATTGACCCAGCAAAAGATAAATCTTATAGGGGAAAGAGAGTAAATAGCACACTTAGAATAAGACAATATGAGGTGAATGTTCAATAGTTAGGTGATCATGTGATCCCTTTTCCACTTTAGGTGGTATTATAGGTTGTTACTTTTTATCTCATGTCATAAGTTTATAACAATCATAATCTTATGCACTCCTATGTTCTCACCTTGGCTACATAACCAAGGGGTCTCCTATGTAATATTTAATCATTGATAATCTAGTTGATCATATTATATTGCATCATTGATAGGAACACAATATATTTTTGTCATATTTTATCTATCTTGTTGTTGTGTTTTCCATTTGGCCTCTAGATCTTGGGTGGCTACCTTCATACCCAATTCTTACATGGTATCAAATCTTTTTGAGTGCTATTGGCTTGCCATTTGAAAAGAATCTTGGTGCAATTTGGGGTTTTGCATTTTGTGGCTTTCTATTGCAGGTCAAAATTGAAGCTTGTTGAATCAAATCTAAGGTCACCATTAGATTGACGAGGTTCAAGAAAGTTTGAATTGTCTTTTGTTTCATCCAAATCTAACACTAAAGGCCAAATCTAATTCGTTTGAAGGTGGACAAAGGTTACCAGGCACCTATAGTTTTAGAGAACTTTAGGGCAAAATTGACCCTGCCATCATGCTTAGAAGGCCCAAAAACTCCATAGATTGCTTTTTCATTTGTTCAAATTAGAGCAAGGCACATGAAGTTGAAGGAAAACATCCCCTAATTGTCGTACAGATGCCATTAAGGCTTTGTGTGTAAAATTAGAAAAAAATGTGATTAATTTTTTTACGTTTTTAATATTAAATCACATTTCTTTTTTTGTTTTCAATAAAATATTAATCGCTACATTTTTATATATATAATGGTGTGTACCATAACAAGTACCTGACAAGGTACCTACCATAGCAGGCCCCTATCAAGCCCTATTGTAGTGCATAGCATGCAAGCAAGTCGTAGGACATACCCACGTGTTGTCACAATCTTTAATCATGATAGAAGCGGGGCCCCTATCAGCCCGCTTTTTTATTTTTTTTAAAGATTTTCAAATTAAAACATTTTAAATCATTTTTATATGTTTTGTAATTAACTTTAAAATATGTACAGCTTGAGTTGGCCTAGTGGTGGATAACTTGTGCTCTTGAAAGAGAGGTCACAAGTTCAAATCCCACAAGAGGGTAGGGTATGTACACCTTATCAACTTTGGCCCATTACCGATCGAAAAAAAAAGCTTTAAAATATGAAAATTTTAATAAATTATTTTTAAAAAAGATTTTTTATTAAAAAAATTAAATAAAACTTTTTGATTAAAGTTTTTAATATATTAAAAAATATTTACCTATCAAAAAAAAATCATTTGTTAACAATTTTAATAAAAATTTAAAAAAATAAAAAAATTATTATGATTTTCTTTTTCTTTTTTTGATGATAATTTTTGTAAAAGAAAATAAAAATTTATATTTTTCTTTATTAATATTTTAATAAAAAAATTATAAAATAAAAAAGTGTGTATTTTTCTTTTTTTTTTATAGTCTTTTCAAAAAAAATTGCAAAATTTTCTTTATTATTTTTTAGTCATGTTTTTAATAATAATATTTTATTTAAACTTTAAATAACTTTTTGTAAAAACAAAAAATTTCAATAAATAAACAAAATTGGGAACACAATATTTCTCCACCTACCATACCTATTTTTAGAGATCCATCCTCCAACCAAGAGCTGGGGGGGGCAGTTGTTCTATTTTTCCTTGGCATCATTCCAATTGGAGGCATCTTTTATGATATTTTGTAGCACATCCTTGGTGGCATCATCTTCATGTTTCTAGATTTGCATAATTGTTATGATATTGTTGTATTCTCTTACATGAGCTATGTTGTACATGCACTAATATAAAGTGCCACACATCTTTGTACTTTGTCACTGATGAAATATTTGATGTAATTTTCCTATACTTAGTAGGTTAAGAACAATCTTGTGAAACTTGGTACATGTATCCAATTAAGAATGTATGTAGTTTGAGTATCTAGTTGATACTCATACAGGTAGTCTCCATGATTGATCTTCATCATCTTGTAGTGAGCATCAACAATAGTACATGGTTTTGTCACACTTTGACATTCTTGGTGCAACATTGGCTCTATTTCTTCCTAATGGGGAGGATGTTGGTTGACATCTTGGACCATCTTTGTAAGAGATTTTACATTGAGGGGGAGCTTCATGGTCTCTCTTCTTTTCTCTTATGGGGATATTTTTTCCTCATATGGGGTTTTGTTATTTGCATTCTTCATTGGGAGCTTTGTGTGTTTCCATCTCTCTTTTGTGGAGGAGCTATGTCCAACTGGTTTTTCTCTTTCTCTCTATTTGTGAGAGATTGCATTGCATTTGGTCATAAGTACCTAACATGGCCTAGTAGTCGAGACCCATCTTGCATTGTTATCTTTTGTGCACATCTCCCTAAGTTGCACTTAAGGTGGGGTATTGGTGTAATTAAGGTATTCCACCTTGGTTATTATTCACCTAGGTCCTAATTACATGTCATTGAATCTTACATAGGGAATTGCATAAGAAGAGTTGAAGCATATCCACTTTAGGTGGACTTATCATGTTATTACTCTATCATATCCACCTTTTGTGGTGTCATTGAATGTGATCACTTTTCCACTTTATATGGGATGATAGGTTGTCACTTTTTTGTCTCATCATAAGATTATGACACTTGTCATAATCTTGTGCACTCCTATGTTCTCTCCTTGGCTATATAACCAAGGGGTCTCCTATGTATTATTTATTCATTGATGATCCAATTGATCATATATTGTATTGCATCATTGATAGGAATACACTTTATTCTTATCATATATTTTATCTCTTTTGTTGTTGTGTTTTCCATTTGGCCTTTAGATCTAGGGTGGCTACCTTCATAGCCAATTCTTACAAACCCAATACAAGTTATACAAAATGTGGCATATGCAATATAGAGATCTAAATACAAAATATGATAAATGCCATATAAATCCAAATACAAAATATGACATATGATATATAGATCTAAATACAATAAGTGGCATATGCCATATAGATCTAAACGTGATGTTATACATCTCTAGAAAATCCTAAATTGTTGATGGATCGTCAAAATGGAGCCTCTTCTGAGTACTTCATGCCTCTAGAGATGACCCCATAATAACAATACAAACCACATATTAGATTAATTATGAACTAGATAATTTATAACTGGACAAAATTAACATCAAAATCAATACATATGTTGAATTATAATTTTTATGAAATTGAATTTTGATTACACAATCTGTTAGTCTTTTCCACGAAAGAAGATCTACATATTGTGATCTATGATGATCAGGATTCCTAGAATATACTATTGCCAAATGCTCCACGATAGTGTCAACTCGGGTAAAACACTATAACATGAACAAAACAAAATTGATACAAATTATTAAACAATTTAACTGACAATGAAACTTAAAATAAAATTGTATTTAGATACTTCTATCTAAATATATCAAGAATATAAAAATAAAAAAAACATACCTCTTTCATTGTGAAGTCAACTATGTCGAGAGCATTCAACATTGATGTAAAGTCAATTGATTGTTGCATAAAAATGACAAGAATGTGAGGCAATTAGTCTATACACATGTATAATCATTAACCCAATTGAAAAGTTAACATCTAAATTGAATGCTACAATAAGTTATGTAAAATACATATAAGCTCTTAAAACTAATATTTCAAAAAAAATTGTTCTCAATTACCTTTCCTCGGCCAGTAGTTATGGTGTCGGAGATAGAGAAACATGGCACCTCACCCACACTAGGAGTTTCCTATAGGAGTAAAATCAGATCGACATATATAAATTAATATATAGTTTATTTAATGACAAGTTAAATGAAATAAGCATATACAATATAAAATTTGTAAACATGTATGTGCAAAAAGCTATACCATGTAACTCTCTAGGATGAATGAAATGGCTGATATGGTGCCCTGATGGAACTATCTCAAATGATCTTTAGACATCAACTATACATGTTAGTACTAATATCCCTTTTAAATATTAATTTGTAATATAATTCAATGTACTATGAAAAAATAAGTTAAGTCTTACTATTGTTTCATCACTAGTACCTGATGTCTCTCCAACATATGATCCCACCATCATTGTCTCATCTCCTACATGTGACATGTGATGGGCCTCGTACTCAATTGTGTCAATGGGAGACTCAGTAAGATTTACAAGTGAGCCTAAACATGTGTGCTTGCACATAGTGCAACTATGTGGCACACAAATATGTGGAGATGATGAGGGTACACCATCATCAACTGATCCACTTGGCATATCAAGGTCAATCGACTGAGAAATTGAGAGCTCTAAGTGATCGAATGGCGGGATAGAGAATGTGCATCAACAAAAATATTTGGATGTTGTATAGGATGTAGGAGAGGAATAGAAGGAGATGGAACATATGGACCTTGTACCACTTGAATTTCCCTAGGTCTATCCTAAGGAATTCCTCCACCCACACCTTGGAAACTTCTCATGTCAAAATAGTTGACTTTCTTACCCAATAAAAACTGGGCATATAGTTTCCTAAGGAAATATAAGGGGAAATAAATATTATTATTGGGTGGCTAATCAAAAACCATCTATCACCAATCCCAAAAATTATCTTTTAAGGACTTAAGTTGGCACCATTTAATTGAATATTTGGGCTTCTGCACATCAACAAGTTGTCCCATTCTGGGATTCTTAAAAAGTGTGGTTAATTTGGCTTTATAAATTTCCAAGTCTTTAACTTGGTCATATGATAAGCCATTGGCATATTTTTGCCTCATGGCATCTCACCATTGTGCCTATCAATAATGGCATCTAAGGAGTCTATCAAGGGAGACAAATGAGGGTGCCTATGGTAGATCCAGGAAGTATCCTTCAATTCAATCAAATTTGCATTTACCAGGTCTTGAATTGAAGGAGGATTTTTTTTGGGAAGGTTCAGTGGTGCAAGTGGTTTTGGTGGGGCAAGGTTTTGATCATCATCCATGGCTATAATTAAAAAAATTCAAATAAATAAGAAAATTTTAAATAAAAACTATATTTTACATTAAAAAAAACCTAATTTCTGACTTCAAACCAATAAACAAATACAAAACAAAACAAAAAATGATAGAAAAGGTATTATTTGAGAATACCTTGTTGAACTACAAAATAATTTGATTCTACAAAATGGATATAAGATAATTTTTGATATCTGATACCTAGGGTCATGTTCTCCACCCAAAACGTTGTGCTCATTGGTAGAAAAGACCCTCATAGGTTACTTTTTTCTTTTTATTGTGTTGCAGGTAATGGATATTTGTTTCATGATGGTCAATATTTTTATTTTTTAATAATGAGAGCGTTATGTTATAATAATATAACATATTATATAATATAATATACATAATATTATAATATATAATATAGTATATATTATAATATATTATATATTATAACATACAATATATTATTTTTTTATTTTTTTTAAATGCTCACTAATTAGGATATCTGTTACTAATGGATATTCATTTAGGCTTGGGTTTTACCATGGAAACATGTGTTTTCTCCCAACCCAAGTAAAAAGTCAAAGTGGATATTTCATGTTTTTGGGCAAAGGAAAAATGTTTTTTTTTTCACATCATCATTTTTTGGCCTACCATGATCCTACACATACCCATGAATAATCAAATTTAAATGTTTTCTTAGAGTTAATTTTATACTATTTCTAACAAGGTCTTAGGTAAAGTTGCTTTATTGTCATGTTGTATGAATTATTCTCTTTCTAGTTATATGACTAGCATGTTATTGTTTAATTAATGAGTTGTTCAATTATAATTGTAATGATAATAAAAAGCCTCAAGGTACCTTATTTATTTAGAATGGTAATTGATTGTTGATGTAAAAAGTGTTTATAATAATTGGGTTACCATATTTAGTAGTCTTAGTTTGAGTAATTGACTAAATAAAGGAACCTTTTTATATTTTTCATTAGCACACACACACACACACACACACACACACACACACACACACACACACACACACACACACACACACACACACACACACACACACACACACACATACATCCATGCATACATACATACATATACATATACATATACATATACATATATATATCCATATATATATTGGAGTTTGAGGAAGCTCGAATCCACATAGTGGAGGAAGCAAGAATATTCATGTGCAAAAGTCACAAAGGAAGAATTTACTGTGTTATATTGGAGTTTGAGGAAGCTCGACTCCACATAGTGGAGGAGATAATGGTGGTGGGAACATTTACTTCACATAATGTGAAGTTATGGAGGCAATTCTTGTTGGCCATTTGGTGGAATTGATTATGTGTTGCATTGATGTTTTGTCATTGATGCCAACACTAGTTGTTTGGTTGCTTTACTGGCACCCTTAGGGTCCCAATAGGTTAAGTGCTTTCTAGTTGATTTGGATTTGGTATGATCCGGTAGGCTCCGATAAAGTCTGGTGATGGAATTGGCTTGTTCATGATACTCATGCTCATATTTGATCAGTTGGTTTTCATCTGGTGATCAGATGCTATCCTTCTTGCTTAAAAGCTTGGTTTTTGGTTTCGGCAAGGGTTTCACCGACAGAGCTTTTCATGAATATCTTTCATGAATTGCATAAGTGGTGTTGGTGCAGCTTCTAGTGGAGTTCCAGGATGTTTTTGGTGATCATATTCGAGACTTGGCGGATGGAGGTCATTGTTATAGCGTGTGGACCTATATTGGGTCTCGGTTGATCTAAGTTAAGGATCGGCTTTAAATGTAACATGTGGATTGGACCTCTTGATGTATTTATGGGATGTCTTATGTGTTGGATATTATGTGTTTGGTCTAAGGCCGACATGGTTTGTAATTATGTAATTGGTTTATTATCTGGTGGCCGACCTAATTATTTATGGTCAAGGGTTTGTATATATAGATGTAAGATCTCATTGTAGATCATCTTGGTTATGTTAGAGGTTATGGTCAAGGAATTTAATGTGCAAATAATGTAATATCATTAAAGCAGAGGAGTTGGTCGATCATTGGAGATCGAATTGGGTTTATGTAAGAGGATTTAGTCCTCTGATATTGAGCTTAACCAAAAATTTACTCAGGCATAGGAGATGCTATCATTTGCAGTTCAACACTTCTCTGGATTGTAGCTTGGATTTATATGTAGTCAGTGAGGCTCCTTTTGTGATGAGTAGTGTGCTCTAGGTTGTTGGCCTTCCTACAAGTGCAAGACCCTCAGTTTTAATTCACATACTTACTGCAGAAGTATTATCTAGCTGTGGGTAGGCCTCCCACCATGGTTTTTCCCTTTACCGAGTTTTCCACGTACAAATCTTGGTATCATGTGGATGGTATTTATTCTATGACTATTGTTTATGCTTAATTGGTTTAACTACTATTCCGGTATTAATGTTTTGGGTTTTGGTAATATGTGACAACGGATTCAGCCCCCCGCCTCTCAGTTGTCTTCCGGTTATTTGAACTGTCTAACAATTTTGAGGGTCATGAAGTGGAGAGTATGGTGAATTCATATGAGTCATACAAGGAAATATGGAGAAATTGGAGGGAAAAATGAAAAAGAGATTAAAAAGGAAAAGGTAGAAAAGAAGAGTGGAACAAAAGAGAGGGGAGAGGGAAAAAATCATAAAAGAATAGAGAGAATTTTGCATTTTATGTAGTCTATAATATTACAATATGTAATCAATAGTGCTACTATTTTATTTCAAAAGAATGACTTTGAAAATATGAGAAAAAATTCATATAAATGTATGTGTTATGAAATTATTCTCATGTAGTTCTATGGAATCTCTAAGAAGCCATGATGCATAAATCTCTTTTTTATTTCTTGGATGTGTATTACAAAAATTATTTTCTTCCTTAAAGGTTTATATGTTTTTGCATTTCAAAAACCTGTAGTTGCATATTTTGGTAAAATTTCTTAATGGACTAGCCCAATTTGTAAGTGTTATATGCTACACTATATATTGGGAAAACCCTAGAATATAGTTGATGTCATTATTTTTATGTGTTTATTAAATTAATGTGAAGAGATTTATATGTAGTCAGTGAGGCTCCTTTTGTGATGAGCAATGCGCTCTAGGTTGTTGGCCTTCCTGCAAGTGCAGGCCCCTCAATTGTAATTCACATACTTACCGCAAAAGTATTATCTTACGGTGGGTAGGCTTCCCACCGTGGTTTTTCCCTTTACCGGTTTTTTCACGTACAAATCTTGGTGTCATGTGGATGGTATATATTATGTGATTATTATTAATGCTGAATTGGTTTAACTACTATTCCAGTATTAATGTTTTGGGTTCTGGTATTAAAGTTTAAATTGCTAATGGTTCTGGTAATCTATGACAACTGATTCACCCCCCACCCCTCTCAATTGTCTTTCAGTTATTTTAACTATCTAACAATTGGTATCAGAGCTTTGGTCCTCTCTGGAGAAAGCTTAACTTCTTGAGGAAGATCCTATGACAACTAACAGTTCAAGTTCATCCAGTTCTTCTGGAGCTATCTTTCAGAGGGATGTTCTGAGGCTTGATGGAACAAATTACACAGTATGGAAGATTTGGATGGAGACTCATCTGAGATGTCTTGGCAAGGAGATTTGGGAGATCACATAGAATGGTGTCACACCTTATAATCTGGGATTTGGCAATCCTCTAACAAATCTAGACAAAGAGCTTAAGAATGATTGTAGAGCAAGAGAAACCCTCTTGTGTGCACTTTCTGATAAGTAAATAATGGGATTAACCAACAAATCATCTGGAAAGGTTATATGGGATAAGTTGGAGACCTTTAATGAAGGTGACCCTATAGTGAAGATTGCTAAACTTGATGGTTACCGAGTGAGATATGAAAACCTGAAGATGGAAGAAGATGAAAGGATTACCGCATTCATGGAAAGGGTAAATGAGATTGTTATGGGAATTCAATGTTGTGGTGGAACTCTAAGCGAAGATGAAATTGTTTCTAAAGTCCTTAGAGCCCTACCACCAACTTACAAAATGAAGGCTGCTGCTATTAGTGAGTTCAGGAAAATGGCTAATACATCTATCAACATAGATACTTTGGTTGGGAAACTATCTGCTTTTGAGCTTGAAGAATTTGGACCTTCTAGAGCTGTGAAGTCTAAACCTTCTTTTCATGCATCTACATCTACAACCGGTAAGCAAGACTTGAAATATTTGTATGAAAAGGAATTAGAAGATATGAAGAGAGAAGATGATGAGTTTGAGCAACTTGAAGCACTATTTTCTAGAAGAGTACCTAAAGGACTGATAGGAAGTAAGTACGAAGGAAAAGCACCTTTTAAATGTTTTGCATGTAATAAGATTGATCATTTTGCATCTAGATGTCCTGAAAGGAATTAAAGATGTGAAGAAAGAGTTAGAAGATCATTTAAGCCTAACCCTGGATATCAGAACAAGTACAAGTACAATAAAATAGAGACAAATCATGCTACATAGCGGATGAGGAAGGCATTACTGATTCTGATAATGAACCGACACAAGACTCTGTTAGTGGTTCCGGCAAAGGGTGTCCCCTAGCTATCAAGGAAGATGATTCGGCACTCGAAGAGAATGTACCTAAAGAGAAGGCACTTGTTGCTAAAATTGAAGACAAGGAAAAATGGGTAATTGACAACAGTTGTTCACATCATATGACTAGAGATGAAGGGAAGATTCTATCTTTGCAAGAATTTGATGGCGGTCTAGTTAGCTTTGGAGATAACAAAGCATGTATGATCAAAGGAAAAGGAACTATATCATTGGATGGTAAGAACAATACTAACAATGTTTATTATGTTGGAGGTTTAAGGCAAAATATTTTGAGTGTAGGACAATTGGCAGATAAGCGATTTCAATTATAGTTCAAGGATGGAAAATGCAAAATTATTACCTGATTTGGTTTGGAGATTGAAACCGGTACATAGACAAAAGGTAATATATTTCATTTGAACTCTGGTGAGAAGACATGTTTGATTACACAGATTGATGCAAGTTGGATATGGCATAAAAGGTTGTGTCATGTAAATTTTGATTGCATTGTGAAGATCAGTTCAATTAAGGCAATTAGGGATATACCTAAGATTATGAAGCCCTATAATCCAGTAAGTAAAGAATGTCAAATGGGTAAACAAGTCAGAACCTCTTTTAGGAGTATACAAGATAAATCAAATGATGTTCTTGATCTTATTCATACTGATTAGTGTGGCCCTGCTAGAGTTAAAAGTTTTCAAGGTGATAGATATTTCATGCTAATCATTGATGATTATTCTAGAATGATGTGGGTTACTTTTCTTAAGGAGAAATCTGAAGCATTTAAAAATTTTAAGTTTTCTAAGGCTAAAGTGGAAACTGAGATGGGATTGAAGATTAAATGTTTGAGGTCGGATCATGGTGGAGAATTCACATCTGGTGAGTTTAATAACTGTTGTTAGAAGCATGGTATAAGAAGACAATTTTCTACTCCCCAGACACCTCCACAGAATGGAGTTGTGGAAAGGAAGAAAAAAACTATCTTGGATGTTGCTAGAACAATGATGATGGAAGCTAGTCTACCTGATATCTATTGGAGAGAAGTAGTGAACACAATGGTTTATACATTCAACAGAGTACATATCAAAGGAGAAACCGATAAGACACCTTATGAATTATGGTTTGGCAATACACCTACAATTAAGTATTTCAAAAAAATTGGTAGTAAATGTTATATCAGGAGAGATGATATCATTGGGAAATTTGATCCTAGATGTGATCAAGGCATATTTCTTGGTTATTCTAATAAAATCAAAGCATATAGATGTTATAACAATATATTGCAGAGAATTGTGGAGAGTGCTAATGTCAAAGTAGATGAGCTGAACAGAAGTCAAATCAAAGTTTATGAGAAGGAACCGACAGTGGAAATGATTATATCTGAACTGGTAGCACCTTTACCAGAAGAGAGTGTTGAACCATTTACTCTGGCAGTATCAGAGAAATCTACAGTAACTGAAGAACGGGGAAGAGGAACAGAAATTCAGAAGACTCCTAGGTATGTGAGATTGAATCATTGAAAAGATCAAATCATTGGGGATAAGAGCAATGGAGTGATGACAAGAAGAATACTGACAACTAATGAGGTATGTTAATTTCACAAGTTGAACCGGTATCAGTAACTGAGGCATGTAAAGATGAATATTGGTTGAAAGCTATGGAAGAAGAATTAGATCAGATTGAAAAAAATAACACATGGACCTTGGTTCCCCGGCCTAAAAATAAAAATGTTATTGGAACTAAATGGGTTTTAGGAGTAAATTGAATGAGGATGGTCAAGTTATAAGGAATAAGGATATATTGGTTTGTAAAGGATATTCTCAGAAGGAAGGAATTGATTATGGAGAGAATTTTGCACCTGTAGCTAGGATTGAAGCTGTAAGATTATTTCTTTCCTATGCTGCTTATAAAAACTACAAGGTTTATCAGATGGATGTTAAATGTGCATTTTTAAATGGGGATCTTGATGAGGAAGTTTATATTGAGAAACCTGATGGTTTTTCACTATTAGAGGATACAAATATGGTTTGTAGGTTAAGGAAAGCTTTATATCAATTGAAACAAGCACCTAGTGCTTGGTATGCAAGGCTGGATAAATATCTTTTGAAGCTTGGTTTTAATAAGGGTAGTGTTGATAGTAATTTATATTATAAGATCACTGATGAGGATATACTGATTATTGAAGTATTTGTTGATGACATTATTTTTGGAGGTGAAGATAAGTTATGCATAGAATTTTCTAAGAATATGGAGAAAGAAATTGAGATGTCTATGATTGGTGAGATGAAATTTTTCTTAGGTTTGCAGATTACTCAGACTGACAAAGGTATTTTGATCTGTCAAACTAAATATGCTAAGGAATTGTTGAAGAAATTTGGTATGGGAGATTCTAAATCGATAAGTACTCCTATCATTACAAGTGAGAAATTGACAAGAAAGGATGTTTCTACATCAGTAAATCCTACAAGATACAAATCTATGATTGGAGGTCTGCTTTATTTGACTCAGACTAGGCCTGACATTATGAATGTTGTTTGTATTGTTTCAAGATTTTAGGGTGATCCTAGAGAAAATCATGAGATGGCGGTGAAAAGGATTTTTAGATACTTGCAAGGTACATCAGAATATGGCTTGTGGTACCCTAAGTATGATAACTTTACTTTATGTACATATACAGATGTTGATTGGGCTAGAGATGTTGATGACCAAAAAAGTACTTCCAGTGGAGCTTTCTTTCTTGGAAAGAAGTTGGTTTTATGGATCAACAAGAAGCAGTCATGTACATCTTTATCTACTATTGAAGTTGAGTATGTTGTTGTTGCTACTAACTATACAAATTTTTTATGGATGAAACAACTGTTGAATGATATAAAGGTGGATTGTGATGCATCGATAGTTATTCACTGTGATAACTCTGTTGCTATTGATATATCAAAAATCCGATATTGTTGGAATTATGCCTCTAATTTTCACCTTTGTTCATATTGATTGGGTTAACTCTGGCTAATGAAACAGTGTGAAGAAAATCTGTGAACTCTATCGGTATATCCTTTGCCGATGAACTCAACATATCAGAGCTCAAAGTAGTGGGTTTGAAGTCATCCCGATGACTCGACGAAGTCATCTTCAGTCATAGGGGTAGCATCAGTTATCAGATGGATGAAAGGATAAAAGACTTGCAGTTTAGATCTTGATCCAATGGTCATCGCTTTACCGCTATGGAAAGATGCACATATGTTATTTCCTGTGACTTGGCAACCATGGTGGGGCCCAGCATAAGTGAGCGGTCTAGGCGAGATAAGGGTCGTGCAGATCAGAGATGATCAAACAGTGATCAAGGTTGATCCAATGGTGGTTGTTATGTCATGATGGGAAACTGCTCGTTAGTATATTCCTCACAACATGGTGACCAAGTGGTGGGACCCAGCAGGAGAGCAGCTAAGGCGAATTAAAGGCCGAGCAAATCAAAATGATTGGACGACGATCGCAGAAGATCCAACAGTTGTCGCTAGGTCGTGATGGGAAATTGCTCGTGAGACTTTCCATCACAACCCAACAAAAAAGAATAATTTTGGGCGGATAGTGAGGTCGTGCTAAGATGTCAGAGCAGGGACCCGAAACCAATCAAGGGGTGCCATGTGGCAAAGCGCAGAGAGAAAGATCAGATGTTCAAGATAGTTGATTGTTTGTCTTCTTGATACTCGATGGGGTTGACTTGTCTAAGCTAGGGTTTTTTGAATACAAACCAATTCGATTCCTGGATGCATGTGGGATAATTGTTTTCTCACGAATGCATATCAACGCAGATAGTTAGATGTCTAACCGATTGGTGCAAACTAACAATTGAACGATCGACATGAAAATGTATATGAAACTAAGAGGAGACTTGAACATGGTTGTTGTTCTGATGATAAGCCATATACTATGGTGTGTAACTAAAGTGATCAGAGTGAACATCTATGTTGTGATAACAGACTTTATTGTAAAGTTTCTTTGCTGAGAATAAAGTGATCTTGTTGTCGGTGGTGGGTTTTTTCCCGAAAGGGTTTCCCACGTAAATTCATGGTGTTTATCTCTGTGTATGTTTGAATTCTGACATTGTCTTTGTTTTGTATATGCTAATCTTAGTATTCTGTAAAGTTATGAAACACACTAGTCTTGTTTCCCCTACAAATTGACATTAGGGAAGCGTTTTTCCACACTATTCTTTCCTTACAAGTGGTATCAGAGCCTAGCCAGTTGTGGTATCCTTGTGGGTAGGGTTGGTTTTTTGTGTTAATTTGTTTCAGTGGAGTCTGTTAGTTTGTCTACATGTTTACAGATTAAGATGGCAAGAACTTCTAGAAGAATGGATATTGAGAAGTTCAATGGCTCCAATTTTGAGTTATGGAAACTTAAAATTGAGGACCTGCTGGTTGATCGAGTTTTTTGGATTGCAGTTAGTGGATAGAAGCTTGCAGACATGAGGCAAGAAGATTGGGATTTAGTAGACCGGAAAGCCAGAGGACTCATAATACTAAGCCTTGCAGACTCAATTCTATTGAACGTACATGAGGAGAAGACTGCAGGTGATTTGTGGAAGAAGTTAGGAGACATATATTAGGGCAAAACCTTGGTGAATAAAATCTTCCTCAGGAAGAAGTTATATTCTCTAAAAATGGATGCTAGAACACCCTTGGCAAATCATTTGAATGTGTTTAACATGGTTCTCACTCAATTGACATCAGTCGGTATGGCTAATCAAGAAGAAGAACGTCGCATGTTGCTGCTATGCTCATTGCCAGATTCTTGGGAACATTTGGTGATGGCTATTGGTAGTACTATGACCCAATTCAAGATGGATACTGTGGTCAATACTCTTTTGTCAGAAGAAATGAGAAAGAAGTCTTTTGAGATGACAAATGATGCACTCTCTATTCGAGGCAGACCAAAGGACAAAGACAAGAAGAAAGGGAAGAAGTCCAAGTCTCAAGAGAGGTCCAAGTCTCCTAGAAAGAAGTCTAAGGTGAAATGCTAGAACTGTGGACAAAAGGGTCATATTCAAAAAGACCATAAAGAGGAGGAGAAGAGAAAGAACTCTTTTGATAATGAATCTTCTCATAGTGATGCAGACGCCTTTGTAGTATCTTTGGTAGTGCCTGCTTCTGACAATGTGTGGTTGATTGACTCAGGGGCATCTTTCCATATGACATCTCACAAGGAGTGGTTCTCAAAGTATGAACCATATGCTGGTGGGAAGGTGTACTTAGCAAGTGACTCAACACTGGAGATTGTTGGGAGAGGAAGAATTAAAATCCAATTCCTAATGGGAGAATAAAGGGAATCAATGGAGTTCTGTACATACCAGGTTGGGCAAGAAACCTACTTTCTGTAAGCAAGTTGAATGATGTTGGAGTCCAGGTAATATTTGTGTCTGATGGTTGTAAGATGACTAGAGGGTCTATTAGTTTGGCTAAGGGTGAACATGTTGGTAAATTGTACAAGTTAAATGTTGAACCTATGTGTTGTAATATAGTCACTAAGAAATCTGATAGAATTACCGAGTTGACATATGATGTAAATTATATGGAAGCTAAAATTCCTGCAAAAAAGGTAATGCTCAGGCATTATAGGCTTGGTCACATTGGTGAAAAAGGTTTGAAAAGTTTAAAGAGTAAAAATCTGGTAGAAGGACTTACTAATTGTAACCTTGAGTTTGATTTCTGCGAACATTGCATATATGGAAAACAAAACCGTGTTCAATTTTATTCAAGTCCTCATAAATCTTCTAACATTTTGGACTATGTGCATTCTGATGTGTTTGGTCCAATGGATGTACCTTCTTTGTCTAAATCAAAGTACTATGTATCCTTTGTTGATGATTATTCGAGAAGGGCATTTTTTTTTATTTTATGAACAGTAAGTCATAAGTGTTCAGTCGGTTTAAGGAATTTAAAAAATTGGTTGAAAATCAGACTGGAAAGAGAATAAAATGTATAAGAACTGATAATGGTGGCGAGTATTGCAATACAGATTTTGACAAGTATTGTGTAGACCATGGAATTAAAATACATAGAACTAAGCCTTATACTCCACAACAAAATGGAGTTGTTGAAAGGTTGAATCGATCTCTGATGGAGAAAGCAAGAAGCATGTTGAGTAGTGTTGGACTGAAATAGAAGTTTTGGGCAGAAGCAATTGCTACAACATGTTACCTGTTGAACCGGTCACCTACAACAGCGTTAGTAGACAAGACACCTATGGAAGCGTGGTCTGGTAAGAAACCTTCTCTAAGATGCATTCATGTGTTTGGTTCAAAGGCATATGCACATGTGCCTGATGTTAAAAGATCTAAATTAGATAAAAAAGTAGTCAAATGTATTTTCATTGGATATGGAGATGGAGTTAAAGGATACAAACTTTTGAATCCTAAGACTGGAAAGGTTGTGTACAGCAGAAGTGTCATCTTTTGAGAGATGAAACCTATGTCTATAGATAAACCAACAGAGAAGGAAAAAGAGAAGGATGTGGTTGAATTTCCACTAGGAGAAGAAGTGACAACTCCAGATGTACCTGAAGATGAGAATGAAGAGAGTTCAAGTAGCTCTGAAAGTTTAGAAGAAGAACAAAATGAAGCCTCACCACAAGTGTTAAGAGGATCCACACAAGAGAGGCGACAACCTGATAGGTTTACCCCAGATAGGTATAATTTTTCAATGTTGAATGTAAATTATGCCTATGCTTTACTTGTTGATACTGATGAGCCTAGGACTATAAAAGAAGCCATGGATATGTCAGATTCAGATTCTTGGTTGGAAGCCATGAATGATGAAATGAAATCTTTGGACAAGAATGGAACATGGAATCTGGTATCCTTGCCTAAAGGAAGAAAGCTAGTGGGTTGTAAATGGGTTTTCAAAAGGAAGTATGGTCCAAATGACAGCATTGACAAGTACAAGGCTAGATTGGTCGTGAAGGGGTATTCTCAAAAGGAAGGTATTGACTATGGAGAAATTTTCTCTACTCTAGCTAAGGTGACATCTATTAGATTTCTTTTGTCACTTGCAGCTGCATATGATTGGGAAGTCGAGCAAATGGATGTGAAAACAACATTTCTTCATGGGGACCTTGAAGACGAAATCTACATGTCCCAGCCTAAGCACTTTGTAAAAAAGGGTAAATAACATTTGGTATGTAAACTAAAGAAGTCTCTTTATGGTTTGAAATAGTCTCCCAGAATGTGGTATCAAAATATGATACATTTGTGTAGTCCTTGGGATTTGTGAGATCAAAAGTCGATCATTGTGTGTACTACAAGGTTGAAGATGATAAGTTCCTTATTATTACTTTGTATGTTGATGACATGTTGTTCCTTGGAAATAACAAAGGTATGATCTCAGACTTGAAGTCCCAATTATCCTTGAAGTTCAAAATGAAAGATTTGGGGTCAGCAAACTACATTCTAGGAATGGAAATCAAGAGGGATAGGTCTAAGAGAAAACTCTGGCTTAGCCAGAGAAAGTACATCGCTAATGTTCTTGATAAGTTTAATATGTCTGACTATAAACAACAGGTTGTTCCTATTTTGCAGAGAACCAAATTGTTTGTGCATGACAGTCTGAAATCTCCAAAGGAGATAGATGACATGAAGAGTATACCTTATGCAAGTGTTATTGGCAGCTTGATGTATGCAATGGTTTGTACAAGGCCAGACATTGCCCAACCAATGGGAGTATTAAGAAGATTTATGTCAAACCCAGGAGGACCGCATTGGGATGTTGTAAAGAGAGTTTTCAGATATCTGAAGGGTACTTCAGACATTGCATTATGTTATCATGGTAATATGAATGATTCAAAGAGAATTCTTAGCATTTGTGGTTATGCAAATTCAGATTGGGTAGGGGACATTGACAGCAGAAGATCCACCAATGGATACATTTTGTTTGGAATGGTGGAGAAATAAGTTGGACGAGCAAGCGATAGTCTATAGTCGCTTTGTCCACTACAGAGGCAGAATGCATGGCAGCCACACATGCTTGTAAAGAAGTTGTTTGGCTTAGGTGTTTGAGTACAGATATTGGTTTTGATGTAGGGAAAGTTGAAGTGTGAAGTGACAGTCAGAGTGCTATATGTTTAGCGAATAATCCTACATACCATCTCAGGTCTAAACACATAGATGTGCAATTTCATTTTGTGCGTGACATGGTAGAAGATGGAAAGGTTAATCTGAACAAGCTAGACACTCAAGAAAATGTTGCGGACGCATTAACAAAACCAGTGAACACTCACAAGTTCAGGTGGTGTTCCAACTCGATGGGTCTCAGTACCCATCCCTCTCTATAATGTTTGGAAAGTGCCCAAGAAATCCAGTGAATTCATCATCAAGTGGAGTTTGTTGGAATTATGCCTCTAATTCACTTGACCTTTGTTCATACTGATCAGGTTAACTCTGGCCGATGAAACAGTGTGAAGAAAATCTATGAACTCTATCGGTATATCCTTTTTTGATGAACTCAACATATCGAACCTCAAAGTAGTAGGTTTGAAGTCATCTCGATGACTAGATGAAGTCATCTTTGGTCATTAGGGTAGCATCGGTTATCGGATGGACAAAAGGATAAAAGACTTGCAGTTTAGATCCCAATCCAATGGTCATCGCTTTACTACTATGGAAAGATGCACACATGTTATTTCCTATGACTTGGCAACCATAGTGGGGCCCAACATAAGTGAGCGGTCCAAGCGAGATAAGGGTCGTGTAGATCGGAGATGATCAAATGATGATCAAGGTTGATCCAATGGTGGTCGTTATGTCACGATGGGAAACTGCTTATTATTATATTCCTTGTGACATAACGACCAAGTGGTGGGACCCAATAGGAGAGTGGCTAAGGTGAATTAAAGACCGAGTGGATTGAAATGATTGAACGGCGATCGCAGAAGATCCGATAGTGGTCACTAGGTCGTGATGGGAAATTTCTCATGATACTTTCCATCACGACCTACCGACAAAGAAGAATTCCAAGTGGATAGTGAGGTCGTACTAAGATGTCAGAGTAGGGACCTGGAACCAATCAGGGGGTGCCACGTGGCAGAGCACAGAGAGAAAGATCGGACGTTCAGGATAGATGATTGTTTGTCTTCCCGATACCCGATGGAGTCGACTTGTCTGAGTCTGGGTTTTTAAAATATGAACCAATTTGATTCCTAGATGCATGTGGGATAATTGTTTTCTCACAAATGCAGATCGATGCAGATAGTTAGATGTCTAACCAATTGGTTCAAAATGACAATTGAACAGTCAACATGAAATTGTATATGAAGCCAAGAGGAGACTCGGACATGGTTATTGTTCAGATGATAAGCCATATACTATGGTGTGAAACCAAAGTGATCAGAGTGAACATCTGCGTTGTGATAACAAACTTTATTGTAAAGTTTCTTTGTTGAGAATAAAGTGATCTTGTTGTCGGTGGTAGGTTTTTTCCCGAAAGCGTTTCCCACATAAATTCATGGTGTTTATCTTTGTGTATGTTTGAATTCTGACATTGTCTATGTTTTGTATATGCTAATCTTAGCATTCTGTAAAGTTATGAAACATACTAGTCTTGTTTCCCCTACAAATTGACATTAGGGAAGCATTTTTCCACACTGTACTTTTCTTATAGATATTTCATTCTAAAACAAAGCACATATCTATCAATTATAACTCTTTGAAGGAAAAGGTGGAAGCAAATGAAGTTAGACTAGTTTATGTGAACACTAAAAAGCAGATTGCAGATATTTTCACTAAACCTTTGCCCAAGGAATCATTTGAGTACATGAGAGACAGATTGGGAGTTTCTGCCCCTCTGGTAGAGACTTGATTGGTGCGGTTTGGCATCAATCTGACATACATTATCAAAGATACTATTCATTTTGGCACTAATGTGGGATGCTGTTGCTTAACGAGAGTAGTCATCTTTGTGATTCAGTTGTTTATGTTCTTGCTTTGATATTTTTGTCAAATTTATGGCATTGATGTCAAAGGGGGAGAGATATTAATGTGAAAAAGAAAAAGAAAGAAAAAGAAAAAATCATTTGGGGGAGATATGAAAAAGAAAAAGTCAAAGGGGGGAGATATTGACATTCAGAGCTGTATGTGGGAGATTTTTGGTTGTCTTCCATTGGGGGAGACTTGTTTGGCATTTCTAGGTACTTATATGTTTTTGGCCACTTGGTGAATTGATTATGTGTTGCATTGATGTTTTGTCATTGATGCCAACAATAGTTGTTTGAATGCTTTACCAGCACCCTTCTGGTCTTGGTAGACTGAGTGGTTTCTAGTTTATTTGGATCCGACGTGATTTGGTAGGCTCCGATATAGTTTGGTGATGGAATTGGCTTGTTCATGATACTCATGTTCATATTTAGTCAGTTGGTTTTGATCTAGTGATCGGATGCTATCCTGCTTGCTTAGAAGCTTGGTTTCTGGTTCCAACGAGGGTTTCACCAGTAGAGATTTTGATGAGGATCTTTGATGAATTGCATAAGTGGTGTTGGTGCAGCTTTTGGTGGAGTTCCAGGCTGTTATTGGTGATCATGTTCGAGACTTGGCTGATGGAGATCATTGTTGTAGCGTGTGGACCTATATTGAGTCCTAGTTGATCTAAGTTATGGACCGGCTTTAAATGTAACATGTGGATTGGACCTCTTCATGTATTTTTGGGATGTCTTACGTGTTGGATATTATGTGTTTGGTCTAAGGCCGACATGGTTTGTAATTATGTAATTGGTTTATTATTTGTTGGCCAACCTAATTGTTTATGGTTGAGGGTTTGTATATATAGATGTAAGATCTCATTGTAGATCATCATGGTTATGTTAGAGGTCATGGTCAAGGAATGTAATGTGCAAGTAATTTAATATCATTCAGGTAGAGGAGTTGGTCGATCATTGGAGATCGAATTGGGTTTATGTAAGAGGATTTGGTCCTTTGGTATTAAGCTTAACTGAAACTATACTTAGGCATAGGAGATGCTATCATTTGCAGTTCAACACTTCTTTGGATTGTAGTCTAGATTTATATGTAGTTAGTGAGGCTCCTTTTATGATGAGAAGTGTGTTCTAGGTTGTTGGCCTTCCTACAAGTGCAAGACTCTCAATTGTAATTCACATACTTACTGCAGAAGTATTATCTGGTTGTGGGTAGGCTTCTGTGGTTTTTCCCTTTATCGGGTTTTCCACGTACAAATCTTGGTGTCATGTGCATGGTATTTATTCTATGATTATTGTTTATGCTTAATTGGTTTAACTGCTATTCCGGTATTAATGTTTTGGGTTTTGGTATTAAAGTTTAAATTTCTAATGGTTCTGGTAATTTGTGACAACTGATTCACTCCCCCCCCCCTTTGAACTGTCTAACAATTTTGAGGGTCATGAAGTGGAGAGTCTGGTAAATTCATATGAGTCATACAAGGAAATATAGAGAAATTGGAGGGAAAAATGAAAAAGAGATTAAAAAGGAAAAGGTAGAAAAGAAGAGTGGAACAAAAGAGAGGGGAGAGGGAAAAAATCATAAAAGAAAAGCAAGAATTTTGCATTTTGTGTGGTCTACAATATTGCAGTATGTAATCAATAGTGCTACTATTTTATTTCAAAAGAATGACTTTGAAAATATGAGAAAAAATTCATATAAATTTATGTGTTATGAAATTATGCTCATGTAGTTCTATGGAATCTCTAAGAAGACACGATGCATAAATCTCTTTTTATTTCTTGGATGTGTATTACAAAATTTCTTCTCTTCCTCAAAGATTTATATTTGCATTTCAAAAACCTGAAGTTGCATATTGTGGACAGATTTCGTAATGGACTAGCCCAATTTGTAAGTGTTATATGCTACGCTATATATTGGGAAAACCCTAGAATATAGTTGATGTCTATATTTTTATGTGTTTTGATTAAGTAAAAGAAGGTATTTGAAAGGTACCTGAACCTTGTACAAGTCAGGAGATCAGAAGAACCTGAAAGAAATGTGCCTGATCACTTCAAAAAATAGAAAGATCCCACCTGAACAAAAATGGATCAGCTTACATAACATAAAAAACCAGAAACAAACAATGAAAGGACAACACAATGACAGCAAAATGACAGAACCTAGAACCCCTGTAGAAACAGAGACAGAGACCTAATACTTTTCATGATATCCTCGGCATGGACAACCATTTGTTTCATGTTGTTCGCCGAGGTCTTTAATTCCTCCAGCTCACGACCTTTGATGTCACCCTTGGTCCTTGTATTAGCTCTGGTCCTCTTTTCATGACCCTTCTTGTCTGGTTTATCTTTATCACCATCCTTCTTTGCATTGTTCTCAAATCTATTGATCATGATGTTCATGTTATCCACCGAAGCTTTGAGGATCCAAAAATTTTGATCTGCAATCTTCTTAACATTGAGTTCCAGTTTGTTGATTTTGCTACCCAGATTGTTCATTTTATTTTCCATTTCTTTAATCTTCTTGTTATCTTCCATCTCATTGACCTTTTTTTTTGTTGCTATGATTTTACCCACCATACATTCAATTGCTTCTGCATTGTGAAGTACAACAACTAGTTCCTTAACATGTTCTGCCAGGCGTTCATCACCAACCGTAACTCTTGTAATAGCCATCATATTAGTCTTCAAACTGTTAATATCCTTCACCATGGTTCTGATGGTATCACAGAAAGCTTTTATAGTATCATAATCACTGATACCACTTTTATCCCCTTTATCCTCCTTTTGCAGACTTATGGTGTTCAAACCCTCAATGTTGCCCATCACCAGGTTTTCCTCCCCCTCTTTATCCTGACCCTCATCCTTCTTGTTCTCCTCAACTTCCTCCTTAGAATCAACCAGAACATGGCTGATGTCTTTATTATTTCCCTTTTTAGTGTTCTTCCTTTTAATATGCTTTCCAATTGCTTTCCCTTTCTTTTTTTTAATAATTTTTTTCTCAAAGGATTCAGTTTCAAACTCTGAAATGTCTGAATCCACCACAATCCTTTTCCTCTTAGCCTTATTCCTCCCTTTTTTATGTGTTTATTAAATTGACGTGAAGAGATTGTGTAAGGTTAGGGTTTGGGTTTAAGCTTTTCTACTATTATGTTGTGATATATTAAGAAACTCATAGTAACTAAGGCCTTTCGATCACTTGCTTTTTTAAAGATAACTAATTGTTTTTTATAATAATTTCTTTTAGTTATACACTATCTTGTAGTAAACAACCCTATCATTCTTAAAATTTGTAAGGTTTGTAATGCCATTAAGATAAAATCACCCAAATATTTTTTCTCCGTGACAGTGGATATATTATTGAGCATGGTTTTGCTTCCCTATTTAAAGTTAAATCATTAAGTTACTAAGCAACAATATTACATGCACAATCTTAGCCATTTCTCTATTCAAATAATGAACTAGGTGCGGATACTTGAATCTCTAAGTTTTTTCTATGAATACAATTATTAGCAAAGTATTTTAGTGGTTAGTAATGATGAATAATAATGAACAGTAAATACCTAATAGATACTGGGAGGGGGGGTGAATCAGTATAGACAAAAACTTCTTTAACTACTTAAACTACAAAGACTGCACTAACTGATAAATAATATCACCAATCTAAAACAAGGCACTACCGGTAAAACACAGTATGACTGTAATAGACACAAACTGGTAACTTCTAGATCTTCTTAGAACCTAATATCTCATCTCAACTTGACCCATATGCTTAAGCAAGTAATACATCAGAAATACAAAGACCATTGCATCAGCTTGCATTACTGCTTAATAGAAAACACTAAAACATCACATGAAAAAGCATCACACATAACACACTAATTTTTCACGTGGAAGCCCAACTAGGAAAAACCACGATGGGGATGAATACCTACAAGTTGTTCTTGAACTCTTTTGAAGTTCACTCTATTAGGAACCTAGTCTAGTTAAAGACTTTACAACAGGTTCTGCTAGGAACTGATCCTACTAGGGATCACCCTATTAAGGGATGGCTAAATACCCAATTAGAGGTTAAAACCCTGTTTAAGGTTACCTTGTTAGAGGATTTGAAGAACTCAATGATTTTGAGTCACCTTGTTAAAGGATTTACAAAAAGCTTGTTAAAGCTACCCGGTAAAGGGATTTTCCAACTGTTGAAATAGTTAGAAGTCAATAGGTAATACACTGATATGATAACAGCACTTAATGCCAAGGCAGATCCACTTCAGTTCCTTTACATCTGCAATTACACTCTGCAGGTATCTACTCACTTCTTTGGTCTGGAAAGAATCACCTCACATGCAATCATTTGCAAACAACTTCAAATAAAAACCACCATTGACCTTATAGACAACAATTAGGTTAGTAGCCAAAACCTAAAACCCTAAGCATCTAGGTTAACTATACAGTCGGTCCAATCGTGACCATTTAAACACATTACATAGAGTAGAACAATCTTGAACAAATCTCAAGACGTTCTCCATCATCCATTCTTCACTGCTTCTAGAAGCTGATAACCCATCATGCGCTCTACACCATTTACTAAGATTTTGCACATTCCTGAGGTAGATAGAATCAATCTTCTTCATGCAAGATCCTCAAGGAGATTCTTCACATGCACAAGGCGGACATGGCAACGCGATCTAATCTTCATTTCAATGCTAACTCATCACAGGATGTCATCGATCGAATCACATAGACTTAGAATGCATCAACCAGAAACCCCGATACAAACTTTGCATATACCGGTTCACACTCCAACATACCGGTTCACTCTTTGCATATACCGGTTCATACCATCATACCGGTTCACTTATCGGTTCACTTACTTCAATATACTAGTTCATACTTCAGCATATTGACATCATCTTCAATATATTGGTTCATACTTTAGCATATTGACATCAATGACAACATACAATCCCATCATGTCATCAAACTCTGTACATATGCCAACAAGTAACCTATGATATTGAATGAAGGGCTCTTGGCCTTGTAAATGGTCAAAAGTATAAATGGTGATAAAATGATGATTGGTTCATATAGAATGTAACTATTTTCTTTATTTCTATCAAAGTTATTCCACTAATATCACGCTTGAACCTAGATTGGCAAGTAACCAACATTTGGGATAACAAAGATATCAACCTTATAATCGATCAAGAGTATTTCTTATGATGAGATCATAAATGTTGTAATTTGTATTGTCACATGAGGTATTTTCTATTGACAATATTTTTGAAATGGTACTACCATTATGACTATTTAAAACTTGAGGGTATGATTACATTATATTTTTGACATTGTAGACACCTAAATTCAACAACTTAAATTTATTAACTTGAGCTTACTAAAGTCTTTATTCTTCTAAAATAATTAATTAAATTATATTTAACTAATTATTTTTCTTATACATAATTAATTATGTTTCCTTTTAATCTTCTAAACTAATCAATTAAATTATATTTAATTAATTATTATCCCGAGACATAATTAATTGTGTTACCTTTTATTCCTCTAAGGTTTGATTAATTTTAAAAATCAAACCCCACCTTAGCCAAAATCTTAAATTCCTCTAATCTATATTAGTTAATTAATTAACTAATTTCCTTGATTCCTAACCTCATCAACATTTCTTCTAATTTTAAATTCATCCCAACTACCTAAGTCCTCGTGTCGCTACCCCTCATAAATGATTTACATGCACAAGTCATTTTCCATCCTCCACTTCAACTTTTGATCAAATATTTTATTTGGTGCTCACACGTGTGAGAAATGTTTTACCCAGCACACTTTCCTCTTTTCTTCATTTGGGATCTCCCTCCTCTTACACCTCTTCCACTTTGCCAATTTTGTTAACACTTGTCATCCTTGCATTCTTCCCAAGATGTGCTCACACATAAGCAAGCATACCTTGCCCTCTTCCCCATGATAAGTGATCTTCCCAATGAGACACATGTCATAAGGCTATTAGCTCAATCCAAATCATCTCCTCTCCTTCAATCTCAATCCTCCATACCACTTTTAATCTTTAATCGTCCATTCTTCCATCAAAAATCTATAAATTTGAGCCTTCTCCCTTCACAAATAAATCACTTGCAATTATATCATCATTATGTTCAATTTCCATTTTCAATCCTTGTTGTTATGATATTGAGAGCACTCCACATCAAAACTTTGTCAAAAGATAAAATCAAGTGAAGCTTGGGTGCACTCACTATGGCTCAATCGAGGAAGTAATGAAGGTATAATGCTTTATGTTTGCATTGGTTTAGTGTGTTTATGCATTTAGTTAGCTTTACATTTTCATTGTCTTTATATGTGAAACTATAATCTACGTTCAAACCATATTTAGTAGTACCAAATGAAAAAGGGCTAGATGTATAAATAATAATATCTTGGTTTCCTTTATCATTTAATATGATTTAAAAACCATGATACATAAATTTGTAATCATACATGTGTTAAAGCATATTTACACTTATGTTTCGAAATTCTAGAATCTATATTTGAACCTATATTATAATTATTGTACAAATTATGATATTCAAAATATGAACATTGAATATTAAATTTAAAAATTGTTATGTGAAATCAATTGTCGATATGTAGTTTGAGAAAGAGGAGAGTGAACATAATGACCACAAATTATTACAAGTATTATACTTTAATATTTGACCAAAGTGATATAAAATCAGTACTTCCATTGACATTTTACCATGTCTAAAGATACAAATCAAATTATGTTACATGATCTTGTGACCTTCAAGGAAATATAGGTTACCCACATGTATAGATCTTGTAATTCCCAAGAAAAAATGTGAACAAAGAAATATTCAAATGATGCAAATAAAATCCTAGGACACCTAGGTGATAAGCGATAGAATCTCAAGGGTGGGGGATAATAGGTTGCTTCAAATTATTGAAAGAATGTGAGAAGAAAACCAAATATAAGTGATTAAGACTCTAAGTAATTCTTATCTAGGATTTGAATAGTTGAAAATCAACCAAACCGCTACTTGAAGAGGAATTTATATACAAAATTAAAAAAAGTCAAAAAAAAAAAAAATTAAAACCAAATGAAAAAAAAAACCAAAATTAAAATCAATATCAAGTCTTAAGTTAAACTAGCCAAAGTAATAACATGAGAGTTGGATATGAAATATGATTAAATCCTTATAGATAATTGTTTTGGATTAAAATTCTTTGTAAGGTAAAAAAAACATAAAATCAAGTAGATAAACTAGCCAAAGTAATAACATGGTAGTTGGATATGAAATATGATTAAATCCTTATAGATAATTGTTTTGGATTAAAATTCTTTGTAAGGTAAAAAAAAACATAAAATCAAGTAGATTCTTGCTTTGAAATGAATTCAAAATTAATAATTTACAAATTCAAACATAATATCATTTTGAGTACAAACTAAAGATAGTAGAAATAAACTTAAAAGAAAAAGGTAAATTTGAAGAACATTAGAGCAAGAAAAACAAGTAAATCATGTATAAATCAAAGAAGAGATACAATATAACAAATACAAAAGACTTCACGTCCAAAACTAGAGATGATCTGAAGACTAGACATCCTTTAGAGCTAAGATGATTTCAACACTACACACCCTTTAGAGCTAAAAAGATTAAAACTAGCACTTACACTAAAAGGAGGTACAATGATTATTTCGATTGTAATTTATAGTAAGTTTTAAAAATGATATAAGTAATCATTTAATTTACAAATAAAAATATTATTAAATCTATTAAATAAATTAAAGATAAAGACTAAATACATTTTATAATTAAATTTATAATTAATACATAATTTATAATTTTATTCGTATATGTAATGCATTTGTTTCTTATTAAGTTTATTACTAATTATTAATATTAATTTTATTACAATTCAATGTTTAAATTTAATTATTTTAAAATCTTTGAATTTCTTATTTAATAAAACTACAATATTTAATTCTAAAATAATAAATTACATTTTAAAATGGGTTCAACCCGCAGTGCAATGACCTCATTGCAAGTCGTGTTGATTCAACGTCTTTGGTTTGAATCCACTGTAGGTTGCATCGGCTCTTGTGTATTTCAGTTGCTGCTCTGACTGACGTAGTGTTCATGCTGAGTTGGACGTGATGTGGTGTTCATGCTGCATTGTTCATGTCCAATGTTCTTCGACCTACTTTGACTTCCCCTCCTAGTGACTCCCCCTCGTGTTGTGGTTGACCCTCCAAGTGTTGCCCCTGCTAGGCTTGTCGTCCATGCTTCCCCCTACCAATTTTCAAAGTGATAAGGTGTCCCTTATGTTGAATAATGATGAACAACTAATACCCTAACCGGTACTAAGAGGGGGGGTTGAACCAGTACACAAAAAAACTTGCTTCAATATTTTGACACTCTCTAAACATAGATAACCGGTTGTCTATACCACTATACTTAACCACAGCAATACCAGTTAAACAGAAATACTTTAGACAACTAAACCGGTTAACCAAAAGTACATCAAATATCATCCAACAATTTTTAAATCTAAATAGCTATTTTACCAGTTTGATCATGCATGAGTTGCGTTAGTAATATCACAACCATTAGCTCTGCATGCATATACAACTAAACAAAAACTACTCAATCATCACATGAAAAATACACAGCCCATGACACCCAAATTTTTCACGTGGAAACCCAAATGGGAAAAACCACGGTGGGGATGAATGCCCACAAGATTGTTTTGAACTCTTTTGAAGTTCGCTCTGTTAGGAGTCTAGTCCGGTTAAAGACTTTACAATAAGGTTTTGTTAGGAACCAATCCTGTTAGGGATCACCCAGTTAAGGGATGGCTATAAACCCTGTTAAAGGTTACCTCGCTAGAGGATTTAATGAACTCAATGAACTTGAGTCACCTGGTTAGAGGATTTGCAACAAGCCTGTTAAAGCTACCTAATCAAGGGATTTTCCTTATGCTGAGATGGTTAGAAGTCAATAGGTAAAGCTTCGATCTGATAACAACACTACTTGCTAAGGAAGATCCTTTTCAGTTCCTCTCCTCTGCAATCACACTCTACAGATTCCACACCCTAGTTTGGCAAGTATCTCAACATGTGGACACAAACACAACTTTTTCCAACAACAAACAATAATAAACATCATCGACCTTATAGATAATTAGGCTGGTAGCATAAACCCTAAGTATTTTAGGTTTACAATTACAAGCGGTCCAATCCTGACCGTCCAAACATATTGTATAGAGTGAAACGATCTAAAATAGATCTCAAGTCATTTTGCATCGTTCGATTTTCACCGCTTCTGGAAAATAGTAACCCATCACACGCTTTTCTCATACCTCTAAGAAAAATGCACATTCCCGAGGTAGACATTCAATGCATTCGATCTTCACACGCAAGATCCTCAAAGAGATTCTTCACATGCACAGAATGTCATCGATTGCACTGCGCCAGTCAGATCGCCAAACTAGAAACCCTCAAGCTGAACTGAGACTACAAACCGGTAGTCAAACTGTGAACCCCGACACCGGTTCACTCCATCCTGGTTGACTATAGCCGCTTCCAGTCTTCACACCAGTTTATACCAAGTCACCTGCTTGAGTACCATATACCTGTTCACTTATTAACATTAATGACAACATACATTATCACCGCTTCATCATATGCCAACAATCTCCCCCTTTGGAATTGATGGCAATAGTGTATTAGTGCTCAGTATCTGCACCATTCTGAATAGCATATACTGGTTGACATATACCAGTTCAACTTGAATGATCACCACCACCACCTGGACTGGTCAGTGTGCACTTTTCTCAATATCTTCTCTTCAAACAATATATCTGCTCCCCCATACATCATCAAATATCTTCTCCCCCTTTGATAGCAATGCCAAATTGGAGACATAAGCTTCCAAGCTCTACTATGTTGCTCCCCCTATGGAGTAGCGTCCTTCAACACATCAATCCTATAAGATGTGACACATTAGTACTTGACTGATGTGGAGCACACAAACTTAATTTACTTCATAAATGGGGAGAACCCCTAATTCACCTCTCAAATAGGTAAATGTAGTCTTTGGTAAAGGCTCAGTGAATATGTCTGCTAGCTGCTCCCTACTGGAAACATGTTCTAATACAACCTCTTTATTCTAAACCTTTTCTCTCAATAAATGATACTTGAGCTCAATATGCTTGGTCCTAACATGCAATACAGGATTTTTGGAAATATTGATTGCACTAGTATTATCATAGAAAATACTCACCGGTTCAGATACAGTCACTTTGAAGCCATCCAGTACATGCTTCATCCAGATTACCTGAGTGTGGTTCATAAATCTTGCCACATACTCCGCTTTAGTTGTATACTAGGAAATACAGCTCTACTTCTTACTTGTCCACGAAACTAGTCTTTCAGCAAGGAAGAATGCTCCACCAGTTGTTCTCTTTTGGTCGTCCACATTACCTGCCAAATCTACATCAGTAAACACTTTGAGATCAAAGTTGTCATTGTATGGATACCACAATCCATAATCAACTATTCCATTCAGATACCTAAGAATCATTTTTACCGCTACCAAGTGGGATTCTCTTGGACTCTTCTGAAAACATACCACTATGCCCACTACATGAGCAATATCCAGTTTGTTGTGAGTCACATAGTGAAGCTTACCAATCATTGAACAGTACTCCTTCTCATTCAATATCAATGAGTCATCCTCCTTAGTCAGTTTGCAGCCAGTCACCATCGGTGTTCCAACCGGTTTGCTCTCCTCCATGCTAAAGGTCTTCAATACCTCTTTGATGTACTTGGACTAGGTAATGAAGACACCCTCCTTCATCTGCTAAATCTGTAGACCAATGAATAACTTTATCTCTCCAATCAGAGACATCTACAACTCTTTCTTCATTTCATCTGCAAATGCATGACTCATTTCATCATCTCCTCCAAAGATTATGTCATCTACAAATACTTCACAGATCAGTATCTAATCTCCTTCAGATTTCAGGTAGATGTTGTTGTCCTCACATGTTCTTTGAAATCCTATCTTCACAAGATGAGAGTGTAACCATTCATACCATGCCCTTGGTGCTTGTTTCAATCCATATAGGGCCTTGTGTAATCTACACACCATATTACTATCCTCTGACAAAGCAAACCCATCAGGTTGCTCAATATACACTTCTTCTAGGATTCCATTTAAAAATGCAAACTTCACATCCATCTGGTATACCTTGAATCCTTTGAATGTTGTAAATGCAAGTAGCATTCAGACACCTTCCAGTCTAGCCACTAGGGAAAATGTTTCTCCATAGTCTTCTCCTTCTTCTTGAGCATATCCCTTGCATATGAGTCTTGCCTTGTTCCTTACCATTGTGCCTTCTTCATTCAACTTATTCTTGAAGACCCATTTGGTACCTATTATATTCTTGTGTTCTGGTCTAGGCAACAAGGACCATGTTGCATTCTTTTCTATCTGGTCTAGCTCCTCTTCCATTGCCTTTATCCAATCTTCATCGGTAAGTGCCTCTCTAGTGGTCTTAGGCTCAAAATCTAAAACCATGCAGGAATTTTCTTTCACCTTTCTCCTTGTGAGTATCCCTGCATCTTTGTCTCCAATGATCTACTTCAGATCATGATGCAATTTTACATACCTAGGAATGACCTTAGTTGGTTCCACTTGCTTTTCCTCTTCTTCTTCCAGTTCATCTTCTTCTTCTTCACCTACAACAACTTCTACCGGTATAGGAACACTGAGGTCTTTTTGGTGTTTGCAACTTGTTTCTTCTTAACTGGTTCCCAGAAGGATACACATGGTTCATCTTCTACTTGCTTGCTACTGGTTTCCTCAGGCTCCTTAGGGGATTCATCAACCCTGACATTGATACTCTCAACAATTTTTCGAGTCCTTTTGTTGTAGCATTTGAGAAATTTTCTTTTAGTGGAATAACCCAAAAATATTCCTTCATCACATTTAGCATCAAACTTGCTCAAATGCTCACCTCTCCTGATATAGAACTTGCTACCAAATACTTTGAAATAACTTACATTAGGAGTTCTCCCATTCTAGAACTCATAGGGGGTTTTGTCTTTACTTTTCTTGATGAGTACCTGATTCATAGTATATACTACAATGCTCACTGCTTCTCTCCAAAATGTGTGAACTACATTTCCTTGGATCAACATAGTCCTTGATGCTTCCACTATAGTCCTGTTATTCCTTTCTACTATGCCATTTTGTTGTAGTGTCCTTGGGGTAGAAAACTACCTCTTGATGTCGTTCTCTTCACAGTACTTGTTGAATTCATCAAAAGTGAATTCACCTCCCTGATCGGTTCTTAGACATTTTATTCTTCTGTCGCTCTCCTTCTCCACCAATGCTCTAAAGGCTTTGAACTTTCCAAATGCCACAGACTTGTCTTTCAAGAATGTGCATCATTCTTGAGCAATCATCGGTAAGCATCATGAAATACTGATCTTCCTTAATGCTTCTAGTTTTCATCAGACCACATAGATCTATGTGCACTAGATCAAGTAAGTTCTCTCAAGTAAGTTTTCTACTGAAAAAGACTTACCTTTGAATGTTAAGGAAGACATCTTCCCAAGCTGACATTCTCTGCATAAAGAATTCTCCAGTTTGTTCAGCAAAGGCAATCCTCTTACTACCTTGATCTTACTATCTTTTACAATATTATCGAAATTCATATGACAGAGTCTCCTATGCCATATCCAGCTATCATCAAATTTTTCCATCAAGCACTGACTAATCTTGGCATTCAACTGAAACAGGTTTCCTTTGGTTTTCTTACCGGTGGCAATAAGTTCACCACTCTTTCCAATTATTTTGCAGACCCCACCTTTGAACTCCAGAATAAGTCCTTTTTCGTTCAGCTAAGCAACACTCAAAAGGTTGTGCTTAAGGCCTTCTACCAAGTAGACGTCATCCGCACTTCTCTTTCCATTTAGTGAGATGGATCCTTTTCCTTTCACCATGCAAGGTGCATCATTTCCAAACTAGACAACACCTCCATCATATTCTTCCAGAGTCAGAAACTTTCTCCGGTCACTAGTCATGTGGTGAGAACACCCGCTATAAATGATCCACTCATTAGAGTTGTCAATGCAAGAGATAAGGGGTTTCTAGTCAAACACCTCTTCCTTGAAAGCTATGAACACTATGTCCTCACTCTCTTCATCCTCAGATTCTTCATCGGTAACACCTTCATCCACTGCAACAAGACAATTTCTTCTACCTCCTCCTTTATACTTTCTAAACCTTTCTGGTTTATCCTTATTGTCATTGTTAGGACAGTTAATAGCTATATGTCCTATCTTATTGCAAGAGAAACATTTTAGAGGAAGCTTACCTCTATATTTTTTCAGTGCCTTTTGGAAGTCTCTTGGCAAGAAGAGCTTCAAACTCCATCAGAATCTCCTCATCATCCATATATCTACTTGGCCTAGATTCATAACTAGTGCTAACCTCTTTTCCTTTTTTGGTTGGTGCGGAGGAAACAAACACTCTAAATGCTGACTTTGTCTTCTAAACACTACCATCATAGCTATTCAATTCATATGCAGTCAACTTTGCAATAATAGAGTCTAAAGATACTTTGGTTTTGTCGATAGACCTTATCTCCTGAATAGTGGCAACCCTGATTGCATAGACCGGTAAGAATGATCTCAGAACTTTACTGATAATGGTGGCACCATCAATTGTTCCACCAGTGCTCCAAATATCTCCAGCCACATTCTTGATCCTTATGCCATACTGTTGAATGGTCTCTCCTTCAACCATCCTCAAGTCTTCAAATTTTCCTCTAAGGCTTTCTTCCTTAGCCTACTTGACATGCTCATCACCACCATAAATGGTTTCCATTGTGTCCCAAACATTCTTAGGACTTCCCTTATCTTGTACATCAATGAACTCAATATCGGACAGGCTGCTAATAAGGGCTTCCATGACTTGCCCATTTTCTTGAATCTCTCTTTTCAGATCATTGGTCAAAGTGCCAGTGGGGATTACATAGGCATTCTCAACATAGCTCTAGTGTTGAGCACCCAAACTCTTGATATAAATCTTCATTCTATCCTTCCATATTTTGAAGTTATCCCTATTGAACTTACGACCTTCCCTCTGCATCATTAAAGCGGGATATTTTGCCTCAAGCGGTTAATCTTATATCACCAAGGACCTGGAGTTGCTCTAATACCAATTTTTGAATAATGATGAACAACTAATACCCTAACCAGTACTGAGAGGGGGGAGTGAATCAGTACACACAAAAACTTTCTTCAATATTTTGACACTCTCTAAACATAGATAACCGGTTGTCTATACCACTGTACTTAACCATAGCAATACCCGTTAAATAGAAATGCTTCAAACAACTAAACCGATTAACCAAAAGTACATCAAATAGCATCCAACAATTTTCAAATCTAGATAGTTATTTTACCAGTTTGATCATGCATGAGTTATGTTAGTAATATCACAACCATTAGCTCTGCATGCATATACAACTAAACAAAAACTACTCAATCATCACATGAAAAATGCACAACCCATGACACACAGATTTTTCATGTGGAAACCCAAATGGGAAAAACCACGGTAGGGATGAATACCCACAAGATTGTTTTGAACCCTTTTGAAGTTCGCTCTATTAGGAGCCTAGTCTGGTTAAAGACTTTACAATAAGGTTTTGTTAGGAACCGATCTTGTTAGGGATCACCCGGTTAAGGGGTGGCTATAAACCATGTTAAAGGTTGAAACTCTGTTAAAGGTTACCTCTCTAGAGGATTTAATGAACTTGAATCACCTGGTTAGAGGATTTGCAACAAGCCTATTAAATCTACCTGGTCAAGGGATTTTCCTTCTGCTGAGATGGTTAGAAGTCAATAGGTAAAGCTCTGATCTAATAACAACACTACTTTCTAAGGCAGATCCTTTTCAGTTCCTCTCCTTTGCAATCACACTCTGCAGATTCCACACCCTAGTTTGGCAAGTATCTCAACATGCAGACACAAACACAACTTTTGCCAACAACAAACAATAATAAACATCATCAACCTTATAGATAATTAGGTTGGTAGCATAAACCCTGAACCCTAAGCATTTTAGGTTCACAATTACAAGCGATCCAATCCTGACCGTCCAAACATATTGTATAGAGTGAAACGATCTAAAATAGATCTCAAGTCATTCTGCATCATCCAATCTTCACTGCTTCTGGAAAATAGTAACCCATCATGCACTTTTCTCACACCTCTAAGAAAAATGCACATTCACGAGGTAGACATTCAATGCATTCGATCTTCACGCTCAAGATCCTCAAAGATATTCTTCACATGCACAGAATATCATCGGTTGCACCACACAAGTCAAATTGCCAAACCAGAAACCCTCGAGCTGAACTGAGACTACAAACCGGTAGTCAAACTATCAACCCCGACACAGGTTCACTCCATCCCGGTTGACTATAGCCACTTCCAGTCTTCACACCGGTTTAGACCGGTTCACCTACTTGAGTACCATATACCTATTCACTTATTGACATCAATTACAACATACATTATCACCACTTCATTATATGCCAACACCTTCCTTTATAGATAAGGAGAGATGAAGTAGTGGAGTGATATGGAGATAGTATGGAGAGATAAGGTGACAATGGAGTGATAAGGTGTGATGAACTTGTAAAGCACCGAGAAGGGGGGTGAATCAGTGACACCCAAAACAATACTACTTTAAACACTGACCGATAGATATAATTAACAAGTTTGTTAAACAATATGCATGCAATCCAAAATGATATAACAACATCCACAATGAGTAAAACATTCACCATAACACAAGTGTTTATACATGGAAAACCCAAATGGGAAAAACCACGGTGAGATGGGACTCACAAGTTAACTATCTGCAGTAATAGATAACTGATTGGTTAAGGTCTACAAAATGTTGATCTGCTAGGAGTGAATCCTGTTAAAGATCCCAAAGCTTAGTTAAAAGATATACCTTGTAAAAGGTAGTACCCAGTTAGGAGTAACCTCGGTAGAGGATTTCTGAATCCAAACTAATGGATCACTTGGTTAGAGGATTTGTACAATGAAGCTTGTTAGAGCTTACCCAGTTAGGAGATTTGACTGTTACAGTGATTAGTAAACAATAGGTGGTGTGATCTAGTAGTAGCACAACTTGCTTGTATAGATCCTCTTCTATGCACTCAACACTTCATTACCAACATACTCTGCAACTTAACACTCTTGCCTTCGCTCAAATCATCCCATAACATATCTCCTTCGCTCATAAAAAATAATTCCTTGTGATGTCAATATATAGACATTTAGATTTCATGTCGGCCTCTAGAAATCATATCACAATTTCCTAGGTGCAGTATATGTGGTCAAACAATTATAACTCATCACAAAAATACAGCCAAAAATTGTCGGTGAGGATAACTCATCACTACTAGTGATAACCCATCACATAATCAATGAATACCTGTTGGAACAACAATACCGGTTGGAGTTAAACATATAAACCTTTTGTCCTATGATTCTCCTTTGATAATCTCCGTCGGATCTTCAGGTTGATGTTGAGTTATGTATATCCACTAGTTGTCTCCATGTATATACCGGTTGTCACCATGTACCGGTTAGATATAAACCTCTAGTATACTGGTTGTAGTATAAACAACTTTGAAGTCACACCAGTAGAAAATATGAACATATGTGTGTGTATGTGTTTCATCAATGACAGTATATGATGAAGTTATTCATTACAATCATCATCAAGACAACAAGGCATTCAAATAGGGAGTAATGATGGTAGAGATGAAGTAGTGGAGTGATAAGGAGATAGTGTGGAGAGATAAGGTGAGAATGGAGCGATAAGGTGTTCAGATAGGGAGTAATGATGGTAGAGGTTGGTGTGGCGGTATAGGTTCAACGTGGCACTTATCAAGGAGATGTTCATACCTCATAATGTAATGCACTCAGGGATGGGGTCCTCCTCTATGGCCCCACTGCTTCAAAGCTCCAGTCAAAAGCGATTACCAAATAAAATAAATAAATAAATTACATTTTAATATATGTTTGTATTGCCTAATTTTTTATTATGATAATTTCTTTTTAATATTTTAATCTCAAAAATCAAAATAATTAATAGCAAGTGTTAAATAATGGTATGTATTATATTGTTCATTTGAAAAAATATTATTACATATATTAATACATTTTTTTTAGAATTTTTAATGTTTTAAATTAAAAAATAAACTTTTTAAAGAAAAAAATAAACTAAGTAGAAAAACAAACTTTACAAATAAACTAGAAAAAAACTTTTTTTAAGAATATTTAATTATTTTCATGATTTTTTTAATTTCATAGGAGTGTTGCATGTGCGTGAATGGAATGTTTCATTTTTGCAGCTTTAAAAATAAAATAAAAATAGAATGTAAAAGAATTTTTTCTAGACATTAAAAGTGATAGATTTTTTTTTTGGAATTGGCAAAGATCCTTTTTGATATAATTATGTCGAGAGGCGTATTAGGCTCACAGATGTAAGATTCTTCGTCAATAAAAATGAAACTCATTTAAGTTGACGTCAACCAATTTGTCAGTTAAAACTTTATTATTAAATACATGTCAATGCATAAAGAGGAAACTGGAGTTTTCTTTCAACGCATATGGAAGTATGATTTTTTTTTTAAAAAGCATAATATATATTATTTAAATTATTTTATCTTATTTAAATTATTACACTCACAGATGTAAAATGTAAAAAACCTCTGTGAAGAAAAACAAGTTATTTAATTTGACTGTCATATCTGTTGGTGTAAATAAATATTCATTATGGATATTATTACACTTTACTTAAGTTAACTTAGGATAATGCATCTCTTCGTAGTTTGGATTTGAGACACTTAGGGAAGTGTGCACATAGGGATATAGCTTGTAGGATAAATTCCACCTTTTGTGGTCTTATTTTGTTGTTACACTCCACATTCAGTGGGTCATCCACCTCTTGTGGAATATTATATTATTTTTCCTACCTACCCTTGTTTCTCATTGAGCCACATGTCATGATAGTGTGCTCGTACATCCATATGGCCTTGCCTATATAAGCAGGCCCATATTCATTGTATTGGTTAATCCAATTGATCATTTGCATATTGATGAGAATACAGTTTGTTCTTGTCATTCTTTTGTCTCTCTTTTATACTTTTCATTGTGCCCTTGATCTTGGCAAAATCTCACATGATATCAAAGCCATTGGGGCTTCAATTGATTGGTTTTTGGAGACATCTTGGAAGGCTTCTATTTTCAGATATGAGGGACAACATTTTTTGGAGGCATCTTAGGGAGTTTTCGATATCACCATTGCATCCGGGAGGCCGTTTCCATAAAAATCAAGTATAAACTCGACCTATTTTGGCGAAAATCAATTTTTGGGTGTTGGAGGAATTTTTTGCCCAATTCGGGCGGTATGGTACAAAATTTTCAGATCTCAAAAAATTCTGAAATTTTTTTCCAGTTTTGGAAAAGATTTTTTTGGGAAAAAAACCAAAAAAATTGCGGGTCCATACCTTATGCCTGGTCAACAATGCATAGTCAACGCCCAATCAGCATTTTTTGAAAAAAAAATTTGACCCCTCTCCGTTGAGTAGTTTGGATTTTTGGGTCAACTTTGGAGGCTCATAACTTGCTCAATTTTGATCCTTTTTGGGTGCAATTTTTTTTTATTTGGGCTAGTTTGTTGTGCTCTTCACATTGGTGTAGTTATTTTCTGATTTTGGTGCATAGGGTTTTCAGAATTTTTGGATTCTCTCAGTTGTACCTATGTAATCCTCAATTTTGCAACTTCAAAGGCTTCATTTGAGCTCATATGACCTCCTGTTCAGGTGCTGTTTTTTTTTTAAGTGTATATTTTTCTATCTACTTTCATAATCTATGATCAAATTTCAGAGAGTTTGAGTGGACATTGTACTTTCAGATATTGGTCTTATTTGGCCTATTTGGTACTTGTAAATTGCTTGGATCTTAGTTCAGATCTCTTGCATTATTATTTTGAGTCTCTTTTGGCCTTATTGAGGCAATTGTAAATTTGAAATCAGAAGTCCACTTTACCATTTTTGCAAGTGGCCCATTGTACACACACTAAGTATAAAGTGTCAAATCATCATTTGGGGGGCGTTATTTGATTGAGTGAATTTGGGCAGTGTCTTGTGTGATTGTGCTTCTCTTTCCTTGTGCTCTTTCATTTTTTTTGCAATGAGTCCTCATAAATTTCCATCTTTAACTCCACATAATTATGCATCATGGAAAATTAAAGTATGGAGCAAATTAATGGAAAAAGGTCTCACGCATTACATAGATGGAACTATAGCAGCACCACCTGATCCTAAGGTTAATCCTAATGCTTAGTTATAATGGCTCACTAAGAATTGCATGGCTCTTGGAACTTTGCGTAAGTATGTATCAGATGACCTCATTTTTCACATTGAGAAGTGTACAACAATCAAAGAGGCTTGGGATATGTTTCATAAATTGTATGGTCAAGTTGATGAAATCAGAGGTTACAAGATTGACAATGAGCTCACCAACTTGGATCCCAAGAGTTTTGATACAATCCAAGATTATGTCACCAAAGCAAATGAGCTAAGAGCAAAGCTTAAGGATTGTGGAATTGACAAAAAGGATGCTCATTTGATATTCAACTTGTTGGACAAGCTTTCACCATAATATGCAACATTTGTGTCTAGCTTCCAAACTCATCGTTTGATAGTGGGGAGTTCCTACATTATGCGTTCATTTGATGCTTTCACAGAAATGTTCATATTGGAACAATCTAAGTTGTTGAACATGGGGCTTCTCAAGTCTTCAAAGTCCAAGGCTTTGGTGGCTAATCAAGGGAGTCAAGGGAGTCAAGGCAAAGATTCCAACAAGAAGAAGAAACAATCTAAGTCAAAACCATAGCAAGAAAAAGGGTAATCATCCTCTCCATCACAAGGCAATTTTTCATCCTCTTCCAAGAAGGGGACTTCACCTAAGAAGGATAAACCAACTTGTGCATATTGCAAGAAGTATGGTCATGATGAGAATTGATGCCACACCAAGCAAGTTGATGAGTTGACAAATCTTCTTAAGAAAAACAACATCAAATTGCCATCCACCTACACAAAGAAGGATTCATCTCCTTCCTCTTCCTCATAGTCTAAGGGAAAAGGGAAAGCTTTTGTGGTAAGAATAGGTTCTTCACAGTAGTGGATACTTGACTCAAGTGCCTCTTATCACATGGGTTCTACAAAGGAGCAGTTTTCTTCATTGGAGCCATCTAAGGTGCCTCACATTTACTTAGGTGATGATCCACAAGTTGAGGTTGAAGGGAAAGGTTTAGTTGACATGGATGATGGAACATTTGAGAATGTTCTTTATGTTCCTAACTTGTCTACCAACCTTCTCTCTATCTACCAAATCACTCACTATGGGAATTGGAAAAAGGTTGAGTTTACACCTTATTCAGTTGTGGTAAAGGAACTTGATGATGATGCCTTGGTAGCAGTGGGACAAGTCAATGAAAACTCAAGGCTTTATTCATTCTCCCACTTTGTGCCAAGTTCTCCTTCTAGGAACTTGCTTACTCATTCAAATTCAGAAACTAAGCTATGGCATGAGCGGTTTAGTCACCTCAGCTACCACTATCTTCAACAGCTCAGCACTAAAGACATGGTTACAGGACTACCTCGAATCAATTTTTTAGAGGGTGTGTGTTCAGTTTTTTCCATGGGAAAGCATCCCAAGGAGAAGTTTGATAAGGGGAAAGCTTGGAGAGCTTTGGAAGTTCTTCAACTTGTTCACAACGATGTAGCAAGTCCATTTCTAGCACCTTCATTTAGTAAGGCCTACTATGTCCTCACCTTCATTGATGACTACTCCCGCTTCACTTGGGTCTACTTTCTCATTCATAAGAGTGAAGTATTTGACAGATTTCAGGACTTCAAGACTCATGTGGAGAAGCAATCTGGGAAAGTGGTCAAGATTCTTCATACAGATAATGGAAGGGAATATGTGAACAAAAGACTTGAGGATTTTTGTACATTTGAGGGGATTGATCTTCAACATTCTGTTGCATACACTCCACAACAGAACAGAGTTGCAGAGCACAAGAATCGAACTCTCAAGGAAATGGCTAGTTGTATGATACATGCACATTCTCTTAATCTCGCCTTTTGGGAAGAGGCTATCAGTTGTGCCACACACATCCAGAATCAGGTTCCTCACAAAGATTTGCAAGGTATTACTCCTTTTGAAGCTTGGGCTAGTAGGAAACCGATTGTGAGACATTTTAGAGTCTTTGGGTGTCCAGCATGGGCTCACATACCTCCACAGAAACGCGAGGCATTGGAACCTCAGAGTTGGCCTTGCATATTTGTTGGATATCTTGAGGGTGTTAAGGCATATAGATTGATGGATCCTGAGACACATGAAGTGTTCATTGAGAGGAGTATTCACTTTGAGGAAATCTCTCCTAGCTAAGCCTCTCTACCTCCTCCACATTCCTCCATTGTGGATAGTGATGCTAGTGATTCAGATGATGAGACTTCTTCAACTCCGACTTGCAGGGTTACACCTTTACAGGGTCCACTTGCAATTGAGGAGCCTCGTTCTCCGCCTCCACCTAGACCTCATTGGGCTCGAAAAACACTTAAGTAAGAGGGTTCTCTTGTTGGGGATCCTTCAGATACATGGAGGACTCGATCACAGAATCAGGATCTTCCACATGCATTCATTCCTACCACTTCTGATCCATAGACATTTCGGGAAGCATCAAGGGTTCCTGAGTGGGACCAAGCTATGAAGGAAGAGTATAGTTCCTTGATGAGGAAAAACACATGGGATTTAGTCCATCTCCCTAAGGGGAGAAAGATGGTTTGATGTAAGTAGATCTATCGAACCAAGTTTGTAGCGGATGGTAGTGTGGATAAGTATAAGGCTCAGCTTGCTGCCAAAGGTTTCTCTTAGGTTCCAGGTGTTGACTATACTGAGACCTTTGCGCTCATAGCCAAGATGATCTCCATTCGCTTGACACTTGCTATTGTTGTAGCTCATGGTTGGTTTGTACATCAAATGGATGTGAAGAGTGATTTTCTTCATGGTGATCTTGATGAGGAGATATATATGGAGGAGCCACAAGGTTTCATCCAGGATACTTCCTTGGTTTGCAGACTAAGGAAATCTCCCTATGGTCTTAAGCAGGCCCCTAGGGCTTGGTATGCCAATATGGATTCCTTTCTTCTCTCAACAAGGTTCACTAGGTGTCATGCTGATCCGAATGTCTACATTTTGTGACAGGATGACTCTCACTTGATACTTGTGCTCTATGTTGATGTTTTGATCATTCTAGGTAGCACCACATCCATCATTAGTAGGGTCAAATCTACTTTGCATGATAGATTTACTATGACTGACTTGGGTCTTTGGCACTACTTTCTCAAGATAGAGATTTCACAGTCACCTTCTGGGATTACACTATCACAGCCAAAGTATGCTCTTGATCTACTTGTGCGCTTTCATATGGCTGATTGTAAGCCTGCACCAATTCCCTTTCTTTCATGAGTCAAGCTTGAGACTCAATGTTCTTCTCCACCAGTTGATGCCATATTGTATCGTCAACTTGTGGGTAGTCTCATTTACTTGAATCACACTCACCCTGATATTTCATTTGCAGTTGGCATGGTTTCCCGCTTCATGCAGGAACCACATGAGCTTCATTGGAAATCCACCAAACGCATCCTTCATTACATCCAAGGTGCACATCACTATGGGATTCACTATGCAGTAGGCACATGACTTCGCTTGGTTGGTTACACAGACTCCAATTGGGCTGGTGATCTTGATGATCGTAAGTCTACTTTAGGTTATAGTTTTCACCTTGGTTCAGGCCCCATTTATTGGCAGAGAAAGAACTAGCATGCTATTTCTCTCTCTTCAACTGAGGTTGGGTATCAAGGTGTTGTTAATGCTACGATCGAGACCATTTGGCTTTAGCAGATTCTCGCCGAGTTTGGGTTCACCACTCCATGACCGACAATTCTATATTGTGACAATCAGAGTGCTATTGCAATCTTGAAGAACCCAATCCAGTACCAATGGACCAAACACATCGAGATCCATATGCACAATATCTGAGAGTTGATTCAAGAGCAAGTCATTGATTTATAGTATTGTCCTACAGCAGAGCAGGTTGCAGACATATTCACCAAACCTTTCACCAAGAGTAAGTACCAGCAGTTGTGATCTCTCTTGGGGTGTGGGATGTCTCATTAGGGGGGGTCAGCTGACTTCTCCTTCCTCTTTTATGGGGGGGACTTTTTCCTCCTTGAGGTTTTGTCCTTCTTCTTTGAGAGTTTTTTGTATATTCATCTCTCTTTTGGGGGGATTTTTTTCCCACTAGGTTTTCTCCCTTTTGCCATTTGTGAGAGATTGCATTGCATGGTTTTGCTTGCATTTGCATTTTGTACATGGGTACCTATCATGGCCTCGTAGTCAAGACCCATCTTGCATTGTTGACTTGAGTCTTCATTCCCCTAAGTTGCACTTAAGGGGGGGTGTTGGTGTAAATAAATATTCATTATGGATATTATTACACTTTACTTAAGTTAACTTAGGATAATGCATCTCTTCGTAGTTTGGATTTGAGACACTTAGGGAAGTGTCCACATAGAGATATAGCTTGTAGGAGATATTCCACCTTTTGTGGTCTTATTTTGTTGTTACACTCCACATTCAGTGGGTCATCCACCTCTTGTGGAATATTATATTATTTCTCCTACCTACCCCTAGTATTTCTTACCTACCCTTATTTCTCATTGAGCCACATGTCATGATAGTGTGCTCGTACATCCATATGGCCTTGCCTATATAAGCAAGCCCATATTCATTGTATTGGTTAATCCAGTTGATCATTTGCATATTGATGAGAGTACAGTTTGTTCTTGTCATTCTTTTGTCTCTCTTTATACTTTTCATTGTGCCCTTGATCTTGGCAAAATCTCACAATATCAATAAAAAATAAAAAATTCTTTGTTATTATTAGAGTTTCTATTTTTAAAATGCAAAACATTTATATATTCAAAAGAAAAAAAGCATGTTATTTTCTTTATTATTATTAGATTATATAATTTTTAAAATACAATTTTTTTCAGTTTCAAAAAAAAAAAGTATTTCCTTTATTATTATTATCAAATTTAATAAGTTTTAAATGCAATTTTCTTTTGTTTTTGAAGAGAAAAAAAAAACTTCTAATTTTATTTTACTATTAGCTATGTTATATTAAAAAGGCACAAGAAAATTAAATAAAGTTTCTAAATTCATATTTAAAGAATATTTGTGATAATTTTTTTAAAATGAAAAACAATTTATTCTTATCTTAAAAAAATTAAATTAGTATTTTTTCTAATAATATTATAAAATGAGATATATTCATATTATATTATTTATGTAAGATAGTAAATAATTAAATTTCTATATTATTTTATATTATTAATTTTTAGCACCATGCTTTCTTGATAAGGATACCTTCCTAAAAAAATGACTTAATTAAAGAAAGTTTCTAAATTCATATTTAAAGAATATTTGTGATAATTTTTTAAAAATGAAAAACAATTTATTCTTATCTTAAAAAAAGTAAATTAGTATTTTTTCTAATAATATTATAAAGTGAGATATATTCATATTATATTATTTATGTAAGATAGTAAAAAATTAAATTGCTATATTATTTTATATTATTAATTTTTAGCACCATACTTTCTTGATAAGGATACCTTCCTAAAAAAATGACTTAATTAAAGAAAGTTTCTAAATTCATATTTAAAGAATTTTTGTGATAATTTTTTAAAAATGAAAAACAATTTATTCCTATCTTTAAAAAAAATCAATAATTTTTTCTAATAATATTATAAAATGAGATATATTAATATTATATTATTTATGTAAGATAGTAAACAATTAAATTGCTATATTATTTTGTATTATTAATTTTTAGCACAATGCTTTTTTATTTGTGTCATAAAACAATAAATAAATAAAAATAGATAAAAGAATGGGTAATTTCTAATTTTTCTAATTTTAAAATATAAGTTTTTTTTTAACTACACATGTTAGACCATTGCTAAACTTTTTTCTTTTATAACACTTGTTCAGGGTTTATTGCCTTGAGAAGAAGGCAGGGTAGCATGGTGTTTAAGCATAATTTAACAAGATAGGAAGAGTATTATTTGTTTGTGTATACCTGAAAAGTGTGGAATTTGCAAAACAAGACACAAACAACTCAAGCACACCAATGAAACATTATATTAGAGATCAATGAAACATAAAACATAAGTAAATGAAACAAAAGCTCTAAGCACGTCTCATTGTTCTCTATCTTCAAGGATCCTTCAAATCAAGGTGGCTCTCAGCTTGGAAGAGCAATTGATCTCTAGGATGACTACCTAAAGAATGAGGGATATATGATAAAAGATCTAAATGCAAGTGCAACTAAGATCTTAGCATGTTATGGTGCAAGATGATGAGATTGAAATGAAGATTATGCTAGTATGATATGATATCCTAACATGATAATGTTATGATAATACTAAGTTATGATAAGAAACTAACATGCTATGATAATGCTATTATACTATGCTAACATGCTATTCTAACATGATAATTCTAATACTAGAATTCTTCTAAATGCTTAAGCTTGAAAAGAGAGGCAAATGATACTCCTTGATAACCTACACACAAGAAAATCGCATAGCCTAGATGCAAAACCCTAGGATGATGATAATGAAGGAAATGAGATTTATTTATAGAAGAAATGGGGAGCTGGATGGTTAAGATTGAGTAATCTTAACAAGGGTTAGGATTGAATGATCTTCAATCCATGTGACACTTTCAACCCAATCCCATGTTGACAAGTGTCACCATGAGGAGGCTTGAGAGGAGAGATAAGGAGCATTAAATGCTTGAGGGGACATGATGGTTACCTTAGGGGGTTGGGTTAGGGTTAGGTTAATGGATATTCCTTTTATCCAAGGGATAAATGAATGTGCAAGGGTTAAATGGTTACCTTAGTCAAAAAAAGAAATTCTTTGAAGAGACCCATGACTTAAAAGGATGGTTAAGTTAGAGGAAAGTCTCTAACCAAAGGTCAAAGGTGAGTTAACCATAAATGGTTATGTAAGAGCCTTTAATGGTTTGGAAGACTTTAGAGGTTAACCATTTGAAGACATAAAGCCTTTAATGGTTATTGAAGACTTTGGAGGTTTTTGAGAAATGACTTTAGGAATGTGGCAATGATTAGGATAGGATTAGGCTAAATTGGAAGTGATTAGAAGAATCTAGAAGGGGTTTAGGCACACAAGTAGATTTCGTAGGAGAATGCAAGTGGGAAGAATTTTGGGATTTTCAATTAAAATAAAATCATTTATTTCAATTAAATGGTGCAATTTGCATTTGGATAGATATTTAAATAAATATTAATTTATTTAAATGTGAATGTGAATTTTAGATTTTATTTAAATAAATCTTAATTTATTTAAATGAAAAAATGGGGATAAAACATTAAATGCTTGAAGACTTTGAGGGAAACCATTAAAGGCTTAAGAAGACTCTAGAAATAAGTCATTAAAGGTTTGAAGACTTTAAGGGAAGCCATTAATTATGAAGACTTTAAGGGAAACCGTTAAAGGCTTGAGAAGACTCTTAGAAGGAAGCCATTAAAGGATTGAAGACTTTAAGGGAAGCCATTAAAGGTTTCAAGTGGGTGAGGATAGATAGGATTTTAAATAAATAATTTATTTATTTAAAATAGTGGTGCAACTCGCATTTGTAGGAAAATGCAAGTGGGTGGAGGATAAAGATGATTTAAATAAATGTTAATTTATTTAAATGTGAGATTGGATTTTGGGGGATTTAAATAAGTATTAGTTTATTTAAATGTGAGAGAAGATTTAATTAAACAAATATGATTTATTTATTTAATTAATGGTCTGAATTTGCTAAAGTGAATTAAATCAAATAAATTGAATAATTTATTTAATTAATAGGAGAAGAGGGTTGGGATGAATTAATTAAAAATTAATTTAATTAATAGTTGAAAAAGGAAAAAAGATTAATTAAATGTGAATTTAATTAATAGTTGGATGAATGGTAATTAAACAAATATAAAATTCATTTAATTAGGTGACAGAAATAAGTGTCTACAGTTTGTTTTATTTATTATTGTGAGATTTTGCCAAGATCAAGTGCACAATGAAAAGAACATAAAAGAGAAAATAGTATGACAAGAACAAATTGTATTCTCATCAATATACAAATCATCAACTGGATTAACCAATACAATGAATATAGGCCTGCATATGTAGGCAAGGCCAAATGGATATGTGAGCACACAAACATGACATGTGGCTCAATGAGAAACAAGGGCAGGTAAGAAAAAATAGGGGTAGGTAGGAGAAATAATATAATATTGAACAAGAGGTGGATGACCCACTGAGTGTGGAGTGTAACAACAAGATAAGACCACAAAAGGTGGAATTTCTCCTACAAGATACATCCCTATGTGCACACTTCCCTAAGTGTCTCATATCCATACTACGATGAGATGCATTATCCTAAGTTAACTTAAGTAAAGTGTAATTATATCCTATATGAATAAATAATTACACCAATAATTATTATTTATTATTTTTATGCATTATGGGTCATTATGGGTGGGGATGAGACAAATGGAGAAAACATCTTAGAGGCCCAATAGAGTTATGACTGTAATGCCCCGCCAGGAACCCTAAAGGAAAACAACACAACTAGGCAACTAAAGGGTGAAATAATTTTTTTTTGTTAAAGACTAAGTGTACTAACTAAAATCATTGCACATTTAACAACACAGCGGAAGTCTATCATAAGTTTTCCTAAGGGTAACCAGGGAAGATTTAATTTCAAAGATTATATTAACACCACAGTTAATCCATTCAATAAGATAAATTGAAAACTTAAGTTTAAAACTACACATACATCCCAAAACAAAAATATACAAGTATTCCAATGTATCCAATTTTCATAAATCATAATATTAAAACAATAACATTCATTTCACTGACATAATAATATTACAATATCCATAAATACATGGCTTCCAATAATATCACTGGTTACAAAGATACAATATCAAGGTTACATAAAAGTCTGATACAATGACCACAAGGTCTCAACTGAATAATGATCTTGAACAAGAGCTGGTACATAACCCACGATCCAAGAAACACCAGCGAAGCCTTTCCTTGCCTGAAGATACAATCCAGAACATCCGATGGGAAGTGGCACTACCACCCAACCATGTGATCCCAAAATGGAACCACCCCACCGTGCTAGGAGATAGTAGAAACCCTCAAGCAAGCAAAGTAAGACAAGTACAAAAGGACTACAAGACTCTGCAACCATCCATGTAACACAACTCACAAAACACTAGTGACTCTAAGAAGAGAGTGTCATCGCATAGCTTGATGGTTACCATGGTACAGCCTCCATAGGTCCCAGCCCCCATACTCGAGTTTCTCCTGGTAACCTCTCCCGAGCCTCCGGTTCCAACTATGTCTCATGCTGACCCTACCAATCCTTTCATGAAGACAAGGTGGTAAGTTTGCCATTCCAGGCCTTCTCGTAACATCATGAGCCCTGTACAAGCATTCACCTATGCATGAGGCACATTTATCTTAATTAATATTTAATCTACCCACCCCTTAATCAATTATTAGGTTATCACTTTTTAACTAACTTTCGATGGGTTATCCTATCATCCACTTCGGGCACGGCCCCCACTCGAAAGCCACTCTCTCTCTTAGGACACTAACAGGAAATGTTTCTCTCTACGAGAACTCTATGGCGAAACAGACAACCATAAACAATCCTGGCAAGCACAGGTGAAGGATACACAAATACCAACCCAAGATTGACCATTTGGACAAAAACACACAATGGCTCATATCAAATAGATTATACAACACCTAGTCTAGGAGAAATAATAACATAGGACACAATGACAATTTAACCAAAATTGCAATGAAATAAAACTTGACTGAGAACACAATATACGCAAGATCCTATTATAGGCAATCTTTCCTTAAAAACAGCCAAAGCATAAATAACATGCAATTTACAAATTTCCAAATAACAAGAATTTACCACTATTTAATACCAAAATACATCCATCTTGTCATTTGTCCAAAAAGATTTAAAATAAATTTACATATGTATTAATCTCCTAATGTATTTCCAATATGTATATCGAATTTAAAATTATAAAAATACTAAATTCTAAATTCTTTATTCTTAAATTGACAATTAAAATAATATATATATATATATATATATATATATATATATTAACACATTATAATTATTTTATTATTATTTATTTATTGTTTATTATTATTCTTTTCTATTAAAAAAAAAACTAAATAACAAATAAAATAATAAATAAAATTAAAAACTAAAATTAAAATCTTTAAAAAAAAAAAAAAACTAACTTGTGAAAGCTACCAAGGTAGCGGTGCTACCATAGACAGCTAACGCTACCCTTAGGTAGTGCTGGTGTCCTATGGTAGCAACCGCTACCTTTGGGTAGTGTTGTTGTCCTAAGGTAGCAGTCGCTACCCTTGGGTAGCGTTGTTGCCTTATGGCAGCAGCCACTACCAAGGTAGAGCTACGTGGGTAGAGGCATAGCCTCCCCACATAATTTAATAAATTAAATTTTTTTTTAAATTAAATTTTTTTTGAATTTTTTTTTTATATATTTTTTTTAACAGTAATAATAAAAACAATATTTTTTTTTTCAATAATTCTCTTTTCACAGAATTTAAGTAAAATAATAAAAAGAACAATATATTTTTTTTTTAAATTTAATTAACCCAAATAAATTTAATGTGTAATTAAATTTATTTTCTTAAGGTAATTAAAACCATTTCTTAGGTAAATACCCTTTCTCCTAAATCGTGCAATTTCCATGCACCATAAAAACTTGACAAGTTTTCTATAATAATTTTCCTAATTTTCACAAAATTACACTCTTCCCACAAACAAGAAATACACATCAGGCATGAATTTTCAAACAAAACTCGAATTCACTAGAAGAGGGATTTGAATTTGACAATTATTTTACACACACATCAAGCAAAGACAAATAGAAATATTTTTAATAAAACACACAACTAAGAAATCATCCAACTTGGTATAGCTTTCCTGGAAGAAATCTGTAGAAGAGCCCTAATCCCTTCAATAACTTCCAATAAATTTCTTCACCTAAATTCTTGACCTGTTCCTATGTGTCCCTGTGTGTAACTAAAATAAAGACCTAACCCCTATTTAAACTAAAATTCTAGGTTCAATAGCTTTTTCACAAAAAACCTAAATTTAGAATAATAGTAATTTTTTATTTTTTTTCTAAATTTATCACATGCAATAATTAAAAAACATTATTCTTTCTTTTCTTTTCTCATGCATATTAATTAATTTTCTAAATAAAGAATTAAAACAATACTTTAATTCTAATTAATTAATTTTCTAAATAAAGAATTAAAACAATATTTTAATTCTAATTAATTCTTTTATTCATTTATTTAATTATAACTTTAGAAAATAATAAATACAATTAATCTAATTTATTTTTAAAATAAAAATATATTTTTAATACCATGCAGCTTAATTTAATAATTTCTTTAATTAACTAAATTTATAATCTCAATGCATAAACAATACAATAATGAGATAATTTCATAAACTTAATTAATTAATTAATTAAATCCACTAAAACACTCAAATTAAACAAATCTCAAGCAATTACCCATAAAAGATAAAATGACAAAATACGAAGACTGGACTAACTGACAAAATGACTAACTGACGACACTCATACGAGTGTAACTGAGTAAAATAGGGTCAACTACTATCTCCTCCACTTCCATCGGAAAATATAAGGCATGCTCAGATCTGTGAAGCCAGGTGGAGATGATACCCCGTACCTACCCGGTACTTGTACCTGCAATATCCTGCATCACCGAACCACACATGCATATATATATATATATATATATATATATATATATATAGAAAACACGGCATACACACCGATGAAGGAGAATCATGACGTTCCTTGTCTCACCGAAATGAGTGAAGAAAAATCGTCCCCTTGCATCCAATACACTCGTAAACACACAACATATAATTCCACATTGCATAAATAAAGTAAAATGTCAGTACATAGCAATAATACATAAAATGCCATAAATTACAAGTACTAAAATACTACAAATAAATTATACATCTCATCTCCAAATAAAGCATAATGTCATAAAAATCTGAATAATATGTCATGGTAATGTATCCACTGAAAAACAACCAATAATAAAATATGAGTCTAATGAGTTCAAACTAGTAGGGGTACTACAATGACTGTCATCAATGTATTATATGAATACTTCTATTGTCTTTTTATTGTAATTACAGGTTACAAGTTTAATGAAAATGAGTTGGATTTGCATGGGATGATTTTTGATAAAAGAAGATAATCAAAACATCTTTTAATTTCATTTGATTTTAATTTGTCCCTATATATTATCTTTTAAATTAAGGTTGCAGGTTTGCAATAGACAAGAAAATATTTCATTGACTGAATTATTCAATCACAATCTTTAATCAAGTCTTTGTTTATGTATAGTTGCAAAGTCAAGTAGACAAAACTCTAACTTTCAATTAAGTCTTGTTATATGTATGATTACAGAAATATTGAGAAACTTGGATGGAAATTTTGATTTTGTAGATGTAGCTAGTAGTAATCTTGATTTTGTAGAAATAACTGATGATAATATTGATTTTATAAATGTTATTGATAATGATCAATTTCATCTTCAATCAACATATCAACATCTAACAACAAGTAACAAGAAGGAATACAACTTTTTGCACAAGCAAAGCATTAAAAATACATATTTTTATGGTAAATTTATACTAAAATATCATGATTGATTCTTTTAAAAAAATTGAAATTGCTTTAATTAGAAAGCTATTATCCTCATACCAATGCTAAAAAATAATTAAGGGTTTTCAATTCTCAATTCCATTATGCTTCTAAACTTTATTTACTTAAAAGAAATTAAGGAACAATGTCAAAAATATTTTTTCATATTTATAAATTCAATAATATAAAAATTGTTGTTTTCAAAATACATTAAATTATTAATTCCGTGATGTTTTTAAAATTTAAATATTTATTAATTCCATGATGTTTTTAAAATTTAAATATTTAAAATAAATTAAGACTATAAAAAAATTATCTTTTTATATTTATAAATATGAAGATAGTAATAAAATTATTATTTTGAAAAAATCTATGAAAGATTTATTTGAACGAGAATAAAGATGTATTTATATTTTCAATTCTATGATGTTTTTTTTGTATTAAGTATAATAGATAAACTGTATAGTCAAGACTGAAACTGTTTGCAACTAGCACTATTCGGTTCACTACATAACACACAAATTGATAACTAACTATCAGATCAACAAACCGGGACCACTTAGCCTTGGAGTGTTTATAATATGTCCTAGCCAGAATCAGACATATACAACAACAATTTTTGTATATCAAACAGTTATGCATTTAATCTCCAATTCACTGGAGCATGATAAGAAGTCAAAAATATTAGTTGTTAATCCAGGATGTCCAGCCTAAAGGGCCTTCCATCCAAATGGTGGTCTTTCCTTCTTGTAAAATCACTAGGATAGCGGTAAATTTCTGCTATTGGTTTGGCCTTTTGTGATCATACACCTCCCTGATTGTTGTGTTGAGTTTTGAGGAGAATGGAGTTTGTTCCTTGTTAGACTGGGTCCAAGCACGGTTATAAGAGATCTTTAAAATTTTCACCCGAATTGAACCATTATCTAGCAATCTTTCAAACTTCCCTTTCGAGATCTTGATAAAAAGCATGACCTATGATACAACATCGTGATGAATGAGTCTTCTGAGGGACTCAGTAAGCTCCATGCCTCTACCCTAGTACTTTTCCTCATTGTAATATTTTCATATGTTCCATAAAATTTCACAAGTTAGCATAGACCATAATAGATTAGTATCCTTTGCCAAACCTTTAATAAATCCATGAATAACATCAAAATAAGAGATATCACCTTGGAAATAAATACCAAACATATTCCAGATTTCTCTAGCAAAGATATAGTTAAAAAAGATATGATAAATATTCTCAACCTTCCTGCACATAGGGCACATAGATGGATTATTTTGAAGATATTTAATAGGAAGCTTTTGCAACATCAAGAGACATTTAAAATATTTTTGCTTAGGTAAGATAACAGAATGCCAATGAAAAGAAAAAATATTTTGCCATTGCTCCTTAGTGTGCTTTAAATTCCAAATAGAGTTAAGATGAACAATAATATTGTAAAGCGGAAAAATCGAACCCTAGTCGTTCTCCCCTCCCCAACTCCAAGGAGAGAGAAGGGAGAGTCACTAGGGTTGATGGTTTTCACTTGGGAGAGACTTTACATTCAAAAGAGGGGTTGAAACCCACAAGATCCAATCCCACGCAATGCAAGATTGGATTCTAAATGAGTTTCAAGGGTTGTGACATCAAGGATACCCTCTTTTGTAAAGAAATGTAGATGGAATGATTGAACTAGGAATGCATGAAAAGTGAGAAAGATTCACTTATAAACAGAGATAGGAATATAGGATGGAGCTGCGGACCTGAAATTAGCAGTAAAATGTCGAGACGGTGTTGTTCTGCAAATTTGAGTGAAAGTTGACGGGATGATGGCGCCCGGCGTGCACACAGTCCTCCGAAAAATCCGCGAAACGAAGGTGGATATGTTCGTCTCTACACAAGGATTCCAGATCTTCAATTACAGCCATGTACCTGCAACATGCGAAGGTGTAATGTATGTAGTATGTAATGTGTTGTAAGTGATCTCCTCTTCAATGGTTGAATCCTTGTCTTGAATGCAACACTTAGCCTTGAATGGAGACTTAGAATGTTCAATTGCTTGAATGCTTGAATGTTTGAATGCTTGAATATTGCTTTCGCGCCTTTGCACACATATGTCCTCCTCTTTTTTTGAGAGAGGAAATGTAGTTTATATACTTGTCAATTAGGGTTAAAAGACTGATTTTCCCGACCTTAAGCCGACCAGGAAATGTTATTTTCCAATTTGCAAACATAAAGACCCGAGACCCAAAAGAGACCGGGCCCAAAAATAGGGCCAGGGACCAGGGCGCTGGGCGCCATGGTCCCACCTCCAGGGACAGCGGGGTGCAAGGAAGATCAGGCCAGGGTGCTGAGAAATGCAGTTTTTGGTGTCATGAACAAGTTTCGGGGTCTCCATTTAGGTTCCGTGTTGCATCGCCATCGTGAAGACCCAAATGCAGTCGAAATTGCAAGTGTCACAATTTTAGGACGCTACATTTAGCCCCCACTTTAGCGGGAGTATAAGCGTACACTCATACTTCCGGTAAAGTACAAGGAAACAACATTGAAAAACTTTCACCACGTCAAGGAGGCAAGATACACCAAGCTCCCAGTGGACTAAGGATCTTACGACTTCGATTGACAAAGTAAAAGGGAAGATCACGAGGGAGAACCATGACTGTCAGTAGTAAGGTTCCCTCACTATGAGTCATGCAAGAAAGATATCAAAAATTTTCAAGGCAAAGCTAAATTTGTCAAGAAATTTTTAAGTATCTTGAAAAGATATGAATGGGATGTATACCCCCCTATGTTAAAGCGATCGTACACACCTCATCGGGGGTGATTGCTTTAAGGTAGTGATACATATAAGAAATGAGAAAGGAGCACGTTATCACAAGGATTTAGCCCCCAAGTGTGAGATAAGCCCAAGGATAATAGACACAGAACACAAAGCACGAGGTGACTTCATTTTCCTTGGGGTCAGTATGTTGTATGCTTATTCATGTATATCATATGTATGTATGCATAATTGTTCTTCATTCCCCAATCAAGGAAGGTCACCTAGAAGAAGGGAACACATGTGTCTTTTGAGTCAACATGAGAGAGAAGAAAAGAGATCTCAATGCTTTGCATCGTCCTCAAGTAGACAACACTAAGGACAACAAATAGAAGAATGAGAATAACACATAGAAGAAGTAACAAAAGAGAGAAGGAGAGAATCTGCTATGCTAATGAACTAGTCTAGCACGTCATCTACCCCCCGATCTTGCTGATCAGTATTTTGAGAAGGTAGGAAACACGCTAGAGGAGGAACATCCAACACAGCAGATGGAGCTATCACAAGATCCAAACAAGGGCTATGTTCATATCCCAAGCTGCAGTGTTCTTGTCTAGGAGCTAGGATAAGTGCTTTAGAAAATGCGTTAGATAAATGGTTATCAACATCAACATATTCATATTCACTATCAGAATGCACAGGAGTAGCATTTTCATCATGAATAATATTTTCATCTATATCATCATCAAGATTTATAAAAATAGGATCTTTAACTCACACAGGATCAAGACCGTCATGCATCTTATGTTTAGGAGATTTTGGCTCAATCGTCGGCTGAGGAGAAAATGGAATAATACTGGCTGAAGGTGTTTTTGGGGATTGCAAAGTTTGAGAAGTAGCTGCCTGAGCTCTAAGATGACGCTTTCATCGGCGTTCACGTGCAGAACGATTTTGTCTAGTCTTAGTAGGAAGTTGAGAAGATTGAGGAGGAGGAATGTTCTCATCCTTATCACTTGGGTGTTTAGGTTGTGGTCTCTTAGGTTGAACAATAGGAGAAGAGGAAGGTCTCTTCTCTCCATAAGAGGAAGGAGGAGGAACTGCTCCATATAAGGGAGGAATATTTGGTTTAGGAAGGAGACCAAGTCCATCATGACGAGGAGGGATAGGTCTAGCTTTAGGAAGTTTATTAGATATAGGCATAGTCACATCCATAGGGATGGGTTGGGAATCTTCTTGAGGAAAGACATTAGTTTTATCTTTCAAAGGAAGAACTTCCTTCTCAAGAATGATAGGAATGTCAAGTTTGGGTGTTCTAGGTTCACTTAGAGATAGGATCATATCTTTTTTCCACTTTTGATAAGATTTGAAAAGATGATCACTTCGCGGAGGAAGAGACTGGAATTGTTTAGGCCAAAAGTAATCAATAGGAACGCTAGAAGTTCTTTCAGCTGGTTTAAAGAGACTATGATTGACAGTAACAACTTCACCATTATGGGGAAATTTCAAGCACTTATGAATAGGAGAAGCAATAGCTTTCATGGAAGACAGCCAAGGATAGCCTAACTTCACACGAAATTGTTCAGATGATGGAATAATAGCAAAGTCCATATCAAGGGATTTGTTATGGACCTCAATAGGTAATGTAATAGAACCAATTGCAGGAGAAGAAAATGCATCAAATAGTTTCACAACCACTTTTTTTTTGTCATAGATTACTTGATTCAATTGCAAAGTAAAAAGAAATTCTTCAGTAATGACATTAATCATGCAAGAAGGATCAATAAGCACTCCACAGCAAGGTGTATTCTTGACTTTTGCAACTATATATAAAGGACCATCAGGTGCCCTGATAGTTTCACTGGAATCAAATGTGATGGAAGGTTCTTTAGGGATTTTCTGCTGCTCTACAAAGTTACTCACATTAGGAGTCATAGACACAAGATCATCAAGTGAGACAGAGGAATCAGTAGTATCAATCACATTAGAGGTATGAGAAGGCAATGGATCCGTAAAAATCTGAAGATTTTGGTGTAGCGTCGTAAATTGTATGCACTTGCTAGGGTGGTACAATTTCACACCTAGTTTAGCACCCGCCTTAGTGCATTTTACATTCTGCATTGCATTTCTCCTTAAGCACTTAATTAATCAAATTAATTAGGTCTAAGGTCCTATTTCATCATTCTCTACATCATAAAATTGGGCCCTTTTCACTAAAGCGCGCCCTTCGCATTTTATTCCTCCAATACACCACTTAATCAAAAACCCTAATTAAGTCCTATTTCGAACTTGGGGGCTTGGTTTTGGGGTCAAAACATCTCAAAATCACCTGTAACTTCAGGATTCTCTCTAAAATCATCATATCCGACGGCCCTGAAAATTTGGTGAAAAGTTGTCGGGACCGTGGCGCCCGGACTGCAACATGGTCCCGGACATTTTTCCCGAAATTTTAGGAGCGCGATCCAATCATAAAATAAAGCTTAACCCCAAGAAATTGGCGGGATATTCAATCTCTAGGTCGGCCAAAATACGAATTTATGACCTAGGGTTTCATACATAAAAGCTCTCTTTCCTCATTTGAAGGGATCCGATTTTTGTTTCCAGGAACTTCATATGCAGCGAAAGAGCAGATCTTTGAAGACTTCAATATCTTACAACATCTTTCTATCAAGCATCTATCAAATTCATTCATCCACTTAGGGCTTGGAAGACATTGAAGAACAATAGGAGATTACCGACTGAAGATTGGCTTGTACTCCTCCCTTGAGGGTTGGGTATGATTTCATGTTGTTTTCATGTCTTTACATAAGCTTCAATACATCATTTATTCATGCTTTAGATCACTTTGCATCTTGATTTAGAGCATTTACGTTATCATCTACAAGCAATTAGGGTTTACTTTCTAGGTTGCTCTAGTTTGCTTTCTTGCATTTTAGGACCTTGCACACACACTAGGTCTGCACACACAATACATTTTACAAAACAACTTGGCTATTCATGGAGGTGGAAATCACCGAAGCGGGGGTTTGACTAAGGCAAAACCCTATATAGCCGCCCATACACCCTTTTCCAGATATTATTGCAGGTTTCAGGATTCGGACGACGCCGCGAGATACAGAACCGGAGAAAGAAGGTCGAGACAACACTCTGTATCAAATTGCAGAGCAGAAGACTGGGACAGGAGCGCTGGGCGCCCTGGTCCTGCCAGGACAGGGGCGCTGGGCGCCCTGGTCCCTGGGACAGAGGCGCTGGGCGCCCTGGTCCTCCGGACAGACAGCTTCCCGACAGTGTTTTAGAGTGCAGAATAGCAGTTTCCGGTGCAGTTTTCAGGACAGTGGCGCCTGCGCCCCTGTCCCGAACATTTTCAGTCCGATTTTAACTCTGGGTACACATCTGCATTCTTATTTCATCCTTGTATTTATAGTTGTTCATTGTTTAATCTCAATTCTGCAATCTTGTTATTAGGTTATACTTGCATTTTGGGATTAGGGTTTGAACGTGCATTACTTGATCTTACAATTTCAACAAGGGAATAGAAATCCTAATAGATATCCCGTAGCTCTCTCTTTCACAAAAATAAGTAGCCAATTGTGCGATATCTCTAGGCTCTTTCGTATTCCGTAATGTGTGTCAAAAGGTAGGATTAGGGCATGATTAACCTAGTCTCGCTTTTTCCCCTACACATTTTGGTGAACCCGACGTGAATCTATCATTGCTTCCTCTTGCATTACATTTGTTAGATCTAGATCTATATTTAGTGTGTTTTCATTTCATTTTCATTAAAGAGAAAAAAAAAAAGAAAAAAAAAAAGTGTGTTTCTTTGCATTGTGTGTTTAAATTTTATGCAATCTTTTTAAAATGTCAGATTTTTATTTGCAAAATGTTCATGCTTTTGATGATTATTATGAGTATAGCCAAGATGAATTAGATGAAGCTTTAGATGAGTTTTTAAACCCTAAAGATACCAAACCTTCATTTTACCAAAAACTCATAAACCTTGTTACTATGCCATTTAGGTGTGATGAGAAAGATAAGTCGAATGATTCCTCTCAAGGATACATTCCTATCAACTCTTCCCCTGAATCTAGTAACATGGTTGTTTTCAATAATCCCCTCTATGAGGAGATGTCTCCTTTTGAATCAAAAGACAAACCTTTTAACCGATATGATCATGCTTTGTTGGATGATGCTCTTGATGACTTTGTGGCTTTATCGAAATCTTTAAACAAGAACAAGGCCTCTAAATTGGTTAACATGATAAACTTGAATGAACATAATAAGCCTCTCTTTGAAGTCCAAGGTGCTTATCCTTCTCCCACCTTTCAAGTTCTTAAATCACCTCTCCTTACTGTCCAAGGAAGGTATGATCATGATTCCTTTCGTACCCCGAATAAACCAATCATCACCGTGCAAGGAAGAAAACCTGTAAGTCCTTACAGTTATGCTAAACAAATAACTAGAGAGAGTTATCATGCGATTGCCCATACCTATCATACTAGAAATAATAGGCAACCTAATCCTCCTCCTGTTATTCCAGTTTCCCTTCCTAATCCTCAACCAATTCTTCCTCAAGCTCCCCATATTTCGCAAGTTATGGGTAAGGAATATGATCTCAAAGAACAACTTAAAGCTACCCCTGCTAAGATATCCCTTTGGGATTTGATTCAAACTTCTTCCACTTATCATGGAATGTTACAAGATGCCTTGAAAGATTTGAATGTTCCTCCACCGAATGCATCTAGTAATATAGCATCTTTTGTTAACTCTGTGATGAATCCTAAAGCTCAAATTGTGTTTTCCCAAGATGAGTTGCCTACTGGTGAAATTCAACAACAATATGATCCCTTGATGATTGTGGTTATCATGAAAGACACTGCTATAAGACGAACACTATTAGATAATGGCTCTGGCCTTAATGTGTGTAGCATTAATTTATTGCATAAGATGAATGTGGATACGTCTCTTATTGAGCCTGACTCTCATCCCATTCATGGCTTTGACAATGTGGCTAAGACTTCATTAGGTATCATCACCTTACCTCTCACAATAGGACCTGTTACTTTGCCTACTCCTCTCCATGTTATGCCAGGAAATTTAACATATAACTTGTTATTAGGGAGGCCTTGGATTCACAGCATGCAAGCTGTCCCCTCTACATTGCATAGATAAGTTAAATTCGTTTATAACAATAAGACATACACTTTGATGGGTGATACTAATTTCCAAGCTTGTCTACAAACATCTACTTCTAAAGGGAGTTCTTCTAAGCCATCCTCGTCTAGTGATGACCCTTTAAACAAGAAACCTATCGATGAATCCTCGCTCTCCGATGATCGGAATTCTTTGGATGAGTCTAGAGCTCCTGAAGAGGATCCTTCTCGACTTGAAACTACACATAAAAAGGATTTTGATCCTGAGAAGGTTCTCGCAGAGGATGATTGGGGATCTCTTGATTTTAACCCTACCTTTGTAGGTGAATATAAGGTTCCTTCTAGAGAAATTAAAATTGAAAAGAAGGAAGAAGCTGAAAATCATAAAGTTGAAAAGAAAGAAGAAGTTAAAAATCAATCAACCTTACCTGAATCTATGAGTAATAATTTTGTGGCCGCCTCTCAAACTTCTTCTCCTCACACCTCTAATTATGAAGAGTTTGATTCTTTGTCTTATGAAAAACCACCTTCTCTTTCTGAAATGGTTGATCGTTATGGTCGTGGTTTTCGCAATTTTGCTAAGCATGGGTATCATGGAAAAGGTTGTGGTGCTCATGAACAAGGGATAAGAGTTCCTCTAGAGACTAATTTTCACAATTATGCCTTTGGACTTGGCTATAATCCCTGTAGACGTACTAAAGCCTCTAAAAGACCATGCATTAATGTTAATGCTATTTCTACATCTCTATCAATGCAGCACCCTGAGTATATTGATGGGGATCCTTCGGGTGACTGTGCTTTGGATATCTTCCCTACCGATGATGCTTTAGCTGAGTTCTTGGGAGCCTATGACACTCTTCCTCGTTATCATCACAATAGGGGACTCCCTTATTGTTTGAACACTGAATCCTATTTTGGAAAAGAGATTGATAATGATGAGATTGTGAAAGAATTTCCTCAGTTAAAGGACACTCCTCAACAAATTAATCTTCTCATAAGTGATACCACTGATGTTAAGATAGACCCTTGCAATAAAGAGAAAGTCATTAAAATTGGAAAGTGTTTGGATGAAGAGGAACAGAAACAATATGAAGAACTATTGCATGAATTCCCTGAGATCTTTGCTTGGACATATTCTGACATGCCTGGTATAGATCCTAAGATTGTTACTCATAATATTGTCTTAGTTCCTGATGCTAAGCCCGCGAAACAAAAGATTCGAAAAATGAATCCTAAGGTGGCTCTGCTTGTTAAGGCTGAGATTGAAAAATTATTGGAGGATGGATTTATCCGCCCTATTGACTATTCCCCATGGATTTCAAATATTGTCGCTGTGGCTAAACCAGATAACAAAATAAGAATGTGTACTGACTTTCGAGATTTGAATAAAGCTTCCTTGAAAGATGATTTCCCTCTTCCAAACATTGACATGATAGTTGATTCTACGGCAGGACATGCCTTGTTATCCTTCATGGATGGTTTTTCAGGTTACAATCAAATTTTTATTAACCCTCAAGATCAATTCAAAACTGCTTTCACCACTCCTTGGGGTATGTTTTGTTGGATAATGATGCCTTTTGGACTTAAAAACGCTGGTGCGACTTATCAATAAGCGATGACCCTTATCTTTCACGATTATATGCATAAGATTTTAGAGGATTATGTTGATGATATTTTGGCCAAATCCTTTCTTTGCATGGATCATGTTAAAGTCCTTCGTCAAATCTTTGAAAGAATTCGTAAATATCACATGCGCTTGAATCCCCGAAAATGTGTTTTTGGTGTGGATAGTGGAAAACTATTAGGGTTCATAGTTTCGCATCGTGGGATTGAGGTGGATACCAAGAAAATAGATGCTATTATCAACATGCCACCTCCTAGAAATGTGTCTCAACTTAAAAGCTTACAAGGAAAGATTCAAGCTATTCGTAGGTTCGTGTCTTAGCTTGCGGATCGTACCTTTCCTTTTACTCAACTTCTTAAAAAGGATATCACTTTTCAATGGAATGAGGATTGTCAGCAAGCATTTGAAGATTTAAAAGTGTATTTGGCTAGTCCTCCTATTCTTCAACCTGCCGAACCTTCTAAACCCTTCCTTCTGTATACAGCTGCTTCCTCTCATGCTCTCGTAGCATTGTTGGCATAACATGATAAAGATGGTAAGGAATGTCCGGTTTATTACATAAGTCGTACCTTACTCGATTATGAGACCCGATATTCTGCGATAGAAAGACAATGCTTGGCCTTGGTATTCACGACTCAGAAATTGAGACATTATCTTTTGAATTCAGAAGTCCATGTCATGGTAAAGTTTGATCCTTTGAAGCATCTTTTCTCTAAAACTGATTTATCAGGACGTCTAGCTAAGTGGGTTATGATGTTAACTGAATTTGACCTTAAATTTGTTTCACAAAGAGCAATTAAAGGGCAAGCGTTGACCGATCACTTAGTTGAGGCCCCTTCACCTTTCTCCTTCCCTAACCCTGAGTCTTTTCCTGATGACTTCATTCTTTCTATAGAGAAAGATGAAACTTGGGAGTTATACTTTGATGGCTCTAAGTGTCGTACGGGATCGGGGGCAGGGGTTGTTCTGATTTCTCCTACAAAGAAGTCCATTCCTTTATCATATCGTCTAAATTTCTTGTGTACCAATAACATTGCTGAGTATGAGGCTCTTATAGTGGGAATAAAAGAAGCCTTAGCTCTGAATATAAAACACATACATATCTATGGAGATTCGCAATTGATTATAAGACAAGTAACAGGAATATATCAAGCAAAACAAGACAAATTATCACAATATAAAGACCTTGCTGTCTCTTTATTACAAAATTTTGATTCTTATACTATGGAACCCGTTCCTCGAAAAGATAATTGACATGCGGATGCAATGGCATGTGTGGCTTCTCTGGTATCTTTAGAGGACCCTGTGATCGATCTTAAATTCGTTATTCACAACCTTATTTCTCTAGCTATTGTAGATGATTCTAGCCTGGTAACATGTTGTGACTTTGTAGACTCAGATGAATGGTACTCGCATATCGTAAGATATTTGACTAATGGTACCTTTCCTGATTCCGCTAATAGAAACACTAGGGCTAGAATCCGCAAGCTGTCTGCTAGGTATATCATTCTTTCTAATGTCCTATACCAAAGGGGTTATGTTGGTCTTCTCCTTCGTTGTCTTAACAAGTCAGAAATCCCTGTTGCTCTTGAAGAGGCACATTCAGGTGCCTGTGGGGGGCATTTTGGGGGCAAATCTTTGGTTCATAGATCGCTTCGTATGGGATACTATTGGCAAACTATGCAGAAGGATTCCTTTTCATTTGTTAAAAAATGTCATCAATGTCAACAACACAATAATCTGATTCATGCTCTTGCCCAAGAACTCCGTTCTCAAGTAGCTTCTTGGCCTTTTTCCGCATGGGGTTTGGATCTTATTGGTAAAATCTCTCCTCCTTCATCTCAAGGATACACCTTCATTATAACCGCAACAGATTACTTTACAAAGTGGGTAGAAGCTATTCCCCTTCGCTCTACTACTGCTGAAGTGATTTGTCAATTTCTTCTAGAAAACATTATTTCTCGATTCGGGATACCTTCCACTATAATCTCAGATAATGGGACATCATTTAAGAACAAGGACGTGAAGAAATTCCTCGAGAAGTATCATATCAAACATCGATTTTCTACACCTTACTATCCTCAATCAAATGGCCAAGCCGAATCATCCCATAAGATAATTGAACAAATTCTTCGCAAAACCGTGAATAAGCATGGTAAGGATTGGAGTAACCAGCTGATCTATGCTCTTTAGGCCTACCGAACGAGTGTACGAATTGCTACGAGAACTACTCCTTATAATCTTGTTTATGGTGCTGATGCTATTATGCCCTTAGAATTAGAGATTCCATCACTTAGGGTTTCTCTCAAAGGTATAGTAGATGATGACTCTTATAGAGAACAACGACTTCAACAGCTTGAGATGCTTGATGAACAGCGTATAAACACTCTTGAGCATATTCAAACGTATCACAAAACTCTACAACGAAGCTATAATGATAAGGTCATTCAACGTTCCTTCTCAATAGGCAACTTAGTCCTTTATGAGAATCAGCGCAATGTGAATGCCTTACCTGCAGAAAAGGGAAAATTTAGTCCTAATTGGCTTGGACCATATATCATTATTGAGGATTATGGATCAGGTGCTTACAAAATAGCGGATGTAGACGGTACGCCTCTTAAAGAACCTATTAATGCTATGCACTTGCGTAGATATTACGCTTAATTCTTCATTCTTCATCTATCTTCTTTTTTCAATTCTTCAACATTGGATAATATGTTAGTATCTCTTAATTAAAGCAAAATAGAATTAAATGTTATGTTGTTTAATCTATATTGCTTCATTCCTGACAAGCGTGTCTTCTTACTTTATAGTTTGTCTTGAATTCATTTATGTAAATTGTAAAAGATTTACATTCCTATTATGCTAGCATATTATACAGTGTCTTTATGTGTTAAGTAGAATCGTATCATGTTGTGTTTAAGTTCAGAATTAAATCACATTAGTTATATGATTCTTAGACTTAATGCATGTGTCTTCCTTATCATCAATGTAGTACTTGATTAAATATTTAATTAAGTCACACATGTATCAATTTAATCATGGAGCATTGAGAAATCAATCACATGGAAATTAAATTCTGAACATACATGTACATTTACCAAATGAATTAGATTTAATCAAAACAAAATATACATTGTTTTAAGCATTAAAAATAACACATTTGAGACAAAAGAGAAGCATGTATATATACATATATATATGTGTGGATCATATACAAATACAGGTCACTGTATATCCAAAATGTGACCTCTCTTTTACATCATAAAATCATCTCCTATCCCTAGAGCTAGTGGCTGGAGAGTGTCGACTGGACGCTCCCTCCTGATCTGGCTGTGAAGGTGGACCCGTGGGTGTGTAGCGCGATACAGACCGTGAGTGACTTCGAGAGGAACTCCTAAGATCCCTATCCATAAGGATCGCGCGATAGGTGGTAGCCTCGGTCTGAGCCGCTGCTAGATCTCACCGCGCTTGCTAGAGGTCCTCTAATAGGACTCTCTCTGCCGTGCCTGCTGGAGGTCCTCTGATAGGACTCTCTCTCTCTCTCCCTCCATATATCTACCTATACTCGGAATGGGAAAAACAAATCCTCATGCCGACCCGCGTTCCCCTGAGGCCTATAGGCAATCTGTGAGGAACTGGGGATCTGTGCTATCATGGAAATATCTGTCATTGCCTGCTGAATCAGGGAACGCCATTCCTGCACATTAGCTGTGGTAGTAGAACAGATTTTTGTTAGTACCATTCTATATCATCAAAACATTAATCAATCAATATAAACCTACTATACCTGGATCTCCCTCACGCCAGTAGGGATCATGATATGGTACCATCTGTGCCTGGGCACCGCTAGGCTCCCCTTGCTCGAATAATCTATGCACGATGGGTGTAGGCTGGACGGTACTAGGAACAGGTCTCCGTATCGCCTCATGTTCCCCCTGTTGGGGAATAAGAGGTGGATCCAGAGCTATGGTATCGTCTCCTGAATGGTGGGGAGCTGCATCTAATTCCTCCTCATCATCTCTATCCTCCTCCTCATCATCCTCATCCTCATCCGCATCATCACCTGCATCTCCCTCATCCTCCTCTCTATCTATACCCTCCTCCTCCTCCTCCTCGGCACTGGACTGATCACCTGTAGGTGGATCAGGATCTCCCGCCTCCTCATGATCCTCTCCCTCCTCTAGCTCCTCTGATCTAGATCCCTGGTCCTCGTCTTGGTCTCCATGTCTCCATGGGCCTAGATAGCCTGTCGGATGATCTGGTGAAAAGATAGGACCTGGATATGATCTCATAAACCATGAGACGTACCTGCGCTGTGCTCCAAGCTCTGTAGAGTAGTCAGTGACTACATCCTGATCAGATCCCTCTAAGTCTGTAGTCTCAATGTCATCTACCGTCGGTCTCGCTACTGCTCTAGGTCTGGGAAGGACCCGTGAGTGTCGAGTATAGATGGGCACATCGGCTGGAACACACTGCTCTAGCCCGAGCTGCCTCTGTACTCGGTCGAAGTAGAAAGGGACTATGATGTGTGCATATCGTCCTTGCAGTTGGCGGTTCCTCTGTAGGCATGCTAACTGTCTCTCCATACCATCCCATCTGTGCATCTGTAGGTAAGGTCTCCACACTATCACCTCGGCTGTCAGTCTGTCAAAAATCACTCTCCAATATAACAAATCTCCAAATCTCCACTCGCTGGTAAGTGGATAAGCGAACACCCTAGGTCACTCGCTCGCTGTACTCAGCGGAAAGCCGATGGGCCTGGTGCATGTGACATGCTCTAAAATCCACACCTGCAGAAGTGTGCATGTCATCAAACTGAACCCCTGTCCAAATACGTACTCCTCAAGGTCATGATAGAGATGCGCAAGCATACACTCTCCTGTGTCTCTCCATCGCTCTGATACACCATGTGAGACCCCCATGCATGTGTGTCCCTCGCCCATTAGGGTAGACGGCTAGTGCTATGATGGCTATCATAAGGCGTCTCAGAAGGGGTACCTCCCTTGTAGGATGTAAGAGCCAACTGACCATGATGCGACCTCTCGTCTCGCTCGGCATGACTCTCCCTATGCAATACACCTGCTCTCTCTGATGATCCTCCGCTGATCGATCAGTCGCATATGTAACTGTCGCTCCTCTGATAGGAAGATGAAGTATATGGTATACATCCTCGAGTGTGACCGTCAGCTCTCCTACTGGAAGGTGAAAAGTGCATGTGTCAGGATCCCCGTCGCTCCATCAAGGCCATCAGCATCGCAGGATGAAATCGAATGGCTGGCATGAGAATCACAGACCACAATCCCACAATCGATAGTGTGTCTCTCTCTGACTGAGTCAGCCGCGGAATCTGATCTCGCAAAGTGCGAAGAATATGTCCCGTTGTATGCTCTCTCATGTACGAGAGACCCTGCAACATCAAAACATGACTGTAATCAGTACTCGATCATCAAAAATGCTAATGCAAACTGTCGTACATTGTATGCTAGCCTTGTAACCCCTCGCCAGGCCCTGATTGGGGACCATGGCGCCCTGTCAGGGACCATGGTGCCCTGAGGGGACCATGGCACCCCTGTCAGGGACCATGGTGCCCTGGGGGGACCAGGGTGCCCCACAGGGACCATGGCGCCCTAGGTGGGCCCCGGTCAGCCTTCAAGGCCCGCATACAATCACAAAAAAGTCAAAATGCGAAAGAATCAAAAGTCAAATGTTCAGTCAACTCACCTCATCCAGTGGCTCGTCATCGATCACGGCCTGGCGCAGGATCTCGATCCTCGTGGGACGCTCCGGTTGTCGTGAAGGTATGATGATGGCTAGGTGGGCTCCATTGCACTTAATAGTATTTTGAAATCAACAAAGTGACGAATACAAGTGTCACTTTCAAGGTATATACTCTCGTTTGCTTATTCTTACTTTTTGAAACCCTAATTCTCCTCTGTCATTCATTTTATCATAACTTGAGTTTGGGAGATGCGATTTTCGAACCGTTTGTTGCATTGGAATCATATTTTCCTTCCCCTACTCTCGGGATGTTCCAAAAAGTGCTCTGATGAAGCCTATTTAGTGAACACCCCTCATCAATACTCTCTTACATAATTTGTCGCAAGTAAACATGCTACCCTGTTTCACCTCCCTAATAAGCAAGTCGAAACAGGGGGGGGCATATAGCTACTCACAGATTTCATCACTTTCCCTAGTAAGCATTAGGTGATTTTGTGATCTAACGTGTGTTTTGTAGGGTGCGGTTCCTAACTGTGTACTGCAGATACCACTGGGGGCTTCGTCCGACAACTTATGGATATATCCTTTTTCAAATAATGTTTACTTTTCTGTACTTTAGCTTGCATATGCACGTAGTACTCATATGACCGCTAAAGTGGGGGCTAAATGTAGCGTCGTAAATTGTACGCACTTGCTAGGGTGGTACAATTTCACACCTAGTTTAGCACCCACCTTAGTGCATTTTGCATTCTGCATTGCATTTCTCCTTAAGCACTTAATTAATCAAATTAATTAGGTCTAAGGTCCTATTTCATCATTCTCTACATCATAAAATTGGGCCCTTTTCACTAAAGCGCGCCCTTCGCATTTTATTCCTCCAATACACCACTTAATCAAAAACCCTAATTAAGTCCTATTTCAAACTTGGGGGCTTGGTTTTGGGGTCAAAACATCTCGAAATCACCTGTAACTTCGGGATTCTCTCTAAAATCATCATATCCGACGGCCCTGAAAATTTGGTGAAAAGTTGTCGGGACCGTGGCGCCCGGACTGCAACATGGTCCCGGACATTTTTCCCGAAATTTTAGGAGCACGATCCAATCATAAAATAAAGCTTAACCCCAAGAAATTGGCAGGATATTCAATCTCTAGGTCGGCCAAAATACGAATTTACGACCTAGGGTTTCATACATAAAAGCTCTCTTTCCTCATTTGAAGGGATCCGATTTTTGTTTCCAGGAACTTCATATGCAGTGAAAGAGAAGATCTTTGAAGACTTCAACATCTTACAACATCTTTCTATCAAGCATCTATCAAATTCATTCATCCACTTAGGGCTTGGAAGACATTGAAGAACAATAGGAGATTACCGACTGAAGATTGGCTTGTACTCCTCCCTTGAGGGTTGGGTATGATTTCATGTTGTTTTCATGTCTTTACATAAGCTTCAATACATCATTTATTCATGCTTTAGATCACTTTGCATCTTGATTTAGAGCATTTACGTTATCATCTACAAGCAATTAGGGTTTACTTTCTAGGTTGCTCTAGTTTGCTTTCTTGCATTTTAGGACCTTGCACACACACTAGGTGTGCACACACAATACATTTTACAAAACAACTTGGCTATTCGTGGAGGTGGAAATCATCGAAGCGGGGTTTGACTAAGGCAAAACCCTATATAGCCACCCATACACCCTTTTCCAGATATTATTGTAGGTTTAGGGATTCAGACGACGCCGCGAGATACAGAACCGGAGAAAGAAGGTCGAGACAGCACTCTGTATCAAATTGCAGAGCAGAAGACTGGGACAGGAGCGTTGGGTGCCCTGGTCCTGCCAGGACAGGGGCACTGGGCGCCCTGGTCCCTGGGACAGAGGCGCTGGGCGCCCTGGTCCTCCAGACAGACAGCTTCCCGACAGTGTTTCAGAGTGCAGAACAGCAATTTTCGGTGCAGTTTTTAGGACAGTGGCGCCGGCGCCCCCGTCCCAAACATTTTCAGTCTGATTTTAACTCTGGGTACACATCTGCATTCTTATTTCATCCTTGTATTTACAGTTGTTCATTGTTTAATCTCAATTCTGCAATCTTGTTATTAGGTTATACTTGCATTTTGGGATTAGGGTTTGAACTTGCATTACTTGATCTTACAATTTCAACAAGGGAATAGAAATCCTAATAGATATCCCGTGGCTCTCTCTTTCACAAAAAGAAGTAGCCAATTGTGCGATATCTCTAGGCTCTTTCGTATTCCGTAATGTGTGTCAAAAGGTAGGATTAGGGCATGATTAACGTAGTCTCGCTTTTTCCCCTACACATTTGGTTAGGAGGAGCTACAGATGTGTTGCCTTTATCATTCACACCAGAAACAGAGATAGTATTATTATCAATCAAATCTTGAATTTTACCTTTTAAAGCAAAACATTTTTCAGTATCATGCCCAGGATGACAATGAAATTGACAAAAAGATTTGTTATCAAAATAGGGTGAGTTAATCTTTGCAGGATCTATTTGTCTTATAGGAGGAAGAGTAAGCACATTTTGTTCCAATAACTTATTCATAATACTATGCAATGATTCATTCAAAGGAGTAAACTTTCTTTCTTTCTTGAAAAATTTAGAAATAGGAGGCACACCTGATGCTGCATTCACATTGTTGTTGATGATGTTTTCATTGAATTTAATGGACTCTCTTTTCGGTTTAAACTTCCCAAATGGTTGTTGACTACTATCACCCTTATCACTCGGAGCCATAGGATTTGCTTGTTCCATTTGACTCACAGTCAGTTGATAATGGTGAAGAGTTGCGCACAACTGTTGGAAAGAAGTAAACTCAGAAAACAAGAGTTTTTCTCTAATATCTTTTTGTAAATTAGAAATAAAGATTATTTGAATATCATTGTCAGGCACTGGAAAAGAAATTTGAGCATACAAATTCTTATATCTACCAATGAAATCAGTCACTTTTTCTTTAACACCTTGTTTGCAATGCATTAAATCAATCAAAGTAACTTTAGGACTTATATTGTTTTGAAATTGTTGAATGAAAGCATTTGCAAGTTGTTCGAAAGAAGAAATAGAATAGGAAGGCAACTAGCAATACCATTGTAGGGCTTTGTCTCTTAATGTTCTAGTGAACAGTTTTGCAAGCAACCTTTGGTCATAAGCAAAATCAGTACATATTGTTTGAAAAGTCTTAACATGTGTTAGAGGATCACCCTTACCATTATAAAGCTCCAAATGCGGAATTTCAACATGTTTAGGGGGGATAGCTCGAACAATGTCAAGAGAAAGTGGACTCGCAACATCAAATGTGGGCACACTAGTCTTAGATTGATTCATAGAGGCAATTTGTTGCTGTAAAGAAGAGACAGTTTGTGCAAGATTGTTAATGGTCGCTTCAGTCGAAGAGTTCATATTAGACGTGTTAGATTGTGATGGTGGTGTTATGTTATTGAAAAAAGGTAGAGAGTAAGGTGGTGGGACACTATGATAGTTAGTCATAGGAGATGATTGGACAGGAGGAACACTACAAGGAGGAATGGAAGGGTTAAATGAATTGCCCCCTTGCGTCATGTTCATTTGTGGAGATATGAGAGGAACACTCACTGAAGGAATGAATGAAGAAGTTGGATTGAATGAAGGAAGAGGGTTGATTGAAGAAGAGGGATTGCCCCCATGACTGGTGATCATAGGCGGAATGTCTTGTGTTGAAGTAGTCATTATGTTTGATGTAAAAGTAGGTATACTAGCAATAGGAGTCGTCAAAGGAATAGAATGATTGACTTGAGTAGGAGGTTGTGTATAACCTAAGGTTTTGGCACAACTTTTCATAGGCATCACATTCGAATCCACAATGTGTGCAATACCACGCAAAATATCAATTCCATTCTTATCACTTTGAACCATACGTTTTAGACCCTCAATTAAGGAAAGAGCTTCACTATCAGGGTATTCTTGAGACATCCATTGTCGAAAATCATCAAATTGGTTATCCAATTTTGAAATTTGTTCTACAGAAACCTCATGGAGAGCTTCTTCATCATTAAGAGGATTAGAGGAATTACCCATGTCCTCGTTAAAAAGGCCATTCAAATTAGGTTCCATCTCCTCGGTAGCTACTCCTTGGAAAGACTTAATTCTAAGGCTTCGTCTAACAAGAATAGTGTAAGTAGGGCTTATTGTTGTAAAACTCATGCACTAAAGAAAGAGAGAAGATTTTGAATTTTAGAGGTAGCAAATTTCAATGAAATCAGCCAATCTCCTAGATTTAAGTTGTTAAATACAATCAGGACAATCTCCCGAAATTTCGGAAAAAATGTCCGGGACCGTGGCGAACGGAGTGCACACGGTCCTCGCAACTTTTTCTGAAATTTTCAGGGATGAAAGTTATGATGATTTTAAAGCTAATCTGAAAAAATTGAGTGATTTTACGATCTATAGATAGGCCAAATTAAAGTTGCAATCTCAAAATTGAACCCTACCAAGATTGTTGAAAAATGCAAATTTTGAATTTTGAAAAAGAGAGGGAAACTGAAATTTTGAATTTTATGATTTTAGAGGGAATGCTGAAAGCAATGCAAGTTTTGAAATTTAAAAGTTGACTCGATTTCATGCAAAATTCAAATTTGAAAGTGGAAATCAAAGTTGTTGCAATTAAACACTTAATTTCAAAAGTCACAAATTGTAAAAATTTGAATAAAACACTGAAATTCTGAATGAACACCAACACACTTTTCAGATTTAGGACTGCAAGAAACACAATTTTGATATGAATTTCAATTTCAACAATTTTTGAATGATTATAAGCCTTAATCCAAGCAATCGCTAGACCAACTTTGACTTTAATTTTGAAAGTGTTAGAATTGATAAAATCAGCCAAAATTCTTGATTTTAGCAGAAAAATACAGTAAGATCTAGCTCCCGAAGTTTCGGAAAAAATGTCGGGGACGATGGCGCTCGGGGTGCACATGGTCCTCGCAACTTTTTTCCAAATTTTCAGGGATGAAAGATATTGTGATTTTATTGCGGAATCCAAAATTACAGCCGATTTGGAAGTGTTTTGATTAGTGAAATTATTAGTCAAAGGTTGAATCAAGAGGGTTCTAGAAATTAGGGTTTTGACACTTAACCACTTAATTTTTAGAATTAAAGCACAAATATGAATTGACAATTTGCAATAGAAGGGTAGATCTGAAACAAGCATTAACAATTAAACATTCCACAAGTTTAATTACTAAAAAGAAAATTTTAGGGTTTTTATGCAATTAGCCTCTAAAATTTGCAAAAGATCAAACATGGAAATGCAATTAAGGAAGCAAATTTTTCAGATCTAACCATGAATAATCAGAATGAAGATGTTCATGTCGGGTTCACCAAAATGTAAAGTGGAAAAATCAAACCCTAGTCGTTCTCCCCTACCCAACTCCAAGGAGAGAGAAGGGAGAGTCACTAGGGTTGATGGTTTTCACTTGGGAGAGACTTTACATTCAAAAGAGGGGTTGAAACCCACAAGATCCAATCCCACACAATGCAAGATTGGATTCTAAATGAGTTTCAAGGGTTGTGACATCAAGGATACCCTCTTTTGTAAAGAAATGTAGATGGAATGATTGAACTAGGAATGCATGAAAAGTGAGAAAGATTCACTTATAAACAGAGATAGGAATATAGGATGGAGCTGCGGACCTGGAATTAGCAGTAAAATGTCGAGACAGTGCTGTTCTGCAAATTTGAGCAAAAGTTGACGGGACGATGGCACCCGGCGTGCACACGGTCCTCCGAAAAATCCGCGAAATGAAGGTGGATCTGTTCGTCTCTGCACAAGGATTCCAGATCTTCAATTACAGCCGCGTACCTGCAACATGCGAAGGTGTAATGTATGTAGTATGTAATGTGTTGTAAGTGATCTCCTCTTCAATGGTTGAATCCTTGTCTTGAATGCAACACTTAGCCTTGAATGGAGACTTAGAATGTTCAATTGCTTGAAGGAATGCTTGAATGCTTGAATGTTTGAATGCTTGAATATTGCTTTCGCACCTTTGCACACATATGTCCTCCTCTTTTTTTGAGAGAGGAAATGTAGTTTATATACTTGTCAATTAGGGTTAAAAGACTGATTTTCCCGACCTTAGGCCGACCAGGAAATGTTATTTTCCAATTTGCAAACATAAAGACCCGAGAACCAAAAGAGACTGGGCCCAAAAATAGGGCCAGGGACCAGGGCGCTGGGCGCCATGGTCCTGGGGGACCAGGTTCGCTGGGCGCCCTAGTCCTGAAGGACCTGGGCGCCATGGTCCCACCTCCAGGGACAGCGGGGTGCAAGGAAGATCAGGCCAGGGTGCTGAGAAATGCAGTTTTTGGTGTCATGAACAAGTTTCAGGGTCTCCATTCAGGTTCCGTGTTGCATCGCCATCGTGAAGACCCAAATGCAGTTGAAAATGCAAGTGTCACAATTTTAGGATGCTACAAATATCATCACTATTTATTAAAGCATTGTAAATCAATTATGCACTAGCTCTGGGTAGGGTGGGTCCATCCATCCTTGTGTAGGAAGCAGGTTTGTTCTCCCTCACCACACAAGGAATGGATGGATCCAAGCTACTATGAGCAGTTCTAATCATGGAGTAAGTTCTACCATTGGAAGATGGTATATTAAACTTTTGTTGAAGGGCTATCCACGGGATAAGAGCATCATCTTTAATAATGTCATCAAAGGTATTAATGCCCTTGAGAGCCCAGCTTTTTGCCAAGCAACCCTGTATGAGGGCTATAGGCTTACCTTTATGTAATAGATTCCACCATATATATTTCTCTCATGCTATGGAGTTGTTGATATCAACCACTCCATTGTTAGCAATCAGGTGCCTAGTCAACTCCCAAGTCTTCCAGAGTGTCTTAAAAAAAGGGGATCTCGTTGGGGATATAGGAAACTTGCAAGCGATTAGATCAACAAAGGGGAGGTGTTTCCATCCTTTGAAATGTTTGGGAATCGCAAGTAGAATGTTAGTTCTCACCAATATTTTCCAGGGTTCATCCCCTTCTAGGGAACGAAAAAATCCATTTAGTAGTAAATGAAATACCCTGTAGGCGGAGATCTTTCAAACCTAAGCCCCCTAAATATTTATCTATTCAACACCACCTCCATTTGATTGAATTCCTTTCCTTGTTACCTTTACCATCCAACCATATGAAATTCCTTATAGCTTTCTGAATATTTTTAACCTGATAGCTGCTGAACAACCAGACTGAGGAGTAGTACAGGGTGTAGGAAGAAATGATTTTTTGACAAACTTGCAACCCACTAGCAAAAGAAAGGTACATCTTATTCCATTTATTAAGCTTGTGATGAATTTTTTCTTTGATCCAAATCAACATCCCCTTCACGCTGGGGTTGATTACAAAGGGGGTGCCTAGATACCTGACCTGTTTAGAGGGCCCACCCCACTGAAAGTCATACTTAGAAAGCCAACCAGGGGGGGCATCCTCCCAGCCCAATAGCATAGATTTGGGAGCCAAGAATTTTTCTCTAGAAGCCTCACAGAAGATATTCAATTTGTGAAGTAAAGCTTTGAATTTGTCTTCCTCTAATTGTAGGAAGAAAGTAGTATCATCTACAAATTGGACATTGGTCAAATTCATGTCATTGGGGAGGGAGATACCATGGACCGGGGGGGAGAGGGAATAATCTTTGAGAAAATATACCATGGCATCAACGGCTATTACAAAGAGAGCAAGGGAAAGAGGGCATCCTTGTCTTATAGATCTACCAAGGGGGATCCCTTGTGGCCGACAACCGTTAACATCAATTTGGGTAGAGGCATCTTTTAGCAAGACCTCAAACACCTTACAAAAATCTTTGGGGATTCTAAAAGCCTCAAGCATAATCATTAGAAATTTCCATTCCACCCTGTCGTAAGCTTTTTCAAATTCAATGAGAAACATATCCACTTTTTTATTGGAGGACCAGTTCATGGTCTCCTAGCTTATAATCAGATTCTCCAGAATGTATCTTCCTTTTATAAAACCGGTTTGGGTGTTGCTCACCATCTTGGGGAGAATAGATTCAAGTCTAGATGCCATTATTTTGGCAAGAATTTTTTATGAGACATTGAGTAAGGTGATTGGTCTCCAATTTTTAACAAGTGAATTATCACCATCTTTAGGGATAAGTTTGATCACGCCCTTATTGATATTGTTCCATAAGGAAGAAGAGTAAATAGCTTCCTGATAGACTTGCAATAGGTCTACTGAGATCCATTCGCAATTGGCTTTATAGAACTCAGTAGGAAGCCCATTTGGCCTAGGGGCCTTGCCGTTACTTAATCCCATAATGGTTTTCCTGACCTCTTCAATGCATAGGGGATTATTCAGGGAAGCAACATCACTTTCAGAGATCTTATTAGGGATAATATTTCTGCAATGTTCAAGAGCCTTTGAAGGCCGACTGTGTTCCCATTCCTGATGTGAATGAAGACTTGTAGTATATAAAGAATGTGTTCTGGATATCTACTAAATTAGTCATCTCAACACCCCCTTCCCAGATCTTGTCAATTATCTCCTTTAATTATTTTTGTCTCAGCACACTAAAAAAGAACTTAGATCCCTTTTCATCTCTATGCAACCAATTGAGCCTGGCATGGATCTTTTCCCCTTGATCTTTCTTGTGTTGGATTTTCCTGATTTTATCCCTAGTGAGAGAGAGAGTTAAGGACAGATTAGCATTATGAGGGTCCAATTGAGCCCACACTTCTTGGTTGAGGAGCTAGTCTGTAAGGAATCTCTCCTCCAATTTGTTATCTTAGAAAAATTAGTACCAACAGTCTGACAAAGAGCCCTCCAGCTCCCTAAATTCCTTGACCACCTAAAAATAGGAGAGTGTTCTCTAAAGTTCCAATTGTTGATTTGTCGGATCATGTATAAGGCATCTCGGATGTCTTGATTCTCAAGAAGTTTGACATTGATCAGAAAGTTGTTGGTCCTTCTAGGAGGAGGGAGGTAGGAGTTGATCATTTTTTGGGCCATAACAAGATGATGATCCAAGAGGGTGAATGGGATCACTCTAATCACACACCCTGAGGGGTCCGAGTTGAAAGAGCAAGTTGCATAGAACCTATCCAGTCTCAAATAAATCCTCCTATTCCCTTGCTATGCATTGCACCAAGTATACCAGATGTGGTTGAGCTCCCTCTTTCTACCCAAGATGGGGTCAAAGAGGTTGATTTTGTTCTTCATCCTCTCCAAGTACAATTTCTCACCACTCTTCCATTCCATCCTATGTCCTCCTATCCTTTCCTCCATGTCTTCAATCATATTAAAATCTCCTCCAAAAATCCATGTAATATTAGGGAGATCAAACAACCATTTCCAAAGTTCCACTCTATCTATATAGTCATTAAGGGCATAGATAGAGCATATGCCAGCCTTGTGACCATCTTTCCCCAGGATCACCCATGTCACTCTATTGCAAGGGGAGGATCCACAACCAGTAATCATAGGGGTTAATTTATTTCTAGTCATGACAACTGCACCACCTCTTCCTTTGGCGTGATTGGTGGTGAAATTGGAGGCATCCCTCCATATGAACATAAGCTTAACATCTAGGAGGAAATTAGAAGCCTTGACTTCTTGCAGAAGCAGAACATCTAGAAAAATTCACTTAGGGATATCGTTGGTAGATTTGAAGCTACGAAAGCAAGTGGGAACATCTCTTATGTTGTTCTTCCTCTTTGGGAGAGGAGATACCTTCTTTTTACCAGACGATCTCCCTCTCTTCCTTTTAATATTAGTGGAAGGAGCTCCACCTTCAATGGTATGGTTTTCATCTTCTTTATTTTCTGCAACATTGGAGTGCTCCTCTTCATTGTCTAGGTCGACAGACAAAGAATCTTGGTCCCCAATAGGATCTTCATAAAGAGGGTTGGTTGTGACACTATCAAAATTTTCTAAGGCTAAAACCTTAGAGTTCCTAGGCACCTAATTAGTAGCCATGGGTTTGGCTTTGATACCTTCAATGCTCACGACCTCATGGTCACAGACGATGGGATGAGGGTCTGGCATAAGATAAGAGATAGTATCTCTATCATAATCGAGATGTCATTGATCTACATCCTTACTACTCGAATTGGATTCAACAATAGGAGAGAAAGAATTAATTTGTTTATCACCAGAAATAGGTTTCATGCTAAGATAGATATCATTATTCAGGAGAGAAACTGCTTTAGAATTATCTTCAAAGTCTTTAACCATTTATTTGACAAAGGAAGACTTATGCTTGGGAGATTGATGCGAAGCATCAATCAACATGGTTCGAAGGGGTTCTTAGGCTTCTCTAAGATAAAAAATTTTGCGTTCTTGACCCTCACCTTCCTTGGCTTGGGGGGGGTCTACACAGTCATCCTTTAACTAGGCCAAAGAGGTATCAAGAGTAGAGTGTGGAGGAGGATCTGCAGTAAAGCTCCTGAAGTCCATGTTAACATCAAACAGGGGGGAGGGGATGATGGTTTAGCAATAGCCTCTAGCATAGCCTTCTTAAGGTCATTGAGATTATCAATAATAGGGTCCGACACATATTATGTTCAACAAGGGCTGAATTATCTTGGTTAGGGTCAAAACCATTTTTGGAGTAAGAACCAGGTTTACGCTTGCCCAAAATAGGGCATTTTCGACGCAAATGGCCTTCGCATTTGCAGAGAAAACATGTGCTCATACCATCTAGGATTTTTATATCACACAAAATGGGGTCATCTTCAAAGTTGATAACAATAGAATTGGGGAAATCCTTACCAAGGTCTATTGTGATTAGTACTCGAGCATCCAAGTGCAAAACCTGAGTGTGCAAGTGATCAACCCTAATGGTTCTACCTATCGATTCAAGAATTTGAGGGATGAACCGCCACAACAACAGAGGAATATTTTTAACAATAACCCATCTAGGGCTGGATAGGGCCAGGACTTCCTCGCTGACTACTTCTAGAGTCCATTTCACTGCCCTAAAGGTAGAATTTCCTACAGACCAAAATTGCTAGCTAACAACTTCAGCCTATGATTTAGCATCTCTGAAAATAAAATAATATATAAACCTTTTTGAATCATTCTGCAAAAAGAAAAATGTAGACCTAATCTCTTAATCCATATATTCTTTATCCATTCATCCATGAACCTGCGGGTAGGACAATTGGAAATGTTTGTGGCCGCAAAGAAAATTGTGATATCCTTAAGCCTAGATTTTTCTTGATTAATGCCATCAAGCATTGAAGAATTAGGAGTAACAGTAAGAGGAGCACGAGGGGAGGCAAAAATATTACCTTATTCTCCAAAGAGCCCATCACTATGTACAGGGATGCTAGAAACCCTAACATCAAACTTAGTGAGGTCTGAAATGGGGAGTGGGATATCATCGATTAAAGCCGATTTGAAGGACTTGGGCGGATTTGGACCCTCGGGCTGAATGTCACCACTGGAGTCGCTCAACATAATTTCTTGAGCAAGCAAAGGGGCACATAGATGGAAGAGCAGCCCTTCGAACAAAGTCAAACGATGTCCAGAGAGATCGGCAGTAAATGTAGGGACAAAACCAAAAAAAAGAGAGGGAAAGAAAACTTACCTACATGGAGGAGGCCACCTGTGCTCATCCACATGTGAAGCCAAAAACCCCCTTAACATTGTGCCAAAACACTAGGTCATTTCAAAGTTGCAGAGCAGATTCAAACCAGAGTTAGAGATATCATTCTATGATGTTTCAAAGAATTTATTACTTAAATAAATTACAATTATGTCATATTATCTTTTCATATTGATAAATATCAATATAGTAACAAAATTGTAATTGTTTTAAAATGTTTATTTGTTGTCTTTACATTCAATTCTCCATTCCATAATATTTCTATAATTTAACTACTTAAAATAAATTTAAATTATAAACTTAAAACAAATCGACCTCTACAACACTAAAATTAAAATACACCTTAACCATAAACTAAATTGAACTTTATGAGTTAATAAAAATTTAATGAATAAGAACAAAGATGTTTATATACTTTCAATTACATGATATTTCTAAAACTTAAGTGAAGAGGGGAAGACATAGCAAGGTAAGATTTAATGGTTAGAATCCAAAGAAAACATAAAACATTAATAAACCACTTATACCTTCCTATCTTGTCTTCTCCTTCGGATTAGACCTTTGGTGAAGTGAAGAATGGGCCCCTTCCTCACTTGATCAAATTGGTCCTTGATGGGGATGTGAATTGCTCTCCTTTTCTCAACAAGAGGGATTGGAAGATTGAGGGATCATTGATGGAAGAGGATATTAGGGGGACATTATGATGGCATGATAGGAGGAAGAATAGAAATGGAAAACATGAGAATGCTATAGAGGAAGTGGATCCTTTTGTGAGGAAATGATCCTCCGATTTATAGATTGGAGGAGACCAATGAAGGGCCAAGATTGATTTGGCTATGGAGGGATGAGATTGATTTAAGATGGAAGGCATGGATCAAGGGTGCCTTTGGAAAATAAATAGGAATATAAAATTCCTTGAGAAGAGGGGGAAAAGGAAATTTGAATTTCAAAATTAGGAATTAAAAATTCCAAAATAAAGGATGCATGGAGGGACTCAAAGAAATTTGAATATCTTTGAGAGGCTCAATGTTGATGTGACATGAGTGGGAATTTAAAATTGAAGGATAATGATAAGCATGATTATGAGAGATTCTAGAAGGATTAATTGCGTTTAGTGGGATTGGGAAAAAGTGATTTGTAGGAATCACATGACTAGGTTAATTAATTAAAATTAATTAACTGAGTGGGTTTAGAGGAAATAATGATCGGAGGGGACTTTATAAGAATAGGGTAATAACTAATTTATTTGATAAATTAATTAATAGTGACGGGATTAATTAAATTAGATTTAATTAAGATTGAGAGGAATAAGGATAACACAATTAAGTCAATTAATTATGTTGACAAGCTTAAATTAATTAAATATTAATTTTAGGTGTCTACATTTTTCCCCTCTTTGATATAGCATCGTGAAATGATGTTATATCAAAGAAGAATAAAACATAGTGGAAGAAAAGGATAAGGACTAGTAGCATAATGCTCTGGTCATAAGATGAGGAAGAATGACGAGGAGGAAGGATGATGAGGAAGTAGTTGTATGCCCCCTCGAGAGGACATGTGGGTTCGAAGAACATGGGTGTGCTCTTGAAATGGATTAGAAGACTAGGTGATGAAAGGATGAAGATGATGAAAGAGGGAATAAATGAATGGATTGGATTCTTGTGAATGAAATGAGATAAAGAAATGATAAATGGATAGGATTTTCTTGTTGAGAAAATATAGAGAGCAAACCTAGGTTTGATATTGTCATGGATAGTCTACACCACTGATTAAAAGAACCAGGATGATATGAAAATTTGAGGCATGGATTGATGCTTATTCAAACACGTATGCCTTTCACACAATCATGCAAGTGTTGATAAACACTAATGCAAGGTTTTTGGATTGTACAAGGAAAACCTCCAAACACACCATTCCATGAAAACTATGCTCCATTATACACCGGCCAAGACATACCAAGATATAGGATGATCAAGGCAGTCCTAAACAAATATAGTCCTAGGATACAAGATGAAAATTAAAGAGAAAAGATCAAGCATGCAATCAAAATGCACATGACCAACTGACATCTCTTGCCAAGAGAAGGATATGGATTTGAGTAAACTGCTAGGCTAGAGAAGGATGCATCTCAATGGGCAAGTGATGGATTTGGATGAACTGCCAGACATGGGAAGGATTCATCCCAATGGGAAGGGTGTGGATAGATTGATGGATGACAAAAGACAAGTTGTATGTGCAAGGTCTACAGATGAGAGTATTTCCACTTGGATTTGATTAGAAAAGTATGGATGGGTTCTTGGATTAGGCACAAGTCAATGTAAGCTCAAGTAGATGGGAAAAGCTCAGATTGATAAATTGGATAGGATGGAAGAAGGATAAATGTTTAGATAGGAAAAAAGAGGGGATGGATGATGGAGTAGGATTGGATTGGGGATGGGATTAATGATTGAATTGGAAGAGATGGAGAATATGATTGGATGAGATAGGATTGGATTAGAAATATAATTGGATAGGATGGGGTGGATTGGTGGATAGGATTTGATTGACTAGAACCAATGACAATGGAGAACCAAGGATTGGTAAAAGGATGGATGAATGGATGGAGGGAGATATTGTTTGGATAGGAGATAGATGGATCAAGTGGATGGATATGGATGGGATATGGAGGAATAAAGGATGGAGGGTAGGATGATGGAGACCCAAGGACTATGTTGCAAAGGAGGAAAATGCCCCACTAAGGGTAGTGGAATGAAGGATAGGAAAGATGGTGGATAATAATGTGTGAGGTGTAAAGATAATGTGTAATGGATATGGATGGTAGAGGATTTAAGGCTTGTGTGTTTTCAAATAATGAATGCATATACATTATTCTACCTCTATATGATCAAGATCAAAGATAGGAATGGAGGATGTTAGACAATCCAAATAACTGGAAGACAACTGAGAGGGGAGGTGAATCAGTTGTCGCTAGATTACTAGAACCTTAAGAAATTAAAACTTTAATACTGGAACCCAAAAGATTAATACCAGAATGCATAAACTAATTACCAAAATAGGAGATATACCAATTAAGCATAAGCAACAATTAGAGAATAAATACCATCCACATGACACCAAGATTTATACATGGAAAACCCGATAAAGGGAAAAACCGCAGTGGGAATCCTACCCACAGTCAGATAATACTTTTGCAATAAGTATGTGATTACAATTGAGGGGCCTACACTTGCAAGAAGGCCAATAGCCTAGAGCACACTGCTCATCATAAAAGGAGTCTCATTGACTACATAGAAATCAGACTACAATCCAGAGGAAATAATGAACTGTAATGATAGCATCTATTATGCATGAGTACAATTTTGGTTAAGCTCAATACCGCAGGACTAAATCCTCTTACATAAACCCAACTTGATCACCAATGATCGATGAAATCCTCTGCATGAATGATTATTACGTTATTCACTCCTTCCATATCCATATCCCTTACACATATATTCTCATGATCTACAATGAGATCTTACATCATATATATACACAAACCCTTGACCACAAACAATAAGGTCAGCCACCAGACAATAAAACAATTACATAATTACAAAGCATGTCAGCCTAAGACCAAACAAATAATATACAACCCATAAGACATCCCAAAAACACATCGAGAAGTCCAATCAACATGTTACATTATGCCACTCCATAACCTAGATAAATTGGGACCCAATTTAGATCCACACATGCTAAAGCAATGATCCCAATCAACCAAGTCTTGAACATGATCACCATCAGCATCCTAAATCTCTACTAGAAGCTACACCAACACCACGTATACATAACATCAAAGATATTCAACAAATCTCTGTCAGTGAAACCCTCACTAGAACACCAAACCAAGCTTGCCAGCATACAGGACAATATCCAATCACCAAAGAAAAACCAACTGACTAAACATGTATCTGAGTATCATGAATAAGCCAATTCCAAAAGCCAAAACATACCAGAGCATACTGGATCATCATGATCTAACCAACCAGAAACCAAACAACCTACCGGGACCAAAAGGATACCGATAAAGCAACCAAAATAGCTAGTGTTGACATCAATGACAAAACATCAATGCAACACATAATCAATTCCTCCAAATGGCCAACAAAGGATTCATTTTGATAGGATGAGGGATATGAGATGGACGATATGGATAGGATAGTCAAGATCAAAGATAGGAAAGGAGAATGGACTTAGATGGGATGCAAATGGATGGGTCGATTTCATGTATGAAGCTTGCCCCCAAGTGTATAGTGCAAGAGGATAAGGGGATTACACATGACGCTTGTTTGTCAAGTTTTCATCATGGTACTTACCCAAGGTGCCACAAGAAGTGGTTTTCACCATTGGATGAAATGATTTTCTTTACTTTTTCTAATTTTTTTTTTTGTATTTTTCTTAATTTTTTTATTTTATTTTTTTGAATAGTTTGGATGGATAAGGATGAGGATGAGTGGATAGGGGATGCGTGAAGGAGGAAGGGAGGACTCAAGAATCTATCTCCATGTATGGTATCCCTTATTATTGCTTTGAACTGGAGGTATGCTCACATATGTTGGTGAAAAATAATTGGGGAGATGAAATGGATAAGATTTGGAAGATAGGATTTGTAAAGGATTGGACTAATGGAATGGGATTATGAAAAATGGATGGTGGATAATGGATGGGGGTTTTGCAAAATTTGTGGAAGATCAACATTGGAACACACATTGAAGGGTGGTGGAGTAGTGGAGGAGAGCATTTTGAATTAGATGGAGGATAAAGTGTGGATTTTGGGACATGAAGACCCAAAATAGAAGAAGGGGGTGATGGAGTTGGGATGGTGGATTTTGGGACATAAGGACCCAAAATGGATTTTAAAGATGGAGGATTGGAGGACTTATGAATGGATGGAGGTTTTGGATTATCAAGTTTGGATGCCAATTTGGATTTTACTTTGAGATGCATTGCTTCTTTGAGTAGTTTGGGAATCCACATAGTTTTTTATTTTTTCTTTTGGGGCCTTTGTGGCCTTTTTTATTTTTCTTTTGAGCATGTTGTTTTCAGGGGACATGTTGATCCTTTGATTTTTGTGGATTTTGACCTTTCTTCTTTTTAGATTGGGCATCTAAATTGCTTCCAATGGCAATGGGATAGGTGCATGAGAATGAATGACTTAAGGATTTTATGGAAGGAGAGTGTTGGGAGGCATTCAATGATGAGTGAATTGGTTGATATTTCTTAGGGATTATTTGAGGTGATGGAGTGGTGGATGGAGGGACGTAAGGACCCAAAATGGATGGAAGGAATGGAGGATTTAGCTTTGGAATATAGGGTCTCAAAATGGATGTGGATGACAAGGGATGACAGGATCTTGATTTGCACGAAGGACTTTCACATTTACGAGGAATAGAGGATGTGCCAACATCTTTATCATTAGCTTGAGGACCCTTATTATTCTAGAAACAAGATGAGAGTCCATTTTGAGGGGGATGAGATGTGTAAAGAGGATTAATATCTTTAGATGGATTGGGATCATGACATGGAGATGAAAGGATACTTTGATCTTGACTAGGGAGGGTACCATGAGATGGAGTGGGAGGGGTGATTGGATAATGAGATAGGAGAGGATCATGTGATGGAGGGAGAGGGTTGGATAGAGGAATCATATGATCATGAGAGGAAGTAGAGGGGATGGGATCATTAGATGGAGTGGAGGGATATGCACCATGAGATGGAGAGGACTCTATGCTAGCATGATTTGGAATAAGCTTTTGACATGTTTGGAGTTGTGGGGATTGATTGATGGAGGAGAATATGGAAGCTTCGATGTGTGTAGATGGAGGAATGGGGGTATCATGAAGTGTGGGGTATTGAGATTTGTTTTGAGGTGGAGATGATTGGGGTGGATGGAGGACTTGAGGAGATGAGGCAACTTGATTTCGAGGTTGGGATTTTGTCTCCTTTGCTAGCATGTCTTGGATAAGATTATGGATGATGGACTTGAAGGATGTGGATTATATAAATTTTGGAGGATTAAGATTAGATGGAGAATTGGGATTAGATGGGGGATGACGATTGGATGGAGGATTAGGATAATGGATTGGGGAATTAAGATTAATTCTTGGAGGAATATGGAGTAAAGGATTTGGAAGGGAAGTAGAGTTAATGAATGTGTTGTAAGAGGATGGGGATTGGGATGTAGATGGGAGGGGAGATGAAGGTATACTTATTGGATTAGAGGGGTATGTGGATGAGGGATAATATGGAGATACGGATGGGGAATAAGATGGATTTCCCTTGTCAAAGGCAGAGGAAGGGTAAGAGATATGATATAGGTTGGGATTGGATATAGTGTGTTGAGATGAAATGGATGGGTATATGATAGATGGATGAGATGTTATGGGACTGACTTGGTAGGTAAGTTGAGGTGGTTTGTGAACTTCCATGAGCATCTGCTAATACCAAGCTTTGAAATTTTGGGTAGCCATGTTGAGAATGAAGGACTAGATTGGAATTGGATGAATACATTTTGAGGAGAAAGATGATAAAAATGAGGTTAAATGAAGATGGGGATTAGGACTTGGTGTTGAATGATGATGGATTGGATTTGATTAAATTTGGATTGGATTTGATTTGACTGGATTGGTCCTTGGATTAGGACTTGATTTTATTAGATTGGTCCTTGGATTAGGACTTGATTGGATTGGATTGGATTGGATTGGTTTGGATTTGATTGAGGACTAGATTGATTTGGATTAGGATGACACCTTAGCCTTTAGGTTAGGACTTAGATGGGAATTGATGATGGATTGGATTTGATTGGATTAAAGGATTGGATTGGGTGATTGATTGATGAGGGATTGGATAACCGGATTAGAAAGATGGATTGATTTGATTGATTGGAATTTTGGAGATTTGACTAGAATAGAGGGAGAATGATTAAGGAAGAATGGATAGATAATCGGAAGGAGAAAGGGGAAGGCTACCCAAACTCGAATGAATGATTTGGATAGAAATATTGATTGAGGAATGACGGTTGTTTGAATGGATGAAAGTGGATTGGGGATTGGAGAATTACTTGGATAGATAGAGATGGATTAAAGATTTGATGATGACAAGATGGAATTTGGAAAGAGGGAGGATTGATTGGTTGGAGGAATGATGGACTTGGAAAGAGATATCAAGCAATGAATACATGTTGGCCACTGACGTACATAGAGAATCCAAACACAACATGCTATCCTAGGAAGTTGGATGACGAGGAAAACCTTTGCTTGTTGAATCGGGTACAGACCCAATAGCGAATCAGAATACGGTCATTGGGTCTCACACAATGGGTTCTCAATGCCGTATTAGCCGACTCCAAATGCTAATGGGGGCACGATATGGCAAGTCTCTTGGGGGAGTTATTATCTCCCTTGCACAAAGATTGTCCACCTTTCAGAGGTGAACTGGGTGGCTTCTATTCCTAGGGTTTTTAGTATGGTTTTTTATTCGAAGATTACTCTGTGTAGTCGTGCAAGCGTGATTGAGGCCTATAGCCCTACAAAGTACTAAGAAAGATGTAGACATGCAAGCATGATTGAGACCTCAAGGAAACCTACAAAGTGCTCAATATGAGAGTGAACTCTCAAATAGCTCCATCCTCTAAAACTTTCATCTCAAGAGGCCTATTTATTATAGTGAGTCAAAATGCCCAGGTCCGGCTGTACTCACTTAGGTCATTCCCCTCTCACCAATGCCTAAGAAAATTGGAAGGGCAGGCCGGCTAAGGGAAAGCACACAACAAGCTAGAAAAGTGCTAAAGGTCTAGATTTATGATTGTCTAGATAGACAAGAGCATACTCTCCTACTTTCACACTTTTCTCAAACACTTCAAGCAAATGTTCTTTTACCCCTAATTAGATATGGGTGCCTAGAATAAAAATATTAAGAAAAACAAAATGTTTGGTTGGATTTCCTTAGGCAACCTGCAAAATATTAGATTAGTAGTTTTTATTATGTCTTTGATCGCTCGGGTGGGACCTGTAAAACTCATAAATCTGATTAATAAACAAAATTATGTAGAAACAACGCTCACGTTGTTCTGTAGACACCCGCACTGAAGTGCCTGCGTAGGCGCTGAAACGCTTGCATACACATTGCAAGGGGTCCAAAAAGAGAAAAACAGAAAAATGCACAAAAGTACAAAATTCAAAAAAAAGCAAAATATACCTGAGGTGGACGCGTTGTTCGAATGGCGTTCGCATTGAAGCATGTGCGCCTGCACTGAAACAAGTTAGTGAAACAAAAAATTCAAATTTTCAAATTTTAAAAAAAATGGGTGGGATTCTGCCAGAGTACTCGTAGAGCGCTCGTGCTAAAGTGTCAGTTCTGAAATAAAAAGGATAGTTAGTTGCAAAAAACTAACTAATTTTTTTTTTTTTTAAGTTTTTAGCCTTTTTAGTGTGTTTTTCAGTACTAATTCTGGAATAAAGATAGAAGGTGGACGAATAGAAGAGAGGAGAAGGAATAAGATGATGCTACAGGTGGACGCATTGTTCTCGCAATGATCGTGCTGATCTGCAGATCTGCAAAAAAAGCGAGTTAAAATTTTGAAACTCCAATCTCATGTGCTAAAGCATGTGTCCACGCAACAAAGTAGGTAACGCTCACGCTGGTCTCATAGCGATCGCACTAGTTTGCAGTCGCTCACGCTATTCTGACACCTACAAGCAAAACTCACAAAAAAACTCCAAAAGAAATTAAATTCTAGGGACATGGGTCCCACCGGACGTGCCAGAATGAAGAGGGGAAGACATAGCAAGGTAAGATTTAATGGTTAGAATCCAAAGAAAACATAAAACATTAATAAACCACTTGTAGTCACATAAATCTGTCCACTTAATTAAATGAATACTTAGTATTTATTTGATTATTTAACCATCAATTAATAATTAATTAAATTAATATTTAATTAATTCATCTTAATCCTCTTCTCCTATTAATTAAATAAATTATTCAATTTATTTGATTTAATTCACTTAACCAAATTCATACCATTAATTAAATAAATAAATCATATTTGTTTAATTAAATCTTCTCTCACATTTAAATAAATTAATATTTATTTAAATCCCCCAAAATCCCACCTCTCACATTTAAATAAATTAATATTTATTTAAATCCCCCAAAATCCCACCTCTCACATTTAAATAAATAAATCATTTATTTAAATCACCTTTATCCTCCACCCACTTGCATTTTCCTACAAATGCAAATTGCACAATTATTTTAAATAAATAATTTATTTAAATCACCTTTATCCTCCACCCACTTGTATTTTCCTACAAAAGCAAGTTGCACAACTATTTTAAATAAATTATTTATTTAAAATCCTATTTATCCTCACCCACTTGAAACCTTTAATGGTTTCCCTTAAAGTAGTCAAACTTGATGGCTTTAAAGTCTTCAAACTTGATGGCTTCCTTTTAAAGTCTTCTTAAGACTTTAATGGTTTTCCTTAAAGTCTTCAAGCCTTTAATGGTTTCCCTCAAAGTCTTCAAGCATTTTAAATGCTTTATCTTCTTTTTCTCATTTAAATAAATTAATATTTATTTAAATATTTATCCAAATTCAACTTACACCATTTAATTGAAATAAATGATTTTATTTTAATTGAAAATACCAAAATTTCTCCCACTTGCATTTTCCTACAAAATCCACTTGTATGCCTAAACCCCTTCTAGATTCTTCTAAACCCTTCCTAATTAGCCTAAATTCATCCCTTAAATATTGTCACATTCCTAAGCAAATTGGAGTCACTTCTCAAAGACTCCAAAGTCTTTGAAAAGCAATTAATGCTTTGTGTGTTCAACAAATTAACCCTCAAAGTCTTGGATAACCTTTGAAAGCTTCCAACCTTCAACCACTAAATGGCTCAAAGTCTTTGATAACCATTGAAGGCTTTCAACCTTCAACCACTTAATCCCCAAAGTCTCCAATAACCATTAATGGTTACCTCAAACCCTCCCACATGGTTAAAACATTTGTTTTGACTCAACCTCTACCCAACCCAAAGGTCTCATCAGGCCATTAATGCTTTGACCATGATTATCTCTTAAACATTTGCACAAAGGTTTATCCTTGGATTAACTCTTAATCCAATGGGTAATCTTAATTTAGACTTGACCCTTACCTTCTAGATAACCATGAGGTCTTCTCAGGCCTTTAATGCCTCCAACCTCTTCTCTCAACCCAATCCTATGTTGAAACTTGTCACCATTTTATTGGTGCCAATTGTGCACATGGATCCCCAACTTTCAATCCTAACCCTTGTTAAGATTGCTCAATCTTAACCCTTCATTTCCCTATTTCTTCTATAAATAGAACCCTTCTCCTCAAGCAAAAAAAAAGCATTTTTAGAGTATTGTTGTTATACTGGCATTAGCATAGAGCTTTTTCATAGCATCACTATCTACTCTAGCATAGTATTTAGCTTTTCATTTCATATTTGAAGCTTAGTATTAAATCTCAATCCTCCATAAGCATCCATAGTGCAAAAAGCTGCTGAGAGCTACACTCATTTGGGACTTGGAGAGGAGAGGAACAAGGGAGGAGCAACTATGAGCATCTTGATTAGCTATTTCATTTTATGTTTATATGCTTTCTATTTCATGCTTAATATCTCTCTTGATATGCCTGTTTAGGATAATCTTTTGTTGCTAACACTAACGTTTGTTTCTTGTGCTCTTGTGTGTGTTGCCATCAAACAGATTTTCTAATCCTTTTTGCAGAGCATCACCACTTATACCTTTCTATCTTGCCTTCTCCTTCAGATTAGACCTTCGGTGAAGTGAAGAATGTGCCCCTTCCTCACTTGATTGGATTGGTCCTTGATGGGGATGCAGACTGCTCTCCTTTTCCCAACAAGAGGGATTGTATTTGATAGGATTTGATAGGATTTGGATTGGAAGATTGAAGGATCATTGATGGATGAGGATATTAGGGGGACATTATGATGGCATGATAGGAGGAAGAAGAGAAATGGACAACATAAGAATGCTATAGAGGAAGTGGATCCTTTTGTGAGGAAATGATCCTCCAATTTATAGATTGAAGGAGGTCAATGAAGGGCCAAGATTGATTTGGTTATGGAGGGATGAGAATGATTTAAGATGGAAGACATGGATCAAAGGTGCCTTGGGAAAATAAACAGGAATATTAAATTCCTTGAGAAGAGGGGGGAAAGGAAATTTGAATTTCAAAATGAGGAATTAAAAATTCCAAAATAAAGGATGGATGGAGGGATTCAAAGAAATTGAATTTCTTTGAGAGGCTCAATGTTGATGTGACATGAGTGGGAATTTAAAATTGAAGGATAATGATATGCATAATTATGAGAGATTCTAGAAGGATTAATTAGGTTGAGTGGGATTAGAAAAAAGTGATTTGTAGGAATCACATGACTAGGTTAATTAATTAAAATTAATTAACTGAGTGGGTTTAGAGGAAATAATGATTGGAGGGGACTTTAGAAGAATAGGGGAATAATTAATTTATTTGATAAATTAATTAATAGTGACAGGATTAATTAAATTGGATTTAATTAACACTGAGAAGAATAAGGATAACACAATTAAGTCAATTAATTATGTTAACAAGCTTAAATTAATTAAATATTAATTTTAGGTGTCTACTTTAAGTACCTAATAAATTAAGATTATGTCAAAAGTAATTTTTCACATTTATAAATATCAATATAGTAACAAAATTGTTATTTTTCATATATCTATCACTTGCTTTACATTCAATTCTTAATTTCATAATGTTTCTATAATCTAATTACTAAAAATAAATTAAGATTATGTTAGAATTATTTTTCCATATCTATAAATATGAATATAGTAAGAAAATTATTATTTTGAAAAAGTCTATAAAAGATTTCTTTATTCCTATCGAATATAATCTTTTATAAGTTTTATAGTATATCTTTCCATGAACAATAAAAATAATTCAATACTAAGGCTTGGTATGTGATAAAGGATGGTAAAATTTCTTGATCTTCACATATACACAATATAGTCTATCATTTTTTTTTTAAATGATTCTAGAAATATTAAATCATAAACTATCATGTAATTATTATAAAACTATTTCAAATTTAATTAGGTTATAATATTTTGAATTAATATTTTGAATCACACTATGATCTATAAAAAAGAAAGAAAGAAAAAACTAAGCAGTCCCTTCAAATATTACCTTGAACCAAATTGAACCCAAATCCTAAACTAAATTGATATTTACCTCTAACACTAAACCAAATCAAATCCTAACCTTAAAACAAATTTAATTATAACCCTAACCCTCAATTGACCTCTAACCCTAATGTTAATAAAACATTAAACCTAATTAAACTTTAACCCCGACCATGAACCAAAATCTACCATAAACCAAATTGAACCCTAACCCTGAATCTAACTAAATAATAAATCAAATTTAACCCCAACTTTAATCCTAATCCTACTCAGATCAAATTGAATCCTAACACAAAACCACTTTGAATTTTAATCCTATTCTAAATCGAACTATAACCCTAACACTAAACCAAATCAAGTCCTAGCACTAAATCAAATGGAACCCTAAGCCAAATTCTATTTGAAATCAAATTCAAACTTAACTTATACCAAATTGAGCCTAAACCCTAAATCAAATTAAACCCAAATCTTTAGGTCATCGAGAGCCTGAAGATATAGATATAATCACCTTGAAAACCAAATTTAACATTGAACCAAATAAAACCCTAACCCTAACCATAAACCAAATTATACATTAAACTATATTGAACCCTAATCTTAACGCTCAACCAAATTGAACCTTAACCCCAAACCTTGAATTGAGCCTTGTTTAAACCCTATTTTAATATTTTTAAATTAAATGACAATCCTAATTAGTGTCTTATCAAGTGATCTTATTTATAATTAATATATGCCCTCATTAAATATTTTTAAACTAATATAATCTAATCCTATAGGTATCTCCACCCAACCCAGGAGACAATCTGCAAAACATAGTCCAAAACTAAGAGAGATTCAACACATGAAATTGTATTGAAATGAGGTGAGTACAAATATACAAGGAATCTTTCTTAAATAGGCACGAGTAGGTGACAGGAGCACACGGGATTTGGACAAGTGTCTCCATCTAGAAGAGTTAGAGTCCAAATATAAGTCTACAATCATCCATCTACCTAATAAATGTTGTTACCTAAGTCAAATTTAAGTAAATGTAAATAGTTAAAACTATTTACTCCAACACCTCCCCTTAAGTGCAACTTAGGGAGTAAAGCATGCAATATGAGATGCCTTATGGGTCTGACAAAAAATCCATGTTAGGTAACCATGTACAACTACAATGTAAATCATTCTATCACAAATGGAGAAAGGGAGAAAAACCTCATGGGAGAAAACTCCTCTTCAAAAAGAGAACATTTAAGGATTAAGAACCCTCCAAATGATGTCCTAAAAGCATGAAGAACATCACTAAAGCACGAAGTTGTAGACAACTGACAAAGACTAACATGGTGTTGTAACTAAAGATACTCCTCAGAAAAAATATGATGACTAAAATCATGAAGACAACAATCTACATGAGTGGCCCAAACAACACTAATCAAACAATGATCGGATGGAAACAACGGCAATAACATCTGTCAAAAAATATAGATGACACATCAATCTGCATGAGTGACCTTAAAATCACTATACAACCCAGATGACACATAAATCTGCATAAATGATCTTAAAATCACTATGCAACCAATGAAGTTGCTTGAGTGATCCCATTATCACTACTCAACAAATGCAAGATGAAAATATAGGTGCAATAGTCTAAAGATCCAAGAACGATTGAGGATGATTGCCTCCACAAAATAGGAATGCAATATATACCCCCTCAATCGATCTTGGATCTTTAGACTATTTATATACCCCCATAACGTTGAGTGGGAGGTTTGTTGGGAAAATGGTGTCTCAACCTTGCATTTACATAAGGTTACTATTTATAGTAAGTTTTTATTTGAGCACTACATGGTGCAAAATTCTCCTCGAAGCTTTTGGTTGGCTGGATAAGCATTCCGGTAAAATTACATCGCAAGATCACAGCTAGTTTTGAAGATATTAAATTTTTCTATTTTGGAGGGGTCTAATGAAAGGTTTAAATTTGATTTTGAGGACTTTAGAGGCCCCAAAACACCCTAAAAAGTGGACATAAACGGCATAGCATTTTACAAGGCAATAGATCACTTCGCGATCTTTCCGGCGCTTCAAACAATTCATCAAGCAGACACACGGTTCTCAAGTTATGGCCTCTGGAAGTTTGTACTCCTGAATAGGAAATATAATTTGTATCAGAAACATCAATGAGTTGTAAAATGGAGGGACACATCATAGGGCCTCTAGAAGGGAGATAAGATCAGATACACCTTATTGGGTAGTTTTAGCCCATGGTTTTGTAATATTGTTTGATGGTTTCTTGTATTGTATCTCCTATATATGAGGTGCATGAGATACAGGTTGTGTGTAAGAGTTCTATAGCTATTCAGTTACCTCTGAATCTCTTATTAGTGGTACTCCTGTGAAGATCTTGCTCTGCAACTATATTGTAATATGTTTTTGATTGCGTAATAATATATTGGGAGACTTTTGGAGTGTAAGGTTTTTCTCCCAAAAGGGTTTTCCCCACGTAAATCATTGTGTTACGGTTTGAATGTTATTATATCTATTTCTATTTTTTATAACTGTTGTGATGATCTGTAAAAGTTTTTGCATTACCCTCCTCTCAAGGTTAGTGTAGGAATTTGTTCCCCTAATTAACTTCCTTACAAGTGGTATCAGAACTTGATCACCTTTGGTTTCAATTGTGAGTTATTGGATTTTTTTAACTAATCCAGATTTGAGTGGGAGCTTTTGCAGAAAACACTTTTTGATCTTGTTGCAGGAATTTTTAGATGACAAGTTCGTCAGGGAAAATAGAGATGGAGAAATTTAATGGAACAAATTTTGAGATGTGGAAGCTGAAGATGGAAGACCTGCTAATAGATCGATATCTATGGGATGTTGTTGATGCGAATGTCCAAAGGTCCTCAGATCCTATTGCGGCGGCTCAGTATGATGTTATGGACCAAAAAGCCAACAGTCTAATTAGATTGTGCCTAGCAGACTCTATTCTAATCAATGTCCATGAAGAAAACATTACAAAGAAGCTATGGATTAAGCTTGGTGAAATGTATCAAGCGAAATCTTTATTAAATAAGATTTTCTTGAGGAATAAATTATATTCCTTGAAGATGGAAGAGGGTGGATGAGTTGTATACCACCTAGAAGCATTAAATATGTTGGTGTCTCAATTAGTATATGTCGGCGTGAAGATCAGTGAAGAGGAGAAATGTCAGATCTTGCTTTGTTCTTTGCCTGATTGATTGGATTCTCTTGTTATGGCCATCGGTAGTACTTATGTTGTTTTGAAGCATGAAGATGTGGTGGGTGCCCTACTTGGTGAAGAGATGTGAAGGAAGGTATCCCACAGTTCGAAGGAATTCCTAACTGTTTGTGGAAGACCTAAGGAGAAAGGCATGAAAAATGAAAAGTGTGATAATTCCAAATTGAGAGGGAGATCTAAATATCCTGGAAAGTCCAAAGTCATTTGTGGGAATTGCGGTAAAATAGGTCACATTCGTAAGGATTGTGAATAAGAAAAGAAGAAGAAAAAGAACAAGATTGATTCTGATTCTGAGTCTGAGAAGGAATATAGTGATGCATTTATTGTAGTTTTGGCAACTCATGTAGGTAATGATGCCTAGTTAATTGACTCAAGTGCATCTTTTCATATGACTGCCAATAGAGATTGGTTTTCCGAATATGAAGAATTTCATGGAGGTAAGGTGTACTTGGGTGATGATTCACATTTAGACATTGTTGGTCGAGGTAAAGTTAGAATCGGGTTTTTTGATGGTAGAATAAAAAGGATTAATGGTGTGTTTCATATCCCTGGTTTAAAACAAAATATTTTATTTGTGAGCAAACTGATAGATGGGGGTGTGCAGGTAGTCTTTTTTGAAGTGGGATGTAAGATGATTAAGGGTGTTATGGTAATTGATAGAGGTGTCAGGTTTGACACTTTGTATAAGCTAGACGCATACACTATTGAGTGTAATAGCACTTTTGTAAAAAGTAAATTTGTTGAAGATTTGAGAGTTTTACCTTCAGCGGATGGAAATGGATTTTAGGTACCTAAGGGTACTCTTTCTTCTGAAGCAAATTTACCTGCAAAGAAGACTATTTTATGGCACCAGAGGCTTGGCCACATTGGAGAAAAGGGTCTAAGGACCTTGAAAAATAAAAACCTTGTTGAAGGTTTGAATGATTGTAATCTTGACTTTGATTTCTATGAGAATTGCATTTATGGAAAAAAAACCATGTTCAGTTTTACTCAAGTTCTCATAAAAATTATGGTGTTTTGGATCTTATTCATTCTGATGTGTTTGGTATGTAGATATTCTTTCAATTGGAAAATCCACTTATTATATTTCATTTATTGATGATTTTAGTAGAAAGACATGGGTATATTTTATAAAGAGTAAATCTGAAGTTTTCAGTAGATCTAAAGAATTTAAAGCAATGGTTGAGTTGCAAACTGGAAAGAAAATTAAAAGTTTGAAGATTGATAATGGCGGTGAATTTTCCTCTAACGATTTTGATAGATTCTGTAAAGACTGTGGAATTAACAAATAGAAGACAACCCTGTATTATCCATAGCAAAATGTAGTTGCAGAAAGAATGAACAGGACACTGATGGAGAAGGCTAGGAGTATGTTGAGTGGTGTTGGTCTAGAACAAAAATTTTGGGCTGAAGTTGTTGCCACTCCTTGCTACCTAATCAATAGTTCTCCTACATCAGCCTTGTTGATAAAATGCCTATGGAAGCATGGTCCGATCAAAAGCCTTCATTGAGACATCTTAGATTTTTTGGTTGCGAGGCATATGCACATACATGCCAAAGGAGAAGCAAACAAAGTTGGAGAACATGGTTGTGAAATGTATCTTAATTGGGTACATTTATGGTGTGAAAGGATACAAGCTTTGGGACCCTATTGCACAGAAGGTAATTCATAGTAGAAGTGTTATTTTTAGAGAAATTAAGTTCTCCTTCTATTACACTGCAGCCAGAATAGACTAAAAAAGAAGATGTGATTCAGTTTCCTTGTACACTTGAAAGAGTTAAATCAAGACCCCTAGATAAGCAAGAAGTTGAGGAGAGATCATCTAGCTCTAAATCTTCAGAAGAGGAGGAAGAACCTCCAACTCAGCTTGTTGGAAGGTCTACAAGACATAGACAACCACCTGAAAGGTATTCACCTGATGATTGGAGATGTATTTTTTCTTTGAATACTAATGTGGACGAACCAAAATCTATAGAAAAGACATTAGTTATGAATGATGTAGAATCCTGGTAGATTGTTATGGAAGAAGAAATGGCAGCTTTGAAAAAGAATGATACATGGGATTGTGTACCATTGCCGAAAGGATAGAAGCCTGTTGGTTGCAAATGGGTGTTCAAAAAAAAGATTGGTTTGGATGGAAGCATTGAGAAGTATAAATCAAGGTTGGTTGCAAAAGGCTACTCTTAGGTTGAGGGTGTTGATTATGGTGAGATATTTTCTCTTGTTGCCAAAATGACATCAATTAGATTTTGTTGTCTATTGTTGCAGCTTATGATTTAGAGGTTGAGAAAATGGATGTGAAAAATTCTTTCCTTCATGGTGATTTTGAGGAGGATATTTATGTGACACAACTGGAGCACTATGAGGTGAAAGGAAAAAGTAATTTGGTTTGTAAATTAAAGAAATCCATGTATATCCTCAAACAGAGTCCTAGGATGTGGTACAAGAAATTTGATACATATGTGTTGAGTTTGGGATTTGAGCATTCTAAATCAGATCATTGGGTTTATTATAAATTTGATGGTCATCATTTCCTATACATTGCATTGTATGTTGATGATATGTTATTCATTGGTAAAGGGAAAGGTATGATTTTAGAACTTAAGTCTCAGCTCACTACAAAATTTGAAACGAAAGATCTTGGTGCAGTGAAACACATTCTTGGGATGTAAATTTAAAGAGATAGAGTGAACAGAAAGCTATGGCTAGGCCAAAGTAAGTATGTGAATTCAATGTTACAGAGGTTCAACATGTAGGATTGTAGACCATTGTGTGTTCCTTTTATAGCTGGAACGAAAGTATCTGGTGCAGATTTGTTGGGTGAATATTTTGCCACTAGAATACCAATGACAAAATATATGATTCACACACAACTATGTCAAGAAATTAATCTCTCCTCTCATCAAGGGGAGGTTCCCTTTTAAATTTCTTCTCTAATTAACAAGAAATTAAAATTTGTGGGTAAGTTTTGGGCATATAACTCTCTTTTTTCAAAGTTTATGTATTTTCCCTCTACTTGTTACAATTCTCTATCACTTATGATACTTAAAGAAATGAACAAATTACTCCAACAAATTACACCAAAGCTTACAATCAAGAAGCGCAAAGTCTTACTTCAATGTAATTATAATTAACCTAAAGATTACAAATGGTAAGAAATTTAACTTGCAGCCCAAAGTCTTCAAGTATAAATTCTCGATTCCTTAAACTACAAGTAACCGCAGCAATACAAAGCCTACTACTAATCACTTAACATCAGAAAATTTCCCAAATATGTAAACAACACAAAGTCTCTTTCCACAATTAGAAAGCTCTTTCATAAACTTTCACAATTTCACCAAATAATTCAAGATCATAAAGAACAATTATGATAACTAAACATAAGAATGATTCCAATCACAATCACAATCACAATCTTCAGTCCAACACAAAGTTCGGAAACTAGCGGATTGCTATCTTTATTTCTTTGAATCCACTTTTTTACATCAAAAGAACAAAGTCTTAATTGAGATAAAAATTTGGCAAAGTTTCACTGAGCATATTAAAAGATAAATATGTACAATGAGGGTCCTCCTTATATAGGAAAAGAGTGGAGAAAAATGTGGGCACAATTGAATAATTCAACTGCACAGTCCCACTTGACTACAACTACAACAGAAAGAAAATATGCAGTTGCGAGAAAACTTGCAGCATCTAACAAGGCAACTACATGAAAAGAAAGTGTCAAAAGGGGACACTTTATTCATCTTTCTCCTCCTCATTGGATTTCTGAAATTCTTTAAACCGAGCCAAAGCAACTTGCATCTCAGCTTTGTCTGGCACCATATTAGCACATCCTCTTTTGTCTGTCAATTTGTTGAGAGAGGGCTCAGACGTTTCAACATTGATCATTAGTATCTTGAACATCATTAGCGTCAGAAGGGAAAATTCTATCAATTGGGACGACAATTCGAGGTCAAAAATAACTTAGGAGAAAAACTAGGAAAAAATTGCAAGTTGGACTTTAAAGTCCAATCTGCAAGTTCAAACAGTATCATACGCAAGTCAGACTTTAAAGTCTGATCTACAACTTGGGAAGGAAACTCAAAATTCGCACATCGGACTTTAAAGTCCGATGTGCAAGGAAAATCAATCAAAGATTTCATGTCGGACTTTAAAGTCCGATATGCAAGAAAGGCAAAACCTAAGTTACAGGTCAGGAAAATTTTCCCGACCTACACATGGACCTGCAGGTTGGGAAAAATTCCCCGACCTGCACATAGGCAAACTTGTAGGTTGGGAAAAATTCCCCGACCTACACATAGGCAGACTTGCCCGACCTGCACATGGACCTGCAGGTCGGGAAAAATTCCCCGACTTGCACATAGGCAAACTTGCAGGTCAGGAAGAGTTCCCCAACCTGCACTTAGACCTGCAGATCGGGAAAAATTCCCCAACCTGCACATAGGTGGACTTGTAGGTCACAAAAAGTTTTTCGACCTACACATGGACCTGCAAGTTGGGAAAAATTCCCTGACCTGCACATAGGCAAACTTGCAAGTCGGGAAAAATTCCCCGACCTTCACTTAGACCTGCAGGTCGGGAAATATTCCCCAACCTGCACATAGGCAGCCTTGTGGGTCAGGTTTTAAAACCTGACTTGCATTACTTGGTAGACCAAAACTGCACTTCAGGCTTTAAAACCCGACGTGCAGGAAAACACAAGAAACACTGCATTTCGATTTTTAAAACCCAAAGTGCAGAGAAAAGATAAAATAAAAGATGAAGGCAAAAACATGAAAATGACAAAAATGAAGATGCAAATCAACACGGCTTATTAGGGAAGTCAATCAACCATGGAGGATGTAGGCTACGAAATGGACAAGTTTTCGTAGGGGTTGGACCACAATTTTGGGCATCTCGAAATCGAGGACAATAGTTGGCTCTGACTAGGGAACAAACTTCACCACTTGAAGATTGTAGAATCCAGAACTCCAAGTGCCTGTATCCATTGGGCTATAGAGTCAGGTGACAAAGACATAGATGACAAGAAGGATGATATGACTGAAAACAAGACTCAAGCTTGTGCAACTACACTTATTGAAAAAAAAACTAACTTAGCCTAAACTAACTAAAAATTGAAACCTTCCTAAATGAAACAATTCATAGGCTTTCCAAAATAGTAACCTTTCTTCAGTAGCTTGCAATGCCTTGCATGATCATAAGCATCTTTGTATAGATGGATCATAGACAAGTGTACCAAGACTTGATGCAACACTCCTTGGAAAAGATGAACAAATCCACCTTCCTCTTGGGATGAATCATATGTGTTGCTACCCCAAAGTGGAGTTTTGAAACTAGACCGCTCTTGCTTAGCTGAATATACTTTTTTGGCTTATTTATCCAGTACATCCTCAAGATCATGTATAAGTGGGACCTTTGACTTTCCATTAGCCTCCAACCAAGGAAGATGTCTGATTGGATATCCTCTTGATCGTACAAAGACTGAATCCTTCTTACTAGCTGCAACTTGAACAACTATTTTTTCAACCATAACAACCTCATGTTGAACTGAATTATCTTCTTCATGTGATTCAGATGAAAACATGATTGCATTGTATTCCTTAGTAAGTTGTTCACAAACTTCTAATTGGATAGAATTGTCAACAAGACTTGAACAAAACTCTTCTATAGTGCTCATGAAAAGATCTTCATCAAGTTCTGAGGTAGGTCTTTTATGCAAGATACGTCCAAGTTCATGACCTTGGAGAATGAAAACATTCAATTCAACTTGACTGGGATCTTCATGCATGTTCACCTTTTCACATCTCATGATCTGATTGTCCTCCTCCATGGTACCTAGCATGGTCTTTTCTTTTTTTTCAATAGCTTTCTAGTACTACATAAACCAGATTTGAGAGTCACCAACTATGTCTACGTCCTCCTCTTGGAATAGACCAGCAAGATCACTTTGTTCAGATTCAGAGTCCTCCACTACTACATTTGTTGGTAGTGCCTCAAGTGCAAGCCCTTCTAGTGGTGAAGGAAGTTTGGATTGATTTCTATCTACATAACTAGGAGCAATATTTGGATAGGCCTCCTAGGAATATCTTCATAAGGGGAAGAAAATACACTTTGAGCTAATTGTCTTTTAAGGGCAACCAACTCATTAGCCAACCTCTGCATCATGGTATCTTCTCTCTTGGTAGACCATGATCCCAAAGAAGAGTTTTCATTGGACCCATTTGGCTCTATCTTTATCTTACCCGCAATGATAGGATCATCTTCAACCTCAACTATTAAGGTTTGTGTAGCTGCAAGGTTTCTTGGAACTGCTCTTCTCAACAAGAAACTCACCTCAGGTGACTGAGCATTGATGAAGAAGCACTTCAAATTTGCAGCGGTAGGCTGAGAAGCAATCGGGATGCGATTATGTAGCTTGTTGAATTTAGCAACAAATTCTCGCATGCGCTCTTGCAGTTCCTTCTTCATTTGAGTCAATTGCACCAAAAGTGCATGCTCATCTTCTACAAGTTTGAACCTTGCGTCAAACCTTGGTTTGAGGCTAGCCCAATCTGTGATATAATTATGTGGCAAATGGTAAAACCAATCAGCAGCTACACCTTGTAAGGTTTCAATAAATAACCTTACAGATATATCTTCATCTTCAACTCCCAAAACACCACATGCAATATAAAATGTAGCAATGTGTTCATCGAGATGTTGAGCACTATCACCCAAAAACATGAGAAAGCTCTTCCACAAACCATCAGGAGTCAAGTTCAACGGACCAAAAGAATTCCCCCAAGGACCTTGACCTACCATTTTACATATCCTTGGTGAAAGTTTGATAAATTATAAGGAAAATAATTACAATGAATAGGATATCGGTATACTTCAACCAAAAGCATGAACCTTTTGGATGCGTATCATATCCCCATCAGAGTTGCCAAAAAACTGTTGGGTGAATAGTTTGTCACTAGCTTACCAATGACAAAATATATGATTCACACATAGCTATGTCAAGAAATTAATCTCTCCTCTCATCAAGGGGAGGTTCCCTTTTAAATTTCTTCTCTAATTAACAAGAAATTAAAATATGTGGGTAAGTTTCGGGCATATAACTCTCTTTTTTCAGAGTTTATGTATTTTCCCTCTACTTGTTACAATTCTCTATCACTTATGATACTTAAAGAAATGAATAAATTACTCCAAAAAATTACGCCAAAGCTTACAATAAAGAAGCACAAAGTCTTACTTGAATGTAATTCTAATTAAGCTTATGATTACAAATGATAAGAAATTTAACTTGCAGCCCAAAGTCTTCAAGTATAAATTCCCAATTCTTTAAACAACAAGTAACAACAGCAATACAAAGCCCACTACTAATCACTTAACATCAAAAAATTTCTCAAATATGTAAACAACACAAAGTCTCTTTCCACAATTAGAAAGCTCTTTCATAAACTTTCACAATTTCACCAAAAGATTCAAGATCATAAAGAACGATTATGAGAACTAAACATAAGAATGATTCCAATCACAATCACAATCTTCAGTCCAACACAAAGTTTGGAAACTGGCAGATAGCTATCTTTATTTCCTTGAATCCACTTTTTTACATCAAAAGATCAAAGTCTTAATTGAGATAAAAATCTGGCAGTTTTACTAAGCATATTAAAAGATAAATATGTACAAATGATGGTCCTCCTTATATAGGAAAAGAGTGGAGAAAAATATGGGCACAGTTGACTAATTCAATTGCATAGTCCCACGTGACTACAACTACAACAGAAAGAAAATATGCAGTTGCGAGAAAACTTGCAGCATCTAGCAATGCAACTACATGAAAAGAAAGTGTCAAAAACGGGACACTTTATCATCTTTCTCCTCCTCATTGGATTTCTGAAATTCTTCAAACTGAGCCAAAGCAACTTGCACCTCAGCTTTATCTAGTGCCATATCAGCAATCTCATCAATACATCCTCTTTTCTCTGTCGATTTGTTGGGAGAGGGCTCAGACATTTCAACATTGATCATTAGTATCTTGAAGATCATCAACATCAAAAGGGCAAATTCCATCAATTGGGATGAGAATTCGGGGTCAAAAAGAACATAGGAGAAAAAACTAGGAAAAACTTGCAGGTTGGACTTTAAAGTCTGATCTGCAAGTCCAAACAACATCATACGCAAGTCGAACTTTAAAGTCCAATCTGCAAGGAAAAAACTTGACAAGCAACTGCATGTCAGACTTTAAAATCTGATCTGCAACTTGGGAAGAAAACTCAAAATTCACACATCAGACTTTAAATTCTGATGTGAAAGGAAAATCAATCAAAGATTGCATATCAGGCTTTAAAGTCTGATATGCAAGAAAGGCAAAACCTAGGTTACATGTAGGAAAAATTTTCTCAACCTGCACATGGACTTGTAGGTCAAGAAAAATTCCTCGACTTGCACATAGGCAAACTTGCAGGTCGAGAAAAAATCCCTGACTTGCACTTAGACCTGTAGGTCGGGAAAAATTCACCGACCTACACATAGGCAGACTTGCCTGACCTACAAATGGACCTACAGGTCGGGAAAAATTCCCCGACCTGCACATAGGAGAACTTGTAGGTTGGGAAAAATTCCCCAACTTGCACTTAGACCTGCAAGTTGGGAAAAATTCCCCGACCTGCACATAGGCAAAGTTGCAGGTCGGGAAAAATTCCCCAACCTACACTTAGACCTGCAGGTCGGGAAAAATTCCCGACCTGCACATAGGCAGACCTGCAAGTCAGGTTTTAAAACTCGACCTGTGTTACTTGGCAGACCAAAACTACACTATGGGCTTTAAAACCCGACATCCAAGAAAACACAAGAAAAACTGCATTGCGGGTTTTAAAACCTGAAGTGCAGACAAAAGATAAAATAAAAGATGAAGGTAAAAACATAACAATGACAAAAACAAAGATGCAAACTGACATGACTTATGAGCGAAGTCAACTAACCTTGGAGGACATAGGCTATGAAATGGACAAGTTTTGTAGGGGTTGGACCATGATTTTGGCCATGCCGAAATCGAGGACAACAAGATTGTCCTACATCCCCATCAGAGATGGAAGACATGAGGAGAGTGCCTTACCAAAGTGCAATTGGAAGTTTGATGTATGCTATGGTTTGTACTAGACCAAACATTTCCCAAGCAGTGGGAGTTTTGTCCAGATATATGTCTAATCCTGGTAGAGTTCATTGGGATGCAGTCAAAAGAGTCTCTAGATATTTGAAGGGTACCTCAGAGTATTCTTTGTGTTATCATGGTAATACAGTTGGAGACATGATTTCCCTTGATATTCATGGTTATGTGGATTTAGATTGGGCAGGTGATATTGATAGCAAAAGATCCACCAGTGCTTATGTGTTTACTTTATTTTGTGGTGCAATTAGTTAAATGAGTAAGTGATAGGTTGTAGTTGCTTTGTCCACTTTTGAAGCAGAGTATATGGCAGCTACGCATGCTTGTAAAGAGGCCATTTGGCTTAAGAGACTATGTTCAGACATTAGCATAAAACAAGGAGTCGTGACAGTTTATTGTGACAGTCAGAGTGCCATATGCCTAGCTAAGAACCTGACATTTCATGCCCGGACCAAGCACATTGATGTTCAGTATCATTTTGTTAGAGATATGGTCGAAGATGGCAGGGTGAAGTTGGTTAAGGCAGAAACTTTGATAAATGTTGCAGATTCTTTAACTAAGGCTATGAGCACAAATAAGTTCAAATGGTGTTTGGAGTCTATGGGCCTCATGGCCCCTAGCAATTGATTCATTGTATTGATACTCCCTTTTCTCTTGCAAGGTGTTCGACAAGTGGGAGTTTGTTGGGAAAATGGTGTCTCAACCTTGCATTTACGTAAGGTTACTATCTATAGTAAGTTTTTATTTGAGCACGAAATGGTGTAAAATTCTCCCAAAAGCTTCTAGTTGGCTAGATAAGCATACCGGTAAAGTTACGTCGCAATATCGCAGCTAATTTTGAATATATTAAGTTTTCCATTTTGGAGGGGTCTAATGAAAGGTTTAAATTTGATTTTGAGGGATTTAGAGGCCTCAAAACACCTTGAAAAGTGCATGTAAACAGCATAGAGGTTTACAAGACAATATAGAACTTCACGATCTTTTTGACGCTTCAAACGATTCGTCAATCAAACACATGGTTCTCAAGTTATGGTCTCCAGAAGTTTGTACTGCTGAAATAGGAAATATAATTTGTATCGAACACATAAATGAGTTGTAAAAGGGAGAGACACATCATAGGGCATCTAGAAGGGAGATAAGGTTGGCTACACCTTATTGGGTGGTTTAAGCCCATGGTTTTGTAATATCGTTTGATAGTTTCTTGTATTGTATCTCTTATATATGAGGTGCGTGAGATAGAGGTTGTGTGTAAGAGTCTTATAGCTATTGAGTTACCTTTGAATCTCTGATTAGTGGTACTCCTGCAAAGAGATTTCTTTGCAAGTATATTGTAATCTATTTTTGATTGCATAATAATATATTGGACGACTTTTGGAGTGTGGGGTTTTTCTCTCGAAAGGGTTTTCCCCACATAAATCATTGTGTTATGGTTTGAATGTTATTATATCTATTTTTGTTTTTTGTAACTGTTGTGATGATTTGTAGAAGTTTTTGCATTACCCTCCTCTCAAAGTTAGTGTAGGAATTTCTTCCACCACTTAACTTCCTTCCAATTCATTGATATCATGTCACCAACCAATTCAAGGTCCGAAGTGACCAATATAGTACCTGCACCTAAATAAAGGTTGTGCATCAAACTACACACATGCATGAGGCATGAATCCCTCTGATTCATCTATTGTCATGGATTTGTACTCACTTTGACAAAGCTATGATTGGTAAACAATAAAGGCTCTACACAAACCCCCATGACACTTTATAGTACAATATGAGTACAAGAATATAGCACAATTTATGCAAAATCCCCAAATACATGATGTGAAATTGCATCTCAATATGTCTACAAAAATGTCCTTGTTGGGAATATATTGGATTTGGTTAAGTGTTGTCATTGATGTCAACACTTTATCTCAGTTGGACCTATCCCAATTAGTCTTGGTGATCATCGTAGTTTTGGCTATGATTCTGATTCGGTATGATCGTATCTCTGGAATCAGTTTTGGATGCTTACTCTGGATGGTTATTTGTTTTCCATATTCTGTTGGTTCATGTTTTGGTGCTCCGCTAACTATCGCTTATGTTCCCGATTGGTATTTCCCAGTACCAGTTAGATTTATCGATAAGTGATATTTTGTGTTTTGGTTAGACGATTTTGGTCTGGCTTATGGAACTGGTTTCTATCATGCTAAAGGTGCATTTTGATCAAAATCCAAGTGTTTGGTGACTTTTCACTAGTTGGTGTTCTATTATGGTGGTCCTATTTGGATCCGGTTAGACTTCTTGTGTTACTTCACTAAGAGTTTCTATCGATTGGTGAAGCGTGTTGGATTTTGGTCTTAGTGAAAGTTTTGGTGGATGGAATTGTTTGGTTACTTGATTTAGGTCCATGTTATGTAATGTAAATAATAATATTGGTCTGGTGATACCGTGTAATGTATTTTTTGTTATTATGGGTTTATAGGTTTAGGGTTTAGCTGACCTTGTCAATAAGGTTGATGATCTATATTTATAGGTGACTTATTCATGTAATTTGCATATGGATGGGATCGATGGTTGTGCCTGCATTATCAGAGGAAGGTTTATGTGCGAACAAGTGATATATCATTTGGTGAAGTTTTTTGTATTGTAGGGCAGACATTTGTGCTTAATCGAAACTGTATCAACCATTAGGAGATGCAACCTTCATAGTTCATTATTTCCGGATTGTAGTCTGATGTTTTGGTAAGTCAGTGAGACTTCTTTTTGTGATGAGAAATGAGCTCTAGGCGATTGGCCTGATTGCAAGTGCAATCCCCATTGTAATTTCACATACTGGTGCAGAAGTATTATCTGATTATGGGTAGGGCTTTCCACCATGGTTTTTCCCTTTACCGAGTTTTCCATAGTCAAAATATTGGTGTTGTGTGTATTGTGCTTTCATGTTCTATCATTCATTGTGTTGCTATCTTTGTGCTTTAGTTTAATGGTTTTGTTATGCATTAGTTTTAATTTCTGATGGTAAACCAATTCACCCCCCCTCTCAGTTTACTCTTGGTATCAGATCTGTCTAACAATTGGTATCAGAGAAAGGTCCTCTCTGCAGAAGCTTAACTGCTTGAGGAGATCCGATGGAAACTGTATCTAGTTCTACATTCAATCCCTACCGAAAGGATGATGAACTTATAAGGCATTGAGAGGGGGGGTGAATCAATGCAAGTAAAAACAATACAAATCTGATTATCAATTTCACCAAATTAAAACTTAATAGGCATATTGGAAATAATACCAAGTATGCAATCACCACACAAAGCATAAACCACATGAAACAAAATTTTATACGTGGAAAACCCAAATGGGAAAAACCACGGTGGGAGTAGGTACCCACAAAGATCCACTATCTGCAGTATAAAGATCTGACCAGTTAAGGTCTACAACACTCAGTTGGGGCACACCCTATTAGAAGTGTATAAGCCCGATTAAGAGCTTTACAAAAAGGCCTGTGAGGTCCAGCCCTGTTAGGATCTACCCAAGTTACTGGGATTTGTAAACACAAGTTAATATGTCACCTGGTTAGAGTGTTTAATGATCAGACCTGTTAGGATCCGACTACACCCTATTAGGAGTGACCTTGTAAGAGGATTTTCTAGTTGTGACTGTTAGGAGGGAGACAACAAATACAAATGATTGCAGTATAACACCTTCAGTGTCTGATAAGATCCACTTCAGAACATTACAACATCACATAGACTTCATCTCTCAACTCCTTTGATCATCGCACTATCAGAAATACAAAATTCGCTAATGATCTTTGACACTTTCAAGCTCATACTCATATATCCTTTCATACCTCCATAGATGTATAAAAATGACCACTTTCCTAAGTGAATATTTAATATTCATTTTAACCTCATTCCTCTATTTAATTAAATTATTCACATTCATCTATTTGATTAAATACGTTATTCAATTTATTTAAATAAATTCACCTAGGCCTTTCATATCCTTTAATAAAATAAATCACTTTATTTAATTAAATCCCCTTTCTACTCTTTTTAATTAAATTTACATTTAATTAAATTGTTCACTTCAAATAAATAAATATAATTTATTTATTTAAATCCCCCACTTGTATTTATGCAAGTTGCATCTATTTTAGTTAAAATAAAGCAATTTATTTTAATTAAAATTACCCTCCATCCACTTGCATTCTCCTACATTTCTCACTTGCCTCTCTAAACCCCTCTTCTAGATTCTTCTAATCACTTCTAAATTAGCCTAACCCATTTCCTAAATATTGTCACATCCCTAAACAAAGGGAAGTCACTTCTCAAACCCTCAAAGTCTTTGAAAACCATTAAAGGCTTTATGTCTTCAACAAGTTAACCTTGAAAGTCTTCCAAACCATTAATGGTTACCTCAACCCTCTTGTATGATTAGAGACTTTGTCTCTAACTCAACCCACATCTAACCCAAGGGTCTCGTCAAACATTCATTGCTTTGACCATGGTTATTCCTTTAACCCTTGCACAAGAGTTTATCCTTTGGGTAAAAGCTTTATCTAGTGGATAACCTTAACCTAACATTAACCCTTACCTCCTAAGGTAACCATGAGGTCTTCTCAAGCATTTAATGCTTCTTACATCTCCTCTCAAGCAGTCTTATGTTGACAATTGTCACCATTTCATTGGTGAGAATTGAGTGTATGGATTGATAACTTTCAATCCTAGCCCTTACTAAGATCATCCAATCCTGACCATCCATTGCCCTATTTTTCCTATAAATAGAGCCCTCATTCCCTCATTCTCATATCCAAGTCTTTAGCATCACACTTAAAGGAATTTTACTAAGCATATCTAGTCATTTTATCAAGCATTTAGTCTCTCTTTGAATAGAAATAATCTAATAAACATTTTAGAAGTATTTCTATTATCATAAATAATCATATTAAGCTAGTGTATCATGTTAGGATAGTTCTTTTACTAATCTTGTCATCTTATCATCATATACATGCTAGTTTAATTCATGTTTGTTAATATCATTCACATTTAGGATTGCATTCATGTTAAATTGATCAAACATCCCTCATTCTCATGATTGTCATCTCTAAGTCACTTTTCTCAGGATCTAAGAGCAATGGCATTGGCTTGAGGGGTCTTGTGAGATAGAGAACAATGGAACATCCCTTGGGAAGTTGAGTTATTCAATATAGCTCCATAACTTGCATCAAGAGTCTCATTGGTGTGTGGACTAGTCCTGAATTTGTATTTTCCATTTCATCGCACCACTTTTCCCGCACACAACCTCATCACACATTTAAAATCATCATAAGGTAGGTTAGAACCTTGTTACAATTCCTTAGGTTCAATGCATCTAGACAATCTTGCATTGTACACTTTAGTTATGTCGGTCACCGACATAACAAATCCAATTCTGTGTCGTTTTACCGATCTAAGTGATTTTCATCACTACCAGTTAAGTCTCAGTCAAAATACCTTCTTTGTCAATCAAATCTCGTTCACTTGATCGAATCAGCACGTGCAGTCACGAACATAACTTCACCTACCATCCTTCATTACTGTTGTCAAACCGCATCATCTCATTCTTCATAGATTTCATGTACTGATTGTCGGAATATAACTATGTCTATCTTTTACAGGTTAAAGTCCTAAATATTGGTTCTGATAAAACGGTCTCTGCTTACCGGTTTAGCCTTACCGGTTGACCTATAGGAAATAGATGACTGTAAAAACATAGTTGCCATCAATCACAACATACAACATAGTCATCATACAACAATCTAATAAATTATATACTAGTTGCATCAAGCAAACAAACAATTACCAGTTAAGATCAAATGATCAAATGCCAACAATCTCCACCTTTGGCATTGATGGCAACACTTAGAAAAAAAAATTGTCAACTAAGTGTGAAATACAAAAATTGACTATATGACATGTACTCCCCCTTAGCAATTACTCCTATTACTCCTTTACATTACATACAAAATTTTGACTGGACCTTAACTACTACTCCCCCTTTGACAACAATGTCAAATAAAGAAGTAAAATACATGAAAGATATATACATTTTACATCAAATTTTGCATCAGAGCATATATAAATATAAGTCACATAAAGTTTTTACAAAGCAATTTTGAAATAAGCGTCACTGAAATGAAACTTCAATTGTTTGAGAGACAACAAGTACAAATGATCTCAGTATAACACCTTCAATGTCTGATAAGATCCACTTCAGAACATTACAACATCACATAGACTTTATCTCTCAACTCCTCTAATCATCACACTATCATAAATACAAAATTCGCTAATGATCTTTCACACTTTCAAGCTCATATTCATATATCCTTTCATACCTCATCACACATTTAAAATAATCATAAGGTTGGCTAGAACCTTGTTACAATTCCCTAGGTTCAATGCATCTAGACAATCTTGCATTGTACACTTTAGTTATGTCGGCCACCGACATAACAAATCCAATTATGTGTCGTTTTAACGATCTGAGTGATTTTCATCACTACCGGTTAAGTCTCAGTCAGAATACCTTCTCTGTCAATCAAATATCATTCACCTAATCGAATCGGCATGTTTGGTCATGAACATAACTTCATCTACCATCCTTCATTATTGTTGTCAAACCACATCATCTCATTCTTCTTAGATTTCCTATACCGGTTGTCGGAATATAACTTTGTATGTCTTCTACCAGTTAAAGTCCTAAATACTGGTTCTAATAAAACTGTCTCTGCTTACTAGTTAAGCCTTGTCGATTGACCTATAGGACTTAGATGACTGTAAAAACATAGTTGCCATCAATGACAACATACAACATAGTCATCATGCAACAATCTAATCAAACATGTATCGGTTGCATCAAGCAAATAAATAATTATCGGTTAAGATCAAATGATCAAATGCCAACAAAGGAGAGTTCCAAATTTGATGGTACAAATTAAAAAATATGGAAGGAGTGAATGAAGATTCATCTCAGATGTCTTGGAGCTAAAGTTTGGGAGATAATGGAGAAAGGGTATATACCTCATGATCCTAATTCTGGAAAACCGCCACCAGCTGATGAACTGAAAAAGGTTGAAAATGATGTCAGAGCAAAAGAAGCATTGTTAAGCACCCTATCTGATGAAAAGCTATTGAATATCATAGAGTTGGAGAATGCAAAGCTGATCTGGACAAAGCTTGAAACTCCTTATGAAGGCGACCAGGCTGTGAAAATTGCAAAACTTGAAGGTTTTTGGGTAAGGTATGAAACTTTGAAGATGGAAGAAGATGAGAAGATAAGTCTTTCATGGATAGAGTAAATGAGATTGTTATGGGAATCAAATGTTGCAGTAGATCAGTTAGTGAGGATGAGATAGTGTCAAAGGATCTAAGAGTTCTACCTCCAACTTATAAGATGAAGGCTACTGCAATCAATGAACTCTGGACAATATCAAGTACCCCTGTTACCAGAGATACACTGCTTGGGAAATTGACTGCTTTTGAGCTTGAGGAACTTGGAGAACAGAGTGCTACTAAAAATGAGACTGCATTTAAAGCATCTACCTCTGGTAAGCAAGAGATAGATTGGAAGGAGATGTATGCTAAAGATATGGAGGATATTGAAAGAGAAGAAAGAGAACTTGAAGCGCTGGAAGCCCTGATTGCTAAAAGCATTCCTAAAGGACCAGCTGGAAATAAGTATGAAGGTAAAGTCCCTTTTAAATGTTTTTCATGCAATAAGATTGGTCATTTTGCTTCTAGATTCCTTGAAATAGCAGCTAGGAATCATGAAAGATTTGCGAAGAGTTATAAGCCTAATCTGGGATATCAGAAGAGACCTAGATTCAGAAGGAATAAGGATAAATCATGTTATTATGTTGGTGATGGTGATGATGATGATGATGATGATGATGATGATGATGATGATGATGATGATGATGATGATGATGAACATGTGAGTGGAACCGGTAAGGACTGGGTTTTTATTGCTATCAAGGATGATTCTCCAGAACCTGTCATTGAAACAACTCATACTGAGGAAAAGGCTTTAGCTTCTAAAATTGAAGAAAAGGATGAATGGGTTATAGACAGTCGATGCTCACATCACATAACTAGTGACGAGAAAATTTATATCACTACAAGAATTTGATGGCGGATTAGTCAGATTTGGAGACAATAAGGCATGTAGGATCAAAGGCAAGGGAACAATATCATTGGATGGTAAGGCTAACACTGATGATGTTTAATATGTTGAAGGCTTAAAGCATAATCTTTTAAGTGTAGGTCAGATGGTGGATAGAGGATTCCATTTACAATTCAAGGATGGGAAATGTAAGATCATCAATAGATCTGGATTGGAAATTGCTTCCGGAACCCAAACCAATGGAAACATCTTTCATTTGAACTCCAGTGAGAAAGCTTGCTTGATTGTTCAGATTGATGAAAATTGGTTATGGCATAAGAGGATGTGTCATCTAAATTTTAATTGCATAGTGAAGATCAGTTCAACACAGGCTGTCAGAGATTTGCCCAAAATTGTCAAACCTCGTAATCTAGTATGTAGAGAATGTCAAATGGGTAAGAAAGTTAGAACTTCTTTTAGTAGCATACATGATAAATCTAATGAAATTCTTGATCTTATTCATACTGATCTGTGTGGAATGGCAAGGACTAAAAGTTTTCAAGGTGATAGATACGTTATACTACTTATTGATGATTATTCTATAATGATGTGGGTAGCATTTTTTAAAGAAAAATCTGAAGCTTTTGAGAAATTCAAAATCTTTAAAGCTATGGTTGAGACTGAGACATGACTGAAGATAAAGTGTTTGAGATCAAATCAAGACGGTGAGTTTACATCCGGCGAATTCAACAACTTTTGTGAGAAGAAGGGAATCGGAAAACAACTTTCTGCACCTAGGACTCCACAGCAGAATGGATTGGTGGAAAGGAAGAACATAACCATATTGGATGCGGCAAGGACTATGATGACATAAGCTAAATTGGCTGATATTTATTGGAGGGAAGTTGTCAATACAGTTGTATACACTTTCAATAAAGTACACATAAACAATGATACCGGTAAGACTCCTTATGAAATATGGTTTGGTCATACTCCTACCGTCAAATATTTCAGAATTTTTGGAAGTAAATGTTACATTAGAAGAGATGATGCATTGGGAAAATTTGATCCTATAAGTGATGAAGGAATATTTTTGGGTTATTCTACTAAGAGCAAACCATATAGATGTTACAACAAAAGATTGAATAGGATAACAGAGAGCATAAATGTCAAGGTGGATGAACATGGCAGTAATCAAATTATATCATATGACTGTGGACCGGAAGATGAGTTTATCAGACCTGAATCGGTAATGCATGAAGCTGCTCAGAATAGTGAACCTGTCACTCCGGTAACATCAGAAAACTCAACTGTGACAGAGGAACAACAGAAAGAGTCTGTAAATCAAGAAAATTCAAAGACTCCCAGGTATGTGAAAATATATCATTCTAAAGATCGGATCATGGAGATAAAAGCAAAGTTGTGGTGACTAGGAGAAGGCTAGCTACTAAAGAGGTATGTTTGATTTCTCAAATTGAACCAGAATCATTTCTTGAAGCAAGTAAAGATGAAAATTGGATAAAAGCAATGGAAGAAGAATTAGATCAGATTGAAAATAATAAGACATGGGAACTAGTTCCTAGACCTAAAGACAAGAACATTATTGGAACTAAATGGATTTACGGGAATAAATTGAATGAGGAAGGTCAGATTGTGAGGAACAAGGATAGATTGGTTTGCAAAGGTTATTCACAGGAAGAAGGATTTGATTATGGTGAGACTTATGCCCCAGTTGCAAGAATTGAAGCGATAAGACTTTTTCTTGCTTATGTTGCACACAAGAACTACAAAGTATATTAGATGGATGTTAAATGCACATTTCTGAATGGAGATCTTGAAGAGGAAGTCTACATTGAGCAACCTAATGTATTTTCTTTATCGGAAGACAAGGACATGGTTTGCAGATTGAAGAAAGCTTTATATGGACTAAAACAAGCCCTTAGAGCATGGTATGCTAGATTAGACAAATATCTTTATAAGCTTGGTTTTAGCAAAGGTAATGCTGATAGTAACCTATATTACAAAATTGAGCATGATAACATTGTGATCATTGAAGTCTTTGTGAATGATATCATTTTTGGAGGAGAAGACAGTCTACGCATGAAATTTGTTGATGATATGAAGAATGAATTTGAAATGTCTATGATTGGTGAGATGAAATTTTTCTTAGGTTTGCAGATTGATAAAGTTGTTTTCATTTGTCAAACTAAGTATGTGAAGGAGTTACTTAATAAATTTGACTTCATAATTCCAAACATGTCGGTACTCCTATGATAACCGATTGGAAAATGTCAAAGGATGATGAATCCCCTAAAGTGAATCCAAGTAGATACATATCAATGATTGGTGGATTGTTGTACTTAACTCAGACTAGACCTGATATTATGAATGTTATTTGTATTGCCTCTAGATTTCAGTCAGATCCTAGAGAAACTCATGATATCGTTGTTAAGAGGATATTCAGGTATTTGGCAGGTACAACAGACCTTAGGTTATGGTATCCAAAGAATGATGACTTCAGATTATGTGCATATATAGATTTTGATTGAGCGGGAGATGTGGATGACAGAAAGAGAACTACTGGCATTGCATTCTTTCTTGAGAAGAAATTGGTTTAATGGCTTAGCAAGAAACAATCATGTACTTCATTATCTACCACTGAAGTGGAATATGTAGTTGTTGCTACCAATTGTACTCAGATTTTATGGATGAAGCAAATGTTAAAAGATATAAGGGTAAGTTATGATGAGCTTATTGTTATTCACTGTGATATTACTGATGCTATTGATATGTCAAAGAATCTGGTATTTCAGTCCAAATCAAAACACTTTTCTATAAGGTACAACTTCTTGAAGGAAAAGGTTGAAGCAAAGGAAGTCAGATTGGTTTATGTTCCTACTAAGGAGAAGATTGCATATATTCTCACTAAACCATTGCCTAAAGATACATTTGAATATCTCAGAGATCGGTTGGGGGTTACCAACCCTTTGGAAGAGACTTAGAGATGCAGGAATGTATCAATCCGGTAAGCTTATAAGATATTTTCTTTGATCCGGGTTGATGAAATGATGCTACTACTCAGGGGGGGTAGTCAGTTGTTTGGTTCAGTATTTTTGATTTGGTATCCGTCCTTTGTCATTGATGTCAAAGGGGGAGAAGTGGTATTCATGTGAAAATCAATCATATCTTTGAGGGAGATTGTTGGCATTCCTTGGCACTTGGATGTTTTTCACATTCAATGTTGCCATCAATACCAAAGGGGGAGATTGTTGGCAATATGTTGGATTTGGTTAAGTGTTGTCATTGATATCAACATTGTATCCAGATTGGAGGCTATCCCGGTTGGACCTATCCCGGTTAGTCTTGGTGATCATCTTGGTTTTGGCTATGATCTGATCTAGTATGATCAGATCTCTGGAATTGGTTTTGGATGCTTACTCTGGATGGTTATTTGTTTTTCATTTTCTATTGGTTCATGTTTTGGTGCTCCAGTAACTATCGCTTATGTTCCCGATTGGTATTTCCTGGTACTAGTTAGCTTTACCGATAAGTGATATTTGATGTTTTGGTCAGACGATTTTGGTCTGACTTATGGAACTGGTTTCTATCATGCTGAAGGTGCTTCTTGATCATATTCCAAGTGTTTGGTGACTTTGCATTGGCTAGCGTGCTGTTATGGTGGTCCTATTTGGATCCAGTTAGACTTTCTGTGTTACGTCACTAAGGGTTTCTACCGGTTGGTGAAGCATGTTGGATTTTGGTCTTAGCAGAATTTCCAGTGGATGGAATTGTTTGGTTACTTGATTTAGGTCCATGCTATGTCATGTAAATCATAATATTGGTCTTGTGATACCGTGTAATGTAATTTTTGTTATTATGGGTTTATAGGTTTAGGGTTTAGTCGACCTTGTCAATAAGGTTGATGATCTGTATTTATAGGTGACTTATTCATGTAATTTGCATATGGATAGGATTGATGGTTATGTCTGCATTATTAGAGGAAGTTTTATGTGCAAACAAGTGATATATCATTTGGTGAAGGTTTTTGTATTGTAGGGAAGACATATGTGCTTAATCGAAACTGTATCAAGCATTAGGAGATGCTACTTTCATAGCTCACTCTTTTCAGATTGTAGTCTAATGTTTTTGTAAGTCAGTGAGACTTCTTTTTGTGATGAGCGGTGAGCTCTAGATGGTTGGCCTGATTGCAAGTGCAATCCCCATTTTAATTTCACATACTACTACAGAAGTATTATTTGATTGTGGGTAGGGTTTCCCACCATGGTTTTTCCCTTTACCGGGTTTTCCACGTCAAAATATTGGTGTTGTGTGTACTATGCTTTCATGTTTTATCCTTTGTTGTGTTGATTTCTTTGTGCTCCGATTTAATGGTTTTGTTGTGCATTAGTTCTGATTTCTAATGGTAAACTGATTCACCCCCCCCCCCCCTCTCAGTTTACTCCCGATATCATATCTGTCTAACAATGCTTAAAAAATAAATTACACCAATAAATAGTGCATGGAACCACCTTTCGAATGATACTAAATTTGCTAAACATAGACTCTGGACATCCAAGTTATGGCCATTTGAAGAGAAAACATGATTAGGACCTAACAATGAAAAAATGACCCACCCCTCGTAAGCATCTGAGGGCAAGGGTTGGTCATTTATTGGACTTGTATCAACTCAACAAGTCGGAAAAAATGTTCTCCATGACAAAAAGGGCACCAATGAGTAGAGCAGTGGTAGGGTTCAGTGGTGGCTTTGTGTTCCACCCCTATACTCATAGCCACTTTCGTCGACAACATTTTACATGAAATCGCCACACTTAAGATTTAGTGTCATTGAATATGAAAGCAAATAAAGTTGACCCATGATTCAAGAGAGATCAAATCTTAATGATGTACTACAACACATGTTACGAGCGACAATAGTAAATGTAATAATCAAACAAACAAAAAATTATTTAGATCCTATAGAAAATTGAAGTTGGTCCCTATTGGCAAGGAAAACGATTGCCAAATATGAATGCCTACCAAGATAAATGTGAAGGTACTACTAGCCCAAAATGTTTGAGCCTAGGAAATACCTCATGCTGCAAGCATTAAATGCAGGCCCAACATCCAAGCATGATCAAATCACATCACATGGAACAACAAATCACATAATAAATGCACCAACAAAGGAGTGAAGAAGGCCAATATATCAACGCTACTCAAACAACTTGTTGCAACTAAAAATGAATGCAAGAATTTCTAATAATAAATTCGCCACTATAGTGAAGACTTGAGTCCAATCAAATGAGAGTACGACTCAAATCTTAAACAACAAATAAGCAGCTAAAAAATGTCTCAACTATAATCATTGCAAGAATATCCACCACATAGGATGATAAGTTCCTCATCAACAGGACAACCACAAAGATATGTCTTTCACAACAAATTCTCTAACCTCCAAGGAAAAGACAATACACCTGGCCAAAGAAAAATGTAGCTTGAGAAGGAGTTTCTCTACCCAGTCATGTTTTGCTGATCGTTGATAAAAAACAAGATGCCCAAAACCTTTTGATGCGCCAACAAATTGACCAACATGGGTCTGATGTAGCCAATCTTACAAACATAAAATCACATGGAAAATATGGAGGCCAACCAGTGAATTTGAGGATGAAACTAAATGAAGGTTGATGTAGTTACACTGCCATACACGAGCAAAAATACGTTTAGAGTGCAATCACAACAAATCTCACTGGTTGAGCAAGTTTCCTCACGACAAAATGTTTTTCTTAATTCTACATATCCACGATCAAGTGAAATACTTCAGTGGTGGGAAATATGACCTCTCACAAAGAAACGATGCAAATAAAGGCCCCAAACCAGACAAACTATCGGTCTAATATAAAGTATATAGTGTCAATTGATTGAGGTATGGCATGCTACCAGTGAATATTTGAGACGACAAGCTCAAGAAAGCAATGACTAGAGACTAACACATATCCCACATGCTTAAACAAGAGATTGATGTACACCAATCATCACCATGAAAAAACTAGTCAAGATTCTTCCACTTATAAATTATCATTAGTTGCTCTTGAAAGAAAGAACCAATACCTATTAGAAACATGCAATTTATTGCAATAGAGGTGCATGGTTGATAATTGAGGGTAGGGAAATTTGATCACCAAACAAAGACAAGCCACCAATGAATGAAATCATTTGACCACAATCAGATAAGCCACCAGTGAATGAAATCATTTGACCACAATCAGACATGCCAAGTTTGATCCACGGATGAGGCACTTTAAAAATTGAATGCCTCCAATAACAAGACAGATCAAGACAATCCAAGACCACAAAACTTAAAAATGATAGACTATCTAAATAAGGAGCTGTAGAATGGGAGGCTTTGATACCATGTAGGTGTCTCCACCCAACCTAGGAGACAATTTGTAGAACATCCTCCACAACTAAGAGAGATTCAACACATGAGATTTTATTGAAATGAGGTGAATATGAATGTACAAGGAGCCTTGCTCAAATAGGCAAGAGCAATTGATAAGAGTACACAAGATTTGGACAAGTGTCTTCATCTGGAAGTGTCTACAATTATCCATCTACCTAATAAATGATGTTACCTAAGTTAAAACTTAAGTAAACGTAAATAGTCAAAACTATTTACCCCTACAAATCCATCATAACTCTTAAACCAAATTAAACCTTAACCCTAACACCTAAGAAAATTGAACCCTTATACTAAACCAAATTAAAGCCCAACTCTAAACCCAAACCTAAATTGCACACTTACACTTATAAAACCTTCACACGAAGTAAACACTAACCTTAAGCCTAATTGAACCATGAAATTGAACTATAATGTTAAATCTTAAAGCCATCGTCATCAAGTTTATCTATTCTAAGGTTTAGAGTATTTGACTTTTCAAAATCTATTGCCATGTTCGGTGAATTTTTAGAGTCATTGTTAGATTCAATTAAGTAATATTAAATAAAAAATACAACCATATTATAAATGAAACTGATAGAATATTTAGTTTTGTCTATGATATGATTGAATCGTGATTTAAGATTGATTGATTATTATAATCAAATATATAATACAATTAAAATAGTGATAAGGAAAGAGCATAGAGCATAGTGATAATAGATTTAGATTGATTGATTATTTATTTGAAAGCAATGTTTAATTAGATTCTATCGCTAAGTTGTAGGTTTTATTACATTCAATTTCTTGCATGTATATCTATCTTGTAAATAAGGTTGCAATGTCAATGTGATATGCGTTTTAGTTGGTTTAAATTGTGAATCTTGTCATTTGTTTATATTTATGAGTACAATTTTTTTATAAAAAATTTTGATATCTCTCAACGTCCTATACATGAATTTTATTTATAAAATATAGGTATGCTAGTAAATAATTTAGTTGGATATAAGAAATCTAGACAATTAAATTTGAATTCAAACTGGTTTTTTTGCTATTGGCAAAGATTCTTGATATAATAAATAATTTAATTGGATATAAAAAACCTAGACATTTAAATTTCAATTCAAACTGATTTTTTCTCAAAACTAAAACAACTTAACGGAAGAAACTACAACTCACTTAAAGATTGATGTTTTTGTAAAGATTAATCCAAACATCAAAATAAGATTAATTAAAAAGAAAAAAATAATAATAGATTCATTCTCAAAAAGGAATCCTAAAACAAAACAAGATAAAATTGGAAACCTTAAACAAGATTGGGTCTGAATGCTCGACCAAAAAACTGACGAGAAACTTTAGATATGATAAATAAATTTAATTGGATATAAGAAACATTAGCATTCAAATGCATTCACATTTGAATTCAAACTGATTTTGCCAACAACAAAACAACTACGACTACAACTCAAATAAAAATATTCCAAAAAAGTTATGATTGACTAAAACTTTTACCCACACAACAGAGAATTAACAAACTGTTGTTAACAAACCAAGATTATTAAACAAAATTGAACAATTCAGCAATCAGTCAGGGAAGATAATTCTAAAAAATTAAAGCACGAGAAAAATAAAATTCAAAGAAAATTATTAAGAGGATCTTTGGTCTCAATAATTCGAAATTAAGACCTGGTGGTCATAATACAACTTATTCAAAATAAAGCAGCATCACTTTTCCCGGGCACCCAACCATGTCAAAAAACTGTTTTTCACCTAAAAAAAGTTTAGCAATCCTTTATTATAGCATTTTTATTTATTTTTTATTTTTTCACATTCTAAGGAAAAACAACAGTAGCATAACCCACAGTTTTTTATTATTATTTAATTTAAAAATTATTTCTTACAATGACTTCGCACAAAAAAATCTCTTTTGAACATAATATTACCTAAAATTATAAAGTACATGAGACATTTGTTAATTTGAAATGGAAATACATGATTTTTTTCTTCCCATCTTCACTATATATAAAGTATGTTTTTAAGTAGCATTCTGTTATTTAAAAATAATTCATTTTTGACAAATTATACTTTATTAAAATAAGAAAAATATGTATGGACTCCATACACATACAAATCTTACTCTTATTTAAGAAAAAGCAATTTGTGTGCACAGCACTAATTTATAGATAATTTCCACACAATAAGAATAAGTAATTGATTCCTTGCAGGATTGTCTCTTTTATTTTTTTTTAAAAGGAACAACTTGTGTGCACACGTTTTTAAAGGTTATTGGGATATCTCATCATTCACTATTTTCAAGTCTAGAAAACATTCAATAATACTTTCATGGAACAGTTAGTTTTCTGAACATGTAAATTATCGGTTAGTTTGTAAGTCCTCAACCAAGTCTTAGTCTGAATGTTGTCGTCATCAAATTAACTGTCCAATCCTGGAAAGATTTGTCTGTAAATCCTTTCCAACTAGAACGGAGCAAAACAAAAAATACATCTAATGTTCATAATAGATAAATTATATATCAGCAAGTTATATACAAATTTTTAAGGTAACATCAAAATTTCCCACAATGAGCTAGTGTGTCCAAAAAGAAACTTTCTATTCAGATTAACATAAAACACAGCTTCAATGAATTTGTTGAATATGTAGATGGCTAGCTCTCCACAAATTCACACTTGCCATGAAATATGCTCTATACCGAGCAAGCTTAAAACTTGCCCTTGAGAGGGTACAATAAATTTAAAAATTGTAAGTGCTTTGCGTAGCCCCCGGGTTGTGTTTTGGTGTGAATTTAAACTCCAGCTGAATTGCTTGTGCAAGTTAAACTTATTTGTTCCTTGGAAGTTGGAACTATTAGTAGTAACTGGACAAGTTATGCTACTATATTCCAAATGGCAGCATACCGCATTTCAGCATCCTCCAGCACTTAGGGCTGAATGCCACATGGAAATTTGAGAGGCATTTTGAACATGATGTCATTTGACTGCGAGGCATTTCCAGTCTCTTCATTTCATTGCATGTTATATTGAAATTTCAGCTATCTAGAGAAAGTTGGTAACTGCAGTCAAAGAAATGGATGCATTCTCATTTCTTTACATGATTAGCTAAGTAGTTGAGAAAAGTCCTTTGACATAAATCCTCAATTTAGAACATACACGGGACCTTTTCCAATGGCCTCTTCCAGAGTTTGAATCGATCACACACAAATATCCTCAGTTTGCTGGCATCGGCAATGATTCTAGATTGGGATGAAAACCAACATATTGGAACTTGAATGTTTTGCATGAAGTGCAGAACCATATTCAGTTTCTTCCCAATTTGGTGGACTTAAACTAGTATTCGCAATACCTGAGACATGATGCAAATCAATAAAAGTTGGATGGAACCCCAAGTAAGATTTGACTCATGTTTTCTACAACGTCAGCAGAATCCTTATGTAGATCAAAACTATGGCCAACATTATCAATTCCTTTAAGCTCTGAAAGATCATAGTGGCGTCCAGGTGAATAATCTATCTGTTGTTCACTACGTGCTCCTGCTGTAAAATTTTCAGGGTTGATCTTGTCCTTACTGGAAGACCTTCGATAATGATTATCATCAAAGCCTAATCTGTTCTCTGTATCAGATTGTATGTTGGAAGAACTTTGATTTTCTGTGACTGAACTGTTCCCCATATTTGATTGTATTACTGTCTTATCAAAGATAGAATGTGGGCCAGATTTAACTTCAATACAATTTGAAGCAAGAACGTACTCAAGTTCTTTGTCACTCCTGTACAACAGCAAACTTCAGATCTCCTCATTCTATTCAAAAATACAGTCAAACACTACATCCAAAATTTAGGCATTCTTATCGCAAATAACAATGTTCTTGTCCACAAAGAAATTCAACTATCATACAGAAACGTTAAAATCCAATGCTTAACTTCATTAAAGTGGATTCCAATTAAATATGGAATACATTACCTGAGATTGTAAGGTTCTGACTCCAACCTTTTCCCAGATATGATGCATTCTTCAATCCAAGCATGACAAACTATATTGATGGTGTTGGTCCATATCACCTGTCGTTGTGGTTCACTTAAACTGTGACAAAGTAAGAAATCAATTACCTGAACAAATCTTGAAAAACAATGTTGAGAAAGCAATCCCTTTTGGTACAAATATTAAACCATCCATATTTAGCCATCTAAAGACGATTCTTCCAATTGTTTACATTTATCATCATTAGTGAGTAAGCCAGATATTTACATTGTGCAAACCAGTTTCCTGTCTTTTATTATGTTGTCTGTGAATGGGTGCAAATGTATCAAAATTGAAAATTCAAACATAATGTCCAGTGAAAGGGCAATCTTACATTTGGAAAGGAAGCCATCCTCGTGCAGGCACAGCAGAGTGGAGGATACAGAATCTATGCCACCCATTCTAGTGTAAATTCTTTATATTTTATCTTTGTTTATAAAAATAAGATGTTTTATCTTTGTTTATAAAAATAAGATAATTATAAACAATAAACGACACCACATCCCAGTCAATCCAGGTACAATTAATTACAATGAAAACAGCAACAATGACCTTAAGACCATCACATTGAATTCCACCAAGTTACAAATGGAAGCTGCCCTGAGATTTCACTTGAGGCACCATGAATGGTGTAGCATGGGTGCTGATGGGTGTTGTACCAATCCCATGCCAAGCCAACAACAAATGAGATTCAAACTGTTAATCTCTGGCTTCCACAAAACATAAACGTGGCATAAGACAAAAAAAACTGTGACCTCATCCAACTCCATGAATACACCAGCAAAGAAAAGACCTACATTTCATTGTCATTCCAAATTGGTTCTGAAATCATTGAATTGGTTTCATTAATACACATCATTTTATTACAATACAAATATTGTCATCCACCTAAAAAAAATGCATTCATGATACACATGGAGCTTCAAAATGCCACAAAACAAAATAAAAAATGTCATGCACACCAAGCTGTTAGCAATACCGAGCTGGCAGCAGTGTGGCACATGGCCATCTTAAAGCCCTTAAGATGGCCATGTGCCACAATGCTGCAGGCTGGCAGCTGAGTGTGGAACGGAAGGGGTGCCCAAGAATGGGGTATCCCTAGCAAACCGGTCACCAGGACGAACATGGGTCCAATAATGGTTTGTGATTGTTTTGCAATCTTGTTGCACTAGCTTTGGGAACCTCAATAGCATGGAAACCCATCACACCCAATTGTCTTTCCCAAAATGCAGTGAAAATCTGCCGAAAAGACTAGTTTCTTGCATCAAGGAATATGTTGGCTGTTTAAAATTACACGAGTCTAATCTACTAATGCAATGTTATCAACCTATTTTATCACTAATAATCTAGCTTACCAGGTTCACCCCTAGACACCCCTGGTTCGGGTCCGGTCCAGCCTTGGTTCGACCAAGGTTCAAATTTTTCAATGGGGGTTCGACCTAGCTCGAACCCGGGCGGACCAAGATCGAACCAGGTCAAACCCGGGCGGACCCAAGTCGAACCCAAGCGGCTAGGCAGCCCAAAAAGCCATATTTTATGTAAAATTTAAAGTTTTTTTGGAATCAGCCATGTAAAAAGTGAATTTTATACCCTAAAAGTGACTTCTAAAACATAATCTTGGCTCATTTCTCCTCATTTGTGTTGCAAACAAAAGTTTTTTGACAGTAGGGTGAAGAAAGGGTAAACAAAGTTCTGCTTCCAAGATCAAATAGGAGTTGAAGACTAATTTTTGAAGCTTCAACAAGTGTTACAGCATCATTTCCATACATTTGCAAGCTCCCACTGGCTACAAGATGTAGGTTTTTTAACATTTTTTTCCAACTATTTTTGTTTCACAAATTGTCGAACATGAAACATTAATTGTTTTTCATTATTTTGTTTTTGTTTTTTAATATGTTTATGTTATTTCTTGCCATAGGAACTAGAATGGCATCTACCTCTTCGTCCATTGGCAATGAACAAACAATTACAAAACAAAAAAATGATCCAAATTCTCCCTTATGGAAGTATGTTGACATTTTAAAACCACTTCCAGGAGGTGGCGGATTCAATTGGAGATGCCAAGAATGTGGTATTGAATGTAATAGTTCATATTAGCGGGTGGTAGGCCATTTGTGTGGAATAAAAGGAAGAGACATCAAAAAATGCCCTGGAAAAGATGGTAAACCTATTGTTGTGCCTTGCACACACTCCTTGTCGCCAACAGGGGCCCCCTTTTTAGTTTGTTGGTCGCGTCCTCGCTGAGGTCCCTAGTGGGACAATTTTGGTAGATTTGCAAAGAGGAGTCCAACATTGAAGAGGTTGGAGTGTTAAGGAGATGATCCTACCTGCGATTGTGCCAAGTCTGAGTCCTAAGTCCTGGAGATTCCATAACCTGAGAGTCAATCGCAATTCTATTCGCAAAGGGAAGATGAATAAGGAGCCTTAAGGTAAAATCGTGAATATTGGCAAGGCAACAGGACTTGTGAGCAAATTATTTAAAATTAAGTTTCAAAATTTGGCCTCAAAGGCCAAAGTGAGAGACAAAAGGGGAAAATTGTCCTTAAAAGGAAAAATTGCAAGTTGTAAATGCTTCTTAAGGCCGAAATCCAAGTCAGAATGCCATTTGAAGACTAAAATCGGCCTAAAGGGTCGAAATGATAGAAAGTTCACCAAAATCGGCCTTTAGACCCAAAATACGAGCTCAAATTGTCAAAATTGGCCTAAATGGCCAAAATGAGAGGCAATAAAGAAAACCGGCTTGAAAACATAAGTGTGAGTCGTGAAAATGTAAGTCGCAAAATACCTTAAAACGCTAAAGTGCACTTGAAGTTCACAAATCGGCCTCTAAGGCCAAAATGTGAGGAAAAAGCTCACAAATCCCCGTCTCCATTAAGCTGAAAATGAGAGTAAAGGCCAGAATCGCGCAAAGTAAGCTAGTGAGCCGAAAATGAGACTAAAGTCCAAATTCCCCAAAAAGGCCTCACCGGCAGAAAATAGAAAGAAACAAAATCGCGAAATTCAGTTAAGTAACCCGAAAAGACCAAAGTTCGCACAATAGGGCCGAAAGTTTAAAATAGGCTCCTTTTAATTTTAAAAACCCAACATGAGGAGAGAGGGTCAAAATTGTGAAAAGAGCATCATTTGGCCGAAAGGGGCGTTGAAAAAAAGTCTTAAAACCCCTAAATCGCACATTTCCTCAAAATGACTTGAAGTTTGGCAAAGTGCATTCATGCGAACCTCCATTTAGCCGAAAATGAGCAGAGAGATCGCATTATGAAACAGGGAGTCAAAATCACACAGTAGGGTTTTCTTTAGGAGCTGAAAAGGTAAAGGCGAAAATCTTTAGGGTTTAAAGTTGCATAAAATCCTTGATTTGCCCGAGTTCCAAATGAAAGGCGATATCACTTCTACACACATTCACATCCAGGGCTATATCATTTGAGATACAAATTCGCACAATTAGTTTCATTTAGCCGAAAATGAAGTAATATGTTTGAAACTCGTGGCCCGAAGTTTGGAGATAGATGGATAGCGGATTGCACAGTCACGTGGCGTTCATCAAAATTGTGCACAATGGCTTTGTAACCCGGATTTATATAGGGGTGTTTGGATGAAAAGGAAAAGAGACCCAAAGCTGCTTAGTCCAGTGGCCAGAATACCAAGATCGCGCAGGAGGAGTCTATTGGGCAAAGTTGTTTGAAACCAAAATCGCCAGGTGAGTTCGATTTTCCCCTCCAATTGGCTTAAGTTTGTGTAAATTATCATGTTGTTAACCTAGGGTTTAGTCTGCAAGATAAAATTTCAAATTGATTTTTGAAAATCAAATACCCAAGCAACAACATTCAACTATCGTAAACTGTCAAAATCGACCCTCTAGCCAAGAAATTCAGACTTAGGCAAATTTAGCAATTCTGGTCCAAAAAACTGCAAACATGCGATCATCTTTTCAAAGCGCACAGTCAACACAATCAACACAGTCATTGAAAATTTAAACGCTTATTCACAAGCCAATTGTATTGGCAACTTTCAATCGTCAACAGCGTAGGAGGCCGCATTTAGAAATTTGCTCAAACCAACTAGCCAAAGAACCGATTAATCTTTAGTATCCAGATTACATTTAATCCCCAGGGTAGAATTTAAATTGTTTAAGAGGCCTATTTAAAACGCTTTCAAATTTTAAAATTATCTGGTTGTTTAACAATTTTTATACTAACACCGTCTATGGGCACTACTAACCCATATTTTCGCATTAAGAATTGCCTCATAATTTGTGTCCAGGTGTGCAGGATAAATGCCTAAATTGGCGACAGAGTCTTCAAAGGCACCCGACGCGCTAGGAGCATCGCAGACCTCCAGAGTCGACATCCCCCGCAAGCTGATGTTAGGGGTCAATAACACATGTTAGTTTGAAGTCAAGATGGGTGTTTATGTTTGGTTATGTTGAGTCGCCGAGAGGTTCCTGTGGGGTAATTGGTAGTTAGTGACGGTTGGCAACTTGGCCAACCGTCGAGTCTATATATGATTCAGATGGAACCTTGGCAGGAATGGTATTTTACAGGCATATTCTGGAGAATTCAATAAAGATATCATTCTTCTGGTATGGTTGATTATTGTTGTTACTTGTGCTTTGGTATATGAATGTTTTGTTACATGAATAGTTGGTACATGTGGGAAATCCTTTTTTTATCCATGAGTTTACCAACCTATATTAAGGACTAAACATTTTGGCGTCGTTGCCTAAACGAACTTGGAGATAACTATGGCGGCAGGCGGAAGGAATTAATGGGTCGGCCATTCAACCAGCAATTAATTGTCATGGACAGTGACACACACGAAGAAAGTACTGCAGAAGAGGCACGAGAGGATCAGTTGACGGCAAACTTGGTAGAGTTGTGGGACGTGTCGGTCACACAATACGTGCAGAGGGAGGCTCAGGAGAGTCGTCTCTGAAGGCACGGTATGTGGTGAACTCACCGTTAGCACTCCCGTCTTTGACCTGCTCGAAAGTATTCAAGGTTACTCGCCAGAAATCTGATTGCACTTCAAGACCGAAGGGAGGAAACTGTAGGGGAACTCCATCGGCAACAAGTACTCCAAAGGTACGAAGAGCGCAACCGTAGGGAGGAAGAGGAGAGGGAGACAAGCCGACGCCATACCTCTGGCACTTAATGCCCCTACAGCCGAACAAAGAGAAACGTACCACTGCCACCGAAGGAGTAGACGAGGGAAGGGTACGAAGATCTCTCCGTATAAAGGAAAAGGCTGAGCGGAGACAACGGCTAAGGGAGGTTGCTGACTTGAAAAGCCCTGAGAAATGTAGCAGAAGTCGGAGTGTGAGTTGGAGTCGTAGTCAAGAGAGACAAAGGCCGTGTATGTGGAAGGAGTTGGCGGAGGTTGCGAGGAACCTGCCACTTCCAGACGTAGCAAAGGAAGATCTCGCCGACCAGGCTCCACACTCGAAATTGAGTGAAGAAGACTCAGGACCCAAGTCGCAAAGCAACCCGTTAGAGTATTCTAAACAAGGAGAGGAGGCGGTACGGGACCTACACGAAGAGGTCGCCAATATTTTTGAAGCAACATTATCTGGCATCAGGAATTTGTCCTTGTCAGAGGAGACCAAAATAGGAGGGTCAGATCCAGAAACCTCGGGAACGAGGGACTATAGGAGCAAGGGTGACCAAAGGACAGGAGTCCAACCAGGTCAAGAGCGTACGGTACCTTCCAGACACATAATACCTTCCGAGCATATAGTAGCTTCCAAGCGCTACATAAAACCCTCCAGACAAAAACAATGGCACACACCTCGGAGAAACAAAAGCTTCCAAAATTCATGGGCGACGGTTTGGAGGATCCCGTGCGACATTGTAAGACATGCACGACCATTTGGGAAGCAAATGGCCAGGATGACCGGGATTACTGGTTGAAGCCATTTCCAGCCACTCTGCAAGGAATAGCCATTGACTGGTATACGGACCTGGATGCCCAGTATAAAACATCCTAGAACAGTCTGAAGAAGGCTTTCCAAGAGGAGTTCAAACTCCTACGGGACGACAATGAAATTGTGGCGGAGATTTACAATACCAAGCAGGGAAAAAGCAAAAGCGTGCAGGCATATAATAGAAGGCTGAGGGAACTGCTCAACAAAATGGAGAACCAGCCGGCTGATGGCCTCAAGAAGAGATGGTTTGTTGGAGGATTGGTACCATCCCTTAGATGGAAGATGAAGGTGGTCCCCCCGCGTATGACGAAGCATACAACCGTGCGAAGGATATTGATAGTGAAAATCAAACATCTCGAGGGAAGCATCGGGTGAGCAATGGTGACAGTACAAATGAAGGCAATGATGGGGAGTCCAAAACGATGCAAGCACTCTGAAGGGATATGATGAGGATGATGAAAGAACTAAAAGCTGACAAAGAAGGTAGCAAAGAAGGAAAGGAACTATGGTGCACCGACCGCAAAACAGAAGGGCACACTAAGGGGAGTTGCCCTCGTAAAGCTTTCTATGACATCTGCCAAGTAATGGGACATTCCATTAAGGAATGCCCGTACAACTTAAAAGAATGGAGCACACAAGTGCTCTATGCCCAACCCGACCAAGTCACACCGCCAGCGACACCTCCGAAGCCGGTAGCAAACTCTAACGCCTCTCCTAGAGGCTACCGAAACAACCGGCGGGGTAACAACAAATCCAATACCAACACTCCGAGGAGTAGAATTCAATACGACGCAAAGAGACGACCCATATGATCCAATGCCGAAAATGCAACGAATGGGGTCACTTTGCGCGAGAATGCCAAAATGGAGATGACGCAGGAAGTTTGTTGTGCAAATGATGTGGTCCAGGGAATCACGAGGACACAGCGTGTCCAAAGCAAAAAGGGGTGAATATGTTGGAGGTAGAAGAACCAGAGGAAGGCGTACTAGAAATCACAAGATTGCAAACAAGAAAGCAATGTATCCTGACCCTCGCACGGAGAAAGAAAGACTTCAGGAAGCCAGGGCAGATATTGAGCGGGCGATGGCAAAATAACAGAGGGCCTCGCACCCGGCTGCCAATAGCCCAGTCCGGTCAGGACCGGAGAAAACAATCATTAAGCAGATGCTACAGACCACTATACCCATGCGGGTATCCGACTTTTTACAGACCATGCCACAATTGAGGATGGCCCTGACAAATGCTGCCGACAACACTGCCATCAGCCATGAACACAAGACGATGACATGAACCACATAGTACAGCACTGGCGAAGGAACCTGGTACGGAGGCCGTGGACCCTATGCTGCTCATTGTAAGCATTGGACGGAAACCTGCCGTGGTGGACGTAATGGGACAAAAGCTCACAAAACACCATTGTGGATGGCGGGTCTAGAGTCTACGTGCTACCGGAAGAAACTTGGAGAGGTCTAGGCAAGCCTATCCTCTGGCCACCAACATTTCATCTCGTTGGTGCGAATCAACACGGCATCAAACCCCTCGAAACTCTCATGGCACAAAAGGTGGTGATCAGGACACAACAATTCATTCTAGACTTCGTAGTCATCCCACTGGAGAGAAAAGTGTACAACACCCTCCTGGGAAGGGGATGGCTGATCATGGCTAGAACTAATCATAACTGGAAGAAGAATACACTCTCAATCGAGAGTGAAGGCCATAAGTATGCGATTGACCCGAGGAAACAGTCCGTCAGTGAAGAACTTGCGTCGTCTGACTCCGACTCGAAAGACTCAAATAGATGGGAGTGGGGTTCCGAAGGAGACAGAGGAGGAAGGGAACCCGAGGAGGGAGTATTGGAACTGGACGGATGCTCTAAGGATGGAACTAGTTCGCTGGCCGGACTCTTCCATTGGCAGATGGAGGACTACGAGGTCTTCCACCCGAAGTGCCACATGCTGCAAATATGCAAGATTGGAGAATCAAGTGGCAGTATGGAAGAACAGTCATTTCCACCGGAGTACGACAGGTACCAGGAGGGAATGGCACGAGTGGATGACACACCAGCCCACCAATTTGAACGAGACAAACCCATCAAGTACGAGGAAAGGGGTGTGGAAAAAGTTAATCTAGGCAAGGACGAGGACCCACAGGTAATACTCGTAGGGGATGACTGGAACCCTGTACTGAAGGCAGCGACTTTCAAGATATTTCTGGAATACGAGGACGTCTTTGCCTGGACCTACAAGGACTTGAAGGGGATACCACTGGAATTGTGCATACCAGGAGCCCAACCCATATGGAGGAGACCGTACAGGATGAACAATAACTACGCGGCCAAGGTGAATGAGGAAATCAACAAAATGTTGGAGGCTGGGATCATATTCGAAGTGGAAACCAGTGATTGGGTTTCCCCAATAGTCAATTCTCTCAAGAAGGAAGCTAATCAAATAAGGATATGCGTGGACTTCAGGTACCTAAACGTAGTAACAATCAAAGATCCATTCCCAATCCCATTCACTGACAGCATTCTAGAAGAAGTAGCTGGGCATAAGATATACACGTTTTTGGATGGGTTTTCGGGATACAATCAGATAAGTATTGCAGAAGAATATAAGCTAAAGACTACATTCGTGGTAGAAGAGGGGGTGTACGCCTACAATCGCATGCCCTTCGGGCTATGTAATGCACCGGCAACCTTCTAGAGAATAATTTTACACATTTTTGACAAAATGTCTGTAGGAAATTTCGGGGCATTCTTAGATGATTGGTCGATTTTCAATGATCAGGACACCCATCTAAAGGTACTGGGGAAATGTATGGAGAGGTGCCAGAAAGCTAGGTTGGCTCTTAACCCAAGGAAGTGCAAGTTTATGGTACCGCAAGGGAAGCTTCTCGGCCACATTGTCTGTAAAGAAGGTCTGAAGACCGACCTGGACAAGATAGGAGTGATTGTCAACATGGAGAACCCAAGGAATGTGACAGGGGTGAAGTCATTTTTGGGACATGTTGGCTACTACCGGAGATTTATCAAAGGCCTTGCACAAGTCTCCTGGCCCCTAGATAAGCTAACAAGGAAGGGGGAGCCGTTCATATGGGGTACAGAGCAGGAAGAAGCCTTCAAGGAATTAAAAGATCAGCTGGTAAGTGCACTAATACTGGTGTATCCAGACTGGAATAAGGAGTTTCACGTCCACGTCGATGCCTCCAACTTTGCGATTGGTGCTACCCTCGCACAAGTAGGGACGCAAGGACTAGACCATTCTGTTTTCTTCACCACCCGACTATTGTCAAGGGCTGAACGAAACTACAACACAACAGAGAGGGAGGCACTCGGGATGGTGTACGCAATACAAAAGTTCCGCCACTACTTGTTGGCTATGCCGTTCACATTTTACGTGGACCATAAGGCACTAATGTATCTAGTAAATAAACCAATTATCCAGGGTTCGGTTAGTAGATGGCTACTACTCCTGCAAGAGTTTACCTTCACCATTATTGTGCGGCCAGGCAAGTCCCATGTGATAGCCGACCAACTATCAAGGATCAGATCGAGGGAACCGGACGAAGGGGTGAACGAGGACTTCCTAGATGCACACTTGTTCCAGATTGCAGTACTACCATCGTGGTACGAGAAGATCGGCCAGTACCTCTCCACTGCCACATTTCCAAGGAAGATGCCCCCGGGGGAACGGCGGAAGCTGGCACTGAAGAGTAAGACTTTCTAGCTAATCAATGGCCTGTTATATAAGATGGGCCCCGACCAGATCATAAGGTGTGTTATGGAGGAGGAAATTCCCAGCGTGTTGAAGGAAGCACATGACGGGTTGGCAGGCGGACACATGGGACCAAATGCAACTGCTAGGAAAGTACTTCTGACCGGCCTGTGGTGGCCAACTCTACACACTAATGCCCGGGAGTGCGTGGTCAGGTGTGACACTTGCCAACGTGCAGGAAAACCACTCAAGCGGGACTTCATGCCCCTCTTTCCCTCCCAGCCACAGGAGCTATTCGAACGGTGGGGTCTGGACTTTGTAGGACCCTTGAAACCGAGTAGCATGCACAGGTGCAAATATATTGTAGTTGCTATGGAATACCTCACCAAGTGGGTAGAAGTGAGGGCCCTTCCAGATAACACGGCTCTGAGTACGGCATGGTTCTTGTATGAACAGATCATCACGAGGTATGGGATACCCCTTCAAATCACCAGTGACAAGGGAGTGCACTTTGTCAACCAAGTAATCCATACCATGACCGTAGAGTTCAAAATACTTCACAATCTCTCTAGTCTGTATTACCCCTAAGCTAATGGACGGGCAGAAGCAACCAACAAGGTGTTGGTGTCAATAATTTACAAATCATGTGGGGTGGAGCAAGAAGACTGGGAGGAAAGGCTACCAGTCGTACTGTGGGCTTACTGCACAACCTACAAGGTCACCACAGGGCATACCCAATTCCAACTCATGTATGGGCAAGAGGCAGTGGTACCGGCAGAGTACATCGTACCTAGCCTCCGGGTGGCGGTGGATAATAGACTCGGTAATGAAGAAAGCTTGAGTGCAAGGCTGGACAGCCTGATGAAACTGGACGAACGAAGAATAATGGCACAATGGACAACGGAGGTAGCACAACGATGGTGGAAGTACTGGCATGACCAACACCTACAGCGAGTCAACTTCCGGCCGGGGCAGTTGGTTTTGAAGTATAACGGCCGAAACGAACTCAGACCGGGGAAGTTTAAAGTTCGTTGGCTCGGACCCTATAAGATCAGAGAGGTCAACCAAAACGGGGCGGTGAAGCTATCTACTTTGGATAACAATCCAATTAGGAACCCAATGAATGGTTCAAAGCTGAAAATCTACAAAGAACTAAACAAATCTGTGATCGGGATTAACATGCTGGGATACGCTACCAAAGGGCCAGAGCAAGGAAGTTGGCGAAGACCCGGTGGTAAAAGATGAACCCTACCGGAGAGATGAAGAGTGGGCAAAGCCTTTTGCAGCCATGGAAGAGCGGCTTGTGCTGAAGCAGGTGGAAGGTCTTGCGGTTCCCAGGAACCACAAGCACCTCACAAACGCGCATTTTGGAGAGCCAGCTGTATGGGTACGGGTCTCAGGACATTGGAAGAAGCGGGCCTCATATGAAGGCCTTCGAAAAGGGTACGTAGCATACGATATCGATGAAGAGGCTGAAGCCCAAAGGAAGGACAAGAGTGCAAATAAAGAGAAGGAACCTATAGACCTGGAGGTGGAGCTTGACTTAGAGGAATACGGGGCAACTCTAGGTCCCTGTTTAAAAAATGGTGCTGAAAACAAAAGATTTATTCATCATCGCCTCCCAGCGAGGTGAAGCGGAAGCCAGACCCCATTCATTATACCGGGTGACCCCTAACCCCGCGGGACCACCGAAAGTTGACGGAGAGAAAGTAAAATGGTACCAACAGTACGGAGGTCACTACATTGACGGCCGATATAAGGGGGTGGTGTTAATGCATAATAGCTTCGGTAAGATATATGATTGAATGAGAGATAAATGAAGTCTCTCATTCAATCATTTATCATCTCGATAACTATGATAAAACCATCAAGCAATTAATTTATCCTTGATAGCCATTCTATATTTGCATATGGGCAATCTATTGATAATCACACTATGTATCTTCCTCATGTTCATCTATCTAATGAATATTGTATTTAGATGAATATCAGTTAAACATAAATAATGATGACACCGATTAATATATACCGAATTGAATATATATTATATTGGGTTACTGTTGACGTGTATTTTGTACACAATCATACACAGAATAAAATACCGACAGGCATCTTATCCTCTCTTGAGAAAATAGTCTCTAACTGCTGAAGATCTGCAAAAAGGATCAGTTAGATGGACTCCAAGGTTCTTTTAGTGGGGTCTCCACGTGTGGACAAGCTTTTAGTGGTATGATGTGATTTGCTGTTTCCTTCAAGGCTTCTTACGGATTCAATGGTTCGAAGATTTCACTAATCTAAAAAGAACTTTCAAAAAATGGAAAAGGATAGGGTTTAAGTAAATCTAATCTAGCCTAACCCTAGCAACGACTTAGCATGAATGAGATTTGGCAAGACTCAACCAATTTCAATTTTGCCATAAGATAACAACTCAACTGAAATTAGTGCGATCTTCTAAGGTAATAATGGTGTTCAATGCATCAAAGACCAAGGACACTACTACGAAGGTACATATCCTAGATGCGAAAATGCTCGAAGGTTAAGGACTCAAAGTGTTTTCCAGTCGACCACGCAAGGCGTTCCTACAATCAGCAAGAAGCTAGTGGTTTGGATTGCGAATCCTACCAAATATCAAATCTCACACTTAGTCTTTCTAATTAACAAACTACTTTGATTGAGCGTGATTCAAGTACATCCAACAACCATGAAGATAACTCAAGAAACTTGCAACAAAACACCATAACTTCAATATTTTATTGATTTCCAAGTCATCATATACAACAATTGCTTGAACTTCTCTCTTCAAGACTCAATCTTGCTACAAAATAAAAATTGCTTACAATTCTAATCTCTCTATTTCACTCTTAACTCTATTCTCTATTAACTGACTATTACATCTATTATAAATGAAATGGAAAATGGGGGTATAAATAGCATCCCCAATTACAATGAAAGGTCCAGATCGAAAGCAAATCAACGGACAAGATCATGACACCTAAACCCTAATTAGGGTTTGTTACAAATGACCTCCTTTTTACTGAACAATATTAAATACATAGCCAAATATTAAATTTGGCACAAAAATCTAGGAGGTATCAACCAATGAGAAATAAGATGTCATGTCATCTGTAACAACCTTTCATCTAGAATCTTATTCCCTTTCCAATTTTCCTTCTTAGCATATGCAATGAACTTTGTCACGATTCCTTCGATTTCTGTGATTGGAATCTCGGGAAGATTCTTGATACTCTCTTCTAAGTGGATAACCTGATCAAATGCATCTAGAAGAGCTGTGTCCCAAGTAGGTTCAAGTTCCTTTGTTCTATCAATCAGGAGCATGGTGGCATACATTTGATCATACTGCTCATCTGTAACATCTGCGTCCTTGCGAAAGATGATAGTGATTCTATCCTCAAACTCTTGTAAATCCACATCTGTCTCGACCTCGATCCTTCTGCCAAGAATGGTACGAAGTACCTCAAATACTCTGTCCTGGATCGGATTGATCACCTCCTCAACTTGACCACATCTAACACTGATGTCCTCAAAGAGAACACTCTTTATATGGAGTAAGGTTGACCACTGAAACAAACTGTGAGAATCACCTTCTAAGATCCTCTCTTGTGCTAAAATTCTTCTAGATGTATGTCTTATAACTTTCAAGACAGGGATGACAACGTCCTTGGTATGGGCAAATGCAGCTACTGTTGCCATCAATCTGTGGATTATCTCAAGAACTTGGATAGCCTGATGGGTGATCTTCGACATCCTTGTAATAAACTCAATGGCCACCGTGTGAGATCTATCCATCCAATTACATGTACACTGGACCATATTCCTGAATCTTTCTGCTTCATTAATTGATTGAAGGGGCAATGCCTGCAATGGTGATCTAACTGGATCCTGACGTCCCAAAGGTTCATTGATGTGACTGAAATATGTCCTCCATGCACCGACCTCTCTCTCAAGCTTTCTATTCTTTTCTACTTCTTCTCTAAACTTATCCTTCAATGCCTCAAATGTGTCGGTGGCATCATCTAAAGTCTGCTCTGCTGTGGATGGTCCTAACTCAATAGTCTGTATATGATAGTCTGCTGCTAGGATCTCACCCTCATATTTGTCTGCTGCCGGTGTAGCTATCTGCAGTTTTCTAGATCCAGTCTCATCTCGAATCATCTTGGACATCTTTGTAGCCTTCTTCTTCTCTGTTGTCATATGTGAGCGTCCAACAAGGCTCTCTAAATCGATTGCACTGTCCTCGTCCTCAATTACGATCACCCTAGTCAATCTCTCCTTCAACCAATCTGGGATATTTGATCTTGTCTCTTGAACTTGAATTTCTTTGTGTACTACTTCTTCCTGTCTGGGAGGAGATGTTACTTCATTATCGTTATCTAAATCATAGTCTTGGAGAGATCCATCGGATGAAACATGCTGTGCCTGTTCTTCCTCCTGTCTGTCATTCTGTACCATCGATTCCATGGATTCTTCCACTCGAACTGTTCTATCTTCTGGCCTGGAAGAAGTACCTGGTGTTTGATCTTTGTTAGCACCTTGCTTTTTCTTGGAAGGCTCTTTCTTTTCTGATCTCTCTTTTCTCTTTGATCCTCTCGGATGGAGATTGCCCTCACTGGCACATCGAAGGTTACCTTCACCTGAATTCCTAGGATTAGGATTGCCTTCACTAACACTGGCTCCACCTTCGGCTGGCTTTTCTTCCAAAGTAAAAGACATGGCTATGCCTTGTTCTCTCAACTTCTGATGTTGAACGTCTACCCATCTGCGAGTACAAGACAAGACTGGTGCCATCAAATCATCTAAATCCACGGCTTCGGGCTCATTCCAATTCAAACTTATTGTTTTGCTCTCCCTATCATATGAAGATTGGATGTGCCTGCCGTTGTCCTGAGCTTGGTCGGCTACTCTGTAAATCTTACATTTCCTGATGAAATCCAAAGGCAATCTAGAATGTATCTTGCGTTTTACTTCAAGATCATCTAGGAGATTCATCATAAAATCTTCAATCTGGTACTCATGTCTAAATCTCCTACCGACTGTCTCCTCTAAATGTCCATGAGGATCAAAACTATTCCTCCAAGCAAAAGATGAAAAAGGATACAAGGCTAACTCCCTCTCTGCGTCACCCATGGCTGAGACATTGGGACATACCTCAACTGAATTACCCAAAATAATAGGTACCTGAACTCCATTCTGATGTCTGTGTCTGAATGCCTTCACATATGCTGCCAACTGCCTTGTTACTTCAAGTAACACAATTCTATCTGTAGGGTACCTCGGCAACATGTATGGAGGTAAAGGACATCCATACACTCTAATGTAAGTGAACTTGGGAAACTGAATGAACCAAGCACCGTACCTCTTGATTAACTCCTGGGCATCCTGAGATAATCTGTTGTGAATCCCTCCTTGCAACGTCCTGGTGATGTTCATCGTGAAAGTATCATTGATTAACTTGTAGTTCTTCCCTGGTGGATGATGCAAGTAGGTATAGGATTCACAAACTCTGACCTCGCCGGGTCCTCTTCCAATCACTCCTCTGTGAGGTAGTCCTGCGTACTCAACGCTCCTGATTAAGGCATAGATGACGTATGAACTCATGTGGAAGGACTTAGTAGCCCTGAGTCTTCTCAACTGTACGTCTAAGCAATGGCTAATTATCCTAGCCCAATGTATTGTACCCTTTCCTTGAACAATCACCTGGATGAAATAAAACATCCATTTCTCAAAATAGAAGGCATGAGGTGCTCCTGTAACTCTGTTGAGCATGGTAATCAAATCTCTGTACTCCTCTTGGAAATCAATCCGGTGTGGTGTGTTCGGTACTTTGCTCAGACGGGGACGACTCTTAAGTAGCCAGCTCTTGTTGATTATGCTTAGGCAAGCATCTGGACCATCATCGTACACTGATCTGGCTCCTTCAATGCTCTTGTATATCATGTCCCTGTGCTCTGGAAGATGGAAGGCTTCACTTATGGCCTCCTCTGAAAGGTACGCCAAAGTGTTTCCCTCATTGGACACAATTGTCCTGGACTGTGGATTGTAATGACGGGCACACTCGATCATCAACTCGTGGCACTGAATAGCTGGAGGAAAACCGGCCGCCTTGATAATGCCACTCTCTATTATTCTCCGGGCGACAGGTGATGGCTTGCCGATGTAAGGGACCTCTCGGAACTTCTTCGTGCTAAAGTTTCCCAAGTTTGTATCTCCAATGTTGCTCCACTTGGACACGATCTTGGTCTCCACCTCTTCAGTCTTCTGATCTTCTTTCATGAGAGCCGAGCGACTGGTGGATGCTCCCGCCTTTGGGGTCGCCATACCTACACAACATTTCATTATAAGAAATAGATTTTTGCAATAAATAACGTAGATAAGAGAGATAGATTTTAGGAAACCTCATGATAAGTCCCTAGAGTTATCATTTCCTAAAATACAACGATTGAGCTAAGAGATTTAAAATTCAAAATTTGAAATATGACGATGAATGAATAAAACAATAATAACTAAATCGCCATACCTCGACAGAGAGCTAACTCTAGAATGCAAAAACAAAATTTGTCTAGGCAAAATTGAGGTATAAAGATAATCTTCAATATGATCTCCTCAAATTTGACTTCGCCACCTCTGGAGAGAATGTAATCTTCAATTATCACCTTGGACTTGGTCTCAAATGGATCTTCAAGTTCGCACTAACAAATCTCCAAGTCCTTAGCAAATTCGCCTTAGGCGTGGTCTTGGATGGATCTTCAAATTCGCTCTTGGTGTATCCTCAAGCTCGCACCACCTTTGGTTTGGATAAAGCGCCACCCTTTGGATTGAATTCGCACCCTTTCAAACACACTTCGCACTCCTCACAAGATGATGTTGGGAATGTCTACGCCACCATGGTTTGAAGTCGCACCACCTTTGGAGTGTCTTCGCCACCTTTGGTTTGAGATCGCACCACCTTTGGAATGTCTAAGCGCGCCACCCTTGGATGAATGAAACTCGCACTATATTCGCCTCTTCTCAATTCGCATGAAGGAAGGTAAAATAATGATGTAGAAAATGATAATTCTACCCCCCTTATATAGCGCTTGCATCCTTTGCCCCTTAGGCCGACTTAATAAAAACAAAACCATTTTTTAAATGATTTGCAATGACATAACAAGGCCGACCTCCATATATGAGCGCTCAAATCGATTTTTTATTAATTAAATAATTAACTATTAATGCCTTGCGTTTTTTAATTGCAAATTTCGATTTTTAAATAAGGCAAAAATAATTAATAAAAGATCAATGCCATATTAAATGCTAATTAAATTAGATTTTCAATTTTTTAAATTGATTTAGCATTTAAAGAAAATTTGAATTGTTTAATTTGGCGCCAAAAATATGAAAATAAAGGGACGTACCTCATCGCTCTGGTCCCTGGAAGAGGGACAGGAGCGATCGATGATTTTGGTCTAAATTCTTGCATTTTCAACTTTTAACTCCTTCATTTCCACGTCCCAAATCGATCATCTGGTGGTCCTTCGAACTTGGATTTCTTTTCTTGTGCGAGCAAATGCATCCCATGACCATTATCGCCCTGGTCCCTTGGAGAGGGACAGGAGCGATCTCCATGTTTTTGCTTGAAATTCTTCATTTTGGTACGATCCTTTCCTTGCATCATCTTTTGAATGTCATTTAAAACCCTGTGCGTCCTTGATTTTCAAAGAATATCATGTGTTTTGATACATTAAAGGGACCATCGCCCTTGTCCCTTGGAGAGGGACAGGAGCGATCCATTATTTCTCCTTGATCTTGGCGACTTTTAAACTTCGATCCTCTTTGCAATGTCCTCCAAATGTCGTCCTTCGCACTTCCTAACCTCGCCTCGCCTTGATCTTTGAAGGAACGGGAGTGTTTTAATAGTGTCGCCTTGGTCCTTGTCCAAAGGACAGGAGCGATGGGAGACTTTTAACTCGATTAGCAATGTTTGGACGTTTAAAACTCTTGCAAACTAACTTCAAAGATGTCCTGGAGCATATGTAACCTTGTGTATCTTTGTCTTTACGTAAATCTCGCATGGATTAATCTAATATATCAATATCGCTCTAGTCCCTTCCTGAGGGACAGGAGCGAAGTTCATCATAACATGCTTGTTCTTGTTTGTACCAACTTGCAATTATCTTCATTGCGTGGAATGATGTCCTTTCGACCCTCTTGGTAACTTGAAACTTGTTTGCCTTTTGAAATTTACGCCATTATGTAGATATCGCTCTGGTCCCTTGGAGAGGGACAAGAGCGATCTAGGTCTTTAGAGTGCAAATCCTTCCATGTGATGACTTTTGCAACGTTGCGCTTGATGGAAATGCCTTGAAATGTCCTCGCCACCCTTCGTCCTGACTTGGATCGGCCTTGAACCTTGGAGGGACGATCTTGAACTTTGGAGGGACGCATCATCACCATTGTATCGCCCTGGTCCCTTGGAGAGGGACAGGAGCGATCCTTCCCTTGTGGCTTTCATCTCACTTTGCCATGCGCTAAGTTTATATTCAACGGATTCGTCCTTCTTTACTCTATCCGCCCATGCCTTGACATCATTTGTAATTTTGCAAAAAAGGCAATTATATCAAAAATCGCTCTGGTCCCTTGCTGAGGGACAGGAGCGAACTAGGCATTTAACAGTGGTATGGACGTCCCAAAAATCTTCAATTTATATTCAATGTGCTCATCTCATGTTCTCCTTTGTTTTTGAACGTAAACTTGCCTCGACCCTTGTCTGGATTTTGCAAAATGAAGGAAATCGCTCTGGTCCCTGGGAGAGGGACGAGAGCTACAAGGTACCTCGCCCTGGTCCCTTGGAGAGGGACAGGAGCGATTTAGTCAATATAGGTCATTTTCCTTCGTTTTTTGCATCTCAAATTATATTCATTTGGCAAAGTATCTTCCTTCGGACGTCCTCAAATCATTAAGTTTTCAAAATCTTGCAAGGACAAGGCGAAATTTGAATCGTAGCTCCGGTCCTTCACTGAGGGACAGGGGCGATTTTCCTCCTGGAGACCTTTCTGTGCTCATAAAAATCTTCAATTTATATTCAAATGAAAGACCTCGTCGTTCTCTATCACTTCAAACGTAAAATTTGTCTGGACTCTGCAAGGATGATGAGATATTTGAAAATGAGCTCCCGTCCTTCACTGAGGGACAGGAGCGATTTTGCTCCTACAGGCCAAAATAACAAGATTTTTCACATTTTAACACTTCACGAGGCGAAAACAAATCAATTCCAATGCCTAGGATCAATGCTCAAAAAAGTCAAAATTTGGTCAAAACATTCAATCAGACAAAAATTCATATTGACGGTCAACACTTAGACAAGTTTAAGCTCTGCATGAACATTCCAATTGAAAAAAATTAGACCATTTTGGCGAAATCATTGCATTCAAAATTTGCATTCTAGAAAAGAAAGCTCAAAAGCTCTCAAAAATGACTGGATTTTGGCTTGAAAAGGCAAAATTTAAAACCCTAAGGCTTAGCCCTAAATCCAGACAACTAACTGACTAACAAAACCCTAAAAACGAAAGCGAAAACAAGCGAAAAACAAGCAAAAAGAGGGGGTCCCCATTTGCGATGGGGCGATGTGTGAAATGGTCACAACAGTTACATATAATATTATATCGGAGCGCATATAATATATATCGGGTTATCGGAATGCATATCGGGTGGCAATGTATTAATCACTGATAGTTATCGGTGTGTTAGTCTACACCGATAGTTATCGGTTGTCAAGGCTAACACACCGATAACTATCGTCTGTTAGCATTGACAGCCACCGATATACAATCGATTGTTAGCATTGGGTTAATACACCGATGAACTTCGATTATAATCACCGATTGGCATTTACCGTAACATGCTTTTGTTAGTATAAACAAAAAGGTACGATCAAGTAATGTCTTGATCGGTCATGACGGATCAAGGCATTGCTTGACCGTGCCTTCTTTGTCATATACTTATAGTAAGTGGCATTCTTGAGATAGGACATAGAAAATATTAAATGCTCCTCTCATCTGCCACAAGCAAGAAGATAGTTAGATATATACAATAAGAAATTAAATAATACAAAATTAGATAATAGAATTATAACTTGCATATTGAATGTAAATTGAACATCATTTACATGGTATCAGAGCTATAGTTAAATCGAACCTGAGGCTGTTCAATTTTACGTAAAATTCAAATCAAGTATATATTCAAACATCACAATCCTATCAATGGCTAGCGCTATCAAATTTGAAGACAGACTTGCAGGAGGTGACGATTTCTCTGCATGGAAATTCAGAATTCAAATGATACTAAAAGATAACAAAGTTGAATCATTCGTAAAGACTGAATCCAAATAACCTAAGACTGAACCTGATCAAGCAATTTGGAGAGAAGGAAATGATAAGGCTATCAAAATAATAGTTGATGGGGTAAGGAACAATATTATGCCCATTATAAAGAAACACGAATCAGCTTTCAACATGTTCAAAGCACTTGAAGACGCTTTTGAGATATCCAATGCCAGTAGAACCATGGCTCTAAAAAGAGATAAATAATATAACCATGATGAAAGGAGAATCAGTCAATGCCTACTTCATGCGAATATCTAACTTAAGGGATGAACTAGCAACCCTTGGATATGAGATCCAAAGCAAAGAATTAACCCTCATTGCTTTAGATGGGTTGCCTAGTATCTGGGAAACGTTCGTCCAAGGCATCAGTGCAAGGGACAACTTTCCAAAATTCGATAGACTAAAGGCTAACTGTCTCCAAGAGGAATCAAGGCAAAATAAGAAAGGAATCAAACAAAAGAATATAGATGAAGATCTTCAAGTTCTGACTACAAACTCAGACAGAAAGGGCAATAAGAAGCAATTCAGGAAGAGAAAGAATCGTCATGGCAAGAACTCTTTCAAAAAGGACCTCTCTCAAATTCAGTGTTACAGATGTGACAAATTTGGGCACTATGTTGCCAAATGTTCAGAAAGAGCTAAACAAGCCACATTTGCCAAATCAGGAAAATCAAAAAGGGAAGAGGACTCCGAGAAGTATGTGCTCTATTCAGCACTCACACATCAAACATCAAACAAAGTGAACTCCTGGGTAATCAATAGTGGCTCATCCAGACACATCATAGGATTCAGAGAAGTACTAGACTTTATGAGAGAGGAAAATGATGAAGAGGTAACCATCGGAGATGACTCCACACACCCTATCAAAGGAGTTGGAAACTGCACCATCAAACTGAAGTCAGGTGTATCATTACAACTTGAAGGAGTGCTATATGTTCCAGGCATTAAGAGGAATCTTGTCTCAATATCAGCACTAGAGGACAATGGATACAGAGTGACATTCATGGACAACAAAGTGTTGGCTTGGCCAAAGAACTCATCTTTCAAGAAAGCTAGTACAATTGGTCAAAGACAAGGATACCTATATGAGCTATGCACAGAGCCCAACTTAGCCCTAATTCATGAAACTACAAATGCCAATGAAATCTGGCATAGAAGACTAGGCCACCTAAATTTTAGAGCTTTATCATCAATGGGAGACCTTGTCACAGGTCTACCTAAGCTAAAGCAATATCATTCAGGGGCATGCACAGAATGTGCCCTAGGCAAAAATTCTAAGGGTGCTTTTCAAAGTAGTAATAGGAAAACAAGTAAAGTATTAGAGTTAATTCATTCTGATGTATGTGGACCTATGTCTGTAAATTCATTGGGGGGATTTTTGTATTATGTGATATTTGTTGATGACTACTCTAGGAAAACTTGGATCTACTTTCTGAAATGCAAAGAATCAGAAGAGATCCTTAATAGGTTTAAAGAATTCAAATCATTAACAGAAAACTACTCAGGAAACAAAATTAAAACCCTTAGAACTGATAATGGGGGGCAATACACATCAGAATTATTTAAAGAGTTTTGTAAAAATTCAGGGATTAAGAGGGAGTTAACAATACCTTACAATCCTCAACAAAATGGGATAGCAGAAAGGAAAAATAGGACAATCATTGAAGCTGCCAAAGCTATGATTCTTGATCATAATCTTTGGGCAGAAGCAACCAGCACTACAGTATACATTCAAAACAGATGTCCTCACTCTCATCTTGAAGACAAGACCCCTGAATAAGTCTTTACAAAATCAAAACCAGATATAAGCCACCTTAGGATTTTTGGATGTCCAGTGTATATTCATGTACCTAAGGAGAAAAGATTAAAATTAGAACCCTCTGGAAAGAGAGGAATCTTTGTAGGATACAGTGAAACATCCAAAGCCTACAGAATATATATACCCGGCCAAAAGAACATTGAACTAAGTAGGGATGTGATCTTTGAAGAAAACTTAGCCTTCAAAAGAGCCCAAAGCTCTCTAGGTCCTGAAGTCCATATTCCTAAACCCGGCTTAGATAGAGATCCTACTCTTGAGCTTCAGAGAGAGAATCTTGAGGAAACTATGAGTGAAACTTTAAGTACACCTAGAGAAAACCTCAAGAAAAGACCACTATGGGCCACCAAAACTGTAGAAGAAGCTCAGAAGTTTGTTGCTCCCTTAGGAACCTTCAGAGAAAGCAAAAGGCCTAATAAATTTACTAGCTATGTTGCCCTTATGAATGACCTCTCTAAAGCTGAACCAAGCAATGTATCAGATGCACTTCAACATCAAGTATGGAAGGATGCAATGTCTGAAGAGTATCAATCCATTATAAAGAACAATGTTTGGGAGATTGTTCCTAGACCAACCAAGAAATTTGTGGTTTCATCTAAATGGTTGTTCAAAATCAAACATGTTGCAAACGGCAGTATTGAAAAACACAAGGCCAGATTTGTAGCTAGAGGCTTCTCACAAAGGGAAGGAATAGATTATGAAGAAACCTTTGCGCCTGTTGCCAAGTATACCTCAGTAAGAGCTGTATTAGCCATTGCAGCAGCAAAGGGATGGAAAGTACACCAAATGGACATTAAGAGATCTTTTCTAAATGGTGAGATCTCAGAAGAAGTCTACCTAGAGCAACCTGAAGGCTTTGAAATTCATGACACAGAGTCTCATGTGTGTAGACTCAAGAAAGCTCTCTATGGGCTCAAACAGGCTCCCAGGGCATGGGTATGAAAGAATAGACACCTATCTCTCAGGACTAGATTTTTCCAAAAATGATGCAGACCCTAATCTCTACTACAAAAGAAATAAAGATGATATGCTAATATTGATCTTATATGTTGATGACTTACTAATCACAGGAAGTGATCAACTCATTAAACAATGCAAGAATGATCTATCTAAAGAATTTGATATGAAGGACTTAGGAATCCTTCATTACTTCCTAGGATTAGAAGTATGGCAGAATTCTGACAACATTATACTAAACCAAGGAAAGTACACTTTGGATATTTTGAAGAGATTCAGAATGCTAAATTGTAGACCCATGACCTCTCCTATGGAAACCAACCTACATAAACTTAAAGAAGCAACATCAGAGTCAACCCACTGATTCTACTCAATACAGACAGATGATTGGGTCCCTGATGTATCTGGTAAATACAAGACCAGATATTTGTTATGCAGTCAATGCTCTAAGTCAGTTTATGTGTGAACCAAAGGAGATACACCTGGTTGCAGTGAAGCTTATGAGGTACCTACAAGGTACTCTAAACCTTGGTCTCAAATACAAGAAGGTTGAGATAGACTTACATGGATTTACAGATTCAGATTGGGCTGGAAGTGTAACAAACAGGAAAAGCACCTCAGGGTGTTGCTTCAGTCTAGGTTCAGCTATGATATCTTGGATCAGCAGGAAGCAGTCTACTGGAGCCCAAAGTTCCACCGAGGCAGAAAAGATTGCAGCTTCTATGGCTGCCCTAGAGGCAGTATGGCTCAGGAAGTTGTTTGTCGGATTGTTTGGAGAACCTATGAAACCCACTGTTATACACTGTGACAATCAGAGTTGCATAAAACTTTCAGTAAACCCAGTGTTTCATGACAGATCTAGGCATATTGAGATTCCATACCACTATGTGCAAGATATGGTAGATAGGAATGCAATCCAACTGGAATATGTTTGTACAGGAGATCAAACTGCAGACATTCTGACCAAACCCCTTTCCAGAGTGAAAGTTGATCACTTCAGAAAAGGTTTAGGTATGACAGAAAGGTAAATTGCTTTGTAATCTATATTTGCATACCTATAAGATGTTTAATGTGTAAACCTCTTTATCATGTTAGGACAATTTTTTTTGGATTCTATGAGTTCACATCTAAGAGGTGATGATCTCTCAAGATAGTGAACACTTGTATGGGGACTTTATAAGGTGACGATCTTATAATGTCCAAACCAGTTATCATGTTGGATCTCTGGTATGTCATGGATGTGCCATGATTGTGTTGTGATAAAACATTTGTATAAAGTGTTAGTGCACTTATCACAACTAGGATAAGGTGAGAAATTAATCTTTCTCATATGATTATCCTTAGGTATTAGGTGTAGGCAATACTGATATCACATGCTTAGGTGATATCCTATCAATCGTAAGATTGATGAACTTCAGTATCACGTGTTTAGGTGATACCACATACCAAATGATTAGATGGTATGATTCCCATGAATGACTAAAATGATCACTATCAATTAAATTATGATGCTTGAATATATTGTCTTCATTCATCTTACCTAGCTAAGAGGGAGTGTTAATGCATAAGAGCTTCGGTAAGATAAATGATTGAATGAGAGATAAATGAAGTCTCTCATTCAATCATTTATCATATCGATAACTATGATAAAACCATCAAGCAATTAATTTATCCTTGATAGCCATTCTATATTTGCATATGGGCAATCTATTGATAATCACACTATGTATCTTCCTCATGTTCATCTATCTAATGAATCATGTATTTAGATGAATATCAATTAAACATAAATAATGATGACATCGATTAATATATACCGAATTGAATATATATTATATCAGGTTACATATAATATTATATCGGAGAATATCGGGTTATCGGAATGCATATCGGGTGGCAATGTATTAGTCACCGATAGTTATCGGTGTGTTAGTCTACACTGATAGTTATTGGTTGTCAAGGCTAACACACCGATAACTATCGGTTGTTAGCATTGACAGCCACAGATATACTATCGGTTGTTAGCGTTGGGTTAATACACCGATGAACTTCGGTTATAATCACCGATTGTCATTTACCATAACATGCTTTTGTTACTATAAACAAAAAGGTACGATCAAGTAATGTCTTGATCGGTCATGACCGATCAAGGCATTGCTTGACCGTGCCTTCTTTGTCATATCTTGAGATAGGACATAGAAAATATTAAATGCTCCTCTCATCTGCCACAAGCAAGAAGATAGTTAGATATATACAATAAGAAATTAAATAATACAAAATTAGATAATAGAATTATAACTTGCATATTGAATGTAAATTGAACATCATTTACAGGTGGGACCCGCTCTGTTAGTTGACAAGATATGGGACCTGGAGTACGTAGGGACATGTTGTGCACAAGAATGTTATAGAAGGTTGCCGCACGTCTGTATGTGATTGCACAATTCGGAGATAAAGCTAAAGACCCAAAATGACCCCTCAGGAACGAAGAGGAGTGGGGAAGACGACAACGTCAACCAAGGGTCAAATAAAAGGTGGAAGGAAGCCAGGACGAATGGCAAAAGAAGAGCAAGGAAGAAATATGGTACCCAAACAACAAGGAGGAAACTAAGGGGCCCGGAAAATCATTCGCCAACAGTGGTAGAGGCAATGAGTTACCCCATGGAGCGCAAATGGCCATCCGAACGATGCAACCTAACATCAGGATACTGTAGTAAACTGAAGGTACGAAGAATCACATTCAAAAAGTGTTGTCAAATAAAGGAATTAAAGCAATTGATAAGAGACGGGATGGTAAAAATAAAAAGAAAAGAGTATAAGGAGGGGTTAAAAAGGCGAGGGTTGGCGAGTATAAAAAAATTAAACCGCCAAGCAAAAGTAAGAGAAATAAGTAAGGCAAAAATAAGAGTGATAAAAAAGCAATTATTTTATAAGAAATTAAGAAAGTATCTAAGCCTAAACCTAACCCTGACAAAAGTAAGCGATTATAAAGACCCCCGGGAAGCCCAATGGTATACAGCGCAAAGAAGAAGTCTAAGCAAACCTGGCAGCAGGACGGAATCAAGAGGAAGAAGACAGGGATCCGTACGACCAAGCACAGAGAAGGAACTAAGTTCGCACAACGTATGAACCAAATGTTCTTTCATTGTGGATGATGCATGTTCAATCAAAACAAAATCAATAATGTTTCCTTCTACACAAATAGGTATAATACTGGTGGCTGGTCCACCAAGTGTGTCCATTATCATCATAGTCTTGAACCTTCAAAGGACTCTCTATAAGAGGAAACTCATGAACCTCATGATGCAAACTAGATATATATTTTGAATTTTCTGAATCATACCTCTTCTCTTCTTCACACACAACAACATGTTCTTCTTGTTTGCTTACCTCAAGAAGATCTTCCTTTGCATGCTCCACTTGAATACATTCTTCTCTTCGAAGAAATAATGATCTAACGCATGATTCCATTTGTTTCCTTGCATTATCTAGCTGGTCGCATCGTTCCTCGACCTCTCGTAGGTGTTGTCTTGCTTTGGCAGCAAGCTTCTTTGCCTTCTTAGCTCTTTGTAACCATCCATCACACATTCTTCGTGTCTTCTTTAAAAAATCAAAACATTTGTGGCTTGAATCCACAACATATTCATCATGTTTGACTCTCAAATCTAAAGTACCATGTTCTGATTTTTCTTCATGTGTAGGAATTTTGTCATCATTGGAATCAACTATCACACTAGAAAATGCATTTTGATAACCTAAAGAATCCATACCCTCATTATCCATGCCAATCTCTTGCCCTACATCAATGGAAGTCATGCTTATCTCTCCTATAGAATCCTCTTGTGAATCTTCTCGCAAAGATGATGAAGACTCATGTGAGTCATTCCCCAATGCTATCCTTTTGTCCTCATGAACCGATTTTGCATGTTTATCAAATTCTTCATGTAGATTTTTACATACTTCATTTGAATATTCTTTCCTCTTACACTGCTGATTTGAACTTATAGATGCCAAATCATCATCATTCTCCTCTGGTACACCCATAAATTGTGTGAAGGAAAGGAGGTCACATATCTTCTTAGGAAATGAGCAATACTTATAGTAGCTTCTCATAATTGCATCATTTGTCGCCATGGCATGAGGTCTCTTAATTGTCCTTGTAGATGGACATGAAACCTTAGAATACCCAAATTTCCTTGAATGTGAGTCATCTAAATCCTGCAATTCATGATTGATTTTCTGTGGTGTTTGTTCAAGGTCTTTCCATATCTGTTTATAGCTAGACACTTTCCCAAGATGATTTATCTCGCTGTCCAAACTGAAAACAAATCCAAACTGCTGTGTACACAACTGATTTCACCCAACGGGCTGGTAGGATCTAAGCTCTGATACCACTATAATAACCCTACTGGGGAATGATTGGATTTTTCCGTTCTTGCTGTGACTGTTTTTTAAGTTTGTCTCTCTTTATTTGAAGTTGTTGAGTATTTGCAATGAGGTTATTGATTGCCAAGGAGTATATGACTGACGAAACAATCAAAGCATACAATCACGATTGAAAGTAAACTGGAAATTAATTCAAAATTTGTAGTGCAAACAGCATTTCAAGGAAACAGTGCATATAAATGTTTTCATTCAATAGCAGTACTGGATGAACAATGAATTTTCCAGAATTAACTAGCAATAATAATTATAGATCACTCGTTATAGAAGACTAAATCATCTTCCAACTCAGGCCTCTACAGTTTGCCCATAATGCATAGATATAGAAAATGTATGGTAATTATAAAGTTACTGCTGTTACCAATTTGATACAATTATAATATTAACATGTGCTGCATACCCGTAGCTCCACCAGATTCTGGAAAGAAATACTTGATATAATCAGCTGTATATTGCAGGTACAAGTGTGACTTTCTTCACATGCTAATGTCTATAGATTGAAGGTAACAACTACAGGTCGCTGTTATGACAAGCCCAATGCTGCGTTTTGAATGTTGAATGCCTTGGGATTGTTGTAAGTCACATCTCCAGCACTGTGGATGTTGCTGATGATATCATCCAGCAAAACAAAGAACCCTCTGCAACTTGATTGTGGAATGCAATACAAATCTGCAGGTCTGAAATTCCGAACCTCCAACTCAACAAAGAAAGCTTCAAATCTGTGGGCCTGGGGCTATGTCAAGATTGCCAGAGACCACTAGGGTTTCGTCCTAGGGCTGCATACGGCACTCAAGGAAACGACGTGAATGACTCCCAAGACCACGATTTTTCCCTTATAAAGACTCCTTCAACACACTATACATATTTCCTTGTTTTAGCATTTCGACTTAGGCTTATTTTAAGCCTTTCAAATAATTGGGACACCCACATTAATATTTATCACTGGACTTAGAGAAAGCAGCTTCAATTAGCAAAATCGGCCTTCATTAATGATTTCATGTGGGCATAAAATAATTAAATTGTTTTCCTTATAAAGCCACCCAAGTCTAATTAATATTTAACTTAGGCTCATGAATATTTAATTCACCAAGTCATGTAATCCCCTAGTAAAACTAAGTCACCCCTCGTCATCAATTAAAGTGGCCCCCTGATATAATAATTAATAATTAACTTTGTAATTCCTATAAGGCTTATACTATGAGTCTTTGCCTGCAATTCCTTTGTATCCTGCCCTAAGGAAGTGATCCCCAGCCTACAAGTCCTTCAGAGAGAAATGATTTTCCTTGGGCAGTGAGCCCTAAATAAAATTTTGTAATACTTGTTCATACAACATGAGTTGACTCTCACCATAGTTTTTCCCTTCTTGGGTTTTCCACGTGAATCTGGTGTTATCTTGTGCAAGTGTGTTCATTGATTTATCTTGCATTATTGCTGATCAGATTAAGGTTTGAGGTTGAGTTTGAATTGTGCTATAAAGTGTTCAGATTTGTTCAAGACCGATTTACTTACACTAAACTACAAAGGATATCATTCATAGAAGAATTGTGGGAGTCTATGAAAGCTATTCGATGAAATTTTATACTCTTTGGAGATTAAAAGTTTTATTTGTCAACTGCTGAGTGCTAGACTATGTAAGTTGGAGAGCTTCATTACACTTGCACATGGTTACACTAGCTAGGAAATCCTCCGTGTTGGCTGTATACATCTGCTATTTTATGCCAAGTGCTGCTACGTATGCATACTGTATCCTCTGTTTGGGACATGAAGATAGCAAGTCACTGATATTTTGCAAGGAATTTGTCTTCTATTGTTGCTGTCAATAACATTGAGATCAATGAATGAGACTGAACACCTGAATTTAAGGTTGTAGCTGTTATTGTCTCTGAATGTAAATCTTTAATTTTCTGCATCTTTATGAAGTTCGTATGTAAATTCAATGAAAGAAATAGACTCATATTAGTCTGAACTTTCCTTTGCATATTAAATGCATGAATATGTATGTCTTGCCAATACATTAAACCTGTAAACATTGGTTTCCAAAAAGAACAGAACTTGCATACAAACATTGAAAACATCATACAGATCTGACAATCAAACCGTTTAACAATATACCAGCTGAGTGTTGGGAAAAGAATTGCAAAAATTTAGTAGCAAACAGGGTGGATCCTTACGTGTATATCCATGAAAGCAAAAATTTGTTAAGTTATTTGAAAACCAAAAACAAACAGGTGGGTTGTCCAGAAAGTTATAGAATCTTCAGTGAATTGCGTGGAGAGATGTAATTCACCTACCTGATATTGTATTGGGAGATAATTATATACAAACAATAAGATATTTGTTTTAATTACCAGGAGATAAATTCAGAACGACTATGATGAAAAAAAGTAAACAATGATTACTGAAGCCGACTTTCTAGAATACAGAAATATAGCAAAACCTAAGGAAATGATACATTTTATAAATGGCAGTAGTCGTTGTTTCTCATCCATGAAAGTCAATAAAGAAATTTATAAAGACCTTTCTATACTTATTAATTTTTTGTTTTATCATGGAAGCAATAATTCTACATTATTCAAATCAACATTCCTTAGAAATGGGATTTTCTAGTTGCAATATAAATCAGATATTAGTGGGTCAACGCAACTAATTTTGATAATTGATCAATAATGACAAATTGATCTTTTGTACAAGACAGCTTACCATGACTTATCAAGGCAATAACAGTTTGAGCACAAATAAAAAATTATTTTAAAAGGGAAAAAATAATAGTCATTACCTGTGCAATATTGTTTTAAATGATAATTTAACACCATCTGGCACATAAACCACCATATGAGTTATGTCATCAAATATATTCCTGGAGGTAGATGCCCCTTGCATTTCTGCTTCTAATTGTAATCTCCTCAATGATAGAATAGCTGTCGACTGTGAGTCTGGATTTCTGAAAAAAAAACACAGGAAAATGAAAGTAGGAATCTGGTGGATTCATTGCCTGTTGATGGTTGAAAATTTAGAATTTCTCTAGTCTTGAATAGGATCATTGAAATCAATTTTATAATCGTCCACTACATGATACTTAAGAAAATAAGATAGAAGCTTTAAAAATCTAAAGAACGGCAGCTATACTTTACTGACAATTTCAATTTATAAACAACAATATCACATCTTAAGTTTTCCATGTCTGCACCCAATTGATCCTGCCAATTTCTCTTCTTATTCTTTTAACAAAAAAGAATATACCTGCTATTAGAGTAAAAAACTATGGTTTTCACTTAAAGAGTTTCTAATTCATGTTTTCTTTTAGAGATGTATCTTAATCATTTTAATATATATTACCAGGTCCTTGTATTTACCCCACTGTCCCTGTACGGGTTCAAAACAAGTCCTAGTTCAGCTTGGTTATGCCCATGGTATTGCCCAAGAACCTCAAGGAACCTGGGGCACCCAGTGGGTACCTTGGACATACCTAGGTGAACCCAAATGTACATATGGTACCTGGAGTCTTAAAAAAAAATTAAAACATAAATATGTTATTTTAAATAAAAAAGAAAAACAAACCCAAAAGCCATTACTTGCCCTAAATTGAGGGCATAGAAAAATTTTCACTTCATTTGACAAACACAAAAGGCCAAAACTGCATTTTCATCCTCCGAGCTGCTACTGCTGAATTTTGAAGGTTGGTTCTTTTTTTCTAGAGAGGTGAAGGCTGTGGAAGAGTTAAACCTACATCACCAATGTAGAAATAGTTGCATGTTAGCCCTATTTTTAAACTTGAAATTTTTTAAACTTTGGCTTCTAAGATCTAACGTGAGATAGTCTTTGGTTTAGCAGGTTTCCAATCATCCTCAAAAGTTGAGCCTCTTTCCATTTTGAAGTAGAATCTTCATATTTAAGTCTTCATGTAATGTCCCCTTCTCAGTGAGGAGAATTTCAATGGGCCATTAGCCTATTTAGGAGACCCGTAGGCTAAATGGAAGCAGGAATTAGGGTTTCCTACTTTGAGGAGGTATGACATGCATTCTGTTCTGAAGAGAATTCTGGACTTACTATTTTTAGTAAGTGTCATATTTGGCAGTTCCATTTTTAGCTGTTCAGTTTTGAGCCCTAGCACAATTCAGTTTGATGGTTTGCAACGCCACAATTCATGGTTCAATTTAGCTTAATCAGTAATTGATTTATAAGTGAATTATTAAATATTAATACTTAAGTGAATCGATTTATACTTAATCAGTAATTGATTTATAAGTGAATTATTAAAGTTTAATATTTAATTGTTGGTGTCGTCGACTTAAGGGAAAATACCTTCACTTAAAAACTTATTATTTTCCAGTGTTCCACGATCGTTGGGGACGGGGAGACGGGGGGACGTGGGGACGGGCTTCGGGGACGGGGGGACAAAGGGAAAAAGTTTTGGGGACGGGTTTCGGGGACGGGGGGACTTGGGCCTGGGAGGGGGAAACGCGTTTCCGTGGAACACTGTTATTTTCCTAAGTCAGTTGGCATTAAAAATAAGAGGAATATTTCATGTCTTGATGTTTTTATGTGCAAAGTGTTCACCTTGGGAAGAGTGTGAACTTGTGCCTAGGAAGGGGACGCCAAAGTCATGTGGTGACTTGAAATGAAATTCAAATGGAAGTTTGAGAATTTGGGCGCCATTTGAAGATGAATTTGAATCTTTGAGTATATAAATATAGGAGCTTGGCTTCTCATTTGGGATTCATGAAAGAAAATATAACGAAGTGCTGTCGAAATTTACATTGAGCTTCGTGGAAAGCATACCTCCTGGCATTTGCCGGATTTCTTGCTTGAGAGATAGCAACGAAATCGAGCTTGAGACCTCTCTTCATTCAAGAGAGCGGATTGAACGACAAAGATGCAGATTTGTGTGTCATTTTCAGAAGTGTGTGCTTTCTGAGTTTTTTCATGTTGCTGGTTCGTGTGTGCTGAAGGTGTTTTTTGTTCGTGGCTCCCTGTGTGCTGGACATGTGGTTTAGGGTATTGACTCCATCTATTCCTACACCTTGGGTGATGAAGTTCACCAATTTGTAGCCCCTCAAACGCTGATTTGGATTTTTGGTGGGAAGTCGAACTTTCCAGCTGGGTTGTATCTTTCTTTGGCTGCATCGGGTTGCGTGCAGATTGTTTGTGGTGTTTGCGGTGCAGGTTTGAGGTTCTTTTTGTGCCGTCTATGTTATATCTCTCATTTGCTTTTGCTTTTGATTTTGTGTGATTCGAAGTTGATTTGGAGAAGTTATGAGCAATTTGGGGTGTCTGTAGCTTGCTGGTCTGTGTGTTTTTTGATGTGTTAGTAATTTTCAGAATTGCAAAGTTGTGTATAAGGAGAGTTTTTGGGTGTGAGTAGTTTATGTCGGTTGGGGAGTGATTTCCTATTGTTGCTACAGCTATAGAACTTGTTATCAGCACTTGATTCTTCATTCTATATGTTTTGTAATGCTGGTAGTAGCAAAGAAGCAAAAGTCGGCATTGAGTCGCGATTAATCGTGAATAATCGCGAATCATCAGAAATGCCGATTTTTTCCCCAAAGTCGGGCCAAAAAATCGTTAACATAAACCCTAAAAAATGACATAAACCCTAAAAATCACCTGTTAAAATAGACCGATTCTGGGTATAGTTTGCATGGAATCAGTTAGGGTTCGAAATTTTTGTCCTTAATTTTTTTGCCGAACGTTTTGACCTCTGCAAAACCTTAATGACTTTCTGTATCGCTAAAAATTGAAACCTTAAATATTTTTGTTTGCATTTTGAATAAAAGCCTCACCTTGTCTTTCTGTTTCACCTAGGAATTATAAATAAAAAATCGGAAATAACGTTTCTGCAATTGATAAAGCTTGAGAAATACGAGAATAAGCTTTCCCTCGTTTCCTTATTTTTGGTAACTTTATATTATTGAGAACTTTAAATTAAAATCTGAACTCTAAATTAAAAACTATGACATCTAATTTGGGGGATTATAAACTTTATATAGGTATTTATAAAAAAAATAATAAGCAACAATCCTTACATTCATTTATATTATTGTTTACTATATGTTTAATAATTAACATTATAAGGGGTTCACCCCATAGCGTGACGGTGGTCACGAGCCCTGTTGATAGGGTGGTTCTATGTTCGAATCCCATCCCGATTTGGCGTGATGTGCAAGTCTTCTCGTGGCAGTTGGTCGTGCTGAGGCTGGTGTTGTTGGTGTTCCTGTTGACCGACTGGTGGATGGGTGTTCATGCCTATCCACTGTGGTTGTGGTTGCTGTTGATGCTAGTCGGCATTTCCCCCCGTAAGTCTGCGTTGGTCCTCCTCGCCCGTGCTGTTCCCTGCCTCGCTAGGTGTCCATGTTGTTGTCGTGTTGGACTCTGCCAGGCGCCATGACTGTGGAGTGATAAGGCGTATGGAGAGATAAGGAGAGGGAGATATAAGGCATATGGAGAGATAAGGAGCGGGATAGATAAGGAGAAGGGAGATATAAGGAGTATTGCGGAGAGATAAGGAGAAGGGAGTTATAAGGATTCTAAATGCCTCAACATGTCCACCTCAGGTTTGGGGTCCCCCTTTGTGACCCTACTGGTTCATAGCTCCAGTCATAAGCGTCTATATTGTAGGGGCGAGACCCCATGTTGTCTTAAGTTAGTAGATCGCTGCTGAGCAACTGGAATTGTAATATCTGTTACCAATCCAAAAAAAAAAAAATAATTAACATTATAAAATAATTTGTAAATTAAAATTATTATATATTATATTAGTGTCATTTATTAAAATATATAAAATAATTATATAATTTAATAAAATTGTAAATTATAAATATAAATAATTTAAAATTTATAAATTAAAATTCGTATCTTTATAGACCATTAATAAATGTAAATATAATGATATTTATTTTTTAATTTATAATATATAATTAATATATATATAATTATTTATAAATTAAAATTATTATATATTATATTAGTGTGTAATTTATTAAACTATATAGAATAATTATATAATTTAATAAAATTGTAAATTAGAAATATAAATAATTTAAAAATTATAAATTAAAACTTCGCATCTTTATAGACCATTAATAAATGTAAATATAATAATATTTATTTTTAATTTATATTGTATATTATTTAATTTTTAATATATAATTAATATATATAAAATAATTTATAAATTAAGATTATTATATATTATATTAGTGTGTCATTTATTAAACTATATAGAATAATTATATGATTTAATAAAATTGTAAATTAGAAATATAAATAATTTAAAAATTATAAATTAAAATTCGTGTCTTTATAGACCATTAATAAATGTAAATATAATAATATTTATTTTAAATTTATAATGTATATTATATCATTTTTAATATATAATTAATATATATTTAATTTATACTATATTTTATTTTTTACTATATCCGATTTTTTGCCGATTTTTTCCCAATTAATTCCTGATTTTTTCAAAAAATCTTATACTTTTGTTTTGTCGATTAATTCCCCAAACAATTAATGCTTCTTTGGGTAGTAGTACTAACAGAAATTTCTTGATCTCTCCTAGTCCCACTGCATAAGTAGAAGAGGCTGGCCTTGCCGCCTAGTTTGTACAGTGAATTTAGTACTTTGTAATCCATGTTTGCATTGTAAAGCTGAATAGTAGTACTAACAGCTATAATTTGGATTGTTGTCCTTTGGCCCGCTGCATAAGTGGAAGAGGTTGGCTTGCCGCCTTCTTATCTATTGTAATATTGTCCTCTCGTTAAATAAGTAGTTGAGTTGATTGTAATGTTGTCCTCACGTTGAATAAGCGATGGAGTTGATAGTAAATTTCATTTCTAGTCCTCCCGCTACATAAGCGGTAGAGTGATTGTTCTTCAGTTTCTTGTATCATCTTTGGCTGGTTTACCACCAAGTGATCTTCAATATTCTCCATATCCCGCTGAAAAGTGGAAGGGGCTAGCTTGCCGCCCAAATATTGGAAGTACTTTTCAATTTGCATCTAATGATCACCTATGCATTGTATGCTCTCACCCTCCCAGATTGGACTCTCAGTGATCAAAGGGTGTTAGGGTTACTTTCCACAAGATTTGAGATTTTAGTTCTACTTCTAACCCTAACGGGTGTTTGTATTGCTTGCAAATCTGAAAAATATTTTTTTTAAATTAAGGGGAATATTACACTTCATCAACCTCCTTGGAAGAGTGGAGAACTGATGTCTTTGGCTTCAAAAGCCAACGATGTGTAGAATTATTCAATCTTTCCATAGTAGAGGCTACATCAATGTGTTAGAGTGAATGACCACGAAGTTGAATACAAGCAGATAAGGATGATAAAGACTAATAGCAAAGAAACGTGTAAAGTTACCGGTGATTAAAAAATTTTATGAAACACTGATGAAACTATGCATGCACCATTGAAAACTTTAAATTGGTTGTTTCACATAGTTCCAAAAATAGCTCAAAATGTCGATAACTTGGGAATTGTTCCCATTCACCGATGACAAAGGAAAAATAAGATATTGACAAGTTAATACATTTCATCAAACACTGATACATTGAACTATAACAGGCTCTTTTGAAGTTGGTTTTGAAATTTTATTTAAACTACCATATGCCATGCTTGTTGGTAGGTTGGTACGATTTAAAAAGTTGCGGAAATTGTGGAAGCCATCGAATAAAGAGAAGTGGATAGCATTGATTTCAACAACCATCGTAACACCATCAAAGATTTTTGCAATCAGCGTAAACCACCGATACAAGGAAAGCTGATGAAATATCGACCTAAACAAAAGAATAGTATCGGTAAGTTTTCGTTTTGTACAAACAGGCCGATGAAGAAGTTAGTTATTGTAACTAACTAAAAGCATTCTAAAGATAGATTGTGATAATTGAAGGGAATGCATCAGAATAAATTTGTGGAGAAGGCTTCGAAATTTCAAAGCAATGCACTTGTAAGTGTTATAACTACGAATGCTTTCAGAGTAATACATGCAAAATGTGAAGCATAGACTTGGTATGTGAAATATTCAACACCATGCTTCAAAAGAATGATTTCTCGCAGAATACAAAAATTGCAATAGATCTGGACAAGAATAGAAACTATCAAGTAAATGAAACTAACACGTGTAAAGCTAGACCCTCCCCGCACGTGTAGAGATATGGAAACTTTGGAAAATGTCATAAACATTCATCAAAGCACACAAAGTGCTCACAATGGCATGCATGCGAATGTGGAGTGGGATCATAGCCAAGGCATGCCAATTATGTGACACGATCCCTTAAAGAAATGTTATCTTATGGCTTGCAATTATCCCAGCCTATGCACAAAATGGATTCCTTGAATCGACTTTAGAAACTTTCAAGCAAATGCAATTGGCAGGTATAAAGCTGAACCATACAACCTTTTATCAACATTCTCCATGCTGCGTCAAAAGTGTAAGGCTCTACAAGACAATGTGCATAAAATGGATTTTGCAAGGAAGCTATCAAAATCTTCGAATTAATGAAGCGTCGAACAACATGTGAAATATTTGATAAGATACCTCAAAGTGACGCCTCCATAATGATTGCAGAATTTGCACAAAATGGGCTTGTTAAAAAGTCTTTAGAGACCCTCAAGCAAAGAGCAATTTGACAGGCTTTAGATGCGAAATGTGAAAGCGTGAACAAGGCGCGAAGTATTTTTCAAATTGACTCACAAATAAACATAGTTGCATTCAGTGTAATATTGCAAACTTATACACAAAATGGATGTTGTGTGCGAGATTGAGAAAGTGGATTTTTATCAATATTTGTGGTTACAAAATATCTGGACCTGTGCAAAATAGACCCATTGGAAAAGCTTTAGAAACATTCAAGCAAATGTAATTGGTGGACCTGAAGCCAAATCCCACCTCCTTTGTAGCTATCTTTCATGTATGTGCTAAGATGAGGGCACCAAAACAAAACTTGGATATTCATCAAAGCGTAAAGTTATTAAGACTGCAAACCACTGGTTGACATACATTAAGAATATGTAAATACAGAGAAGACCGAACACTTGAAGAGTTCAATAAAATCTCTCAAAGAGATATCCCTCATGGAATTCGATGACTGAATGATATGCATGAAAGACTTTGTTGAAGTGGCTTTAGAAACTTAGAAGACAATTGGTAGTTGTAAATATGAAATCCACAACCTGTTACTATCATCCTCCCCGCCTATGCAAAATGAGAGTTTTGGAATAAGTCATGGACATGCATACAAAATTGGCAAGCGTAGATAAGACACGGTTGACAAAATGCCTCAAGGAACGTCGTTTCGCAAAATGTAATGATCACACTCTAATCACAAAATAGACTTATTCAAAAGGCTTTAGAATCATTCAAACAAATCCAATTGGTAGAACAAGTATGAGTCTCAAGTCAATGCGCCTGTGGAAAGTTTTGTTATTTTTGGAAAACTTATGTTCTTAAGTGATGGAGTCTATTTCTAATCTTAAAAGAGTACATCTACAGAACAACTACCCGATTGCTTTTGAATGTCAGTAGCTTTGTGTAACAAAATACAAATGTTGAATGTAAATTGAAAGAATTTGGAATGGAGAAAATAAGTGCATTTATTTGTTGCTTGAGAAAATCAAGAATGATGCTTGCTCATGAAGGGATTTATAAAGAGGACAAGAAATATTCCTAGAGCATGAAGTGGAAATTAATGTGAAAACTCTAGTTGATGTCCTCTCTCAAGTTAAGGGATGTGTATATGAAGGAAGGATTTTGATGTCACTGGATCTTAATTACTGGACTACACATTTAGTTTCAAGGAGGATCAAATTGAATATGTAAATTGTTGAAGCCTACACAAGAGTATATTACCTTCTTGAGATGGAGGGAATTTTTGCACATGGGAATCTCAATTTTCAATGGATATATGTATTAATGCTTTAATCATCACAAAACGCTTTGCAGGACCATTTTCTACAAGAAACCGGTCTCATCTTCACAAGTTCAATACATGCACAAGATTTGTTGCAAACCTTAAGTCAACATATCCATTACAGGTTCTATTTGAGATATGTAGAATGTGGCTAAGGTTTCGATATTTTGCAAAGGTAGGTGTAATGTCCCCTTCTCAGTGAGGAGTAATCAATGGTCCTTTGGCCTATTCCGGAAACCCGTAGGCTGATTGGAATGAGGAATTAAGGTTTCCTATTTTCTAAGAGGATTCTTCGCAGTTTTCAGGGATGTTTTGGTTGGAGATTGCCAGAATGAACTAGGGATTCCTTCTGGGTTTTTCGAGAGCTTCATGATGGTTTAACATGCATTTTGTTCCAGAGTGATTTCTGAACTTACTATTTTTAGTAAGTTGGTGGCAGCTGACTGGATTTTGAGGTTATTCTAGGTTTTTTGAGCTCTCTCACACGGGTCGACGAGCATGTCTTTCGAAGATGTTTTCATGACTTACTATTTTTAGTAAGTGTCAGTTCAGGCGGTGCTATGTTTGGCAATCTTGAGCAGAGCTCCAATCTAGTTCAGATTAGTGTTTTTTGCACCTCCGTTCACACGGTTGATTTGGCAACAATCAGTAGTTGATTTTTAATTGTTAATTAAATATTATTACTTTATTCTAAAGTTTAATATTTAATTATTTCACTGATTTATTCTGGAAAAGGAAATATAATATCATTTATCCTAAGTTATGTTTTATTTCTCAAGTCAGAAAAGGGCATCCAAATTGAATATGTTTCATGTAACTAATATTCCATTGTTGCAAGTGTGTACCTTGGGAAAAGTATGCCTAGGATTACCTGGGAAAGTGGATGCCATGTTTGAAGGGGACATGAAGATGAAATGAAGTGAATTTCAAATGAATTTTGGGCGCCATTTCATGTGAATTTGAGATTCAAAATCTATAAATACAGGGTTGAGCGCCTCATTTGATCATCTTGAAGAAATCATATTGTTATGTTGCCAGAATGGTGAGTGAACTTGAGCTTCGGAGTTGTGGCTCCCTAGTTTTAGCCAGTTTCGTACTTGAAACATAGTACCTAGCTGAGTGTGGGATTGTGGTGACATTTTCTGTGTGCATTTTCAGATTTCCAATGGGTGGTGTGGTTTTCAGTGTGGTGTGTGGATTTAAGTGTTGCTGGTTTTTGGTGTGGCTGAAGTGAAGATTTGATTGTATCTCCCTGCATGTGCAATCGATCATTCTGGGTAATAGCTCATTGGAAGCGTATCTGGAGGGCGGCCAATCTTCTACCTTGGCGTTTCTATTGGTGTACTTTCTGATTTTTGGCAGCAAATCGAACTTTCCAGCTGGGTTGTACCATCTCTTGGCTGCCTTGGGTTGCGTGTTGGCTTTTTGTGGTGTTTGCGGTGCAAGTTTGAGTCTCTGGTTGCATCGCCTTAGTCATAGCTTTCATTTGCTTCCGTTTTTGTGTCATTCTGAGTTGTTTTGGGTGAGTTATGATCATTATAGTGAATTTGGTAGTGGTTGTTTTCTACGGTTTATGCGGACAGCAGATTGTAATTTCAGCTTAGTGATTATTGGTGTGTTATTTCTTTGTGGGTGGGTTTGAGTTTGTTAATTGTGATAAGTTTGGATATATTCAACAGTATTAGACAGCATAATCTCTCTTTCCTATGCATTGCATCTCTTATTTGTCAGGTTGGTTAGTAGTACTAACAACCACTTCTGGATTGCAAAGCATATCCTGTTGAAAAGTGGAAGAGGCTGGCTTGCCACCTACATTTGATATTTTGTAATTATGTCCTCCCGCTGCATAAGCGATAGAGTGATATTTTGTTTGTAATGGTCCTCCCGCTGCATAAGCAGTTGAGTTGAGCTTTGTTGTTGTGTTCAGTCCTCCCGCTGAAATATTGCAGTAGAGTGATTCGTGTTGAGTGTGCTCTTGATGCCTTGGCTGGTTTACCGCAAAGTATCTTGTTTACCCATTGCATAAGCGACAGGGGTTGTCTTGCCGCCCATTATTGTAATCAATACTTTCAGCAATTTGTGGCTAACGATCCCCTGCTACAGTTTGGGCTCTCAGTGATCAAAAGGTGTAGGGTTCTTTCTTGTTGGTTTGGATTTCATTTCTCTAACCCTAACGGGTGTTGTTGTACTTCTAATCTTGTTAAAAAAATCAAAAAAAATTAAGGGGGATTTTACTGTAAGTGATGCAAGATACTTGAATTCTTCCTATTCAGGGAGAGTTTGCTTCAACCCTATACCAAATGGTGAAAGTTGAGGACTTGGGAAGAATTTGTCTTTTGCATACCTTTGTCAACTTCAATACAAATGAAAAACCTATTCTAGATGAATTAAATCAATATGGAATCACATTAATTTGATCCAAGTTGCTTGTTGATAGTGATTAGAAGAAGAAATGATGCCTACCTCAGTCAAACTCACAATTTGAAAGTTATGGATTTCAAATTCTCCTTTTGTAAAAGTGACTTATGTCGCACATTGTAACTACTAGTTAGAAAATTGACTTGATTTTTGTTAAAGTTAGGTAGATCCTAACTTACTTCTAAAGGGTAGTTATCCCAAGTGATCACTTGGGTAGTTATTCCAAGAAGTTATCCTAAGTGGATTAGCTAGGTAGTTATCCTCCGTAGTTAGCCTAATTGGTTACAAGGTAGTTGTTCTCTCAATTGCCTATAAATACAAGGCTGTTTCATTTGTAAAGAGGACTCTTACAAAGGGAAACTCCAGAGAATTGTGTAAAGAAATATTTTGACAACTTTAATGTCACACTTGTACCTAAGGGTTTTTTGAACTTGTATATTTTCAAAAGGATAACAAAGAATGCATTTGATTCGAATGTCTTGAACTTGCTTATGAGTTATTATTATCGATTTCCCGTATGTTAAATTGATAATCCGTTTGTATTGGTGGAATCCATTGGTTCTCAATTCCAAAGATATATGTAATTGATGAAACACGATCATACCCTGGTATCTTGGTTTGAATGTGTTAAGGAAACTTGTTTCTTCGTATGTCGAAATAGGTTTTCCTTCTTCCATCATCATTTCACATTGAAACTCATTTTGAGCTTAAACCCCCTGTAATTCATTATCAATTGTCAAATCCTCTTTGGTGTTCATATGTCTATCATTAGGGTTTTGATTATTCATCTTGTTTTAGTTGTATGTTTTCTCCTTTATGTAATTTAGCGTTAAAAGTACACAGAAATTACAAATCCCCCATCATATGAGGGAGCTGCCCCTTTCAAATGCAGAGGAAGATTGTGGTTTTCTTGCAATTTCTTCAACTGTCAGCACAGTTGTTACTACCCTTTGGGCGAACAAGGTCAGATTTGAAGATGAATTCATAGTGACAAATCTGTTTACCAACATTACACAAAGAAGATTTAACCATCAAAGGTGAGAAAATCTTTCATTTTTTTCAATATTAGTTTTTGAAGACCAATAGCCCAAATGTGATCTTCATCAATGAAGCCCAAATGTGATCTTTGGTTGAAACCATCAATAAATCTCCCAAGTTGGATCATTCACTAACGAAGAAGATGTTCTCTACAAAGGTTTTCATCATCATAGAGCCACAAGATGAACAGGTCTGATCCAGCCAAAATCTAAGTTCAATATCAAATCCATACATAATGAAAGTGAGCTCCAAAAGTGCCTTATAAAGACCTCCCAAAACCAACACCCATTTAGGGATTTGCACTTTTTAATTTAATTTATTTACTCCTTATGTGTCCACAAATAGACGCCCACTCCAATGTGTTCACTTTTATTTAATTAAAACTTTTCCTTCCTTAGGCACCCACTTAACCCTTTTAATAAATGAAATAACACTAAAGCTAAATCTTTTATTTAACTTTAATATTTTAGCATCTTTTAAATCAAACAATGAGCAACACAACAACTTGAAAGTTTATGTGGAAACCCTTGCACGACAAAACCACAGCAAAAATATTTCTTGTATTAATCTTCTTGTTACAAATTTTGTAGGCACCAACCTGCTAGATGCACCAACCCCTCATTTACCTTGTAAGCACCAACCCCTCAATCAAATTGTCTTCACAATTTTTTCTATAACTCTCTTCCTTAATCTGCTATAAGTCCCTTCTTAAATCTGCTGTAGTTCTCTTCTTAAATCTGCTATAATTCTCTTTTCAATCTGCTATAATTATGATCATAAACCTGCCATAAGTCTGACTTCAACTTTTGGAAAAAATCCGATAACAAAGCAGCCATTAACATTCTCACAATCTCCTATAATCGGCAAATGATCTTCTCAAAAAAATCTCTTTATTTTTTGGTGTATCTGATGTATTTGTTCTTCTTTTTCTCCACACAACATATGCTTCAATCAACTCTTTGCCTTACGATTTTATATCTTTTACATAAACCTTCATAAGAGGAGCAAACTCCTTCCAAGGAGTCATCCTTATTCAAAGGGAGGCATCCCTTTACTAATATACTTCTATTTTAAATTGCTACCTTTAATTATGAATCGCTGCCTTTGCCAATGTCATAATTTGTTTTGTTAAAAACATTCCTTAATAAACTCGCTGCTTATCACTTGGTAAATACTTCTCTTTAAACAAACCACCACCTTAGTCTATATCTATTGCCACCTTTAATTGCTGTTTGAGTTTTGTTATTTACCACATGCTACGATGCTGTCACTTCAATTTTTAACATTTTTGTCTTATATGGGAAACACTGTTAACTGTTATCACTGCCTTGTATAAGACAAATCTTATTTATTTTACTTTGGTCTTATCCCTCATTTGGTTTTTTATGGTTTTGTCTTAGTCTTATTGTAATATGTGCTACATGTATTAAATATATTCAATTAATACTTGCTGCATATAATAGCTGTTCTTTATAAAACAAGATCGCTTCTTTTTTTCTCATTTCATTTTCTCATAGACTGATTGCTTCCCTTTATAAAATGGCAATTAAACATGGTAATAGAGCTATTCAAATCTTTGCTTTGGGCATAGTCTTATTCATCAATAATATTCTCTAATGACATCAATGACAACTTTTCAACAACTGGATTGAACAATCACTTGAGTCCCCTAACCCTAACTCATTAGCCTACGTGAATCCATTGAATATACTAAAGGTCATCATGTTGATAGTGCTTACAAAGGGGGCATTATAGTTTGCCTTCCCCAAAATTTTCTGTCCCCAAGCAATTCCAACTCTGGATGTGCACGATTTGTTCACTTTTGAGTGTTTCATCCTCTTTTGGCAAATTCTTCCACTTGACCAAGTACACTTACCCTCTTCCGCAAAGTACATTCCCTGTAGTCAATAATGGCCTATGGAATCAAGATTGACTTCTCATTTAATGGTGGCAGATATGATGAAAGAACCACATTATGCCCAAGTGCCTTTTTGAGCCTAGACACATGAAATACATTATGCACTATGCTGCTAGCCAGTAGCTCTAGCTCATAAGCTACTTCTCCAATCCTTTTAGAGACTCTGAATGGACCATAGAATTGGGGCTTGAGCTTATCTAGCCCACTCTTCTTGAGAGTGGATTGTCTATATGGCTAGAACTTTAAATAAACCCACCCACCTCAAAATTGTGCTTTGTATGATGTTGATCAACATACAACTTTTGTTGATTTTGTGCGTGTTGCAAGTTTTCCTTCAACGACTTCAAGATATTTGGACTCTCCTATAGCAAATCTCTCGCCTTAGGCACTCTACTACCCCCAAAAGTAAATCAACGAATTAGAAGCTTAGTGCCCATACAATTCCATGAATGGTGGCATCCTTACAGACATATGATATGTAGAATTATAACAATATTCTCTGAGGTGCAGCCATTTAACCCATGCTCTCTATTAATGTGGAATATAAATCCTAAGATGCCCTTCCACCCATTTATTCACTGTCTTCATTTGCCCATCTATCTGTGGATGGTACCTAGTGTTGGGAGTGAGCTCAATCCCACTCAATTTTAAAAGTTCCTACCAAAAGAGGCTCGGCAACTTGACGTTCATGTCACTAAATATGCTCTTAGGCATCCCATGAAATCTGAAAATCTCCCTGAAGAACAAATCTACTACCTATGTTGTTGTCTATGCTGCGAAAATGGCAAAGAAATGTGCAAATTTTGTTAGTCTATTCCCTACAACATATATGCAGTCCTTACCTTGTACCCTAGATAGCCCAACGATGAAATCCATACAGATGCATTCCTATTTTGATTGGGAATGGATGAGGGCTGAAGCAAACCAGCTAGATAAGTATGCTTGTTTTTGTTCTGCTAGCATGTGGGGCACTCCTTGACATACTTAAGGACTTCATTTTTAAGTCCTTTCCATGTGAATATTTCCCAAATCTGCCTCTAAGTCTTAAAGAATCCCAGGTGACCAACCATATGTGCTTCATGGAAAGTCTTCAGTATCTTCACTTTAAATCCCGAATTAGGCACCAAATATATCCTCTCCTTGTAAATTATCAACTCATTAATCACTACGTCCCGATCATCGTGTATAGTACCCTCAACGATTCCTATTGCCCATGAATCCTTGGTATATTCTAGTAAAATCATCTCTCTAATAAGCAATGATCTTGACTAATAAGCACAAATGATGCATCCTAGAAAGTGCATGAACAATCACATTTTTCTTTCCCTTAACATACACAATACCAAATCCCTAGTCCTCAAGTCTACTCACCCTACCTATCATTGAGGTCTTTCTAATTCATGAAATATGGTATGTTGTTGTGGTCAATTTTGATGATGACTTGCCCCCCCACCAAATAAGGTCCGAACTTGGCTAATGCATGCATGATAGCCAACATCTCTCTTTCATATATTAAATAACTCTTCTCCACACCTCTCAACTTCAATGCTTTCAAAGGCTACGAGATACTTCTCCTATACCTATCCCCTCTCCTAAAGCATCACACTCCAACTCAAAAGGTTTCAAGAAATTTGGAATTGCAAATATTGGGCATGTAGAAATCAACTTTTAAGTGATAAAAACATTTTTGTGTTGCATCAGAAGAGGGGAACACAACCAAGGAAGGAGACAAACATGTTAGTGCAACACCAAAGCAAGCCCACGTGAGCTATTAGAGGCATTTGACACTCCTTGATACCATCTTCACAAATTACCAAGCTTTGCATTCTAGAAAGAAAGTTGTGGACCTTGGAAGGGTCTTTGGAAGGAGTCAAAGGCTTGAAGACTTCAACGTAGCATTGGTGAGTCCCATTTTCTCCAGCATGCCACTTCTTAGAAAAATCACCAACCAAAATGCATTTGTTGTACCATTAGATGAAGGTCAGATCTCATAGAAGAATGTCAAAACCATGTTTTACAGGCATTTTGTTGTACCATTAGATGAAGGTCAAATCTCATAGAAGAAATCTGCTCTACTCTAAAATAATACTTATTCTTCTTCACCTTGATCTGCTGCGATTTATTAGATCTGCTTAATTATTCTGCTCTTCTTAATGATATTCCATTTTCTCACTACACTTTTCTTCATTTAATTAATTTCTTCAATATGGTCCATGAATCTACTCTTAGATCTGCTTTTGTCTTCCATAAAATCTGCTTCAAATTAGAATGATATTTTATTTTATTCCTCACACAACACACTTCTTTATTTCAATCTCTATTAGATCTCTATATATATCTTCTAATACACGTATTTCCCTTCTAAAAGGACATGCCTTTTCAACAAATAGACACATCTAGATCTGGTCAAATCTCTTCAAATTGTCTCATTCACAAATCACGCCTCTTCCTTGCAAACTGAATTCTTTGTAACTAGTAAATCACACCTTTTGAAGACTACTTAAAATCGCACCTTTAAAATCGAATAGTTAAACTGAGAAATTACAAAAAAGTTGGTACAGAAAATTGGATCAGATCATTCAACATTATCCACCAACAAATCACAAATATATCATTGTGATATCCAGAAGAACACTATCATGCATCACAATCTAGAGCAGCATCGCAGCTCTAATAGCATGCCCATGCTATGACAAATATAATAACAGAACAGTGCACAATAAATAGAAGACAACATAAAAAAGTTAGTCTCACCTAGAATGGATAGGCTTATGAAAGTATAAACAGCAGCTTTGAAAAATACCAGAGAGCCATGGCCTTCCAAGCTTGAGTGATACCCTTTTACCAATTGCACTAGTTGAACTTGAGGAACACCAACTGTTCATGTTTTGAAAGATCTGTATAACAAATTTATGTTTTGGGAATATGTAAATACAATCAAAGAGGTGTAAAATTTGATTATAATGAATATGAGTTATCACAAAACATAAATGTGGTTCTAAGGGAATGAACGTGAACCTGGAATAAATCTTCTCTTTCAAGAGGTTCAAACCATGGATCTCCAAGTTCATCCACTGATTCACTGATTGTCTTTGTTGTCTTATTACTCAAATAAATATAGTGTCTATCACCAACATTCATTGTTAAAATCATTCAATCAACATTCATAATTAGACACATAAACCCAATGTCTCTAGCTGAGATGTAAATTATTTTGCTTAAGCATCTACTCATATTTTTACTAATGGTAGTTATTACAGTAGAGTCAAAATTACTTAAGAGTCCATAAGTTTATACAAAATATTCACCTTGGCAGGATTGGCAAAATCCCCTTGGATTCCAACATTGAAAAAAGCCAAGAGATGTGAATGACATCAAACTCAGAGCTCTTTGCAACTTTGTAATGAAGACCTGCAATAACGATGTAGGTCCTAAAAAATTAGAGATTTAACTTTGTATTTTAATGAATACATGATGGAATGCACATACACATATATCTAAATAGAAAACAAAATGGCATTTTATAATTACCTTAGAAAGACCAAGTAATTACTTTCTTAAATATGAAAAATGTCTCGAAATAGCTTTTTCAAACAATACATCACAGTATCTTGACATCAACAATATAAGATACGGTGGTAAGATCAAATTATTTACAAAACAACCATTTACTATATTAAACTAGCAATCTCCAAGCCAGTAGACTGTCAAGAGTTATATCAATTAGTCTGTATGTAAAATACTAAAAGTAAAGATTAGAGATTCTGATTTAAAGTATCGTAAAAGGATATTTTATGTGAAAAAAAAATCAAAAACCCTACAAGATAGCATTGCATACAGGATCCACTCGTTTCACATAGAAAATAAAAAAATGTATACTATCATATACTAACCTAGTGGTGTGGCCTTCCTCATTCGAGATAGCCTCAAGTCCAAGGTTTCACTTACGGCTTCTAATGTCCACTCTAGAAAATGCGGCTACAAGTTTAGAGTGGTCCACCTTTCTATATTAAGCCATCATGGTTTTTTGCTACTTCCCCCTCACCATATCTACATATACAATTCAAGTTGATGGGGGCCCATACCTTAACCTCCATTGTAATATCCCTTGGTCAAATAGGAGTAGAAATGAAGTATTCCAACCCAAGGAATATTGTCAAACCATTGTCATTCAAGATCACGAACTGCTGTTCTTAGTTTCAGTTTGTTATAAAGGTTATCAACCACATGAAACTTCAAGAGAGAACAACTATTAAAGTCATAAATAATAGACATCAATCTATCTCAAGTGGAGCTCATAAACATGTCTACTAAAGACTGACATTTTGTCAAATAATTGTCATACATTCTCAGAATTCAAACATATAAGGTGCAGCCTCAACTCCTTAATCCTTAATTCATATGATAGCACAATTTGGTATTACAAAACTCTTTCTGCTAGTAGACATTATGTCAAACATTTGGTACACGTCCTCAAGTAGATAGTATAATGAGATGCAAACCAAAAGCTCCCTAATTCTTATTACATTTGATAGACCAATTATATTGACAGTTCAAGATATTTCGTGAACATTATGGACTACCATAAATAATTAATTCTCAGTTATTCTGAGGACATTCAATCTGCAACTAAACTTATGCATTACTTAGGAAAATCAACTAGCAAATGAACCTGGTATAACTGCAGCAATATCAACCATCAACTGGCCTCCCAAGTGCCAAATCGAGCCATGTGCAATGCCGCCATTACTGCTGCAAGTGGTGAATCCAGTGTTCCACGGGCGTTCGGGACGGGGGGACGGGGGGACGAGGGGGACGCGTCTCGGGGACGGGGGGACCAAGGGCCTAAATTTGGGGACGGCGGGGGGGACGGCGGCGGGGGGGGTGGCGGGGTGGTGGTGCTCATATATATACATATAGTACTTGAAAAACTAGTTTTGAAAAGATGTATAACAGTATAACAGTATAAGAATTAGATTTCAAATGAAACTATAGGAAATACCAAGATTACTTAGATTAGTGATACGTAACTAATTGCTAATTGCTAAAACTAAAAGTAAATAAAATTTGACAAATGAAATTGTCAAATTGGAGATTTCTCATTTCTATCATATGAATATCGAAAAAGGAAAACGAAAAATATGAATATCTGATGCCATTGCAAAGTCTATAATAATAAAGATGATTACATGATTCATCATTACAATGAGTAGCCAAATACAAATACGTGTAGCAATAGCATTACAAAAGAGACGAGTCAAATACAAAATGACAAAACTGAAAAGTGAAAACTCAAACTGTAGCTAATGGAGGCCTCTAATCATCTGCAAACTCCTCCTCACTGGAACTGCTGGACTCCTGAGGATCAAGGTCCCTCAAGCTCACACCAACTAGCCTTGCATCTGAAGTGGTAGGATCATCCTCATCAATCTGTGAAGGCTCCTCTGGCTCTACATCCCATCGTGCCGCTAGACTCTCCTTGTACATAAGTGTCTTGTGGTCAATGAGACGCAAAGCACTGTGTACAGCCACAAGCTTCTCTGCTCTCTTAGAGGTAAGTCTGTTCCTCTTAAGAGAGTGGATGAAGCTATATGTAGACCAGTTCCTCTCAGCAGCTGAAGAACTGGAAACCTGGGATAGCAGACGGATGGCTAGAGTGGTGGTCAAAGATTTCGGGCCATGACATTTCCACCACAAAAGTGGGTCCTCCTGTGCCATAATGTCTATATCCATCTTTGCTGCATCTGAATAACCTCTAAGAGTGGCAAATCTTACCCACTCAGTGCGCATTGTGCCGGCATCTCTGGAATCAAACATCTTCTCTATGCACCTAAAGAAACCTGCCTTCACCTCATCATCCTCAATCGGTGTCGTTCTACCCGGTCTAGCCTTGTACCACTTAGGATTCAAGGCAAAGGCAGCCATATGCAAAGGAGTGTTCAACTTGTCCCATCTACTCTGAATGATAGGCCGGATTTGCTCATTGTAGAATGCTAGAGAGGGGTCCTTCACTCGCACAGCAGCCCTCATCTAGCCAAGCATAGAGTCAATGCACTCATACACCTCTCCAAGGTTAGGTGCATCCCCATCCCCATATCTGATCACCTGGAATACTGGAGAAATGATGGAGACAATGTATTTCGCATCAGTCCAAAACACATCACTCTTCACTATCTCCTTCACCCTTCTCCCCTGCTCTGTCTTGGCCTCAGCCCACCTATTCCACTCATTAGTCATAACCATGAGTTGCAATGCCTCTTGCAACTCAATCATTCTCTCCAAGAGAATGAAATAGGATGCATATCTAGTCTCAACTGGTTTCAAGAACTCCTTCTTCAGGAAGGTCCTGAAGAGTGCATGTGAAATGTGGTGGTTGCAGATAAACATCTACACATCTCTCGCATCGGTGACCACTCCTCTAATCCAGTCAATCTTCCCCATGTCCTTGAGTGCATTGTTCATGGCATGCACACAACATGGGGTCCACCAAATGTGTCTATAGGCTGCCTCAACGAGTCTCCCTGCTGCTCTACACACATAGGCTGCATCTGTCACTACTTGGACCACATTTTGTGGCCCAACCTCCTCAATAGCCTCCCTGAGGACCTGAAACTGGAAATCAGCATCTTTACGATGCCCTGTACAATCAACTGCTCTAAGGAAGTATGGGCCCTCTGCACATGTGACCATGATGTTGATGAGTGGACGATGGCTAATGTTCGTCCACCCATCCATAACTATGCTGCACCCCGATGCCACCCAACATGCCTTCATCTTCTCCATCAAAATATTGATCTTAGAATAGCTTTTATCCAAGATCGAGGTCCTCATTTTCGTCTCCCCTAGTGGCACATAAGATGGTCCTCCCTTGGCCACCATATCTATCATCTTCCTATAATAAGGAGACCGTGAAACATGAAATGGAATGCCATTGGCAAAGAAGAAATTGCCAATGGATTCATCTATCTCATCTCTCAGCTGCACATTAAACATATCAGCAATGGGGTTGCTCTGTGGTGTATGCAACTTACGTTTCCCAGCCCTGGCAGCAGTAGAAGTGGAAGTAGATGGAGATCCAAACATCATTCCTCCCGCCTGCGAAGCATGATAAGTATGTGGCACTGGCACATTCTGGCTGTCGTGAAGTGATGCCCTAGCAGACAAAGTAGTAGGCATTGAAATATGTGTCATCTGGGACCCCCCAAAGCCTGTTAAACTCAATTCTGTAATGTATATTTTTGGGTTCCTCCAAAAACTTACAATGTTTCACGCATTTTCCTCTCCAAAATAGAAAGTGTGCATTCACCCTGCTAATGCTACCGAACCATTCTCTGTCACAAATATTGCACTTCCACTTCCTTGTTCCCCCACTTGAATGTGATGCAGTGCCTTGTACTGATATTTGTGAAGCAAACTGTTTTAGAGGAGACTTAGGATCAAAATGACCCCTAGCATATGGTGCCAACAACTCTGAAGGGCAACCTGTACTAGCTGTTGCACTTGCCATAGAACTAGATTGGGCTTCAGGATCAGCCCCATGGTCACCCCCCTCATTTTCAGGTTCAAATTCTGAATCATTCTCACTATGAGAATGGATTTCCATGTTATCTTCACTCGTGCCTTGGGAGCTCATTGTGAAATTTTCAAATTGACACTGCATTTCACAAAATAAAAATAAAAATAAAAATAAAATCAGCCTTGTTTAACAATATATTTTTAAATTTTTTTCCTATTCATCTCAAAATGAGATTTGATGTTGAATCTTGAGGGCAAAATGATGAATCATTTTGCCCTGAATCATCATTTTGCCCTCAAGATTCAACATCAAATCTCATTTTGAGTCTTAAGATGAATAGGGAAAAAAAATTAAAAAAACCAAAAATGACATAGAACAATGAAAATCAGAAAGTAAAACAAAAAAAAAACAAGAAGTTGAAAAACCCTACCTTGTGCTTGAAAAATCTCTCCAAAATGTAGAAGAATCTTCTTCTTCCTCTTCTTCTTGCTTCTTCTAGCTCCTATCACGCTTGTAGTCACTTTTCTCACCCCTTCAATCAATCTTCTTCAAGTTGTTCCTCCTCTTCAAGCTGCTGGAAAAAAAATCAGTTTTGCATAATGAGAGTGAAATCCAAACTAAATATGTTTTTGTGTTGTTTTGGGGGGTAGGGTGGGGCCCACGTCCAATTAGGGTTACCCCTTAACCCCCCCCCAAAAAGCACATGTCATAAAAAACTTTAAAAAAAAATTAAAAATGCGCTTTATTCGCGTGGGAACGCGGGAGACGCCTGGGCGTCCCCCCGTCCCTCGAGAGACGCCTGGACGTCTCTTGAGGGACAGGGAGACGCCCAGGCGTCTCCCACGGAGACGCCCAGACGTCCCCCAGGAGACGCCCAGACGTCCCCCAGGAGACGCCCAGACGTCCCCGCGTCGGGGACGTCTCCCCGTCCCGGCGGAGTTTGGGTGGCGGTGGCGGGACGGCGGGGGACGTCGCGTCCCCGTCCCCGCGTCCCCGAGACGTCTCTGACGGGGGGACGCGCCCAAAAATGGGGGGGACGCGTCCCCGTGGTTCACTGGGTGAATCAAAGATGTCACTTTGACTGTATACAATGTACCTCAAATTACCTCCATAAACTAATCGGATCTTCCTCCCTGATGAAGCGCCATGACTTGGTAAGCGGGTCACCAATCTTCCATGCACTGAATGCTTATATCGAAGGCTATAACCTGCCTCAGGTCGGTTTTCAAAAATAAATAAATAGACACCAAAAATCGCCTCCCAATCTGCTCCAATAGAATCGCCTTGGACCCTTATTAAATCGCTAACTTTCTAATGAAGCTGCAATGCATTAAATGATACACAATCAACAAAACCAGGGATGATAACAGTCAGGTCGAATCTGATCTGAGTCTGTTAGAAGGCCGATCTATCATCAATTCTCTGACAAAATGTTCTTAGAAAGATCACCTCTTGTATAGGAATATATCGCCACCTTCAAAGATGGGTGTGTGAGCCAAATCAGATGGTAAATATGGTAACAGACTGCCCTTGCTCGATTTTTTTTGTTGTGAATTCAATTATGACTGTTCCTTCATCAATTCCTCTTTCAGATATCATGCAAAGGGTTGCCTAGGTCTCTCTTTCGATATGCTAGCTTCCAACTTGAATGTCGATGCCAACATGGGACAAACCGAAGACAGGAATATGCAGATGGAACTTACTTCAGACTGTAAATGTGCATGGCCAGCATGTGATATACTCACAATAACCTCCTCGATAGGTTCCACTATCAAATCGATCTGCAATAGTAACTATGGGACAATCTGAAAACGATTGATGCAATCACAAACCCCACAAGTCTAAGACATCGTCCACCATGGACTGAGTAAAGTTCTCCAACCAGCTCAAATAAAATTGGCCTTAGGCCACTAATGAAGTCCAAATAGGAAGACTAGAACTAGGGTTTAGTCCAGCCCTTCCAACAAATCTGCTGAAGGTTTGCATCCTCAGAGATTCAACCAATGCCACGCATCAGTCATTTCATCATGTCTAATCTCCAATCTCCAATCTCCAAATCCGCCTAATCCTCTAACATCCTCTTCTATTTATCCTTTTTCATTACCCTTCACGAGGTTCCTTCTAGAAGAGGGTAGGTACACTTTATTATTTAATATTATTTAAGTGACTTTTAATTATTTTTTATTTTTAAACTTAAGTCACTTTTTAATTAGATTAATTAAATATAAAGTCACTTTTAATAATATATTTATTTTAATGACTTTATAAGAAATTAATTTAATTAATTCCTCCTTATATCACCTATTATCCTAGCAGCTAAAATTGGGGACATTACATCCATCCAAAGATCTCATAGTATTCCACTATTGATGACATCATTCTTTTGGGTGATTTATATTACCATACAAGGGACCTTCAAAGAACCTATTCATGACCTTTCACATGATGAGTTATGTAATGTACCCATTTTCGGTCACATCAGCATTGTAGTTAGCTTCGACTTTCTTGGGGGCCATCAACCTTGTCAAACAGGATGTTTGGCATTTGCAATAGGCTCAATTGCTCTAGAGGGCTCTTATAACACTTTCTAAAATGAATTCCAGCTTTTGGTGTGTTCTCCAAGATTCTTGGAGAGAGTGTCTATTTATAGTAAGTCACCCAATTGACCCCAATTTTCATTATTCATCATAGGTATCATTCCAATGTAGTCAGATTTTGATTTAGATGTTTTTTGACAATTTCGTAACTCCAGTGTATTATCGGCTTTATTTTAATTATTTTACTAAGGTTGCTTAATTTTAGTAAAATAATTTAAAGAGCACCTTAATGTATTAGTTCATTGGATAGAGAATCAAAAGTTTTAAATGTTGTACACTTGACAAAGTGATTGAAGTGTCAAGAATATTTAAACAATGAAATGAACCAATTTTTGGAGATATAAGGCTTATTTAAATTATAAAGTGATTTTATATTGTGTTTTCCAAAAAGTTTCTGAATAGATTATAAAAGGAGGCTTGGAGAGCTCACCAAATGCAGATTATCTTATTTTTCTCTTGCAAAATGTAATAAGCTACACAATTTGCTAATTAATTTTTTTATACCAATATTGCACTTTCTCTTCATTAACTGATAAGACATATTACCAAACATTTGGCATACAAGCTACTAGAGGTTTTCATATTGCTGATATGACAGAGTTGCTACTAGTTTGAAGTTTAATAATGTGGATATACATTCATTATCCCACATTCATATAAAAGATTCATACTCGAGACAATATGAAGGAACACAATTTATTATTTGACTGAGATGAATGTTTACACAATTTGTTCTGAACAAAACTTTTGTTATTGAGCAAAATTCAAAAATGACAATGCATACGTTTTTGACCTCTTCGAACAATCATATATCAACTCTTTGTGAGAATTTTAGCATGGCAACTGACAGCAAGCATCCAAGAATTTGAACATAAGACAGTATAAATTTTTGCTGAGGTAGTTGCATGTAAGAACCCTATTGGTTCTAACTCTTCTGAAATGCTATTGCTGATTTGTTTTTGTGTTTTTCAAAGAGTTTGGATAATTTTCAAATAAAAAATAACAATTTTGCCAGGCAAGAATTGCACATAAAACTGAATAGATACCAAATATGGAACAACTGAATCTATATTATAAATTAGGTAACTTCTGCAAATGAAACTAATACATAAAACCTACCCATAGGTCCTCAGCTTATTTTAAATAAAGAATTCTGGAGTTTGTCAGCCAAAACTAGGAAACTGACCAAAATAGGTGTACAAGTCCAAGAATTTATTTCTCCAAGCCATAAAAGTTATGGAATACTTTGTATGTGCTAGGCATTGGAAATTGTGCATCCAAAATGCAAGAAGGAAGGCGTTTCAGCCCTCGAGGACAAAACACCCCTTTTCTAGACCCCACGTGTCAGGCTAGAAAATGTACAACCAGCAAGGAGAAATGTACGGCTGCTTATTAGGAATGAAATATGTTGCTAATTGGGGCATCTAACCTGAATTGCCCTTTCCTTATTGAAAAATCTGCAATATCTGAATAAAAGAATCTTTGTTGAAGCACATAATACTCCTGAATGAAGCCTTCACAATTGCAATAATTCAGCTGATCTTTCACAACCTCACAATCACAGATCCACGAAAAATTTTCGTTCTCCAATGGCCAAACCTCTGAAACCCTTGTCAAAGAATTCCACAGAACAAAATAACAACCAATGTCAAATAATCAATAATATGAGGTTGAATTGTCTTGTTTGCTTCTTATAACCCTCAAAAAGGCACAGTACGATTTCCTTCTTGAAAGGAGTTAAATACGTTTTAAATGTACTTAACATACTTTATGCATCAATTAAATTAATCCCCCACTTAGGCGTACCTTTTTTATATTCACTTTATAATATTTAAGTGGCCCACTTTTAATAAAGTTAACAATATAACTTTATAATAACCCCTTAAAGATTAAATATAACTTAACCACACAAGTATTAATATCTCCCTCTATATTCAGTCTTTTGACGTGCCGTCAGAAGCTGGGGTCAACACTGAATAACCCCCATGTGTCTAGGTGCCCTAACTAAAAATAGCTTCATTGCCAGATTGACTTACTATAAATAGTAAGTTCCTCAACTAAGCTCAAACACTGATATACAAAGGCCTGAAATTGAACCTAAGACTGAACTGAAGACATGGAGTGACAACGATCTCCATTAACTGCCACTGAGACCCTCTATCCAAACATATTAGCCTACGAGAGTCCAAGTAATAGGCTAATCCCTCGAACTCTGATCCTCATGAAAATGGGGACATTACATTGCAGCTGCAAAGAACCACACGCCAAGGTTTAAGAGCATCCTGCATATCACACACTATCCTTGCACATTCACACCAAACACTGAAGGTAATGGTGTCTCCAAAATATGCACTCAATGTCCTCCAAGACTAGTTGCATTAGATATAAGCACAACAGATCACTACACCAAGCAAGCAATACTTAGTGTTGATCAATAATGAAAAGATTCCACATCATTATTTTCCAACACTAGATAAAGGGGGTAGTTTCTAGCAACCTCACATCCTCGTCAATTTGTTCTCTTCACCTAAACAACTTGAAGAATTAAGATGCTACGCACAATACAAGATAAAAGTAATGATTTGACTCACTGTTCTCCCCTTTTGACCTGCTCGACCTTAGAATGATTGGCAACTAATGATAATTAACTACAAATTTACCATCTCAAAGGAATTGTGATTCTACTGACTATGGCACCATGTGATATAGCCAAATGAATTAGGAAGTGGTAGCCCCACAAATTTTGTCCTACGCACCAAATTATCCCTACTAAATTATTCCCTCTTTCGTGTCTATTATATGCACTGCCCTTTTTGTCTTATTGCTACTTGTCTTATCCTCCCTTTTTACCTTACATAGTCCTTATACTTGTGACCCGATAATGTACAAATTTCAATGTATATAATTAAATAGCATTAATAATACTAAAGGCTAGATTGAATAAATTCAAGCTAAATACCTCAAGATTGACACCTTTACCAAACTCAACTTATTAAACCAAGCAATGAACAAGACAAAACTCCTTAATGTCATGGCTAGAAGTTAACTCTTTCAAAGGGCCATGATGGCTCCCCAAACCTGATTTGTTCTAGTCTTTTCTTTTGCCATGTCTTTCTTCAAATTTCACCATTTTCCCATTCATTTGCATCGTGGAGGAGTCGGAATAATCATATTGGGCTTCATTTTAACTCACTCATTTTGTCTTCTAGCACCCAAAATCAATTTCAGTAAACCATGCCCTTCTTAATATTTGAATATTGGGCACGCCTTGGAAATTAGACTCAATAGAATACAAACAACAATAAATATTCTTCAACTTGAAGCGCACAAGCACACAACATGAACATAACTTCAAAAATCTGAACTAGCGAACTTAGTAAAACTCTAACTAAGCCACACCGAACCAACCAAGGAGGACCTCTCACCCCCAAAGGGTTAAACTTGAAACTAACCAAGTTTGATTCCCAATACCCCAAGGGTTTAACCAGAGAGAAACAATAATCTACATAATACCAAATGTGCCCTTCAAATGCCTTTTTATACTTTTTTCTCTCCAAACTTCAGGAAAGTGCAATTTAAATATTCACTTTTCAATTAAACTCCATTTTAGCTCCAAAAATTACCTTTTCATTAAAATAATGAAAATTTGATACACAAGATTCATGTTTTATGTGCTCAACATTTAAAACTTTTAATAAAATAATTTAACATAATTTAAGCATCCTTAGTAAAAATAATTAAAATAACCCATTGATGCACCAATTTTGCAAAAATCGTTCGAATGCATCGGAATCGAAAATTGATTGTATTGGAGTGATCTTAATGAAGATCAATAACAAACGGAGCCAACCGGGTGACTTACTATAAATGGTCTACAAGATTCTTGGAGAATACACCAAAAGTCGAAAATCACCCCAAAAAGTGGCGTAAGTGTCCTCTAGACTAACTGAGCTGACTGGCGACATCGAATAACTCATCTAACAAAACAGACACTGCTAGAAAGTCCAAGTCAACCACAATGCAAGAGAACCCTAAAATTGGGACATTACATGAAGCCCTTGAGGTATTGTGGGATTGAACCCAATTCATCTCAACCTTCATGAGGATGAAGACTCTCTTGGAGAAGATCAGTTTTGGTGGTGAAAGATTCCTCCCTAGCTGGTTACATGAGAAATCAATTGGGTTTCTCGCTTGGACTCAACGATTGGATTTGGAAATTTAGTCTTATTTAAGAAAATTTTCAAACTTTGCAATAGCAGATTATTTTGGTTGGAAAGATTTCACTTTATCAAAATATTATTGTTGAGGATTGTCATTCATTGGTTGATGCCATATTCCAACATAGTCTTGTTTGATAGCATAAAAGGAAATTCTAGTATTAGCATGAGACTTGGTTTGATTGGGCAAGTGCATTCTACCAAAGTTGGGACATGATTCTTCCGTGTTGGCAAGAGGATTGAAAGAGAAATCATATACTCCGATGTGGGGTTTTGAAAGACAAATCATATACTCCAACGTGAGTTCCATAGGGCCTGGTCATGGTCATTCAAGGGCAGTTTGAGACATATTTGGGAGCATTTTTACCTGCAGCATCCTCCTACCCTGGACGCTTGGATTGTTACAGAGTTTGGCAAAATTTTAGAAGACCTTCAAGGGTGCCAAGGAAGAAGTGTAAGTCAGAAATTGCTGGTTCCTGCAGCTGTTTGACCATTTGCTGGTCATGTGGGTAAATCAATGTAGGAAAGAGGTCATATATCTAAAATTACAGAGAAAGATATTAATTGCTGAAGTGCAACGCTAGAAAGTATTGGCATATAGTTTTCTGAGGACTTTGGAGGGACATATTAGTTTCAACCTGTATCAGACAATTTGCTGTTCTTGTTTCAGTGAATGTTAAATATACTTTTGATTGAAAAGGTCAGTCATTACTTCATTGTAAATCTGTTCTGAAGATAAAAGAGAAAACTATGTTATAACAGCAGAAAGGTTATTTGTAATACGTTGTTATTGCCTCGGTTTATGTTCAGGTATGAATTCTTGGCATTATGGTAATATTATGTCAAAACCTTGAAATAAAAGAAGCAACATTAAACAAATAACAAACCAGAAAGTCTGCATCTCTACTTTCATAAAACCATATATGAAAAATAACATGAAAATAAAAAGTAACATATATATGAAATTAAATTAGAAAAAATAGATTATTTGTTTTTAGCCAAGAGTATACTTACTAACAACAAATATTATACTACTTTCCTACAAAAACATTGAGATTAATTTCTTCAATTTTGAGGAAATACTTATTTGGCGGGCATCATACAACATGGTATTGGGGAAGAACAAAACAAGTTATCTCATGATCAATTAAAAAATTATAAGAGGGCACAAATTAAACCATACACATATATGTCGAACTAGATATAAGGCAATCAAACCTTTTGGTTCTGATGCAACAACATGAGTTACAACTTGTGAAAGATTCATAGCTATCTTTCCACCATATTCCTGAATCTGTGCAAATAACTGTGCTTTATTGATATCTGTTGTTAAGTTGCATATGTCTGATCTTACGGGTCAAGGAGAAAATGAAAAGCCAGACACTTGAAATTTAAACAAAAACTGGATTTTGCATATCAGATAAATGACGCAAACAAGGAGTTGTAATTGTTGCATATGATTACAAAACAAATACTATAAAGAGAATACAGGAAAGATAATGCATGCAAGCTAAGTACTCTTGCATGCCTTTTTCCAATTAGAATATACTTAAATCAAAACTTAGGGGAGATTTTAGAAGCATAATATTTGTCAAAATATAAATGTATTCATTTTCTTTCTAAAAGGATACAGAATACCATATTGTCAAGATGACCATGTGCTTCTTCCCCATGAGCAATAATAGAGCTTTGAAAATGCGACAAAACCACAGAATTTCTCTCTTGTTGCTCCCTTTTATGCCTCTTTGAAACTTTGATGATAGGATCATATTTGTGATAGGAAAATAGACTGTTTCCATTTAATCTTGCTATCTGAACCATCTCTTCAAACTCTACTCACAAAAAATTCAACAGTCAATCTAAAATCCAGAATGTTAACATGAAAAAATTTATAATAGCATTGAAAGCTTTGCCAGCATTCAAAAGCTACAATAAGAATATTAAACACTTTTGTAAGTATCATCAAAAACCTTAGAATATGATTGTTGCCATTTACAAACAACAAAAGATGGTGATTAACGTTCCCATACATCACTCTATCAAGCATAGCTACATCAAAGAAATTATTGTAACATATAAAAGGCTTCACTTCAGACTTTTGGTTCATATGAATTATCAAGTTACAAGCTAAATATTCTTTTGAGTATTCTGTTATGATTTTTTATGTCATCATTTTTAGGGGCTCATTTTAATCAAACATAGATACAAACAATGGGTAGAATGAACAATCTTTCATTAGTTATATTATTTTATAATCTGCGATTTCAAAAGTAGGTGAGGACCATGTAATGACTTTGACGTTGCCCTTCACAATACATAAAAATACAAATAAACAGCAATTAATTTCCAAGAGAATAATCTTCCTGCATATAACCCAAATTTTGTCTCTCTAAATAAACATTTGATAGATATAAATAATTTCATTTTGAACCCCAGAGTCTATGAGAATTATTAAATAAATCTTATGACGTTAAGGACTACGTCAATTCTCTACACCAATTCTTCTGAGTTTGGTATATACCTTTCTACAAGCTCCTACTTCGAGTGTCACACATAGAAAGAAAACATGTCAATGTCCACAAATGACCAAAAATAGATCAATTGGACAAGAAAATACAAAAGGTACAATAGCCCAGAACTGCGGTTAACAAGGGAGGCCATAGATATAAAAAAGCACATACAGGGCTTAACCCAAAAAAGGTATACCCATAAGTACAATAGTAAAAGGGAAAAAACTAAAAAGGGGGGCAGATTCCATGATGGAGCACACAAAAGAAGACCATCTAGGCAGGGAACCAAAATCCTCAAGTGTCAATGCTCCAAGATGCATTGGAGGAGCCACAAAAAATAGCATTGGTCACAGTGAGTGTACCAATGCAAAGTCTCAGAACAATCATTGGGTTAAGACCAAATCTAAGATGGGTTGGACAATCCTAGGAGGTGGTCAATGCCACATAAAACCTTCCCTACAATGCAAGGCTAAAGAAGTACTATTAGTAGGAAAAGGGTAACATGAGCCATTACCACTAGAGTGAGAGCAAGGGTGTTTAAGAGCCTAAATCATAATAGATAGCAAAGATGAGTAATGCCTCACTAATTTATACCCTCACGTTCACAAATCAAGTGTCTAATGGACCCTTAATGCCTCAAACAACTATGATGGATTGAAATTAAAAAGCAATCAATGTAGTAGATCTGGAACTCCGAAATGCCACAAGGAATGAAGACTGCACACCTCTAATCAAGGCGATAGAAGAGAGTGGTAAGAGAAGATTGTCACACTAGATTGTGCCTTGCTATAAGTATGCAGCTATTGGGTCAATTCTCGTTGGTAAAATGAGAAAGTGTATGAGTGAAGTGTGAGGACACATTCACATAGCGAGAGATGGATGTGGTCGTTGAATTAAGTCTGCACAAAGATCATTTCATAATGAAGTGAAATGCTTGAGGTTACACTGCAAGCTTCATATTCAAAATTATCATAATTTGAAGAAATCAATGTAAAAGAGCATGACCTAAGGTACATGTAAAGGAAGTGGATTCTAATTCAAAACAATAGACTACTGAAATTGTTCCAGAAAACAAAATATTCAATACACAAGTTGAAAGCGCCATTGAAGACAATATAACAAGAACATGGTCAAAGACACTTTTCAACCTTCAAGGCTCCCCTTCTACTTTTTGAAAATTCTTATAGAGCAGTAGTCCTTATAGTCTTAAATAATCTTGCTTCCAAAGTGTTGCACCAAAATTTCATTTTTGTATGAAAAGTTCAATTTAACATATATCTCAAGACTTAATATTTGTTCAAGAAATTTAGGTTTTGCTTATGTACACAGCTGAAACTTGCATGTGCAGAACAATTTGTTATAACCCCATGTAATACTCTTGGATGGTGATTATCCTTAACTTCTCTTTATATCTCAAATTGCCCATTCAAGTAAAAGTGTTCCTTTTTGTAATTCTCTTTTTTTATTTGAATATAATTTGCTTTGTTTCAAGATAAATAAGCTTAAAAGTGAAAAACTTATTCACACTTCAATGCAAAGAGTCTAATAGTAGAATAAGTGAACTTGAAGAATCTTTCATACCAAACTCCAAATAAAGCCCTTAAGCAATTTAGGGTCTTAGAGAAGCTTGATAATGAAGGTACTGGCAAATAAAGAAATATAGAAACTATAATGATGTTCACAAATGACCAAAAATAGATCAACACGGCTGGAACATACAGAAGATATATTAGCAAAGGACCAAGGCAAAAAATGAAGCCTAGATATAAAGAACACGCAAGCAAGGGCTAGCCTAAAAAAAAGAAAACCCCCAAACAAGTAGAATAGTAAAAGAAAAAATGGAAGCGAAGACCTCAATATGTACTTTACAAAAGAAAGCCATCCATGAAAGAAAAAATGGGTGCGGAGACCTCAAAATGTAATAAATAAAAGAAGACCATCCAAGTGAAAACCCACAATCCTTAGCTATCTATATTTTGAGATGCTTGGAGGATCCAATGAAAAAGCCATTAACTACCATAAGAGTATCAATGTTCAGCTGAAGAATTCTCATCAAAGAGAGCCTAGGACTAAGGGGGTCAAGCTGTAAAAATCCTAGGAGGTGGTCAAATGTTGTATAAAACATCCCTATCATTCAAGGCTAGACAACGAATGAAACTGGAAAAAACTAGCGATGAGAACCTACCACTCAAAACTACACCATGGAAGTGAGGGGAGAGAGAGTAGCTGATCTAGGAAGAGAAAGTAACAACCACTAGAGTGAGTTAGATGTTGAGAAGCCTTAGATATAGTAGAATGCAAGGAAGAGAAATAATTCACTAATATGTACCCATCTGTATATCAATTAGAAGGGTTTAAGAAAACACTTCAACAATAATTAAAAGTTGAAATAAAGAAGTGATCAATTTGGTAGATCTTGGATCACCACAAAAAGACCTATACCTAAACCTAGAGATCTGTTGGTAAAAAGATTTGTCGCTACGGCTGTTTCTCTGAAACTGACCCTATTCGCCCAAAGAGCAGTGACAAACATTCCAACAATTGGAGAGGTTGTGGTAAAACCACAATTTTCCTCTATGTTTGAGAGGGGCAGCTCCCTCATATGATGGGGTTATTTGGGATTTTTGTGTACTATTAAACCTAAAAGTATGAAAAGGAGAAAACATAAAACTAAAGAAAATTGATAACAAAAACCCCGGTAGCAAACATACAAATACCAACTGAAATCTCACAACGGATAATGATCACAAAGGAGGTTTGAGCACAAGAAATTTTGACATGCATTCATGACAAAAGAAGAATGACAAATCTCAATATATAAAGAGATGGGTAGCTTTGATGCATTTAACCAAAATACCAAGCTATGAGTGTGTCTCAGTACATCAACTGTATAGATTATCAATGATTCACATAGATACGCAAAGGGATCACTAATTCAACAAACAAAAAATCAGGAACCATAACTCGAAAGAACATTTAGAACATGTGAACAAATGCATTCTTTATTATCTTTATGAGATTATACAATTTTAGAAACCCTTCTATACATGGTGAAAAATCAAAATATCATTACAAGTTTCTCTGAAAATTTCTACAAACTTTCCCCTTCTGTAAGAGTCCCCCCTTTACAATGCTATAAGTTCCATATTTATAGACTCCTTATTACATAACTACCTTTTTCAAGTTTGTAACCAACTTAGTTTGAGCAAGGTAGTTGTTATCACAAAAGCTTGCACCCTTGCTAAGCTATCAACTCAGCAACCTTGTGAAACATGGAAACAACCCCGAAGTGTGGGACCTTGCGCAAGGGGTTGAATCTCCGGAGAAGGCCGGCTTCCTTCTCAATCGAGGTGCAAGTGTTGAACCAACTCAACACTTCAAAATTGATTTTTAAACCTATCCTAACAGCTCATAGAGGAAAGGAAAGAGAGAATTGCTTAAAATGAAAGGAGGTGATGCACCAAGAAGAGATAGTTCCTCTCCCTACCGAAATGACACAAAGAACTAACTGAAACACCCAGGAAATGCACAAACTTCAATTGTATAAGTGATCCCAATACATGTGTGGAGGTTAGAATTTGCTAAGTGTCAAGAGGGGAGAAGGATTCCCACAAGTCACACTCAGAAAACAAGCTAACACAACATACATGTGAAATAAAATCACAAACATACACTTATAATGGAGGCAAGACCACATACACAGCATGAATAAGTTGAAAGAAGGCAAGAATGGTGATCTTCAATTAATTTGAGGTCAAAAGCCAATCTTATTGTTGCAGAAATGCAAAAAAAAGATTACAAGTCTTCAAGAGAAGAGAAGAGCATAAGAAAGCTCAAGGCAGCAGGGAGAGAACCCTTTACAATGAGGCTTAAAAGCCATTATATAGAAAATGGTCACAAGGGTGATCATGACCCCTGCATGTCAGTCTGGAAGTGCAGGGAAGTGCATGCACTCGGCTTGTACATGCAAGCAACCTAGCCATACCCACAAAGGGAAACCTTGAGAAGGTGGATTGACTGACCTTCCAAAGTCAGAGAATGCAGTCATGACACAAGTCACCAAGCATGGCCCCATACCTCCCTTGATGGAAATCCTGCCAAAAACATTAAATGCACCCCTGTGGCTCCACAAAAAAAGTGCATAAGTCACCAAAACTATCGGAGCATTTAAAGCCTTGAGTGTCGATCACGCCATCTGGAAGTGTTGCCAGCCAGAAGTAAGCTTGGAAGACTTCGGAAGCTCGGACTTCCGAAGTGAGGAAGACAAGGGAAGAACTTCAGAACCTCGCGGTTCCGGAGTTCTTGAGGAACTAGAGAGAGAAGGCAAAAGGGGAAGGAACTTTGGAACCTCGGGGTTCTGATATTCCGGGGAGAAAAAGGAAGAAGGGGGAGGAGGGAACCTCGGAACCTCGAGGTTCTGGAGTTCCGAGCAAGGCAAGGGAAGGAGACTTCAGAAACTCGGGGTTCCGGAGTTCCGGGGAACTACGCAAAGGAACTTCGGAACCTCAGGGTTCGGGAGTTCCGAAAAGGGAAAGGGCTAAAGAGAGAAGGGGAACTTCAAAACCTAGGGGTTCCGGAGTTCCGGGGAAAGGAGAAGCTTAAGAGAAGAGGCGAAGGAAAGGAGGGCTTGGAACTTCGGAACCTCGGGGGTTTCGGAGTTCTGGAGAGAAAGGAGAAAAGGGACAAAGAATTTCGGAACCTCAGGGTTTCGGAGTTCCGGGCAAAAGGAGAGAAAGGCTAAGGAGAGGAGGGGCTAAGCTAGGGAAGGAACTTCGGACCCTCAGGGTTCCGAAATTCCGGAGAAACTGGAGAAAAGATGAGGGAAGGAAAGGAACTTCAGAACCTTGGGGTTTCGGAGTTCCGGAGAAGGAAAGAAAGCGGCTAAGGCAAAGAACTTCGGAGCCTCGGGGTTCCAAAGTGTTGGATTTTGCCAAGATCAAGGGCACAATGAAAAGCATAAAAGAGACAATAGAATGACAAGAACAAACTGTATTCTCATCAATATAAAAATGATCAACTGGATTAACCAATACAATGAATAGAGGCCTGCTTATATAGGCAAGGCCATATGGATGTATGAGCACACAAATATGACAAGTGGCTCAATGAGAAACAAGGGTAGGTAGGAAATAGGTGTGGGTAGGTAGGAGAAATAATATAATATTCCACATGAGGTGGATCACCCACCGAAGGTGGAATTATCACTCCACAATAAGTGGATATGATAGTGTAATAACAAGATCAACACCATAAGAGGTGGAATTTCTCCTACACACACTATCCCAATGAGGCACAAACACCCAAGTGTCTCATATCCAAACTACTATGTAATGCATTATCCTAAGTAAACTTAAGTAAGTGTAATAATATCCATGATGAATAATTATTTACACCAACACCCCCCCTTAAGTGCAACTTAGGGGAATGCACTTAAGTCTACAATGCAACTAAGCAAGATGGGTCCCGGCTACAAGGCCATGATAGGTACCCATGTACAACATGCAAATGCAAGCAAACCAATGCAATGCAATCTCTCACAAACGGAGAAAAGGAGAAAACCCAGTGGGAAAAAACTCCCCCCCAAAAGAGAGATGAATGTACAAAAGAATCTCAAGGAAGAAGGACAAAACCTCAAAGAGGAAAAAGTCCCCCCCATAAGATAGGAAGGAGAAGTCAGCTGACCCCCCCTAATGACACATCCCGCACCCCCAAGAGAGCTCGCAACTGCTGGAACTTACTCTCGGTGAAAGGTTTGGTGAATATGTCAGCAACCTGCTCTGCTGTAGAACAATACTGCAAATCAATGACCTGCTCCTGGATGAGCTCTCGGATATAGTGCATATGAATCTCGATGTGTTTGGTCCGCTGGTGCTGGACCGGGTTCTTCGAGATGGCAATGGCACTCTGATTGTCGCAATATAGGACTGTCGGCCGTGGAGTAGTAAACCCAAACTCTGTGAGAATCTGCTGGAGCCAAATGGTCTCAGTCGCTGCGTTAACAGCGCCTCGATACTCAGCCTCAGTCGAAGAGAGAGCAATAGCATGTTGCTTCTTGCTCTGCCAACAAATGGGGCCCGAACCAAGGTGAAAACTGTAACCAGAAGTAGACTTACGATCAACTAGATCGCCAGCCCAATCGGAGTCTGTGTAACCAACCAAGCGAAGTCCTGTGCCTGCTGCATAGTGAATCCCATAGTGATGTGTACCCTGGATGTAATGTAGAATGCGTTTGGCGGCTTTCCAATGAAGCTCATGTGGTTCCTGCATGAAGCGGGAAACCATGCCAACTGCAAATGAAATATCAGGGCGTGTATGAGTCAAGTAGATGAGACTACCCACAAGCTGACGATACAAAGTGGCATCAACTAGTGGAGAAGAACACTGAGCCTCAAGCTTGACTCCTGAAAGAAAGGGAGTCGGGGCAGGCTTACAATCAGCCATATGAAAGCGTGCAAGTAGATCAAGAGCATACTTGGGCTGCGATAGAGTAATCCCGGAAGATGACTGTGAAATCTCAATCCCGAGAAAGTAGTGCAAAAGACCCAAGTCAGTCATAGAAAATCTGTCATGCAAAGCAGATTTGACCCTGCTAATGATGGATGAAGTACTCCCTGTAATGATCAAGTCATCAACATAGAGCACAAGTATCAAGTGAGAGTCGTCCTGTCGCAAAATGTAGACATTCGGATCGGAATGACATCTGGTGAAACCTGCAGAGAGTAGAAAGGAATCCATCTTGGCATACCAAGCCCTGGGGGCCTGCTTAAGGCCATAGATAGATTTCCGTAATCTGCAAACCAAAGAAGTATCCTGGATGAAACCCTGTGGCTGCTCCATATAAATCTCCTCATCTAGATCACCATGAAGAAAGGCACTCTTCACATCCATCTGATGTACAGCCCAACCATGAGCTGCAGCTATAGCAAGTGTCAAACGAATGGAGTTCATCTTAGCTACGGGTGCAAAGGTCTCAGTATAGTCAACACCTGCAACCTGCGAGAAACCTTTGGCAACAAGCCGAGCCTTATACTTATCCACACTACCATCCGCTGCAAACTTGGTTCGATAGATCCACTTACATCGAACCATCTTTCTCCCCTTAGGGAGATGTACTAGATCCCATGTGTTGTTCCTCATCAAGGAACTATACTCTTCCTCCATAGCTTGGTCCCACTCAGGAACCCCTGATGCTTCCCTGAATGTCTGTGGATCGGAAGCGGTAGCAATAAATGCATGTGGATGATCCTGATGTTGTGATCGTGTTCTCCGTGTATCCAAAGGATCCCCAACAAGAGAACCCGCGGACTCAAGTGTCTGTCGAGCCCAACGAGGTCTAGGTGGAGGTGGAGAATGAGGCACCTCAACTACAAATGGACCCTGCGGAGGTGTAACCCTGCGAGTCGGAGTTGAGGGAGTCTCATCATCTGAATCACTAACATCTCCATCCACAATGGAGGAAGGTGGAGGAGGTAGAGAGGCTAAGCTAGGAGAGCTTTCCTCAAAGTGAACACTCCTCTCAATGAATACCTCATGTGTCTCTGGATCCATCAATCTGTATGCCTTAACACCCTCAGGATATCCAACAAATATGCAAGGCCGACTCTGTGGTTCCAATGCCTTGCGTTTCTGTGGAGGTATGCGAGCCCATGCTGGACACCCAAAGACTCTGAAATGTCTCACAATCGGTTTCCGACCAACCCAAGCTTCAAAAGGAGTAATACCTTGTAAAGCTTTGTGAGGAACCCGATTCTGGATGTGTGTGGCACAACTGATAGCCTCTGCCCAAAAGGCGGGATCAAGAGAACGTGCATGGATCATACAGCTAGCCATTTCTTTGAGAGTTCGATTCTTGCGTTTTGCAACCCCATTCTGCTGTGGAGTGTATGCAACAGAATGCTGAAGATCAATCCCCTCAAATGTACAAAAGTCCTCAAGTCTCTTGTTCACATATTCCCTGCCATTATCTGTACGAAGAATCTTGATCACTTTCCCTGATTGTTTTTCCACACGAGCCTTGAAGTCCTGAAATCTGTCAAATACTTCACTCTTATGAATGAGAAAGTAGACCCAAGTGAAGCGGGAGTAGTCATCAATGAAGGTAAGAACATAGCGGGCCTTACTAAATGAAGGTGCTGGAAATGGACCTGCTACATCACTGTGAACAAGTTGAAGAACTTCCAAAGCTCTCCAAGTTTTCTCTTTATCAAATTTCTCTTCGGGATGCTTGCCCATGGAACAACCTGAACATACACCCTCTGAAAAGCTGATTCGAGGAAGACCTGTGACCATGTCTTTAGTGCTGAGCTGCTGTAGATAGCGGTAGTTGAGGTGACCAAACCGCTCATGCCATAGCTTACTTTCTGAATTTGAATGAGTAAGCAAGGCCCTAGAAGGTGAACGTGGCACAAAGTGGGAAAATGAGTAAAGCCTTAAGTTGTCATTGACTTGTCCCACTGCTACCAAGGCATCATCATCAAGTTCTTTTACCACAACTGAATCTGGTGTAAACTCAACCTTTTTCCCATTCCCATAGTGAGTGATTTGGTAGATGGAGAGAAGGTTGGTAGACAAGTTAGGAACATAGAGAACATTCTCAAATGTTCCATCATCCATGTCAACTGAACCTTTCCCTTCAACCTCTACTTGTGTATCATCACCTATGTAAATGTGAGGTACCTTAGATGGCTCTAATGAAGAAAACTGCTCCTTTGTAGAACCCATGTGATAGGAGGCACCCGAGTCAAGTATCCATTGCTGTGAAGAACCTGTTTTAGCCACAAATGCTTGCCCTTTTCCTTTTGACTGTGAGGAGGAAGAAGATGAATCCTTCTTTGTGTAGGCGGATGGCAAATTGATGTTGTTTTTCTTAAGAAGATTGGTTAACTCATCAACTTGCTTTGCGTGGCATCGATGCTCATCATGACCATACTTTTTGCAATATGCACAAGTTGGTTTATCCTTCTTAGGTGTTGTCCCCTTCTTGGAAGAGGATTGTTGATTGCCTTGTGATGGAGAGGATGATTGTCCCTTTTCTTGTTGTGGTTGAGACTTAGATTGCTTCTTCTTCTTGTTGGAATTTTTGCCTTGACTTCCTTGATTTCCTTGATTTGCCACCAAAGCCTTGGACTTTGAGGACTTGAGAAGCCCCATGTTCAACAACTTGGATTGTTCTAATATCAACATTTCTGTGAAAGCTTCAAAAGAAGGCATAACATAAGAACTCCCCACTGTCAAACGATGAGTTTGGAAGCTTGATACAAATGCTGCATACTCTGGTGCAAGCTTGTCCAACAAGTTGAATATCAATTGAGCATCCTTTTTGTCTATTCCACAATCCTTTAGCTTTGCTCTTAGCTCATTTGCTTTGGTTACATAATCTTGGATTGTATCAAAATTCTTGGGATCTAAGTTGGTGAGCTCATTATCAATCTGGTAGCCTCTGATTTCATCAACTTGTCCATACAATTTCTGAAACATATCCCAAGCCTCTTTGATTGTTTTACACTTCTCAATGTGGAAAATGAGGTCATCTGATACATACTTGCGTAAGGTTCCAAGAGCCATGCAATTCTTAGTGAGCCATTCTAAGTGACCATTTGGATCAGCCTTAGGATCAGGTGGTGCTGTTATTGTTCCATCTATGTAGTGTGTGAGACCCTTTTCCATTAGTTTACTCCATACTTTAATTTTCCATGATGCATAATTATGTGGAGTTAATGGTGGAAACTTATTAGGACTCATTGCAACAAGAATGGAAAGAGCACAAAAGAGGCACAATCACACAAGACACCCCCCCAAATTCACTCAATCAAAGAACCCCCCCAAATGTGATGATTTTGGCACTTTATAAGTAGTGCGTATACAATGGGCCACTTGCAAAAAATGGCAAAGTGGACTTCTGATTTAAAATTTTACAACTGCCTCAACTGAAAATGCAAGAGATCTAACTAAGATCCAAGCAATTTACAAGTACCTAATAGGCCAAATAAGACCAATATCTGAAAGTACAATTTTCACTCAAAATCTCTGAAATCTGATCATAGATTCTGAAAGTAGACGAAAAAATAAGCACTTTCAAAAAAAACGGCACCTGAAAAGGAGGTCGTATGAGCTCAAACGAGGCCTTTGAAGTTGCAGAATTGAGGATTGGACAGGTACAGCTGAGAGAATCCGAAAATTCCGAAAAACCTGTGCATCAAAATCAGAAAATAACCACACCACTGCGAAAATCACGAAATTTTAGCCCATTTCAAAAAAAATTGCACCAAAAAAGGAGCAAAAATGAGCAAGATATGGCCTTTCAAAGTTGGACTGCAAAACTGAAAAGCCAAATGGAGAGGGGTTTAAAAATTTTCAAAAAATGTTGATGTGGCGCTGACGTCAGCAAAACACTGTGTTAAATTTGACGGCCGTATGACCGTCATGAAAACTTCGCCTCCCTGCTGACTGGACGTCCGTACTGTACGGACTGCTGACTGTGTGTCTGACTGTGCAGGCCGTACGGGATACGTGGCACTGTACAGATACTGAAGTGGATCTGTGACTGGGCAGACCGTACGATTGATGTGGCACGCTGATTCGGCGTACGGAATGTCGACGTGTCACTGTACAGGAAGGTTGGCGTGTCTGGCTGACGTGGCAGTCCGCGTGGCGGACGAGGTGGCAAAAGACAGTCGCAGGTGGAGCCGGCGGTTGAGGCAGTGCTCGGGCGCAGGAGGAGCTGCGAGCGCAAGGCGAGGGAGCTCGGAGGTGAGGCGCCGTCGATGGTGGAGGCGGGCGCCGAAGAACCGAGGAGGCGCAGCGCGACACCGGAGGAGCTGTGCACGGACGGCGGCAATAGAACGGTGAACGGGGGAGCCGCCGGGAGGAGGTGGCGGCTTTCGTTGGCGCGGTGCGGGGCGGTCAGACTGCGTGCACAGCAGGTACAGTCGCCGACAGACAGGTACAGTCGCCGACAGACAGGTACGTCCTGCGATCAATCCTGCAGTTACGTGTGTACGGGGGTCTGCGGACCCCCAAACCAATTTTGCCCCCTTTTTTTTTTGATTTCCTTTTTTTTGATCACTTTTTCGAATTTTTTAATAATTTTTTTTTGATTTTTTTTTTTTTTGATTTTCAAAACAATATTCAAAAAAAAAAAAAAAATTTTGAAAAAAAATATATAAAAATTCGAAAAATCCGTACGATATAGCCAAATTGGGGAAAAAAATTTTCCTCACCAAAATAGGTCGACTTTATAGTCAAAATTTATGGAAATGGCCTCCCGGATTCAACGGTGATGTCCAAATCGCTGTATGATGCCTCCAAAAAATGAAGATCCCCAAATCCGAAAATAGAAGCCTTCCACGATGTCTCCAAAAACTGATCAACGAAGCCCCAATAGCTCTGATACCATGTTGGATTTTGCCAAGATCAAGGGCACAATGAAAAGCATAAAAGAGACAATAGAATGACAAGAACAAACTGTATTCTCATCAATATAAAAATGATCAACTGGATTAACCAATACAATGAATAGAGGCCTGCTTATATAGGCAAGGCCATATGGATGTATGAGCACACAAATATGACAAGTGGCTCAATGAGAAACAAGGGTAGGTAGGAAATAGGTGTGGGTAGGTAGGAGAAATAATATAATATTCCACATGAGGTGGATCACCCACCGAAGGTGGAATTATCACTCCACAATAAGTGGATATGATAGTGTAATAACAAGATCAACACCATAAGAGGTGGAATTTCTCCTACACACACTATCCCAATGAGGCACAAACACCCAAGTGTCTCATATCCAAACTACTATGTAATGCATTATCCTAAGTAAACTTAAGTAAGTGTAATAATATCCATGATGAATAATTATTTACACCAACACAAAGTTCTGGGCAAGAAGAAAAGGCCAAGGAAGGAACTTCCTGTTGTGACCATTTCACACATCGCCCCATTTAAAATGGGGACCCCCCTCTTTTTGCTCGTTTTTGCTCGCCTTTCGCTTTGCTTTTTAGGGTTTTGGTAGTTCGTCAGTTGTCTGGATTTAGGGTCAAGCCTTAGGGTTTCCGTTACTGTCTTTTCAGGCCAGAGTCCAGTCAGTCTTGAGAGCTTTTTTTTAAGCTTCCTTTTGTAGGATGCAATTTTGAATGGAATGAGTTCGCCAGAATGGTCTATTTTCAATTGGAATTTTGAGTGCAGAGTCTTAATTTGTCTAAGTGTTAATGATAAAATTGCGAATTTTGTCCAATTGAGTAATTTTTGACCAAATTTTGAGTTTTTTGATATTTGATCCTGGGCATGAGGAATGATTTGTTTTTGCCTTGTGAAGTGATTAAACTCGTGAAATCATGATATTTTGGCCTGTAGGAGCAAAATCGCTCCTGTCCCTCAGTGAAGGACCGGAGCTCGTTTTCAAAAATCTTACTGTCCCTGCAGGGTCAAGATGAATTTCGAATTGGAAGTAATAAAGAAAGGCGTGATCTTTCCGTTGAATATAAATTGAAGAATTTCACGAACACAGAAATGCCTCAGGAAGCAAAATCGCTCCTGTCCCTCAGTGAAGGACCGGAGCTTAAAATCAAACATCACCTTGTCCTTGCAGGATTTTAACAACTTGACGATTTGGAGAGATCCAAGGGAGTGCATTTTGCCAGATGAATATAATTTGAAGGCACAAACATGAAGAAAAGTGGACCAAATATGCAAAATCGCTCCTGTCCCTCAGTCAAGGACCAGGGCGAAATCCATTGTAGCTCCTGTCCCTCTCCCAGGGACCAGAGCGAAATTCTTCATAAGGCATGTTTTAAACAAAGATCAAGCAAGTTTTATGTTTGAAGGCAAGAAAGAAGGTGAATTGAACTCGTTGAAGACAAATTGAAGATTACCAAACATCTACAAGGGACCCAAATGCCCAAGTTCGCTCCTGTCCCTCAGTCAGGGACCAGAGCGATTTTTACCTTAGACAAATTTCTTGCCAAGTAAGAGCAAATTCCAAGGCATGGATGAGTGAAACGGAGCACTACAAGACCATTGAAGATAATTTTTGAAGTTAGCAAAGTGAGATGAAGCCTACAAGAGCAAGATCGCTCTTGTCCCTCAGTCAGGGACCAGGGCGATATGATGGTTATATTGCCTTTCCTCCAAGTTCAAGACACTCCAAGACGAAGTACAAGGTGGTGAGGACGTTTTAAGGCATCTCAATGAAGAACGAAGTATCCAAAGTCGCCAATGTTGAAGAAATTACACCAAGACACCCAGTTCGCTCCTGTCCCTCAGTCAGGGACCAGAGCGAAATTTTCATAAAGGCCTAGATTTTGAAAGTTTAACAAGTATTAAGCAACCAAGAAGGATCAAAGGACTTCATTTTACACGATGAAAGTAATGGCAAGTTGTTAAAAGCAAGCATGAGCCCAGGACATTGAAGTTCGCTCCTGTCCCTCAGTCAGGGACCAGAGCGATATTTACCATATTGGCCAAATCTCTCAAAAATCACGTTAAGTCAAGCTTGTGCGAGGTGGTAAAAGGTCTAAGGTGTCTTAAGAAGATGATATACAAAGGTTTCAAACGTCAAATGACTATCAATTGAGCCAAGGAAGCTATATCACTCCTGTCCTTCAGGCAAGGACCAGGGCGATTCTCACAAGATCCTTCATTTTCCTTCAAAAGCATGTCAAAACGAGGTCGCACAAGATCAATATCGTCGTTTGGAAGGCAATGAACAAGAAGTTAAAGGTTAAGTACGAAGAATGTTGACTAGAACATGGAGATCGCTCCTGTCCCTCACCAAGGGACCAGGGCGATATTTGCTAAAACACTTGTTATCCTTCGAAGATCATGTCAAAACAAAGTTGCAAAGGGTTTAAAACGTCGTTTGAAAGGTAATGAACGAGGAGTTAAAATCAAGAACGAAGAATTTCAAGTAAGAACGCATGGTTCGCTCCTGTCCCTCATCAAGGGACCAGGGCGATATCACATCTAAAGGACATTCATTTTCAAAGTCAAGTCACTCAAGTTCGAAATCCCTTGCAAAAACGCCAGTTTCAACGTAGGGATGGAGATTTTAAACGTCCAAAGCACGAGAACCAAGACCAAGTTGATATTTCGCTCCTGTCCCTCAGTCAGGGACCAGGGCGATGAGGTTTGTATTTTTCATCTTCAAATTTTGGCGCCAAAACATTTTTTTTTTTGAATTTATTTTAAATGCTAAATTCGATAAATTTAAAAATTCAATTAAATTAGCATTTAAAATTTGCGCTAAATGTTAATTAATTATTTTTGCCTTGTAAAAAAATCGAATTTGTTAAAAAACGATGGCAATTAATTAATTAATTAATTATTAATTAATAAAAAATCAAATGGAGCGCTTGGATTGAAAGGTCGGCCTTTGTTATTTATTTAAAATCATCTTAAATTGCCTAATTTTATACAAGTCGGCCTCAAGGTAATTGTGGTATGAGCGCCTATAAAGGGAGGTGAAAGATTGCATTTTTACATCATCGTTTAATCATCTTTACATGCGATTGGAGGAAGACAAGGGAGAGGTGCGAATTGTATTCAAGGTGGTGCGAATTTTATTTCAAGCAAGGAGGTGCTAAGTATTATCCAAGGAGGTGCGAACTTGAAGTTTGAATTAAGGCGAACTTGCCAAAGACCACATCAAAGACATCTCCAAGGGTGGCGAAATTAATAAGAAAGACGTTCACTTGAAGATCACGTGGAAAAGACTATCTAACGTTAATTTTTCCTAGGCGAATTCCTCTATTTTGCATTCTAGAGTTAGCTCTCTAGTGAGGTATGGCGATATGGTTTTATTGTTTTAATTTTGAGCGTTAATCGTCATAGCCTAGATTTTGAATTTTGAAGTTTTGAATTCCCCTAGCTCAATCGTTTTTTAGGAAATGATAACTCAAAGACTTATCATGATGTTTCCTAAAAAATTAATCTAGTTATGCATTGCAAAATCTAGTTTCTCATTATGAAATGTTGTGTAGGTATGGCGACCCCGAAGGCGGGAGCATCCACCAGTCCTCCAGCTCTCATCAAGGAAGGTCTTAGCGCAGGAAAAGATCATGGATGGAGGACCTCACAGTTTGCTTCAGTGGTCAACCTTACTCCATATGAAGAGTGTTTTCTTTGAGGACATCAGTACTAGATGTAGTCAAGTTGAGGAGGTGATCAATCCGATCCAGGACAGAGTATTTGAGGTACTTCGTACCATTCTTGGCAAAAGGATCGAGGTCGAGACAGATGTGGATATGCAGGAATTAGAGGATAGAATCAAGGTCATCTTTTGCAAGGACACTAATATCACAGACGAGCAATATAATCAGATGTTTGCCACCATGCTCCTGATTGAAAGAACAAAGGAACTTGAATCTACTTGGGACGCAGCTCTTCTAGATGCATTCGATCAGGTCATCCACTTGGAAGAAAGTATGAAGAATCTTCCCGAGATTCCAATTGCTGAGATTGAAGGAATCGTATCAAGATTCATTGCATATGCTAAAAAGGAGCATTGGAAAGGGAATAAGATTCTAGATGAGAGGTTGTTATAGATGACATGGCACCTTAATTGCCATTGGTCTATGTCTCCTAGATTTTCGTGCCAAATTTATAATTGGCTATGCATTTAATGTTGTGCAATAAAAGGAGGCTATTTGTAACAAACCCTAATTAGGGTTTAGGTGTCATGATCTTGACCGTTTATCTGCTTTCAATCTGGACCATTCATTGTAATTGAGGATGCTATTTATACCCTCATTTTCATTTCATTTGTAATAGAGATAGTTAAGAGATTAGAGAGAGAGTTTGATGTATTAGAGAGATTAGAGTTTAGAAGCAATTTATTTTTGTAGCAAGATTGAGTTTGAGGAAAGGAATTCAAGCAATTGTTGTACATGATGACTTTGAAATCAATGAAATATTGAAGTTATGGTGTTTTGTTGCAACTTTCTTGGTTATCTTCATGGTTGTTCAATTCATTTGAATCATGCTCAATCAAAGTAGTGTGTTAATTTGAAGGACATAGTGTGAGACTTGATCTTTGGTAGGATTCATAATCCAAACCACTAGCTTCTTGCTGATTGTAGGAACGCCTTGCATGGTCGACTGGAGATATTTGAATCACTTAACCTTCAATCATTATTGTATCTTGGATATGTACCTTCGTGGTAGTGTCTTTGATCTTTGATGCGTTGAAAATCATTTGTTACCTTAGAAGATCGCATCAATTTCAATTGAGTTGTTATTTTATGGCGAAATTGAAGTTGGTAGAATCTTGCCAAGTCTTGTCCACATGAAGTCATTCTTAGGGTTAGAATAGATTAGATCTCTTGTAAACCCTATCCTTTTGTTATTTTTTGAAACCTTCTTTAGTTTAGTAAGACTTTCGGAGTGTAAGGCCCCTTAAGGACACAACAAATCACATCATACCGCTGGAGCTTATCCACACGTAGAGACCCTACTAACCAGAACATTGGAGTCATCCTAACTGATCCTTCATGCGAATCTTCAGCAGTTAGCGACTTTATTCAAGAGAGGATAAGATGTCTTTAGGTATTTTATTCTGTGTATGATGGTGTACAAAATACACGTCAACACTTCCTCCGGACAAGGCAACACTTCACACTTCATGATTCTTCTCTCCTTGATCAACTGGGGCTGCACTGGTCCATGGAACATATCTCTGATCGGTTCTTACTGATATACCAAGTGTGTCATAAAATGACAACAGCAATTATTTGTACAATTTGAAGCAATTAACAATAAAGTTAGAAACTACCTAAATTTTACGCAAAACGAGTCAAAATTCTAACTTTCACTAGCATTTTGACCAAAAGTCACAATAATTATAACAAACATGAAAACCGAAATTGTGACTTTAACTGAAAATTTAATTGTACAAATTCTTGCATGTCACTCTACTTCTATACATATCTTGCAATTTCTGCAACTTGTGACCTCTCTCTTTTAGCTTTCTGTCCAACAATTTACTATGCCAAGTATGTGCTTCCACATATTACAAACCATAATTTGTCTCCATTACTTTTTCGTAGACATCAATACCCGAATTCAAAGTTCTAAATCCATTTTGTTAATACCCTGCATCATTACTTCATTGTATGAGACAATGCCTCTCTGAGGTATTTTAGTCAAAGAATTCACATGCAACGCCTTTGCTTTTAATGAGCATCCATGTACTAACTCTGATTTTTTATTATTGTGACGGTGAGATGACAACTTTGAAAACATTCTTAAAAACAGTTAATTGGCCTTGTCTAAGTTTTTTGCATTGTGCAGCTGCAAGCTTCTTTGGAGATGTTTAAATAGAATCATAAGGTGGTCAATTCTTAGAGTGGTCAAGCATGGAGTTTGAAAGTTAGAAAATTCAAGCACTGAAGGCACAATAGGTTCAAAAGTTAGAAATTTTCATAATTCAAACATTATAAGTTGTATGACCCTCAAGCTCTCAAAATTTGAAATTTCAAAATTTCAAATACAAACAATGTAAAAAAATTATGGATAATAAATATATAACAACATTATAATTGTTTACATATGATCATATGTCAAAAAACAACCAAATTGCATCTACATCTTCCTTTTCCCACTCCTAGTGTAACTTAATTTTTCAGGCCGTGAACTAGAATATAAGTCCACATCAAAATGTTGATAGATTGTTTCCTCAAAAATGTCTTCATTATCCTCCATTGCCTCAACTTTGTTGCTTTTGCAACACCTCTCTCCAATTCATCATGATCCTCATCAAAAAGTAACACAACACGATCTTCTTCAACAAACAAATCATCAAAAGGATCAATATAATCTAAGTCAATGGCACCACAAGGACACAATGCCTTTCTAGTTTGAAGGCAAAGGTTGACATGAACAAAGACAAGGACATTGAGGCACTCTTGGGTCAATCTATTTCTCTTCTTTATGTGAATGCTCTCAGATAGGCTTCAATTATGTTCACACCAAAAAATACTATAGGGCTAAGGCAAAACACAAATAGCTAGCCTTCAAGATTTGGTGTGCCAACACCATAATTCTCCCACCACAAATCTACAGAGAAAACAATTATAAATATATAAAATTAAGTAAAAAATAGAACTTGTTCAATCTTTCAAGTTTTTAATTTCTACTTTTAGTTTTAAGCTAAAGGTTAAAGGATTTTTTTTTGACCTAGCTATTGATTTTATCTCCTTTGAATTGCTTGAGCTTAAAAAAAAATTCTCCCCTCAACACCCATGTAGACCTCCAACTCATCAAGCTTGTAGGTCATTTAATACAAAATTGGTTATTGAGACTAGAATTATATGAATTTTTTAAATTCTGTTCATATCGCAAAGTTAAATGACTTGCAAGTTTGAATTTTGACAGTTATGATTCTGAAAATTCAAACATGCAAGCCATCTAAATCAAATTTTGTTCATATTGCAAGTTTAAACAACCTATATATAGGCTTGAATTTCCACAGGTATAATTGTTAAAATTCAAGCTCACATGTTGTTTAAATAAGATTTTAATTATATCACAAGTTTAAACAACTTGTAGACTTGAACTATAACTATGAAAATTCCAAATTTTCAGACTCCAGCATAGGAAAGAATCAAGGATATTAAATTGTGAAAAATAAATTCACAACCTATAGGTCGTTCAAAGTCGCAAACAAAATTATAAAATTTCTAATTTCAAGTGAAAAAAACTATGAACAGAGTCACCAAGCGCATGCCATAAATTTTTTAAAAATGTATTGATGAAAACCTATAGATTTGCATCGCAAATCACATTGCATCCCAGAACACATTTCCATACTTCGAATTTCTTAATATGGCAATTACAATATGTAATTTATGCTGAGTATTCAAGTCACCTACATCAATGAGCACAACTCATACGAGTAACAATGAAATTCAGCACCCTCCAAAATCCACAGATAAGTCACAGCACTCACTTCTGATGGATACTCTACCAATATTTGGCATTAAAGCTATTCTACATAGAACTAAACCAAATTTTACTAGCATATTCTATTAACATGAGTTGTTCTGTATTCTTGATCAGACCTATGGACAAAAAAGATATACACCAAATGACAGAACACTTTTAAGGTTCTTTGACTGTGACAGTGTAAAGATTTTGCTCATGCTGACAAGCCAACAATGGAACGTTCAAACAGACCACTTAAAGAAAATGTTAAAAGAAGAAGTCTCACATTGTAACTCTATACAAGGGAAGAGAAGATCCAATGCATTTAACGTCATATTGCTTGCTAATCTGAGATGAAACAAGGTCACATAAGCAAACCTCTCAGTTGAAGAGATTCAGACCAACATTTGTCGTATCTCACCCTTACAATTCTTGGAAATCTGAAAGTCCATCCTGCTTTGAATGTCTGCACAAGATAAAATTGTTCTTAATAAAAGGGCCAAAGTTCCCCCCTATAAAATCTGAAAAAATCACTGAGCAACTATTATTGAAGAATAAGCAGTGTTCATTATGCAAAATCTTACAGAAGTTGGATATACTCTCTTCTCTGAAGATACTTGAACCACAACTGACCTGAATTAGCCAAGTCCAAATCAATATGCAGGTTAATTCTTCCCAACATAATACAAAAAAACCATATAAATTTTAGATAAATACTCAGGCCTGAATTTAAACAGAATAACATGCAAATCCTGAAACATGTTATTTTTTTTTTTTAGATCAGATTGATAGCAAGATCTCTTTATACATTCGCTTCACACTTTGAGGCTATTAAAACGATTCACTCTAGATTCCAGTGTATGCAGTCCAAACTGCTATACGTTATCTGAACTGCCAATGGATGGAATATAATATTCAGTCTGATATATATATTATGTGCGATCTGCAGATGGAAGAATGCAATCTGCTGATGGAGTGAACGCGCTCTGCTGAAGGATATTGATCTGCTGTGATAGAATAGCCAATCTGCTGATGACAACTTCCACTTAGGAAGCTATCGATCTGAGATGTGAAGATACTTCGATCTGTAATTGTGAATATTCGATCTGCTTAAGTGTTTACCCAATATGCTATATGTTCATTTGTTTTACTGTCAATGAACTTCAACTATTCGGACTCCTTTTCGATGAAGGGGAGAACGCATTGCATATATATCTGCCATTAGGAGATGATCTCCAAGAGTCGGCTGTCTTCAGAGAGATACGACTATACATAATGTGTCGCACACTTCCAATAATGAGTTGGCAGACAAAACAAACATTAATAATAATTGTCTAATCGGTTATACACATATCAATTTATAATAACATTAATTTGCTTATTAATTATGCATAAGAAATCGGCTAAGGTATAAAATGGCTAAATACAAATAATCGAAACACCAAATATGTAAGGCCGATAGGCCATTCACATATTTGGTCTGAGTTAGTCAGCCTGTAGGATTACTACCGACACTATATCATCAACACTCCCTCTTAGCTAGGGAGGAATCCTTCTAGATGTCTACAAGTCACATCACCTCATCGTGATGACTAACACAATGACTACACTCATGTGTATGAAAGAAGCTTATCATCTCATCGTGATAGCATATCACCTCATCGTGATGTTTGACCACAATGGCTACTCCCTTACGTGGAAAGGAAAGATATCACCTCACCATGATATAAACCATCATGGCTTCTCCCATGGATGGTGTAAGAATAGATATCACCTCACCGTGATATCAACCATTATTGTGAAATCATCACCTCACAATGATGGTAAAATGCACAAGTGTTCATCATTGTGAGATCGTCACCTCACAATGATATTCACCATGGCTCATCCTAGAGGGTGAACACACAAATCCAAGAAAATCATCACGAACTCTCTCACGTGATGTTGTCATGGTGTCACACACATGACATCCACCATAACTCATCCCAGAGGTTGGATCCACCATGGCTCATCCTAAAGGATGGAAATAAGGGCTTTCACCTCAAATCTCTCTCAAAGAGAAATGCATTAACAAGAGCTTAAACTTTAAACTTCTCTCTCAAAGAGAAAATGCATTAGTATGAAATGGAAATAGATCAATGATGCTGAGACTCAATCTCAGCTAGGGAATCATTCTCTTCCATACCAAGCTTATCTCGAAAGTACACAAACTTTAACCTAGAGAGAGGCTTGGTGAGAAAGCATGTTGTCTGCTTATCAGTACTAAAGTATCTCAACTAAATAGCATTCCTTTCCACCATGTCTCTAACATAGTGATACTTGATGTCTACATGCTTTGTTCTGTCATCAAACATGGGATTGACAGAGAGCTTTACACAACTTTGATTATCACAATGGATAATTGTAGGCTCTAAGGATTGCCCAAACAATCCTGCAAGAAGCTTCCAAAGCCACACTACTTCTCGTGCTCCCACACATGCTGCAATAAACTCGGCCTCTGTAGAGCTTAGTGCCACTGAAGACTATTTTCTGCTGCACCAAGAAATCATAGCAGAACCCAAACTAAAACAACAACCAGAGGTGCTCTTTTGATCACTGACACACCCTGCCCAATCGGAACTAGTGTATCTATGCAGCTTCAAGTCCACATCAAAAGAATATCTCAGGAGTAATTCAGGAGACTGGGCATTTGGGGAAGAAATCCCTCAAGTGTGGCATTTCTCTTGCCTGTGAAAAACCAAGTTTGGGAAGTTTCTCAAAATTTCAAATTGGCATATGACAAGTATTCAATCCTTTCCCAGCTCTGGATAAGTTGTATATTGTTCCAACTGGATTTGGCATAGCAGATGTAGCCCATCTAGGAAGTAGTCGCAGAATGTAGTCACAGCATATGTGTGAAGTAGGGCATTCAACATTGTGTAGTAACCATTTTTGGAGTGCATGGCACACAGTGAGCAACAACAGACACAAAGTTTGATGACTACAGGAAACTTGAAATGGGGCGAATTTACAAAAAATGACAGTCATGGAGGAAAATATTGATGGTGTATATATTCAGCTATGCGACTCAACTATTTAGCTGGAACATTCTCCTTTGGCAACGCAGACTATGAAGTCCATAGATGGCACACTCGCCAAGTTTTTGAGCTGCGAGTTTTTCTGACTTTAACTCGCAGCAAAAACAAAATCTCGCCGTATAAAAACTCGCCGAGTTTCTTAAAAGAAACTCGGCTAGACTAAAAAAAGAGGCCCAAACATGTCAAAACATTATCAATTTTTGTTTTTTCAAGTCAGTTTCATTCGCTTCATCAGAATATACACATGAAATATAACATTTAAGTATAAGTGGCATTTCAATATGTCTTTTTCCTTTCTTATACTTTATAACACCCGACGCCTTTATAAAATAATAAAAGTACTTTTGGCGATGCCCCTTGACCCAAACTTGGGGGCACTGCCCCCAAACCCCCGTCAAAAAATATAGGGGGAAACTGCGCTGATGGAAGTAGGGAAAATTTAACCTTCGAGTCTGATTAGGCTCCATATAACAACATAATTAGCATTAAAGAAATCTTGGTATTATACATTTTAGAGTTGAAAGTTTGAAACTATCAGTATGAATGATGAAATTTCAAATATTGTGCGTTTGTAGATCTCCACCAAGATCTAGACCTATCCCTCTACCCCTCTTTTTCTCACCCTCGGAACTGGGAAGATCTCCACTAGGAAGAGGAAGAGGAATAGTAAATAGTTTTAGCTAGAGCTGGGAAGAGGAAGTTGTAATTGTAATTTGTAATGATGTATTTACTTTTGGTTTTACAAAAACTATTTACTATTTTGCTTCCAGCCATCAGCATTCCTCATGAGGATGCGATTTTGTAGACACTTTGCATTTAAATATATCTAGAATCAGCTTGTTTCTTTTGTGTTATCATTTATTGATTCATTGGATGCATCTTCTCATTAAATTTTGCAAAAAAAAATGCATTTTTTATTAAAATTAAGCGTGTTTTTACGTTGCCGAGTTTTTGCCAAGTTTTTTTCTCAGGGGCTTGGCGAGTCGAGCCGAGTCACGAGTAGTTCAACTATGCTATGAACAATTGAAATCAGTTTGGCAACACAGACTATTTTGGCAATGACTTTATCACATTGGGCTGCGAACACTCAACTGGAAGTCGCATGTCATTAATGTGATTGGTTATGCTAAATTTCACGGGCTGAATATTGTCATTACTTAGAGGTCGATTTGGAGGTGTGTTCCCATCATTTACCAGCCATACAGGAAGTGGTAACTTCAGGTTAAAATGCAGCCTTGTTGAAGTCACGAGGTTTGTATGTTATGTTGGCAGTATTGGTCCTTGCCATCGACTTGCATTATTGCCACCCTGTTGCTGTTATTGCTTCACAAGGTTTTGCTGTAGGTCATCAGTGACGCCCAGCAGTGATGTTGGTAACAGTGACGCCCAGCAGTGAAGATGGCGGCAGATATTTTCAGGTTCTGTGTTGAACTTTGTATTTGAAGTATAGACTATATATATTGGAGCTGTGTTGTGGAATATACTGAGTTAAATTAAAATTAGTGGACTGTAATTTTCTGAGAATTGAAGTAATTAAATTAAATCTAAAATTGGACTTGATTGCAATTGTCTTTGAATGTAAATTGTATGACAATGTTGCTGAACATATTATATACTTAAGTGGATGAATGCTTGCAAACAAAGAACAAAATGCACCAGGTATCAACACAACCATTAACATTACACTTAATGGTAAAAAAGCAGAACATGGGAGTTTGCATGGCAACTGTTTGACAGAATTATTCTGAGTTGTAGTGGATAAAATTAAGAACAACAGGGGAAAATCTTACACTGGTATCAGAGATTGGGTGCCAACTGTTTGACAAAATTCCTCTTAAGGAAGATTGAAAAATTTAGGTGCAACGAGGGCAGGCCATTACACTCTCAATGTGAGGGAGAGATCACACCTCTTCATCATGCATGCCCTTTGGCAAGAGACACACCCTTTCAACATTAGCACCTTTTGAAAGAGTACAACTTTTCATTATTTATATCCTTTGGAAGGGACATAACCTTTCATAATCAGATCCGCACTTCTTATTTAAAGCAGATGTGCACTTCATTTCCAAATTATCCCCCTCTCAAATGAGGTTCTCTTCTCCCTTTTATATCTCATTGTTGAGGGAGTCACAACTTTTCCTTCCATGTCTTTTGACCATTCATTAATTTAATTATATTCTCTTATATTTTAATTTAATTTTTTTTTTTTTTTATTCTTTTTAATTTTAATTTTATTATTATTATTAAATTATATTTCAAAGTACGGACATTACTCTACCTAAAACAGTAGTTGCAATTACATATTGCCAAAACCAATGGCTTGCTAATCTTCTACTTCAACTAAACAAATGCCTTTTGTTGAATTCTACCCCATATAAAAAACTTACCAATTACCATTAGGGAACATAAAGCATTGCAACAGTGGAATATGATCTGATAAGCTTTCTCAAATATTGAACTACCTCTAGAAAACTCCTTGCCTCAATCACAATGGAAGTCTTGGATCACTTCAAAATGGCTTCCACTTTTACTAAATTCCTAACAATAGCTGGATCGATGTTTGATGAATTTTGATCTCAGCTACTTCATAGACACAAAACAAATTTTAGTATAGATATGCATAATATCAAAATAAGATTACAAAATCCCAATAAACAAGATTTTGATGTCACAACATTTGAACATCTTGGTGCAATATTGCTTTACATATAAACATCAAGCTGATGTTTTTATGCAACCGAGGGTTTTTGTACTACAAATTGAGAGGACGATAAAATGTTATGAAGGCAAAGATGACCTGCACATAATATTACTTCTTCACTTCCAGTAATGATAATATCTAAAAAAATAAAACTATAGCATTGTCATATTCATCAAGCAAAGGAATGATGTGACAAAGTGTAATGTCCTCTTCCTAAATATCATCATTATATATATGATTAGCCTATTAAACTTGGTTCCCCTAGTGTTCTGACCTTTTCACACATCACCCCATTGAAAAAGGGGACCCTCCCTTTTTCCTGCTTTCTAGGGTTTTTGTTAGAGCCATGTGACCTTCCTGCATCGGTATTGCCAAGTTTGTCAGTTTTGAATGGTCTGAGTTTTGAAGTTGTAAGTCAGTTTGTGCAAACCAAGTTGGAACAGAGTCTAGACACCATCAAAGTGCCTAGAAAGGCCAAAGTGCCTAGAAAGGCCAAAGGACGAAGATTGCAATTCATTTGAGTGGATATGGACAACTTTCTATTTTTGGAAAGTTTGCCTTTTTGCTTTTTCCTTTTTTTAAGAAGTTTTGTTTTTGGCACTTTAAGCATGATCCCCAAAATGGCTATTTTTAGAAAAAATTTCCTATTTTTTAGGGATGTTTGCTTTTTCTATTTTTGAAAGGGGATCTAGGGTTTGCACTACCAACACTGAGATGCACTGAAAACAATCTTCAAATTCCTTCAAAATTCAAGTTTTGATCAAAAACGCCAATTTCCTATATTTTAGGGATCCTAAGGAATTCAATGGATGAAAGATGTACGAATTTCAAATTTCAAGCAAATCTGAGAAAAAATTGCACAAGTTATGAAGATTCGAAGTTTTGATCTCATGGTGCGTGGATCTCTTGAAATCCACCCTCCTTGGTTCCTGATTTTGGTGAAGTCCGCCCTTGATTGAGAATAAGGTGCACAAAGTTGGTGAAGTCCGCCTACTATGCATTGAATGGTGAAGAGAACAGAAATTTTATATGAGTTATTATTTGGTGTACTCTCTTGCTCGAACTTACAGATATAGAGGACTCACCTGTAGAGGAGAAGTGGGGAATAAGGAGAATCAGTTTGCTGTTTATGATTCCTACCCACAGCTGCACTTGGAGGAAAAATTTCACTTTAAGAGAGTCAACGATGCATTCTTGATGCACATTACCAAGACGCTCCAAGGTGGTCTTCATCAGAGGCTCTCTCAGGAGTCTAAAGATTTGGTCAATAGATTCGGGCATTGGTATATCCAATACCCTAGATTTACTTATCTGAGAATTCAAGGACTCTCCGGACTTCCTTACAAGTTACCCATGTATCCCACCAACAGAGTAGTGTTGCTTGAAGCTATCAAGCAGCTTGAAAGTTCTATGATTGTTCAGAGAGGGAAGCAAAAGCCAGGAGAGTCTTTTCCCCTTCATGTTGGAAATGGATCGGAGACATGTTCATCAGCACAAGCTGCCTCTAGTGTTGAAAAGGAGCTTTCTTGGTACCCATTCTTTCAGTATAAGGCCAGAAGGCATTTTGACGCTTTGCACCGGATGAAAAAGGTTGATGGAGAGATGTTCGAGCATAGACCTGATCTTGAAGACTATAGAGCTAATGCAGCTGATAGCTTTGAAATCAAAACGAGATTGTGGTCCAGACTTCCCCTGAATTTGATTAGAGTATCAGAAGTATTTCGAGTAGCAGAACAGCTTGAGGATGATCCTAAGTTTGAGCAGCCTCACTTTGATAAATTGGTAAATGAGCCTCTTGCCTTGGTTGATTGGTCAGATTCTGAGAGGTCTGATTTGAGCGACCTCATGAGACCAGTGATTAAGTATTCAAAACGGTGGGCAATGAAGAAGACAAAGGGTCTTAGATCAAAAGGTGTCGATCTTACATATGATCTCATGGGAACCAATGAATCAATGTCTTCAAGCCATGGTGTTTCGTCAAGTGTTGGGTCCAGGAAAAGGAAAGAACCCACTGAAAATTCTATAAGGGTTAAAGGAAAGAAAATAGTTGGAGATGCAAGTAGAAGGTATAAATCAGATGAAGGTCATTCGACCTTAAGTGTTGCATCCGTTGCACTAGTCAAGACTACAGCTAATGAACAAGAGATGAATACTGATATGGGAGATAATGAGGTAAGAGTTCCTTCTCCTTCAGTTGAAGAGATAATGGAACCAGCTCAAGAGCCAAATTCTGCCAAGACTGTAGAAGTTGAAGAACCTGAGCCTTCGAGAGAATTCCTTGATGGCATTGTCACTGCGCCCAAGGAAACTGAAGATAAATTTGATGAGAGTGGCATGGAGCAATCAACCATTCCAGATTGGTTGAGAGAAAGAATATAGGCTAACACTCTTGAGGAAGCTCATTCAGAAGAGAACACAGCAGCATTCCTGGCTATGGTGAATAAACCAATTGAGATAAGACCGCCCAAACCAGCTAAGAAGTTCTCTTTAATTCAAAGAGATAGTGCAGAATTCAGATCAGTACAGATAGCTGTACCCAAAGAAGGTAAAACTCAGGATAATATTGTCCCAAAAGATTATGAGTTCACCACTGTGAACCTTGCAAAGAGTACCAAACTCCAGGAAGTTCAGGAGTTTGATGATACTTGCAATACATTGAAGGAAAGGTTGAACAAAGACGTAGAGAAAAGGAAAGGTTGGAAGAAGAGAACGAGTAGTGGAAAAAGTATGTGATACACTTGACGAAGTCACTCAATCGGGAAATACCAGATGCTCCTCTTGCACCTCTTCCACAGGAATTCATAAGGGACTATGATGATATGAAGGCTACCTTTAGAGAAGCCAAGGAATGGACTTCTAAGGACTTAGAGCGTGCAGATACACTTGTTGAAAATCTGGTATCAGCATATGAGTCTACCTCTTCTTTGTTGGTTAGAATTCAGGATTTGTCTGAGAATTGGGAAGAAGTCGAAGAAATTCAGAATATGGTTCTCCCACAGTTGAAGATCATCCGAGGGCTTTCTCAGTAGGAGTTAGTGGATGGAGGAGTCATTCAAGTAGGAAGTAGATATGACCTTAGCACTTGGTATTTTACTTTGATAACCAGGGTTGAAACCTTGAAGAAATTTGAAGCCAAGTGTTTGAAAGTCAAGAAAATTGTTAAGGATATTCAAGATAAGGTATTTCAAGTGGCAGCAGAAATCTGGCAGGGAAAGCTGGTGTGAGAAAAACATTTGTGCGCCGAAAATCTGAGAGCTAGAATCCAATCAAACTTTTTTAAGGTTTCAGGAACGATTCTCAAAGGAGATTTCTTTAGAATTTCAAGTTTTCTCCTCATTGATGAGAATTTCCTTGCACAAGCAGTTGACTAGGAATGCATACTCGCCACCTGTACTAATGATGTGGACATGGTCGACTTCCAAATTAGCAACTTGCCAAGTGTCACCATGGAGGTGCGACTTCTTGTGTCCGAATACATCAAATCTACAAAAAAGGAATCTGGACACTCACCTCAGTGAGAATAGCAGTTGCGCCACTTGTCTCCTTCCTATTCATTTTAACTGTTAGAGTTTGGAGAAACCCTAATTAGGGTTTTCAACTTTTAATTTGAACCCTCGATCATTGTTCGATCTCAATCGTTCTTAATTTCTAGACTACTATATAAGGTTGCCTCCTCTCATTTGGAGAGTGTGAAGTTTTTGAAATATTGTTGCATGAAGGTCATTTTTCAAATAATATATTACATGTGTGCTTTCTCTTAAGGCTTTGTAATCCCTATTGTTTGAGTGATTTAGCAAGGCTTTCAATTTCTTCAACACATTAGTTAGAATTTATTTTATGTTGTTAGATGAATGAAAGATCTGATAAGTATTAGTTTATGGTGTATCTCTGCTCATACTTTTGGTGAATGGATGATTTTCATTCACTATGCAAAGTTAGTCTGAGCTTTCCATTTTGTGTATGCTTAAACTTCGGATCAAAACACATCCCTTGAAGATTGCATCCACTTTGTGTACTTGTCTTAAGTGAGGCGAATCAAAGAGTGGTTTATTGAGTTCACCGAATCAATACCGTGTCTAGAATTCATAGGATTAGAGTATATCTCTCAACCACTATCCCTTTTGTCCTTTTTTTGAAAGTCTTAAAACCCCGAAAATCCCAAAAAGAAAGAAAGAGAGAGAGCTTTAATTGTTGACAATTCATTCAAGCGTAAGTCCCTTTGTGTATTACCAGCAAATCACAATGCCCATTGAGCTTATCCACACGTCAAGACCTGCCAAAAGAAACCTTGGAATCGCCATATGATTTTATAGCAATCTTAGCATACACGGTGATTTTTGGAGAGGATAAATTATCTTTGAATACTTTATTCTAATGTTTGGTAGATGATTAAACAAACACCAACACATAGGCTAATTGAGTGGTTAAAGAACCCGTCCAAAGATTGGATGTCTTTGTAGGGGTTTTGTTGGAGCATTAAAATGTATTTTATTATTCCAAACTATTTTTAGTAAGTCACAGGACCATACTATTTTTAGTAAGCCATAGGAGGCCTGCCAACATGGTCAATTGCGAGACTTTCTATGTTTGGAAGGTCAGTTGGATGCCATAATTGATATTCATTTGCAATATATTAGTCCTAGACCATTAACATTAAAATAACATTATATTAAAGAAAAGATAAAGTAACTTAATGTTATTTTAATTTATTAAAAGAGACTATGTGAGTGGGCGCCATTTATATTTTTATTTAATTTCATGTTGGGTGCCTAATCTAGGGAGTTATAAGTGAAATATTAAAAGGTTATGAAGCTAAAGTATAATTTCATTTTAGGTGGGTTTTTTTGTAAAGAAGAAACAAATAGAACTTGAGCACCCATTTCTTTTCATTCACAGGAAAATCATTTTGGAGAGTTTGGCTTGAAAGCTAGAGCAAGGGTTTGAACCAGCAGCTTGTGGAGATGGAAATTTTCACAAGATTTGACATCTGCGAGAGTGAAAGATCTCTCTGAGGTGTTCTTGAGGTGATCTCATTACAAGGATTGCAAGAGAAGGATTGACAGAGTTTTGCAGAGTAATTGAGAGCAGATTTGGAAGTAACGAATGATTGCAGATTTGAGGCGATTGAACGCATTGATTGCAGGCAGTGCCATTCATTTCTCTAGCCGTACTGTTTCTAGTGCAAACCGTACCATTTCAGAGGGTCTAGTGTGAGATTCTTGGGGCATTTGAAAGGCATATTTTGACAAGGGTTTCCTAGCAAATCAATGACAGTAATTTGCCAATTTTTAAGACTCAGTTTTGGTCGTACAAAATTAATCCAGCAGTCATACTTCATCATTCCTACATCTTTCATAGCTAAGCATGTCAATTGGGTATGTAATTAATAATTAATGCAATAAAAATTATGGAATTTGTGGAGTTAGCTATTTAATAGTGTTTTAGAAGTTGTTTTCTCCTTTGTTTCCTATAAGTATATTTCTTTCAATAATTGCAAAACAAAAAAAACAAAAAAATATTTAGAAAACAAAAAAAAAGAAACATATTCAAAGTCAGAAAGGGGTGGGGCATTTCAGTGGTAGCAGAACAGTGTTTTCCTACCAGCCTCTGAACCGAGTGATTTATGAGTGAAAAAGAGTACCAGACTTGCACCAGGAAACCCACTCAGTGGCAGCCACCATAGATTCCAAAGGGTGATACAATTTTAAGAATTATTGGCACCTATAAGAGTCCTTCCAGTGATAGTGAGAGCTTTACATATACCATGGCAAAGAAAGAAAAAGGGCGTGTTGGGTCAGTCAATCCTAATACCAGAGCAGAGCAAAAATTTGACACGATGATGGAAATGATATCGCAACTCCTAGCTCAGATGGGGCAGAATACCACATCTACACATACTGTTTGCAGTGGTGAGACGAGTTGTACCCAAGGTGGAAATGGACAGAATAATGGTTCACGTGAATCAACTACTTCTACAAGTTAAATCCTTAGACCCCTACAGCCGATTTTTGTTCGTAGGGAGGTGACGTGGGTTTAGGAGCATGAACCACAGATTTCCATGGCTGAGATTAGACTACCCTATATGGAGTATATGACCCTACCACATGAAGTCAAAGATATGTTGACTCTGGAGCACTTCATGAATCAAAAGAAACAAAGATCAAGTTCAGTAGGCAAATAAAAGCACAAGGCGTCTCAAGGGCAGAGAGATTTCCAATAGGCTTTGAGCAAGGTTACTGTTATCACAAAAGCTTGCACCCTTGCTGAGCTATCAACTCAACAACCTCATGAAACATGGAAACAACCCTGAAGTGTGGAACCTTGCGCAAGGGGGTTGAATATCCGAAGAAGGTTGGCTTCCTTCTCAATCCAAGTGCAGGTGTTGAACCAACTCAACACTTCAAATCTTACTTCTAAACCTATCCTAACAGCTTGCAAACGAAAAGGGAAGAGATAAATGCTTAATATGAAATGAGGTGATGCACCAAGATAAGAGATGTTTCTCTTCCCACCCGAAATGGCACAAAGAATCAACTGAAACACCCAGGAGATGCACAAACTTCAGCTACATGAATGACCTCAAAGCATGTATGGAGGTTAGAATTTGCTGAATGTCAAGAGGGGAGAAGGCTTCCCACAAGTCACACCCAGAAATAGGTTAACACAGCATATATGTGAAAGAAAGCCACAAACATACACTTATAATAAAGGTAAGAACACATACACAACATTCATTAGTTGAAGAAAGGCAAGAATAGTAATTTCAATTTATTCAAAGGCCAATGGCCAAACTTAAAGTTGCAGAAATGCAAAAATATACAAGTCTTTAAGAGAAGTGAAAGAGCATAGAATAGCTCAAGCCAACAGGGAGAGAACCCTTTACAATGAGGCCTAACAGCCTTATATAGAAAACTGGTTGCAAGAGTTGTTGGAGCATTAAAAACCTTGAGTGTCAATCACACCATCTAGAAGTGTTGCAAGTCAGAAGGAAGTTGGGAAGACTTCGGAAGCACAGGTTGCCCAAGTTGCGGGAACAAGGAAGGAACTTCAGAACCTCGTGGTTCTGGAGTTTTGGGAAGGAGAAAGGAGAGGCAGCAAGGAACTTCGAAACCTCGGGGTTCCGGGGATCCAGGGAATTGAAAAGAGGCTAAGGAAGGAACTTTGAAACCCCGAGGTTTTGGGGAACTAGAGAGAAGACAAGGAACTTCGGAACCTCGAGGTTCCGGAGTTTCGAGGAACTAGAGAGAAGGCAAGGAAGGAACTTCGGAACCATGGGGTTCCGGAGTTCCGGGAAACTAGAGAGAAGGCAAGGAAGGAACTTCGCAACCTCGGGGTTCTGGAGTTCCGGGGAACTAGAGAGAAGGCAAGGAAGGAACTTCGGAACCTCGGGGTTCCGGAATTCCAAGAACTAGAGAGAAGGCAAGGAAGGAACTTCGAAACCACGAGGTTCTGGAGTTCCAGGGAACTAGAGAGAAGGCAAGGAAGGAACTTCGGAACCACGGGGTTCCGGAGTTCCGAGGAAGGGAAAAGGAACTTCCTCCAGACAAAACAACACTGCACACTTCATAACTCCACTGCTTTTCTCTTTGATCAACTGGAGCAGCGTTGGTCCATGGAACATATCTCTGATCGGTTCTCACTGATGGACCAAGGGTGTCATAAAATGACAACATTTTTGGCGATCTCTGCGGGATGCTTGCCTGCTAAGCATGAAGTCCAGAAGCCTTGAGCATCCATTGGGCACTGAGTCATTGAAAAGACTCAAAACATGTGTGCGCCATCACTTGGAGGGAAATTGGAAACTAGAGCACACATTATCTTAAGGAGAACGAGACAGGTGCCAAAGCACTTATGAAAGCAAAACAACTTCTAGTCTAATATTTACATAGTTATCAACACCCTCTTTAGAAGCAGGGCTTGAGATGAATCCCATTCACCAGGATTGGAAGAACTTCGCCATCAAGCCTGGAGAGATGAAATGCATTGGCCTCCTTGCAACTAGTGATGACATATGGACCACTCCAAATAGCATCAAATTTGGAGTGTCGCCCAGCTTTGGCTCTGTCTACATCCCACTTCAAAACTAGATCTCCCTCTTTGAAGACCTTATTAGTAGCCTTTTTGTCAAAACGTCTCTTGATCTGTTCTTGATGAGTCTCAAGCGTATGCATAGCCTGACCTCTAACCTCCTCCAACTCCATCAGCTTTGCTAGCCTTACTGTCATGGCATTATTCTCTGTCAATTCCAACTGATGTGGTACTTCAAAAGAGGGTAACTCTAGGGAAGTTGGGAGTCTTGCTTCCTTCCCATATACCAGCATAAAAGGGGAGTTACTGACCGCCCTATTGGGTGTGATTCTGTAAACCCATAAGGTTGTCCTCAACTTAGTATGCCATGCCCTCTAGTTGTCTTCAATCGTCCTTTTAATTATCCTGATGAGGTTCTTGTTTGAAGATTCAACTAAGCCATTACCCTGAGGGTAATAATTGGATGACGTCTTCAAGTATACACCATGCTTCACTGCCCAAGAACTGATTTGGGTTCCAACGAATGCCTTGGCATTATCTAATATGATGGTGGAGACAACATTGAATCTTGTCACAATTCCATCAAGGAATTCCAATACTGAGGCCTCAGTGGCATCCCTCAATGCAACTGCCTCTGTCCACCTAGTGAAGTAGTCTGTTGCGGCCAAGATCCACTTGTGACAAGCACTAGAAGGTGGATTTATCAAGCCAATGAAGTCTAAACCCCATTGTGCGAATGGTTGATCTGCTCGGATGGGGTGAAGAGGTAGGGCAGCTAGTCTTTGCTTTCTAGAGAAGAAAGCACATTTCTTGCAATTCTTCACCCATCTATGTGAGTCATTGAATAAGGATAGCCAGTAATAACCAGCCTCATTATTTTGATAGTTGTAGTCCTTGCAAAGAAGTGGCCCCCTGAAGAGCCATCATGAAATTCTTCTAACAATCTGCTGACTTGATTTTGCTCGATACATCTTAACAAGACTCCATTAGAGTCTCTTCGAAAAAGGGTGCCATCCACGAAGACATAGGGGATGGACTGCAACCTGAAATGCCCTCTTTTGGTCTTGTCCAGAACTTGGGGGTATCTACCTTCCATTAAGAAGATGGTCATGTCACTTACCCAACTGAATTGAGTGTCGCTGCTAGTTGATTGATCCTCCTGTAACACAAGGGCGACCTCTGAAGTAGTCTCAGAAGATGAGACAAGTTGTTCACATAAGCCCCTACGTCTTACAAGCTTAGTGATATTGATGTTGATGTCATATTCCATGACCTTCATTATCCACCCAGCCCTCTTCTCGTTGATGTCCTTGTTTAGAAGGAAATCCTTGACACTTGCATGTGGAACTAAGAGCTGGATCCTGTTGTTAGACAACATGTGTCTGAACTTTTTTAATGACCTTACAACAGTGAGGACCTGCTTCTCTACATAGCTATACTTAAGCTCATTGTCCTTTAACCCTTCACTAAAGAAAGCAATTGGTTGCTCTAGATTATCATTGTTCAAGTGTGTTAAGACAACTGAGATGTTGGATTCTCCTCCCCAGGCATAGAGGATAAAATCCCTTTCATAGTTAGGGTTCAAAAGGGTAGGGGCTTGAAAAATTGCTTGTTTAATCTCTTCAAAGTCAGCCCTCCCCTCCTTGGTCCAACTAAAAACCAAATTTTTCTTCAACATGGAGGTGAGGGGTTTTACCATGGTGGCAAGGTTGGGAAAGAACCTCCTCACAAAGTTGATCCTACCAAGGAAACTTTGCAGTCCTTTCTTGTGACTAGGGAGTGGGAGAGAAAGAATAGCCTCTACACGCTCTGGATCAATGGTCAAGCCATCTTTGGATACAATGTGTCCTAACAATCTTCCTTGATCAGTAGAAAATACACACTTGCTAGGGTTTAAGGACACACCATACTCCCTGCATTTCATGAACACCTGCTCAAGATGACCAAGATGGTCAGCTGCATGCTTTGAATAAACAGTTATGTCGTCAAGGTATATAAGCACAAACTTTGCTAATACACCCTTGAAAGCCATGTCCATTGCTCTTTGAAACGTCGCACCTGTATTGGTTAGCCCAAAAGGCATCTTGCAATAAACATAGGTACCCCACTTAGTAGTAAATGCAATCTTGTATTGGTTTGATTCTTGGACTAAAATTTGATTGTAGCCTGAAACCCATCCAAGAATGAAAATCTTTCTGAGCCACCGACCTTTGGAGAATCTGCTCCATGGAGGGAAGGGGATAATGATCCTTGAGGAAGGCTCTATTGAGGTCCCTAAAGTCTAAACGTAGTCTAATTCCCCCATTCTTCTTCCTTATAAGGACAAGGTTGACCACCCAGGAGGAGTGCTTGATAGGGAAGATGATATTGGCTTCTATGAGCTTGGTCAACTCCTTCCTCATTAGTGGCTCAATCTTGGGGTTTATTGGCCTTTGCTTCTGTCTAACTGGCTTTGCATCCAGGTTTAGCTCTATAGTATGTTGGGCTAGGCTAGGGTCAAAACCCTTCAAATCTTCAAAGGTCCAAGCAACTATGTCATCATATTTTTGACAAAGCTCAACAAAGGCCTCTTATTCGGTTGAGGAACATACCTTGCCCAAGTTTATAGACCTACCCTCGACAACAATAACTAGCTTGTAATCACCCTTCTTTGCAGCCAGGTTCATCTTCTTCTTCGATTGATCATCCAAGTTGAAAATGCCTTCCAAGGTAACTGGACCTTTAGGCAACTTGTTGGAGTTGAACAGCATGATTTGATCTCCATAGTGGTCTTGCATGCAAGGTTAACTTCAAATTTTTTACCACCCCGACTGTCTTAATAAAAGTGCCATCCAATTGGACCACTCCCTTAGTCACAAGTTCATATTCTATGCCAAGAAGATCAGCTACCTTCTTAGGCATGACTAAGATACTAGCTCCTAAATCTATCATGCAGTTGTGAACTAAGTTATCTCCTATGATTAAGGAGAGATAGAAGGGTGCAGGTTTGCTGATCTTGCTTGAATCTTCCTCCTCCATGGGTTGTACCAAACCAGTGGGGATTGCCTTTCTGCTACTGTTGCCTCATCACCTGACTGATTGATGTCCTTCAGTGCCTCCTTGAGCAGATCCCTTTGAGATGGGATGGAAAGGGCCTCCCACATAGTGACATTGAGGTTGGCCTTCTTCATCTGATCTACTATATTGAAAGGAACACCAACTGATTTTAGAGGCCCCTTTGAGGCTACAAGGTCTACCTTTGCCCCTTGGGCTCTCTTCTTTGACCTTGTATCACCTTTTGTTTGGTTCATACCATAGAATTTTGCCTCCTCCCAATTGACAAAGGTAGAATCCCCTTGCAAGTAAGCCTGAGTGCCAACACTAGGCTGATTTGCATCATATTGCTGGCCAGAGGTGGTTGGCTCATCCTGCACCACTAAAGCTTGGGCAAACGCTTCATTTTGGCATGCACTTTGGTTGTGTGGCTGATTGCACGGTTGACACCAATCTTGGTCTTGGGCGAGGTTGTTTTCCATTGGCACCATTACTTTTGAGTTGCTTGCAACTGTGGGGTTCACACTATTCAAAGGCCTGGCGTTGCTCCATTGGTTTTGCCCTTGAAAGGGTGGCCTATTCTACTAATAGTTCTGGTTTTGTAGTTGATAAGGTCTTCTATGTTGGGCTTGTTACCTATTTAGTGTCACCAACTCATTGCTAAAGCTTAAATAGAGTCTTGACCTCATGGAGCTCATTAGGGGATGCAGAGGATGTGGATGGTTGACCTGCGGATGCCATGTGGATAGGAGCCAAGGTGGGTTGTTGAGTAGGAGCTTCTGGGAAGAGAGGCATTGGAGGCTTTGGAGCTATCTTCCCAGCCTGTATCAAACAATTTTCTGCCCTTATGGCTATGTCATATGCACCAGGTAGAGAGGCTCCACCCATTGATTGTATCATGACAACTATATCGCTATTGAGAGCTCTCAGATAATACAAGAAGGCATGATTTGGAGATGGCTTCACTAGAGAAGGAATTCTATTCCATGTCTTATGGAATCTGAAATTGAAATCTCCCATGAACTCATGAGGTGCCCTCTTAATTGTAGTCAACTGCTCCAAAAGTGATAGATGATCACTTTTGTCCTTGAAATGGTTGCACAACCTCTCCCCCAATTCATCAAGGCAAGGAAGGAACTTCGGAACCAAATGGTTCCGAAGTTTCGGGGAAGGGAAAAGGAACTTCCTCCAGACAAGACAACACTTCACACTTCATAATTCCACTGCTTTTCTCTTTGATCAATTAGAGCAGCGCTGGTCCATGGAACATATCTCTGATCGGTTCTCACTGATGGACCAAGGGTGTCATAAAATGACAACAGTTACCTTGCCACACTTTGATGAAAATGATGTGTCCAACTAATTGAAAACATCAACCAAGTTCAAAGAGCATTTAAGAACAATGTTGTGTAAAAGGGAGAGAACAATTGTTAAAAAAGCCATACCTTAACCAAAACAAATGAGATACAAAAATCCAAAGAGATAAATAATTATAAAGTGTAGTCAAATAAGGAGGAAATATTAACAAGAAATCAGTTTCTAATAATTTTGCAAATTTATAAAATGTAGATTAAAAGGACTTTTGAAAACTTAACAAAAGTCATCCTTACATCTCCGGTTTTGAAACCCAAACATCTGGACGCTCATACCGACTATTTGTCACCAAATATTTACAGCCACTTGGAGGCCTGCCTCTCTTGTTATTCACCCTGCAAAACAAGAACACTAAAATTGGTATTCCTTTGCTCAACTATTTCATGAAGTAGATACAAACATCAATTCAAAATCAAAATGCTCATCTCCAGACATTCCGTGATCTGAATGTAGACATCACTTGCAAGCTTAAACAATAAATAAATGTAAAATTACCAAAGGTAGTTAATTTGAAATGTACACATTCATTAATGTGGAGATGAAAATATTCAGAGATTACTAACGAGAGGAAAGGAGCAAGCTTCGACTGTAGTATGGATCGATCTTCCTCTGAAAGTCCAATTCCACAACGACATATAGAAATAAACCTACAAGCACAATCAGTTGTCAAAGAAATCACTCTTTATATTAGAAAAGCACCAAAAAAGTTACTTTAATATCACATTCAAATTCCATGGAATCTCTACGGACACAGTAAAACTGTCTTGCATTTGCATTTCTCATTAAGAACATGAACATAACAAGTTAAATGAAAATTCTTTGATTGCTTAATGGTAAGTACTATATAGTCAATCATGCCTCCTAAACTAAGATTAAGGCTATAACAAGATATACCTCGATGAATCAGATTTTCCCTCAGAATCATCTACTAAAGCCAATAAATAGGATACAATCTGCATACCAAGATCAAATTAATTTCAATAAAGAGAGAAATAAAAAAAAATCTGAATCTTGCACGCTTTTCAAATATAAAAGAAGATAAAAGTCAGCATTTCAAATCAATAGAAGTCTTTGTAAGTCGACATATGTTCTGGGCCCCAAGAACCAAAAAAAGATGGAAAAATAGAGGTCGCGGGTCATCATTTATGACCAGCAAAGTTCTTCCAAACAAAATGGCATGTGTATTATAAAAAGTAACGAGTAAACTAGCTACTTAATTGTATTAGCCACAAACTACATCTGCAACTACCTCTAAAAAACAAAATACTCTCCAAAAATAAGTAGGATGTCCTCCAGCATTTTGATATCACACACACACCAAACCCTTGTAACATTATGCCAACAAATGTGGCAAGAGAAAACATGTAATTACAATTACATATTTCCCTAAATCACCATAACAACCATGGAGACATCCATTACAAAAGATTTATAACACAAAACAAAAACGAATCATGAGCATGATCCAATCATGACTATTAACTACAAGGGGCATTGTTCAATCATTAATGTCAAATCTAGTCACAATCAATGAGCTCAATGCAATCTTGGGTAGACTCGTCTAAATGGATATGAGGGTTTTTTGCCTCAATCCAAGATTCCAACCATAGAAAGCCGTGAGTGTTTTTGTCCTCCAAGATCTCCAAAATAGCCTAAGGGTTTCATCCTTCAAAATCTCCAAAACAAACAACGGTTTTCACTCTCATATGGAAATTTGCACACAAATATCAAATTTTGGAAATTGAATGGCAAAATGATGACAAAACATGAGATGCCAAATGATTCCAACCCATTTCCTTTTGTAGCACTCAATTGAGCCCATGGGTCCAATTTTATTAAGTATTAATAAATACTTTATATTTTATTTTATTTGATGTATTTAAAAATACTTTTTATTTTATCAATGTTGAAAACACTTTATTATAAAAATAATATTATTTAAGTTGCACCTTGAATGAAAAATTTTAAGCCCCATTTGAAATGAAACAAAAACTTATTTCCCTTGGTTTGTCCTTTAACCTACAAGAAATGAGGATAAGCTAGAGGTTTTCTCCATGGCTCTCTTCCTATAAAGGGGACTTGACAATCCACCTTTCCAAAACTTGTTTTGCCTCAAGTGATTGTGGATAGGGATGATCAATCAACACAATACTGATGCTATGAACCATGTTGTAGTATCTATAAAGTCTAGATCCCATTCTTGTCAAGTGAAACAAATTCGGGCAACAAGTACAACATATCCCATCTCCCTTTCCCATAACATTTGTATGCAACCTTTACAACTTAGAAAACAATCTAGCCACTAAGAAATGTGAATGATCCACAATAATAAACCTCTAAAATTTGTGATGGAATCCCTAAATGCTTCATCCCGATCCTATCTAGAAGTACGTGGAATGCAGCCCACTCTCAAGATGATCCTCTTCACTTTGATGACAAATGATTCGTTTCTCCCAATGTCTGAAAACACCCATATACTTCCACAAGGCCAAGGACTGCCTTATGCACGCACCATTGTGTTCGTGTTGCATCACTTTGTTCCTCCTATGTGATGAAGGATCCAAAACACTTATTTTAACTTCATTGCAATAGCTTTGAGTTCCAAATGGTCCTACAACAATGCTACAAGCTATACCCTCCAAAATATAGCACCAATCAAATTGTAAGTAGTTGGAAACAAGTTACAACAGCCACAAACCTGATGAGCACATGGTTATACTGTGGATGGGGGTGAATCATTATAACAACTTTTATCAATTTAAACATAATCAATTACAATAGCAATGTTTACTCAATTTCAATAATCATGCACATGAGAATATCACAATAACACTATTTACATGTAAACCCTTATGGAAGACGACCACGGTAAATTAATGTTTTTATATAAATTTCTTTTTACAAAGTTTGTAGGCATCAACCTACTAGAGGCACCAACCCCTCATTCAATTCATGAGTACCAACCCTCTAGAGGCACCAACACCTCATTCAGATTTCCACCTTACCAATGTTGCTTCTAAAACAGATTATGGATAATCTATTCCTCCACAAATTTTTCTATAGCACTCTTCTTCAATCTGCGATAATTCCCTTCTTAAATCTGCTACTAACTGATCATAAATCTGCCAAGAATATGATCACAATCTCCTCATGTAAATCTGCTATAAACTCCCCATACTCTTCTCACTAAATCTGCAATTTATCTTCTCATTAATGGCTCTTCCTTAGATCTGGTGTATAGGCTTGATCTATTTTCTTTTTTCACTCACAACAATTCTCCAACTCTTATACAATGTTTAATTTATACCTTCTCAAGAGGGACAATTATCCTTAGAGGCATCTCCCTTCATAAATAGTCTCAACATTAAGCAAGTTACACCTCTTCACAAAGAACATTGTTTATTCATATTATTCTTTTGAAGAATTGCACCCTTTGAAGTATACTTTATTAAAAAAAATATCTCTTAGTTACAAGTCAAATCACACCTCTTTAAGACTTATTAAAATTGCACCTTTAATTAAGATCACACATTTTTACATCGGCCAGCATTAACATATTGATCATGATGCTGCTTAATGGTTTGCTATCACTGTTCTATGTATGCACCATCAAAGTCAGTTGTATTATGTTTGATTGATGCATTTGTTGATTTGTCTTCAAACTGCACAACATTAAGTCAACCATTACTACTCGCAAACTCCACATAAAGTTGGAGCATTATGAAGTTAAGGAAGTCACCATGTTAACTATATTGATCTTAGACAAATTGTTGCTTATTATCTCTGACATCAATGACAAATTTCAACAATATCCCCCTTTGTCATTGATGGCAACCTCTTAAGTAAATAACAATGCTCCCCCCTATTCCAATGCTCCTCCTTGATCCAGTGGTAGCCCTTACTCATCTTCTCCCCCTTTGACATCAATGGCAAGGTAATGTTCATGAAACATCTATCCACAAATGGATTATAGGAAACACTTGATCATATATTCACATCAAATGTAATAAACATATACTTCTACCCCTGTTGGAGATTCTCTAATGCTCCCCCTTGCTTTAATACTACTCTTTCTCTAACTCTCCACCCTTTGTTTCTATGATATTTCGGTGACATGCTTCCTCTATGGCTGTCCAAAAGAAATTTGGATCATCTCCTCGAATTTAATCCATCATTCTCTATGCATCCTTGACTCTTCCTTCTTTATCAATGGCTAGTAAATGATGATCATCGCTTTTGATTTCTTTGTGCAAGTCTTCTCACCTTCTTTTACTTTAATTTCCTCACGACCTTCTATAAACTATAAATGACCTATCTCTTTCCAAGTGCTTCTCGCATTAAAGCTTTCCTCTTTTATTACCTTCCGAGGCAATACACTTCTCTCTATTGTTATTATTCAACATAGATTTGGATTACTCATCTGACACCTTAACTACCTTGATCCTTGATGCAATTTGCTCCATTTTCAAGCTTATGTTTCTTTTGAAAGTTCCTTCCGTAATTCTTCCTCTTGACATCAATGCCATCATTCTCTCTTAGTTGTAACTCTCCTTCTTTGACATTCATGGTGAAGGGATGCTCATCATACTTCCATCCATGTTTCCTATGGCATGATGACATCAATAGGAACACCTTTAACGTGAAATTGAATATAAGCATAACCATCCAACTTTCAACAATCAATTTCAATTGCTTTTTACCAACACATGCTTGTGTGTTCTAGCGAATATGTAAAATATAAATATATGAGCATGTTCTTCAAGGAAAGACTCCTTTGGATTATTCTCATATTTCTGGTAGGCTTCTGGAAAACTCTCTCATCAAGTTTAGTCTTACAAAAATCTTTTCTACTAACTCTTCATATCTTCTCATGATATGATGAAAGGTTAAAGCTTTGTGGTCCCATTCCTACTCTCCCAAATCTTCAAACTCATGGAAACAATTGCAAATGCCAACTTCATGTGCATGAATTATAGAGTATGCAATCTTTTATCATCTATGATAGTGAACATGTAGATACTAATTTATTACTTTCCCTTGTGTTAGTCCACCCGTAAGTTTTCCTTTTAAAAAAACTATATTCCAACTTGTGGATTGTCTTTTTGTGCCTTTTGTTCTATCGGGCCATTTGTTCTCTTCGTACTTGAACCATTGAACTCTTTTTCAAAAGGTTCAAAGGTTCAAGGTTCAAAGCGTAGTGTTAAAAAAGAAAAAGTCAATCATTCTGGTCTTCGTTACCATAATTTCAAACGCGTTCACTTTTGGTGTTTGGTCATTGAAGTTTTGAACCCATTGAACCTTGTGTTCAAGTGGTTCAAGGGTTCAAGGTTCAATAATGCCTTTTTAATGGGTTGCGGCAATGTATTGTTATATGACAAGTGCGGGCCTTTCTTTTTATGTTAAGTTGATATGCAGTCTTGAACCTTGAACCAAATTTCAAGCGGTTCAAGTGGTTCAAGGTTCACTTTAATTATTCCTTTTTCTTTGTCGCTCATTCCCGGTGTTGTTTATGTGCCGACCGTTACTGTTTTATTGCTTAAATGAACTTGAACCATTGAACCTCATGTTCGGGTGGTTCAAGGTTCATAAGTTCTTTTCAAACTAATCCGAAAAGCTTTTTGGTGGAAACAAAAGCGGCGCGACAAGAAGGAATATTCCCTTCTTTGGCTTTTTGAAATTCTAAATGTGGAAAGTAATCATCAAAATATCAAATTTCCTGTGCGGAAGTGATGGCTAATTAAGAAGGTGTCGGGTTTGTCATTTCACCATTACTCTGCACGCTTGAAGTAAATCATGATGAAGCATGTGCAGCCCAATTGATATTTGCCCGTCTGATTAAAGGAGGATGTATAAGTTTATTTCCATATTTAGGAAGGTCACATTTGCCTAACTTCAATTAATTGGAGGCGCCGAAGGTAAATCCAACACTGTTCTCCAGAAGAATTTCCAGTTTTCATGGTGTTATTAGGTAAGTTCAGTTGTCTTCTCCTATGTTGTGTTTCTTTGTGCACTGAAGTTTTATCAATATGGAAAAGGGGGAAGATCTGAAAAACTGTTGGGGTAGCATATTGTATTGTTGTTAGAATTTCTTGGTTAAGGGAATAGATTGTTAAAATGAGGCTTGTGCTGCCAAAGCTTGACCGAACCTCATGTTTAGTGAGTGTCTTGCCAGAAATGGAAAACACCTCCTTAGTTCATGCAAATTTGGGGAATTTCCTTGAAAGGACTAAGAATCCTCAGGCCAGGTCGCTAATGCAGAAGATAGTTAAGAGTGGTCTTGTGAAAGCTGCTGCATTTCCATTAGCCGCGCCATGTCCAGATTTAGTGTTGGCTTGTATGAACAGATATGATTCTGAGAACAGATGTATCAGAACTAGTGATGGTGAAGTGTTAGTCCATATTAATAAGGAAACGGTGATGGCGACAATGGGAATTCCGCATAAAGTGGAGTATGAGGATTGGACCATTGGAAATTCATACGCCTATTTCTCGGAGAAGAAGAGCAAGTACAGAAGTGTAATTGCAAGAAATTGGCTCTTGAGGGTTCAGAAAGGAGGATCCCGACTACCCAAACCCTTAACCAGAGAACACCTCATCATTGAGGTGCGGGACATTGTTGTGCTTTTAAACAAAGTAAAAGGGAATTCACATGCCTTCTATTGGGAAGATTGGATGTACTTTTTCGTCCAAGTGGTTCTATCTCGTGACAGATTTCTGAATTGGTCTCAGGTAATTGCGAAGAGGCCGCATGAAGGGCTAAGCAACTTTGTGGGTATGAGTGGGTTTTACATGTCTTCTTACCTGTTTTATATTTTAGCCTACACAAAGGATTGGCCTGGATTACCCAATGAACCTTGGATTGATGGAATGAGGGTTTATGATTTTTACCCTTTGTTACAACAACAGAGGTATGTTGAACAAATTGACAAATGGAATGGAGTCTTTGCGAGAAGATTGACCTTTGAACTCCAAGGGGATGCCAACAAGAGGATGTCCGCAGAGGCTATGGAGCTAGTGAGTATTTATGGAAGCTTCTTTATCCAGTTTCCACGGTTCACTTACATACGAGTAGGTGGTTTTGAAGGCCAACCATTCAAATTGCCCAGGTACGCCTTTGATAGCTTCGTACTTACAGAGGTGAGCAGGCAGCTAGCCCATATAGATAAAAGACTAGGGGCAAAGGGAGAATCCGGGGTGGATTTTCCCATTGAGCTTGGGTATTACAGCTGCAAATCGGTATCGGATGCTTTGAATCTAGAACTGGAGTTCAAAAGGATGAATCTACAGCCATATGTAGCCAGGCGAAGATTTGACAGCAAAGGTTATGCAAGGGAGAACCTTAACATAGACAGTCATTTCTCCAGATAGAAGATTATTGGGAAAATTGCAAGGATGAGCATGAAGTGAGAAAGAGGTTGTGGTCAAGATTCACTTTGCAGCAGATAGTCGTCTTGAGGCTCCCAATTAATATATCAGGTGTATTGGTAGATACAGAGGAAGATGTCCTGGACCCTGAGTTTGGTACTGAGATTGAAGGGAAACCGATTCCAGAAATTGACTGGAACAAGAAAGAAGATGATAGCATTCAAACAAGGACCTTCAATGTTGTTAGGAGAACGGAGAGATGGCTAAGGAAACTGAAATTCAAGGAGGGTTCTTCCATGTCACCACACGAATCAGGAAGTGATTCACACATCCTGGTTCAATCTCCTGTTTTTACCACTAATAAAATTGCTGATATTGTAGGTGTCTCAAAGCCCGTTGTAGAAAAATACAGCCAAGAAGGTCAGGAAGGTCGCCATCCAGTCTTACAACTGCCTGAGTAACCCAGTCAAGAAGCAAGAAGAAGAATAGAGAGCCTGTTCTGCAACAGGTCGTAGTGGATTTAGACCCCAGTGAAGAGCCTAAACAAATAATGGACTCACAGGATCAAAGTGAACCTAGGATACAAGAAAATGGATACAAATGAAGGGGTAGGAACTGAACAGGATCCCATGAATGCCCTGGTAATCGTTACCTCCCCAGATACACAGGTCACCCCGCCACCTAAAGGATCTACCAATGCTCCAAGATGGCTAGAAGTCGCCATTGGAAAGAAAAGGAGTGTGGTGCCGATCACCATCCCATTGGAGGACATGGTCAGTAAATGCTTAGGAAAAGCATTAAAGCCTAAAAAGCTCAAAACACAAGCGATGCTCGATGTGCATGACACAACAGGACACTGAACAGCTGAAGTGGCCAAGCCCATTCCTTGGAGAGATGCAGATAAGGCTACGGAGGAAGATTTTACTGTGGAGAAAATAGATTTGGGCGTCGCATCAAGGGTCGTGGATGTAAAACATTTGGAATCTTCTACAAAGAGGATAATCTCTAGGACTTGGAAAGATGAAAAAGACGAGAGAAATGAAACAAATGGTCGCACAAATGGCAGAGTACATCAATGCTATTCATAATCCAAATCCTCAGCCATTGTCATAGATACCAGTGTCGTTTGATCCTAAGTCCCCAGCAAACCAGAAGATGCTTGATCAAGTTCAAAGGAACAGGGTAGTGACGGAGATGTTCAACAAATGGCTGGATCTAATAATTCAACAAGGATCGGAATATATTACTAATTTGGTCAAGGTTTATAAAGATGCAGAAACTGTGAGTAAGGAACTTGAGCTGGAGACAGTCGCCTAGGAAAAGGAAAGGGTCAAGTGGGTAGCGGTTCTCGCACAAATGAATGATGTTCAGAGGTATGGATTGATGAAGTTCTGAGCTGAGAAACCAGTAGAGAACCTAGATGATAATGTGCTATATGTGTCAAAGAAAAACTTGGAATGGCGCAACTCAATCATCGACGGGGTCATGAAGAATCCACTAAGCTACTTAGGGGACTGACTGATTTGATTGACACTATACATAAGGACCTTGAATGTATTGATATCCAACTCATGAAGGAGGGAGCTAAGGTGATTGAGGAAGTTGCAGACATGATCAAAGTCTTTCAAGATAGAGTTCATTCCATCTAGACCACTAAATTTTTGACTACCGATTATTTTTCGAAAGTAGCAAGGATTGAATCAATGCTCATTGTCTGTTCAGATCACTTGGAGGTTCACAAGGCAAAGGTCACGCAGGTGAATATGGACAAGGAAGTGTGGAAGCAGAGGATCATACACATTGGCCAGCCCTATTTCCAAGTTATCCTGAACTTTTCGACTACATACCTTGAATGGCGAGGATCCGCGACAAAATAGAACAAGCCCGTAACTTCCTCAGTTGTGGAAGATGCTTCTTAGTTATGGTACAATGAAATGTCGGCTTTTTAGCAACTATTAGTTTAGCTTTCTTTTGTTTCATCTGAACGGTTTATTTCACTAAGGTGAAAGTAAATGTTATTTGTTAATTATGTAAAAACTATGGCCTGGTGGCTATTTAAGCTGAAAAGCTTTCTTTTGAATAGGTTCTGAAACTGTGATTTTGGAAACAATAGAAGAGTTTTTGATACAAATTGTGGAAAATGAAGTAATGACTGATTATTAATGAAATGATGAGACATCTTTGGATCTGTGCATTCTGAGATTCTTAATTCTTCTTAGGTCATTATGTGGACATAATTTAATCTGATAATCAGTTATCTCTGCATTTCCTTTGGGTTCATATTTATTATAGATTGTTGGATGACTCGCATGTTGTTAATCAGCTTGATCCCCCTTGTCCTGTGAGGCATGAGAGAGTCTCAATTAAGCTGCTAGTTTCCCGTGTTGAGTTCCCATTTTGTTTTGAATGTATGCGGTAAATGTATGCTAATCAGAGTCTGTGAACTCTTCTTTGAGCAATTTCTCAGAAAAATTTAGGCGTTTATTTGTGCGGATGGATAAATGCTAATGCCTTTTCAATACTTTCTGGTTAAAAGTGTTATAAAAAGAAATCAATTGTACAAGTAATTCATTGTAAATCATATGAGGAGCTGCCCTCTAATACAAAAGTTGAATTATCCTTAATTCTTCCAACTGTTGGTATTTTTGTTTCTTTCTAAAGGGGTAAAATGGAGTCACATTTTTGCTTAAGAAGTTAATAACGTTTCAAGAAGGAGACAAATCTGTTTAGCAACACCTTGTTACTAATCTATTGCACAAATGAATGCTTTTCTTCAATTTTTGTGATTACTTCATCTTTTCATTTTTCTCCTTTGGGATGAAAGATAATGCCATCCTTAGCTCACCTTGAATTCATGCTTCCCCTTATGAACTAGGAGCTATTACTTGTGCATGAAGTGCAATCTGCACTTTCATTGATTTCTCCTTCTCTTGCTTTATCTTCTTCCAAACTTTTATAGGTCCTTCCTTTTGTTTGGTCACGATATCCTTCATCTTGTGTTGTTTACGTGGTTTCACAAAACCACTTCCACAAAATCGCACTGTGTCCATAACTATTGCATTTGTAGCATACAACACTATAATTCACTTAAGAAGGATATGAATTGTAGTTTCTACTTTTCCAGCCATTATGATTACTATTTCTGTTCCGTTCTTTATTATAACTTGTGTTCCACACTTGCTTGCCTTATGACCAAAATTATTGCATGTAAACAATAGCCAATGAAAGAATGATATAACTTAATCGTATGTGGTTGCCATTGTGGGAAGAAATTTTTTGAAGTGTTCTTCATATCCTTTTGATGTATGCTTTCTTTTGCTTTGCAACATTCTCCTTTATCAACAGAAGTCCTTGGATTTCCTTCATTAGTTTTACCTGATATGCCCTTGGATTCTTCTTCACTTGACTTTTGTTTTTCTTTATAACCAAGTCCTGCTTTGTTTGATGGTGATCTTTGGCCATTAATGATATCATCTAAAATTTCGAAGCTCTTTTCAAATTTGAGGCATGTGTTCAAGTTGTTAATTGTCTTCTCCAATTCCTTCATTAGAAAAACAATCTCGAATTCTAATCTTCCATGTGTTTCTTCCTTCATGTGAGTGCTTGTTTTCTTTATCATTGTTTTCAATGTTATTGCCTTTTGTTTAAAATGCCATAAAAAACATTTCTTCTTTACAGTTGTCCCAATCACTTTCATTGGATGAACTATCATTTCTATAAGCATGGAGACTCTTCTTGTAATCATAGGACTTCTCTTTTTAATGTTTTTATCATACTTGTAACTATATTTGTTTCCTTTCTTTGTATAAGGTTGTTCTTCATCATCATCACTTTCTTTCAAATATAGGCATTTCTTAAAAAGTGTCCTACTTTTCCACATTTAAAACATTTAAATGGCAATTGTCCCTTGGTATTTATTTTTATCTTTCGTACAAAAAGAGCTCCTTCTTGTTTGTTTCCTCTTCGAACCTCCCACTTGGCATAGTTTCTTTACTCTTTGACCTTTGTGGCTTTGAAGGTTGCTTCCCTTTTTGATGGATCGGACTTGGCTAGAAACGCATTCTAAGATATTTACGAGGCACAATCGGACTTGGCTTAAAGTATGAAAATGTTGAGATTAAACTTGAAGGATATTCTGATTCTGATTGGGCCGGAAGTACCACTGACCGTAAAAGTACTACAGGGTGTTGCTTTCAGTCTTGGTTCTGCTATGATATCTTGGTTCAGCAAAAAACAGTCAGCAGTTGCACAAAGCTCCATCGAAGCAAAATATATGGCAGCCACAATGGGAGCTCGTGAAGCAGTATGGCTGAGAAAGTATTATTTGGATTATTTGGAAAAACTCTGAATTCAACAATAATTCACTGTGATAATCAGAGCTGTATCAAGCTCTCAATAAATCCAGTTTTTCACAATCGATCCAAACATATTGAGATCCCTTATCACTACATAAGAGATATGGTAGATCGAAACGTCATAAAACTAGTGTACATCAGTACTGAAGAACAAAATGCTGATATCTTCACCAAGCCACTTGCAAGATTGAAGATAGAATACTTCAGAAGTAAACTTGGTATGACTAGATTATAATTGAGATTATTAGCATTAAATTCCTACCATGTGTAATTTGTTCGTGAATAAATAAATAAAATGTATATTGCAATATTCTAACTGTGTTCAAGAAGATGACAATCTTCTTATGTTTAAGGTTACTATTTCAAGGTGACGATCTTGACAATAGTTGACCAAGTGTCAAGATTGACTGCATTAAGTTGTTGTCCCGGATTGTGCCGGATATCTTGATCCTAAAGTATGTGATCATCTCATGATTGACTTCTTAAGTGATCAGACTGAGCCAGATATCATGATAGTGAGTCTATTGTCATGACAAGACTATATTAAATGGTGTCCCGAATTGTGTCGGAAGTCATGACAGAATATGCTCCCAAGAAAATTACTTAGATCCACTCCTGCTAAGAGGGAGTGTTAAGATATAGCCCTCGTGAATCTAACTGATGCTAAATCGGTTATTATATATATATGATCGATGCCTGAAAGTCATTCTGGAGCGTGCTATTAACACACAGTCCCGATATGCAGATGGACATAAACCTTGTATACACTGCGATGAAATCACAGTGGGCACGATAGTTATCGTGCCCATGTGATTCTCGATCGTATTATATTAACGGAGCATGCAGTTCGGAAATTAAACATAAACAAACTAATTGTTATGAACGGTTGCCTCCGTAGGGGCATGTCCATACGTGGCAACTGCCACGTATGGACATGTCCCTACGTAGGCAACCTTTCCTCTTGTATTTAGACCGGATTCAATGATGGAGACGATCAATAACTTACGGCAATCAGTCTTCCAGAATCGCAACTGCCACGTATGGACATGTCCCTACGTAGGCAACCTTTCCTCTTGTATTTAAACCGGATTCAATGATGGAGACGATCAATAACTTACGGCAATCAGTCTTCTAGAATCACTGTCATTATTCTTCGATCCATATTTCACAACATGTTTTTATGGATTTTATTACAAGTCTTCCTAGAGTCCAAAATAAGGATTGCATATTTGTAGTGGTTGATCAGTTAACAAAATTTGCACACTTCTTTGCCATTGCAGCCAAATATACAGCATCTCAGGTAGAAGAGTTATTCTTCCGAGAGGTGTTTAGACTGCATGGACTTCCGATGACCATTGTCATCAATAGGGATAGCAAGTTTCTCAACATATATTAGCAGGAGCTATTTTGATTAGCTGGTATGGAATTCACCCCAAGCACAAGTTACCACCCTCAGACGGATGGCCAAACGGAGATCTTGAATAAATGGGTGGAGGGTTATCTTCGTAATATTGTTCTGAGGCAACAGAAGGCCTAGATCAGGTGGTTGTATTTAGGGGAGCATTGCTATAATAACACCTATCATATGTCCATTAGTATGTCACCATTTTGGGCCCTATATGGTTATGATCCTTTGTCTTTCGTAGACTTAGCCTTTGATGATAGGAAAGCACCTCGAGCTAGAGATTGGTTGCAAGATAATCAAGATATCCTTAGAGCCCTCAAGGATAATATTCAACAAGCTCAAAAAGAGCAAAAATCATATGTGGATCGCACAAGATAGAGTGATCTTTTGAGGTTGGTGATATGGTTTTCCTGCATCTTCAACCATATAGACAGAGCACCTTGAAGAGGAGTGGCATGGAAAAGCTTAAGCCAAGGTTCTACAATCCATATAGGATTCTGAGGAGGATTGGGGAAGTAGCATATGAGCTTGAGTTGCCATAGAACAGCAAGATTCACAACATTTTTCATGTTTCTTGCCTCAAAAAGGCAATTGGGCAGCATGTTGTTCCTACTCTTGGTTTACCACACTTATATGAGGAAGGGAAATTGGTGTTGATTCCTACAAAGGTTTTGGAGATGAGAGAAAGGAAATTGAAGAGTCATACGATCTGGTAATATTTGGTACGTTGGAGAGATTTGTCATTGAGGATGCCACTTGGGAAGGTGAAAATTTTTTGCAACATCGAACATTGCAATTGCTTGAGGGCAAGCAATCTCAGCAAGGGAGGACTGTAATGTCCCCTTCTCCTCACTGACCACACGAGAGTTGATTAGCCTATTTCATGTCATCGCGATAGGCTAATTTTGGAGATACAAGGGATGATACATTGGTGCTGTCAATTAATTTCTATTGGTGGAGAAATAAAAAGGTGGAATATTTTTTTTATTTAAGGGGTAAACACATAGTTGAACTACTCGCGACTCGGCTCGACTCGCCAAGCCCCTGAAAAAAAAACTCAGCGAAAACTCGGGAAAAACTCGGAAAAACTCGGCGAAAAACTCGGCAACGTAAAAACACGCTTAATTTTAATAAAAAATGCATTTTTTTTGCAAAATTTAATGAGAAGATGCATCCAATGAGTCAATAAATGATAACACAAAAGAAACAAGCTGATTCTAGATATATTTAAATGCAAAGTGTCTACAAAATCGCATCCTCATGAGAAATGCTGATGGCTGGAAGCAAAATAGTAAATAGTTTTTGTAAAACCAAAAGTAAATACAACTTCCTCTTCCCAGCTCTAGCTAAAACTACTTTCAAACTTTCATCATATTTGAAATTTCATCATTCATACTCATAGTTTCAAACTTTCATCATTCATACTCATAGTTTCAAACTTTCAACTCTAAAATGTATAATACCAGGATTTCTTCAATGCTAATTATGTTGTTATATGGAGCCTAATCAAACTCGGAGGTTAAATTTTCCCTACTTCCATCAACGCAATTTCCCCCTATATTTTTTGACGGGGGTTTGGGGGGCAGGGCCCCAAGTTGGGGTCAAGGGGCATCGCCGAAGGATCCTGAAATTTGACTAAGTCTGGAAAATTGAAGAATCCTCCAAAAACTAGATTTTGCATTATAACTCCTGCAGGTCCGAAACCACTCTCAAACATCCTAACAGTATATATGGAATATAACTTAAAGTATAAGAAAGAAGAAAGATATAAGGAAATGTCACTTATACTTAAATGTTATATTCCATATATGAATCCTGACGGATAGACCAAAAAACTCGGCGATTACTTGAGGGCATAGTGGGCTCTCAGCGTGGCCCTTCCAAGTGAGTTTCCCCCTTCTCAGCCCAAAACCATATAGAAAAACAAATAATGCATGTATTTTTGGCCGTTTTCTGCTGTTATGCTAACCTAGGCGAGTTTTTCTTTAAAACTCGCCGAGTTTTTGACAAAAACTCGCCAAAAACTCGACGAGTTTTTGGCAAAAACTCGGCGAGTTTTCCAGGCGAGTAGAAGTCATTACTACTCGCCAGGTCCAAAAACTCGGCGAGTTTTTGTCACTCGCCGAGTTTTTGGCGAGTGTGCCATCTATGGGTAAACGCTTTTGACCTGGAGCTATGAACCAATGAGGCGACAAACGGGGGACCTCATCCCCACACTTTACTTGTTCAAATCTGCAAGCACAACGGCCCAGCGAAGGCACAAGGCCTTGCGAGCACAAAGGCCCAGCTGGGATTTGAACCTTGGTGGCTACTTCACCAACGAAGTGTTTTAACCGCAGCACTACATGTCCGAAGACATAAAAAGGTGGAATATTATTATATGGGCCTTTATATTAATATTTGGTGAGAAAAAGTCACTTTATGTTACAAAATAAAATTATAAAATTAAAGCGACTTCATTTATAAAAAATCATAATAAAGTCATAAAATGACTTTATAAGGAGTAAATAAAATAAAAGTGATATTTTAATCCCACATTGAGAGTAGAGGCTCACAAACGGTTTCAAAAATCTTTATAAAGGAGCCTCATCCTTCTCCAAGACTCATAATATGTGACCATTTGATTCTTGAAATTTCTCCATAGTTGTCGGTGTGACAATGACCACCAAAAATGAATACAAGCATTACAAAATTTCTCTTGACTATTGCACTAGTTCTGCATAAAGCCAAAACAAGCATGACAAACTAACCTGTCCTTACAAGCATTACAAAATTTCTCTTGACTATTGCACTAGTTCTGCATAAAGCCAAAACAAGCATGACAAACTAACCTGTCCTCCATATTGACATTTCCCATAGTATCCCCCTACAATTGGCCAAAGGAGAACATCAGCCATGTAAATTGCAAACACATCATGCATTTATAAATACAAATATTAAAAAGATAACATATTCTACCGTGATGAGCATAAAGAACTACACAGCTAAATAAGAGGTAATCTTCATTGATTTGGGTACCAAGGGTAAACCCTATAGACATCAAGTTGCAGGAATCCATGTCTTATAATGAAAGAAATTATTTTATTAACAACAAAAAAAATATAGCAAATATTTAATTGCAAAACTTTAATTAAATAAACTACAAGCGAATGCAAAGAAAAATATTGCAATAGAGCACATAATGACAAGAAGCAAATGATATGTACAAAAATTAATAGCATTATTTATCATTTCAAACAGAGTACATAATGATACAACTTGTTATACATTACCCCGAGCAAACATCTGGATAGTGTGTTATGTGTTAGCATTTTAATTTGTCATTTTTAAGACAACTCAAATTGGAGCAATATGTGAGGGAAAACATCTCTTCAAATTATAAGGGGAATCACCCTAAGATCCAGACTAACACTAATCACTAAGCTATAGTGGGTGTGATATCAACTTCTGGCCTTGTCAACCCTTAGCTAGTCTAGAGTAAGCTATTTTGGAGACAATATGTGAGGTAAGCTATCCTGGAGATATGTCGTACTCTTTTGGAGTGATATCACTTCTGGCCTTATCAACCCTTGGCATTGCCACATGTAGAATCCTCAATCCTGATTCATTTCGGGTTAGCTTCAATAATTTATTTGTTGCCTTCTTTTCCACTCGCTTGTTTATCTGGCTTAAAAATTCTTCAATTTCGAGTGCAAAATCAATTTCTTCCTCTGGCTCCTTCCTCATTCTTTCTTTCAGCCAATCAGGAGCGGCTAATTGTTGATCATGCGCTTCTAGCTGCTCTTGTAACTGCATTACTTTCTCAAGGAGTCCTAAGTCTTCAATTCCTATTTCTCTAAAAAAATCCTAGTCATGTTGCTCGATATCTGGAGGAAGTTCTTGTTCCTCATTTCTTTGTTGAGCAAACCTTGGGGAAGCATTGATACTAAGTATATCCTGTGCCTATGAAGTGTCTTGGCCCTCTTCCTATGACTAGTCTCTTGTGTTGAGTTCTGCGACTTCCTCTGTAAAGATGCCAATTTCTTGCACACTTGATGAGTTACCAGGCGACTGCACCTCCTCTAATCTTTGCTTCCTCTATTGTAGCTCCTCTTTGGATTTCCTGCCTCTTCTTTGGTTGTGAATCCCGAGCAATGCCTTTCTCTTTTCCACGTTCTGCCCTTCCCTGTAGAATTGCCTCTTCTCTGGCTTGAGCTCTTGATGACCCCTCAATGCCTTCATCCTATGGTTTCAAATCTCTCATCAATATAAGTCAGGTGTGCGTTCTTTGCCTTCAGTTTACTAATGTGATGCTCAAACCAAAGTCTGGTAAATTTTGTAATTGGTCAACTTAGGATATCCAGATCAACAATTTTGTGCCTATATTGGCTTCTCCTTTTCTTTCTCATAATCAGGGTGAACATTGTTCACATCCTCTTCTACCTGATCTGGCACTTGGATGATTTCGCATATCCTTAACATCCTGAGAGGCAACCTAGAAAACATTCTTTTCCTGACCTCATAATCATCCTCAGCGTTAGCTCAATAATCTTGCAGTTGTATCTTATGCCTATGCCTCATGCCAACCACCATTCTTATCTTGTCGCACAGATCAAAATCTGATCTTACAGTGTGAGCTAGGAGGTAGTAGAATTGCAGTTCTTCCTCTGACTTCTCCGTTGCTGCCAATGATGGGCACAATTCATCATAATCTCCCATGATGATCGAGAACTCAAGTACACCTTTCTTCCTTTTTTTTTTGAATCTTGTCATAGGCACTCAACTATCTTGTTACCTCAAGCAGTACCATCTTATATGTTGGGTATCTTGGGAGTCTATAGGGAGGGGAAGAGAATCCCTGGACCCAGATGTAGGTGAATTTTGGGAACTGGATGAACCAAGCTCCGTACTTTTTACCAATTTCCTCACTTCCTGCAACAACCTTATGTGGACCCCTCCCTGTAAGGACCGAACAATGTGCATGGTGAAGGTGTCATTTACTTTCTTGAAATAAGTAGTGTTGTATAGGTGCAACTGAGGATAGCAATCGTGGACTTTCAACTGTCCTAGAACGTATCCCATGGGTCCTTTGCTTGACAATCCGCTAAACATGGCCATTCTTGCCAACATATAAACAATGTATGAGCTCATGTAGAAGGATTGGGAATGCATCAGATTCTTCAATTGTTCATCCAGGTTTTGCTAATTATATTTGCCCAATCCACCATCTTGATTGCATCCATCACCTCCTCAATGAATATCGAAGATGAATGTCTATGGACATCCCATTATCCGGCTCAAGACGAGGTCACTATACTCTTGCTTGAAGTCCATGTTGGTGAGCTTCTTAGGCACCTTTGAACGGTAAGGCTTTGGCTTTTGCATCCATTTTTTGTTGATGATTCCAATGCATCCATCGGCATCCACTCCGGAGTCATAGAGCATTGACGCCCTTTCCTTTGTCTTGTATACCATGGCTTGACATGTGGGGATTCCAAAGGCTTCAGCAATTGCCTCAACTATGAGGTTTGCCAAGAGTCTGCCATTTGGAGCCACAATTGCTCTTCCCTCAGAGTTGTAGTGTTTTGCACATTCGATGATCAGCTCCAAGCACTGGATGGCAGGAAGGAAACCGGCTGCCATCAAAATTCCACTTATGGCTATCTTCTTGGCTACGACTAACAGAGGATGTCCATCGTGACCAAATATACTTTTCCTAAATTCTTCCAACTTGAACGTTGCTAAGTTGGTGTCACTGACTTCCCTCCACTTTGAAATGATCTTCAACTCGGGGAGGAATCCTTTCTGTTCATTTTTTATCTGCGTCTGCCTAGAAGTGTTGGCCACCTTGCTTGACTCTGCCATTTAATTTCCTACAAAATAATATTAATATAACATTGAATTCATGCTAAGGAAATCCTAAAATCCACCAAGGGAAGAATTCCACGTTGCATATTCCAAACTTGGAATAAATAAAATCCTCTGAAGATTAAAACCCCTAGAAGAAGAAAAACCCTCTGAAGATTAGTCACTTCTCACGCCTTGCTCTTGCTTAAATTCTAAAATCAGCCGAAGATTAGTCACTTTTCATGCCTTGCTCTTGCTTAAATTCTCCAAAATGTGTTGTGAAGAATGAAATCTTATGCCTTGTTTAAATAGGAAATTCGCCCACCAAGTTGCCAAGTTGGCACTGAGATAAATTTAGCAACTGCATTAATTCTTTCCCAAACACATTTCATGTTTCCATTGTCCAGGGGAGATGACTTGTCGTTCCGATGGACACCGCTTGTCATACTTGACTTCAAAAATAGGAACTTCTATTATTTCTTGAGTTACGCCCCATTAATGAAGAATATTCTTCTTTAGGCATTCAAACTTGCTCTTTCATTATTCTTTCTATCATGGGTGCATTCAAGATAGGAAGAAGGATTTTCTTCCATACTTAGTAAAATGAACAATTTGATTGACTCTTCAAGTTGGGCGCATATTGGAGATGGAGGAATTTTTGAACACTTAACCATTTTTTCATTGTTTCCAAATCTTCATGCATGCCTAGGCGCGTTCTGAAGCTAGAGGAGGATTTCTGCGTGCAAGGAATATTCCTCCCTGCCTTTGGGATTTGCGCCCAAGGAGGGAGTCTAAGCACACTTTGGGTGAGTTGAAAGATTTTTGGGATGGACAAATCCTTTTCTCCTTGGAATTTGTGCCCAAGGAGGTCATCCTAACGCAATTGAGGCCCAGAGAAGGATTTTTGGGATGGACAAATCCTTTTCTCCTTGGAATTTGTGATTCGCATGCGACCAAGGAGAGATCTCTAGCGCATTTGAAGAGCAGAGAAGGATTTTTGGGAAAAAGGAAAAATCCTCCTCTCACCCAAGGAGCCAATTTGAGTGCATCTAGCACTTGGCGAAGGATTCTTGCACAAAAGGATAATTCCTCCTTGTTCTTCCAAGGAGGATTTCCAAACTTAGCTAAAATTTGATCACCTACTTGTTCATTTGCTTTTCGTGATTTAGAACTCGATGCTCAAGATCATTCTGAAGTTAGGCTTCAGTTGTTGCAAAGGATAGACCTTCCAAAAATAGACATACTAAAAATAGTAAGTTCTTCCAAACACAAAATTAGGGCAAATGGGGTCACAATGAAACTTACTAATAATAGACACTGCTAAAAATAGTAAGATTGTCTAAATTCAAAATAAGGCAAATTGGGGCCACGATGAAATTTACTAAAAATAGTAAGTTCTCAAAAAACGCTCAAATTACACTGGTAGCTTCCTTGCAAGATTCTCTTTTCTACAATTAGCCAAAATTTCACTATGTCGAAAGTTACTAACTTCTTTTCTAAGTTTGTAGGATAGAAACCCTAAAATAAACAATACTTGCTTCCAGACTTAGCTAAAATTTACCAAAATGCTTGGGGATTCGAGGAGATTGAGGAAATTGTTGCCAGACTACCCAAAAACTCACAACCAAAAACCAAGTGGACAAAAATGTAGGGGTTCCCCATTTGGAATGGGGTGATGTGTGATTAGGTCACAACATGCCCATTTAAAGCATCTCAACCATTTAACCTTACAAAAGTGGCCCATTAGAGCTTGAAGTGAGTCTTTTCCACTTAAACTAGAAAACCATTGTTCAAATGACCCTTTTGTTGTCATTTCCGCTTGGAAACTTGGCTATAATTGATGATGAAGAATCTTTGTCACCTTCGCAAACTCATCCTAGGCATCTTGCTTGAGACTAGTAGCAATTTTTACATGTCTTGGCCAAATTTTAAAGTTACACCTGCTCTCATGCATTGGAAATCTCTTTTCATTAGCTACAGAATGACACTAACAAAAATCTACGAGCATGACACCCAAGAGCATGGAAGACAAGAATTCCAATGTGACTCTTTAGAGGGCAAGCAAGTTAGAACAAACTAAAATACAACACGAATATGAAAAAAAAAATGTATGGGTACAATAATTGGCTCTATCTAGGGACCTATTGATGTGTTTTTTAGGCACATGCGAACACATAATAAAATACCCAAAAGTATCTTATCCTCTCTTGATCAAAGTCTCTCAAATGTTGAAGATTCGCATAAGGATCACTTGAGATAACTCTAAGGTTATCTCAATGTCGGGATGTCGGGTCACGACGTGTGGATAAGCTCAATGGTTTGGTGTGATAATGCTGGAATCACAAACGGACTTACATTGAATACTTGAATTGCTAGAACTTAGATTCTATCTGCTAGCTTGGAGAATGAAAAAAGGGCAAAAGGCATAGGGTTTAGGAAGTCTAAGCTACTCCTAAGAATGTAAGAGGAGTGAGTGATTCGATGGAATCCTACTGGGGCAAGGTCTCACCATCAAACCGAATAGTTTGACACAAGCTCAATGCAATCTTCTAAGGTGCAATTCAAGGATGTCCAAATCATTATTATCAAACATTGATTACCATTCAAGTTAATGCATAAACAATGGACCTATAACAATTGAAGTTAAGGTCATATAATTCCAGTTGACCACGCAAGGCACTCTTACAATCAGCAAGAGGCTAGTGGTATGGATTAAATGGATTCCACGCAAATGCATTCAACAATTTCCTCCATTCAAACTAATCAACATGAAAGTAAATGAGAAGTAGAAACCATGGGACTTGTTGAAATAGCACATTTCACCATAACTTCAATGAAAAGATTATCTCCATTTACAAGTCTTAACAACAATTCCTCCTCCTAATCTATTCTAACTACTTGCTATCTAGTATCTATCAACTATTCACTAACCTCTATTCTATTATCCTTTACAAATGAAGAGCTTAAGCTTTATATAGAGAGCTCATTATAATGAGTGGCCTAGATTGATCCACGATCAACGCCCGAGATTACAAGATGAAAACCCTAATTAGGGTTTGTTAAAACAAGTCCCTCTGGCCAATGAGAAAACTACATCTAGGTTCAATGTTAAATGTGAACCAATAGAAAACGAGGGTAGGTACATTGGAGTTTGTGCCCTCCTGGACGAGTCAACTGCATTGGATCTGGACACGCTGATGTGGAACCTTCTGATTGATGGAGTGGTGACTAGGATGACACCTCAACTTGCACTTGTGGACTAGATTCATCATCATGAATAAGTATTGAATAATATTTCTTGATACTCGACATTATCAAGCTTTAGCAGTGATGATGATGAAGGCGTGTTTCCAAATTATATCATGTTGTTCAAGATGATCTTCTAAAATTGATTAACTCTTCTGAAACTATCTACTTGAATGTCTCAATGCTGAAAGCCATGAAGGTGCAAGGTATAGATGTTGACTTCCTTTTAGTCTTGAACATTGATATTACCTTGGAATGAACCCTTGATGTCACAGCTATTTCTTCACTCCTTTGAAACTCTTTCTTTGTGATTCCCTTCATGCTGTTGATTCTCTCAAACACATCCTTGGACGTGTGGATCATGTTCTTGTATAAATGAATGCTTCTTGTGTAGTCACCTTCCTTGATGCACTTGTATTTGTCGATCAAGTTTTCCTCTTGAAGACATCTTCCTTGTATCTTGACCTCGATGTTGAAATTTCCTCCTTGGGATACTTGTTCCGATCCTCCTCCAACCTGGTCCCTTTGATTTCTTTCTTCACCTCCTGCAAAACAAACAAATGGGTATCAAACACACATGATATATACCTTCATAATCTCTTAATTTGACATGATCTCTGATTTTATGTGTTGCATGTCTGATAGGCGCATCCATAAGGGAGATCGCTCCTTTTGATGACTAAATTTGTCGTCTTTGTAATCAAATTCACTTTTTTGCTGGGTAAATATGATTGAATTCTATGCTCTTAGGTCAAATTCGTTGCTCCCTTATGATGAAATTCGTTGTTGATGTTAATCTAAGTCACTGCTCTGCTTTTATAGAGAAGAGATTTGCTTTGAATTGGTGATTAAATGAGTGCTTTCAATCTCCTTATATAGGCGCTTTGAGGGAAAGGTTGTTTCTTTTAGGTTGAAGGCCGACTTGGTTCTAAGCAAATGAAATTAAATTTATTCCCTTAAGATGGCCGACTTATTACTTCACTTAAAACCTTTTTCCTTTTTGAATTTATGCTTGGTGCCAAATGTATTTGCAATTGCTAGCCATTGTCATTGAGCAAATTCGCTCCTAAAGAAGAGCAAAAGAAGAACTTTTCGCTCCAAGAAAGGAGCAATGGAAAAAGAATTCGCCCCATCCTCAAGGCAATGGAAGTTCTCTCTTGAACATAGGCAAAGGAAGTAGGTTTCGCTCCAATATCAAGGCAGTGGAAGCTAAAATCACTTCAACTTACGAGCAATGGAAGTGGTTCGAAACTCAACTCACTTAGCCAAATTTTATCAATTTCACCTTCTTATGCCTCAAGATTGTCATTTCTCCTATGTGGAATGTTTCGAATCATTACCAAAATTGCTTAGGGAGAATTTTTGCTCTCGAGGAGAAGCAAAGAAAGGCAATTTTGCTCCCAATGAGGAGCAATGGAAGCACAATTCACTCCTAGAGAGGAGCAAAGGAAAGTTTCTGATACTTCACCGAATTTTCGTCCTCCTCCTTCATTCCAACAGTTCATTTCCTTAAGATTTTTATCCTCATGCAAAACCATCAAATCACCTTCATCAAATGCTTTAAGGATGATTTCACTCTAAGATTGGGGCAATAGAAGTGAAATTCGCTCCTGGAGGGGAGCAATGGAAGAACATTTCGCTCCAAGGAGAAGGCAATGGAAATGACTTCAAATTTGCTCTTCATCACTTCATGTTTGAGTAATTTGCCATCTATGCTCGTTAAGGAGTCAATTCAATCTTGGAGAAGGCTTTGAGATCAATTTCGCTCCCAAGCTCAAGCAAAGGAAGTACTTTTCGCTCCCAATGAGGAGCAATGGAAGTAAAAATCACTCCAATTGACGAGCAATGGAAATAGCCTCCAATCTGACACTTGACTCTTTTTGGCTCATTTACCTTCATTCCATCAACTTAAATGCATTGAATTTTGCTCATGTGAGATTCTAGAAGCAACTTCACTCTCATGGGAGAGCAAAGGAAGCATGTTTCGCTCTTGGAAAAGAGCAAAGGATGTGTTTTTTCTCTGAATCTTGAGCAATGGAAATGAACTCAAGTTCATCCTCAAACTCGGTCTTATCAACTCATGCCTTAGGTTTTGCTTTCATGCACAAAAGGATTATCAAAAGCCCTCAATGAATGCTTTAGAGATGCTTTCACTCCTAACCAAGGGCACTCGAAGGTAAATTCGCTCCCAAAGGAGAGCAATGGAAGTGTTTTTTGCTCCTAGAGAGGAGCAATGGAAGTGACCTCGAATTTGCCATCTCCCCTCCATTCCTTAGTCAAAATCATGATGAACTTGATGAAGTTGATCCTTTTAATGATCAAAACAAGGTTGCTTTAATTGAAATTCATCAAATTGCCCTTAAATATGCACAAGAAGCAAAATTGCTCCAAGGTGAGGGCAAAGCAAGAGGATTTCGCTCCTGAGAGGGAGCAATGGAAATGGCTCCCACACTTAGCCCATTTCAAGGTTGTTGATCAAAGATTGCATTCATTGTTCGAACCAAGACATCTCATGATGGCTAGATGTAATTTTAGATGATTCGGAAGGTTTGGAGAGGGATTTCACTCCTAAAGGGGAGCAATGGAAGCAAAAGTCGCTCCAAGACAGGAGCAAAGGAAGTGAATTTCGCTCCTAGGGAGGAACAATGGAAATTCTTGGATACTTAGTCAAATTTTGCTCCCGTATCTCACCTCTCACTGAAGTACAATTGGGTCACTTGGATGATGAAGAAAACACCTGCATACTTAGCTAGACTTGATCTAAGGGACTCCATCAAATTTTCTTCTATATCTTGCTTATGCCATGCTAACGAGCAAGGTCGGTCAACTTAGGAAGTTCGCTCCTCCAAAGGAGTAAAGGAAGCTTATCAATCTTAATCTCATCTTCCTCATTCTACCTTCCTCTAGAAAAAGTGCAATCACTCCACTTTGATGGCCAAGGAAGAAATTCGCTCCAATGCCAAGGCAAAGTAAGTTTGCTCCAAAGCATGAGCAATGGAAGTTTTCCCCTACTTAAACAAATTTCGCCCTATGTGACCCTCTTGACTTGACTTCTCATCTCACATCACTTCATTTCACCCCTCACAAGAAGGGCTATCCTCTTGACTCATGGCCTCTTGACCAACTATACCTCTCCAATGCAAAGGTTAATAGCAAAAGACTCTAACCACTACCCTAGAAAGCAAAAAAAAACGAGGGAGTCCCCATCTGCAATGGGGCGATGTGTGAATACGTTACAACAGGACTATGGGGCATAATTGAGCCATAGTAGAACCTCGGAATCTCTATTTTAAAGCATATTAATGTATACACATTAGGCACAAGAGCCAAGACTATTTCTAACACCTAAACAGATGACTAACCTATTTTAGACAAAAAATTGGAAGAAAACACATCACAAAGAAAGAGGAACATGTCACAACAAAATGAGTATAGATTCCTACTTACTAGAAAGCATGGAAGATTAGGACTAGCAACCATTTTTAAGCTAAGAGTCCAACAATGGTAGCATACATCCTTGAAAACCATGAGATATATCCATTGTGATCCAAGGTTCAAGATGACACAAAAGATCATGCAAGAACTATTTCTTTGTTGCTAAACGTCAACTAGAAATTGCTCCTAGGTTTTGAATCTCACTGTCTTTCTCTAACAATTGCTTATCGAGTAATATGATTGCCTCTTGCATATCATCATTCACTCAAAGCTACAAAACCAACATGTCATACAATTTGATGGATAAGTCATGTTTTCCCTTTTCTAAGTAATGTAATCGAGGGCATATTTATTCATTTCTTGTAGGCTAAGGGATGAGTAGGGAAATGGTTAATACTTAATATTAATATTTTAAGTTAGACCCAATAAATTTACTTTAAGAGGATAAATTCAATATTATTATTTAAATAAGGTTGCCACCTAAATGGGAAATACTGGAGCCTCATATAACATTTAATTTATAACGGATTAATAAATACTTTTGGAGAAAGTTTTTAGAAGCCAAAAGAAAATTCAAATCGAATGCCCAAAATAAAATTATAAAACGAGGGCAAATTGGTCAAATGGATCATTCATTGGCATTGTATCAATTGCTTTTCCAAAATTGGAGCAATTCAAGATAAAAACCCTTGGTGTAAGAGATCTAAAGGGCAAAAAACCTCGTCCATGTGAGGTGATTCCATCAAGGGAAAACATTTGTGTTGCTTATTGAGTTTATTACAAAAATTTTAATTTTGTGAAAAGCTGGATCAAATGAGTATTCGCAAGAAAAAAAAATTGATATTTTACTAATGGTTTTTGTGAAGGAATTCTCAACAAAATTACATTATTATTGTTGTTGCACCTAGAGATTTCAACCACCAAATAGCATTGTATCCAACCACTATACACTAGATGATGATGTACTGCTTAAGGAGGGCGCCATAAGGGTCTAAAGTTGTCACACCACGTTCTTGCTATTGCACAACATTCAATAACCTAGCAATCATTGTCCCATAGCCGTCATACCATCTACTCAACCAGCTGCAAGATATTATGTGAGTTGCATTGCTGATTTTGATCACAAAACAATTTTGCAAGGGCTTAATTATATATTACTACTCATATTAGTATTTTGTAATTTCCTAATTCTTGCATCATCATACATATTATTTGGAATTAATAAATTCCATTATTTACTATTGTTATTACACATTTCTCTATTGTTGCATCGATTGCCATAATCATATCAGCATTTATCGTTCAAATCAGGTAGCATAACTAATTCTGTTTAGTATGTGAGGATTCCCGTATTTATATCAGCTTCATTTACTGTTGGGTCTACTGCAAAATCCATGATATTTTGATGCATGAGGGTTTCCCAAATTTACTAATGCTGTAAAATACTACTGATCAAAATTTAAAAACTAGAGTTTTTTGCCTACATTTTATATTCTATGTCAATTTCAGCTGGCACAACTAAAACAAACAAAACAAAAAATTGCATATTTCAAAAGAGTTCCAACTAGGGACATTAAAATAAAAATGTCCTAAGGCATTGGCAAGGCATCTCACTCCCATCAATTTTGTAATTGATATACTTTTATGCAAATTTCTTTATATTTTGTCACATGAAATCAAATGCTCCAAGCCAAATCCCATTCGATGTTTTGCAAGACTTACAAAAGTCAACAAGGCCTCCACTGAAAAGCCCCAACATCCTAGCATGTTGCATAGCAGTTGCTCGATTGGTGTGATAGCATTCTACAGATGTATTGATAAACCGCAATTATTTCATCGGTTAAGTTAGTTCACTTAACAAGAGGCAGATGACGCAATCCTAGGTATTCCCAATAAAGCAAGGGGGAATCTTTTTGAAAGTTAATATAAACAAACTGATCTACTAACAACAATTCAACTGACAACCCATGGGACATGTGAATGTTGCTTCACAAAGCTACTCCATCTTGCATCTAACACAAAATAAAGTTACCAGTGGTCACCTTAATCTCTCTTGATTAAAGTGAGATTATATGCTAATATTGCGGAAAGTTCAGACAATCGACTCTAAGGTTGCTTTATGCTACGGACGTGACTCAGTTGAACTGATGTGATATGTCGGTAATCCAAGGGGCCTTACATTTGGATCGTTCTTTCACTTCTTTGTTGTGGCGTGGAACTTCATCATTGGATATGGCAATTCCGCGATGCTTCTACTTCGAACGGACTGAATTGGAACTAACTGAAAATAAAGGGGAAAGGGTTTAGAAAGATCTAAATCCACTCCTAAGGGCAGTGATATCAATAGATATTGCTTTAGTGGACAAATTCCAAATAAACCAAGCTCTGCTTCGCCAAGTTTAACTACAACTCTGCAAGAACCGGTGCAATCTTCTGAGGATGTTGAAGGATTTTCACATTGAGAAAGTGCATTTGAATACCCCACACGGCGCAATCCAAATGACTATTCACAATCGAACTTAGCATAAATTTGGGGGTTTAGGCTAACTTTGCACTGCAACTTACAATTAGCAAGATGCAAAAAGTATGAACCATGGAAATTCATCAAACACCATTAAATTCTCCATTGAAATCAAAGCACTTTATCTAACAACTGAGAAAATAAAATTCTACTGTGAGGAAGGTGAAACCATGCAAGTTTTGAAAAAATAACTTAAGTGGACACCATCAGAGAATAATGTTTCACTGGTATTATCTCAAAAACTTATCGCAACAATTTCATACAAATCTCCCTCTTCTACAAATGAGGGGGGTCACCTCATCATATACGCTTCATACCTTGAGGACACATACAAACCCTAATTAGGGTTTTCACAAAAAGATTCCCCACACATGATGCAACAAGGTGGGAATCAGCAATTAATGACCCATCATGCCCATATACAATTAATTTTATGTGCCCAAAATGGTATCCATTGTGCATTAAATGCACTTCTTTCAAATCCGGCTCCATCATGTCCTGAATACGATTGTTGCATGCGAAAGATGCTCCACCACTACATTAAGTATGACGGCTGCCATGCAATGAATTAGCCGCCACCATGGTCAAATATTCGAGCAATGAATGCGCCACTATGCCTTCACACGATGGCTGCATGCAAAAAGATGGTCCATTGACTCAACATGCGCTGACCTGACTGTCACTTGGCGAGAAACCCCTGGAGAGAGAAAACTTCAGGAGAGAAAAAATTGATCCATGAAGAATTTTCTTGAAGTTTCTCGAACTTTCCTTGCTTTGGAGGAGATTTTTAATGATTTTCCACCATATCCTATATTTTAGGAACTTGCCAAAAATAGGGTTCCAGGAAAGGGTAAATGAAATTGTATTGGGAATTCAGTGTTGTGGTGGATCTTTGAGCGAGGAAGAGATTGTTTCAAAAGTATTAAGGGTTTTGCCACCGGCATATAAGATGAAGGTAACTGCAATTAATGAGCTAAGAACTATGCCTAATTCTTCTGTCAATAGAGATACTCTTGTTGGGAAGATATCTGCTTTTGAGCTTGAGGAATTTGGTCCTCCTGGAGCTACAAAGATTGATACTCAATTTAAGGCATCTACATCATCAACTGGCAAGCAAGATTGGAAAGTTTTGTATGCAAAGGAATTGGAAGAGATTAGGAAAGAAGATGAAGAGCTTGAGCAACTTCAAGCCCTATTTGCTAGAAGGATACCTAAAGGTCCTTCAGGAAGTATGAAGGAAAATCTCCTTTCAAATGTTTTGCATGTAATAAGATAGGTCATTTTGCATCTAGATGTCTTGAAAGGAATTCAAAATTGGAAGAAAGAGAAAGAAGATCTTTTAAGCCTAACCCTGAATATCAGATCAAGCATAAGTACAAGAGAAACAAAAACAAATCATGCTACTATGCTGATGAGGAAGGAGTAACTGATGACTCAGAAGAAGAACCGACAGGAGATTCAGCTAGTGGATCCGACAATGGAAAAGACTGGGTATTTTATGCTATAAAGGAAGATGATCCAGAACCAGTTATCAAAAATGAGGAAAAGGCCCTTGCAGCAAAAGTTGAAGAAAAAGATGGATGGGTAATAGACAATGGATGTTCTCATCATATGATAGGATGGGTAATAGACAATGGATGTTCTCATCATATGATAGGTGACAAAGGAAAGTTTCTAACCCTGCAAGAATTTGATGGTGGTCAAGTCAAATTTGGTAATAACAAGGCATGCATGATCAAAAGAAGAGGAACCATTTCATTGGATGGTAAGCATAACACTGATAATGTCTATTATGTTGAAGGTCTGAAGCATAATCTTTTGAGTGTAGGACAGTTGGTAGACAGAGGATTTCAATTACAATTCAAAGATGGAAAGTGCAAAATCATTAGCAAATAAGGATTGGAAATTGCAACTGGTACACAGACAAAAGGTAACATCTTTCACTTGAACTCCGATGAAAAAACATGTTTGATTGCACATATTGATGAAAGTTGGCTATGGCATAAGAGGTTGTCTCATGTAAATTTTGATTGCATTGTAAAGATCAATTCAACTAAGGCAGTTAGAGATTTACCTAAGATTGTGAAGCCTCATAATCCGGTATGTAAGCAATGTCAAATGGGTAAGCAAATCAGAAATTCTTTTAAAAGCATACCTGACCTATGTGGTCCAACTAATACAAGAAGCTTTCAAGAAGATAGATATTTCATGTTAATCATTGATGACTATTCTAGAATGATGTGGGTTGCTTTTCTCAGGGAGAAATCTGAAGCCTTTGAGAAATTCAAGATCTTTAAAGCTATGGTTGAGACAAAGACAGGAATGAAAATCAAGTGTCTGTGATCAGATCAAGGTGGTGAATTCTCCTAGTAGAAAACTCTCTACAAATGGCACATCTTTATAAGCATATATACTAGTAGAAAACTAACTACAAATGGTACATATTTATAATGTTAACAAAGTTATTGCATGAAAATAAATAAAAAGATAGCTACTACAAACTAATTATTAGAAAATAGTATCAACGAATGTTAAACCTAAACCCATGTGACAACTGTTGTGATGTATTCACGCATCACCCCATTGCAAATGGGGACCCCCACTTTTTTTGCTTTCTAGGGTAGTAGTTTGAGTCTTTTGCTATTAACCTTTGCATTGGAGAGGTATAGTTGGTCAAGAAGTCAGGAGTCAGGTGACTAGCCCTTTTGGTGAGATGTGAAATAAAGTAATGTCAGATGAGTCAAGTCAAAAGTTTGATAGAGGAGTCGTTGGGGCCAAGCCTAGTCGACTATGTAGGTGTTTTCTTGATCCTCCAAGTGACCCAATTACACTACAATGAGAGGTGAGACTCGAGAGCAAAATTTGACTAAGTATACAATAATTTCAATTGCTCCCTAAAAGGAGTGAATTTTACTTCAATTGCTCCTCATTAGGAATGAGATCCTTTCCAATCTCTCTAAGTCACTCAAGATACCTCTAATCATTGTGTAATGTTTCAATTTGAGCAAGGAATGCAATGCAGGATCAATAATGTAGGCAACTTCGAATGCTCCCTAGTTGGAGCAAAATCTGCTTCCATTGCCCATAGTTGGGAGCGATGTGGACTTCTTGAGAAACATTTGAGGGAAATGAGTGAGTTTATAAGCCTTTAACAACATTTTGATCATAAAAGAAGTGAAGTTTATCATGAATTCAACCAAGGAATGAAGAGAGATTGCTAGTAAGGGTTACTTCCATTTCTCCTCTCTAGGAGCGAAAAAATTCAATTGCCCCTTTCTCAGAGTGAATTTCACTTCCATTGCCTTAGGCTGAACGCGAAGTCACACTCAAGGTGAGTTTTGAGGTTTTTTGGTGTATGGAAGCATAAACTAAGGCATAAAGTGATGAGATTACACTCAAAGATGCATTCTCTAGTCACTGCTCAAAGTTAAGGGCGAAAAACTTCAAGTGCTCCCTAGTTGGAGCGAAATTCACTTCTTTTGCCCTTAGTTGAGAGCGAAATTGTTCCTAGAATGCACATTGAGCCTACTTTGAAAAACTTGAATGAATGGAATGAAGGAGAGTAAACAAGAAAGTGCTAAATGTCAAATTTCAATCCACTTCAATTGCTCCCCAGTAGGAGCGAATTTTACTTCATGTGCTCAAGTCTCAGAGCAAAATTCCCCTAAAAGCCTTTCATGAGGTTATTTTGACATGTTTTCATAAATCAATGGTTAAAAGACTTAAGGTTTTAGCCCATTGATCGAAAGTAAGTGAGTAAGAGCAAGTTCAATTTCAAGTTTGAAGATCACTTCAAGTGCTCTAAGTTCAGAGCAAAAATCTTCAAGTGCTCCTTTGGAGCGAAATCTACTTCATTTGCTCTTCCCTTGACCGAATTTGTCTCTAAAGCCTTGAATAAATATAATTTAGTGTGTTTGAGTCATCACTCACCAAATCAAGGAACTCCACATTGACACGTCCAAATACATTGATCCAAGCTCATCATATGGAGGCACAAACTTTGAGCCACCTACCCCTATTATTTATTGGTCGAATATTCCAGAGATGACATGTCAAAATGATGTAATTATTTCATTCGCTAGAATAGAGTTTGTTGTAACAAACCCTAATTAGGGTTTCATTGTAAAATCTCATCCATTGATCTCAAATCAATCCTGGCCATTCATTGTTTCTACTTCTCATTTGGTTTCTACTTCTCATTTGCAATAGTTGTCAAATTCCCATGGTTTCTACTTCTCATTTGCTTTCATGTTGACTAGATTGAATGGAGGAATTTGTTGAATGCATTTGTGTGGAATGCGTTTAGTCCATACCACTAGCCTATTGTTAATTGTAAGTGCGCCTTGCGTGGTCAACTGGAATGATATGAGCTTAACTTCAAATTGTTATATATCCATTGTTTATGCATTAACTTGAATGGTAATCAATGTTTGATGATAATGATTTGAATATCTTTGAACTATCCCTTAGAAGATTGCACTGAGCTTGTGTCAAATTGTTTAGTTTGATGGTGAGACCTTGCCCAATAGGATTCCATCAAATCATTCACTCTTCTCTTGCATTCTTAGGATTAGAATAGACTCCTGTTGTGACCATTTCACACATCGCCCCATTGCAAATGGGGACCCCCCTCTTTTTGCTTGTTTTTGCTCGCCTTTCGCTTTGCTTTTTAGGGTTTTGGTAGTTCGTTAGTTGTCTGGATCTAGGGTCAAACCTTAGGGTTTCCGTTGCTGTCTTTTCAGGCCAGAGTCCAGTTAGTCCTGAGAGTTTTTTTTTGAGCTTCCTTTTGTAGGATGCAAATTTTGAATGAAATGAATTCGCCAAAATGGTTTATTTTCAATTGGCATTTTGAGTGCAGAGTCTTAAATTTGTCTAAGTGTTGATGATGAAATGTGAATTTTGTCCAATTGAGTAATTTTGACCAAATTTTGACCTTTTTGATATTTGATCCCGGGCATTGGAAATGATTTGTTTTTGCCTTGTGAAGTGATTAAATTTGTGAAATCTTGATATTTTGGCCTGTAGGAGCAAAATCGCTCCTGTCCCTCAGTGAAGGACCGGAGCTCGTTTTCAAATATCTTACTGTCCTTACAGGGTCAAGATGAATTTCGAATTGGAAGTGGTAGAGAGAGGCGTGATCTTTCCATTGAATATAAATTGAAGAATTTCACGAACACGGAAATGCCTCCAGGAGTCAAAATCGCTCCTGTCCCTCAGTGAAGGACCGGAGCTTAAAATCAAATATTGTTTTGTCCTTGCAGGATTTTGAAGACTTGATGATTTGAAGAGGTCCAAGGAGAGATGTTTTATCAAATGAATATAACTTTAAATGCCGTTATGAAGGAGAATGAACTAAAATGCCAAAATCGCTCCTGTCCCTCAGTCAGGGACCAGGGCGAAAACCATTGTAGCTCCCGTCCCTCTCCAAGGGACCAGAGCGAAGTTCTTCATAAGGTATATTCTGGGCAAAGATCAAGCAAGTTTTATGTTTGAAGGCAAGAAAGGAGGTGAGTCGAATCCGTTGAAGATAATTTTTGAAGGTGATAAAGTGAAATGAAGCCTACAGGACCAAGATCGCTCCTGTCCCTCTCCAAGGGACCAGGGCGATACAATGATAATGTTGCCTTTTCTTCAAGTCCAAGGCACTCCAAGTTCGGACATAAGGTGGCAAGGACGTTTTAAAAGCGTCTCAATCAAACACAAGGCATCAAAGGTCACTAAATTGAAGGATTTGCACTAAAATACCTAATTCGCTCCTGTCCCTCTCCAAGGGACCAGAGCGAAATTCTCATAAATGCCTAGATTTCAAAAGTTTATCAAGTATCAAGTGATTAAGAAGGATCAAGGGACTTTATTCTGCACGATAAAAAGTAATTGCAAGTTGGTCGAAATAAGGACTAGCTCAAAACGTTGAAGTTCGCTCCTGTCCCTCAGGAAGGGACCAGAGCGATATTGATTATTTTGGCCAAATCCTTCCAAAATCACGTTAAGTCAAGGTTTTGCAAGGTCGCACAAGGTCAAAGGTATCTTTTGAAGATGATATACGAAGGTTCCAAACGTCAAAATGCTATCAATTAAGCCAAGGAACTTATATCTCTCCTGTCCTTTGGACAAGGACCAAAGCGATTTTCATTAAAACACTCATGCTCCTTCAAAATCAAGACAATGCAAAGATAGGCAAGATCGAGGACGTCATTTGGAAGGTAATGAACGAAGGACAAAGGTTAAAAGATTGCAAATTTGAGCCAGGACACAAAGATCGCTCCTATCCCTCTCCAAGGGACCAGGGCGATATTCCTCTAAACATCAAAGTGTCTTGTAGAATTCAAGTGAAACAAGCATAGAAGGAAGAAATAATGTTATTATTCGCCTTATGATGAAAATTGGAGATTAAAGATGCAAGATCTAAGTGAAAACATCTAGATCGCTCCTGTCCCCCTCCGAGGGACCAGGGCGATAATGATCATACCACGGCGAGCTTGTCCACACGTAGAGACCCTACTAACCAGAACATTGGAGTCATACTAACTGATCCTTCATGCGAATCTTCAGCAGTTAGAGACTTTATTCAAGAGAGGATAAGATGCCTTTAGGTATTTTATTCTGTGTATGATGGTGTACAAAATACACGTCAACAGAATTGGCGCTAGAGGGAGGGCAGTTCTCCGAATTTCCGGAAGCTCAAATTTTGAAGAGGAATGCAAACATGATCATGAAGTACGATGGTGTTGCCACATGAAGGATTGAATCAAGTAGTGCAACCAAATTTGGTGATAGGCAATACTCAAGAAGATATCGTTTCAGGATTGAATCAAGTAGCGTGGAACGCAAGGAGAAGTCAAGTTGAGTATAACGGAGTCAGAATTATCTTGGAACAAGAGGAAGATAGAGCCGAAGAACATCAAAGGGTCGTAGCTAGAGAACTTCGCAATCAAAGGAACCCACAATAATCCTCGCAAGATTTCACGCTAGATCGCATTGGTTCTTTCTCGCCCGAGAAACATCAAAGATTGTTGAGGTCGACACCAGGCATCAAGAATCTAAGTGAACTTCAGTTTACTTCAAAGGCAAAGCGAGTTAAAAGGGAAGGCACTCCCAAAGAATTCGAACTAAGATTGGAAGAATCTCCTGAGTCATCACAAGTTCTTCAAGAACAAGTACAAGCGGCAATCCAATCCAGTATCCAGGCAATTTCTCAAACGAAGGGCCAAGCTAGTTCATCAAGTTCAACTTCAAAGAGTACAATGGCTCAACGAGCTCCACCTCCTCCTCCTCCTCCTCATATACTTAATGGCACAACTTGGTTAGTCAACAATCCATCACCGTTGGAATTTGCAGTTTATCATGATATGCCGAAGAATCCAGAACACTTTTGTTCCAAGTTCAATGTCAGTGATTTCCATCGCACAGCTGAAGATCATATCAAGATGTTCGAGGACCTTCTTCATAATAGACAAATCGAATATGGAGATGTAGCATGTAGGCTTTTTCCCTACTCGTTGGGAGAAGAGGCATACTTTTGGTTTATTCATTTGCCTACAGGGTCCATCAGGACTTGGGACGCAATGAAAGATGCATTCATTGCCAAATTTGGTATACCAACCACACCAGCTGAGTTATATAGGCAATTTGTTGAAGTCCGAAGGAGAGAACATGAACCTATCACTTCTTTCAACAACAGGTTTCACCGCGCATACACAATGCTACGTCCTCCTTATCTCATTGCAGATCCAAGAGAAATTTACTATGGAGCTTTAGATCACCTCACAGCTATGTTTGTAAGGACGCATCCGACCCCGAATGATCTAAATGCGTCCTATGCAAAGGCTATTGAAGTAAGTAAGCACATGGGACAGAATATCACTGGGCCACTACTACACATGGGACCTGTCGCAGCACCGAACCAGATGCAGGCAGTTAGTACGGCTTTGGCCAACCAAACTCCAGTCATGAATCCAATCCCGCAAGCAACATATCCAAGCGTACAACCGGCAAATCAGTTGGTCCTTCACCCTGGAGCTCCAATTTCTCAAGCTCCACCCGCACAACCTGTGTACTTGCAAAATGCCACGAGTTCATCAAGGACACAAGAAGAAAAGGACGAAATGAAAGAGTTGATTGAACAAGTCAAGAAGCTATCAACTGAGGTGACCCACCTGAGGAACCAGAATAATCAACTCCAAAGCATGCAAAGGATAAATCAAAACCAAAATTTCCAAGGAAACAATAATCAAGGATTTAGAAACAACTATCAAGGAAATAACAATCAAGGTTTCCAGAGGAGACCTTGGAATACGGCTCCCAACAATGGAAATGTGGTGACGCCTCTAGATAATCCACCAAACTCGCAAAATCAAGAAAATCCTTCTACAAGCAAAGTGTTTTTAGCCGAAGCAGCCTTGTCCAGTTGGTGCAGACTCCACAATACGAACCAACATTCTGAGTTGCAGTGTCCTGAGTTCAAGATTGCGGCTGACATTTTCCAACAAGAGATGCGCACCACTAATCCACCTGAAAATCCTCCCACGACAGGATACGAAATTGTTCCAACCACACAGTATGGTCAAGCCATGATTGTTGAAACCTGCAGATATTCACAACAAGAAATTGGTCAAGTACAAAATGGGAGATTTCCTCCAGAATCGGCCAATGGACCAATGGTACCACCAGGATGCCAGTTCCCACCTGCATCTGCAAATGGACCTATAGAAGATTCAGAGTATTATTTTCCACCATTGAACGACAGTGTCTTAGTAGAAGGAATAAAGGAGGTGTTTCATCAATCTTCAGGAGGAGTGAACCAGAGAGTTTATCACAGAAATCAAAGAAATCAAGAACCTCTAACTACGTCGATCCCTCCAAACAATTTCTCTACTCCTCCGGATCCCCAAGCCAGCAACATTCCAGAGTACCCACAGAACACACAAGAATACAGACCAAGGAATATTACACCTCCCGCGGGTAATGAAATGAAAAGATTGGCCGCACTGGTGTTGGATGAACTTAAGAAAGTCAAAGTGAGTCTACCACTCTATGAGTTACTCAAAGTGTCAGAAATTAAAGATGCAGTAATCAATAGTTTGAGTGAATCTAGGTCAAATGTTCAAGCTACTATCAATGTAACCCAAGAGCAAGCCGATCCCCAAGGACAATCCGAACAGAATGAATGCATGGTCCAAACCATAACCTTTCCAGCTAAAAAGGAAGATATGTTGGAAGGAAAAGTATTACTTAAAAGGGGCGAAACTAAGAAAGCTCAGCCTATTGTCAAAGAGGGCCTCGCCACTAATCAAACTCTTCCAAAAAAGGGAGTCGTGATCAAGAAAGATGTGGTTAAGAAAGGAAAATCTACAAACAAAGCCTGTCACTCAAAAGAGGAGAGCCCAGCAAAGGACGATCATTCAAAGATTAATGAAGTCAAACATCAGGAACCAAGTGAGGAGACCTCAGTCCCTTCCCAAGCAAATCAATCAAGCTCGAAGAACCCAACGAAAATGGCAAATTCGACGTGGAGATGAAGACTTTGAATGTCAAAAATGCAAGGATCAAGACAAAGTTAATGGATCGCTCCTGTCCCTCAATCAGGGACCAGGGCGATGAGGTTTGCATTTTTTCATCTTTAAATTTTGGCGCTCAAGCACATTTTTTGAATTTATTTAAATGCTAAAAAATTCGATAAGTTTGAAAATTCAATTAATTAGCATTTAAATATTGCGCTTGACATTTGTTAATTATTTTTGCCTTCGTAGTAAAAAAAAAAAAAAAAAAAAAATCGAATTTATTAAATAATAATAAAGGCATCTAATAATTAATTATTAATAAATTTAAAAAATTAAAATGGAGCGCTTGGATTTGGTTTATTTTATCAAGGTCGGCCATTATTATTTATTTAAAAATCATTTTAAATTGCCTTATTAATTACCAAGTCGGCCTAAGTGAATGGGTGGTGTGAGCGCTTATAAAGGAGGTGAGAATTGTCATTTTCACATCATCATTTATCATCTCTTACATGCGATCTTGAAGGAGAAGTGCGAGTTGTAGTTAGAAGTGCGAATTTATATTCAAAGGTGGTGCGAATTTCATCAAAGGAAGACGTAAACATCAATCAAAGGAGGTGCGAACCTAAAGCTTCATTTTGTGCAAGCTTGTCCAAGGCATTGGAGATCACATCAAGGACATATCGAAGGTGGCGAAGTTCCTAATTTGAAGAAGAGATCACGTTGAAGATTATCTAACATCAATTTTGCCTAGGCGATTTTATTCATTTTGCGTTCTAAAGTTAGCTCTCTTCTAAGGTATGGCGATAATGGTTTTATTGTTTTAGTTTTGATCGTCATAGCCTAAATTTTGAAATTTTGAATTTTGAATTTCCCTAGCTCAATCGTTTTTAGGAAATGATAACTCAAAGACTTATCATGATGTTTCCTAAAATCTACTCTCTAATCTACGTTATTCATTGCAAAATCTAGTTTCTTATTGTGAAATGTTGTGTAGGTATGGCGACCCCTAAGGCGGGAGCATCCACCAGTCGTTCAGCTCTCATGAAAGAAGATCAAAAGACCGAAGAAGTGGAGACAAAGATCGTGTCGAAGTGGAGCAACATTGGAGATACCAACTTGGGTAACTTTAGCACGAAGAAATTTCGAGAGGTCCCTTACATTGGCAAGCCATCACCTGTCGCCCGGAGAATAATCGAGAGTGGCATCATTAAGGCGGCCGGCTTTCCTCTAGCTGTTCAGTGTCATGAGTTGATGATCGAGTGTGCTCGTCATTATGATCCTCAGTCCAGAACGATCGTGTCCAATGAGGGAAACACTTTGGCGTACCTTTCAGAGGAAGCTATAAGTGAAGCTTTCCATCTTCCAGAACACAGGGACATGATATACAAGAGCATAGAGGGAGCCAGGTCAATGTACGAAGATGATCCAGATGCTTGTCTAAGCATAATTAATAAGAACTGGTTACTCAAGAGTCGTCCTCGCCTGAGCAAGGTACCGAACACACCACACAGGATTGATTTCCAGGAGGAGTACAGAGATTTGATTACAATGCTCAACCGAGTCACAGGAGCCCCTCAGGCTTTTTACTTTGAAAAGTGGATGTTCTACTTCATCCAGGTGATAGTTCAGGGTAAAGGAACAATTCATTGGGCTAGAATGATTAGCCATTGCTTGGACGTACAGTTGAGGAGACTCAAGGCTACCAAGTCCTTCCACATGAGTTCATACATCATCTATGCATTGATCAGGAGTTTTGAGTACACAGGACTACCTCACAGAGGAGTGATTAGAAGAGGACCCGGCGAGGTCAGAGCTTGTGATTCCTATGCCTACTTGCATCATCCGCCAGGGAGCAACTACAAGCTAGTTAATGATACCTTCACGATGAACATCACAAGGACGTTGCAAGGTGGGATTCACAACAGATTATCTCAGGATGCACAAGAATTGGTGAAGAGGTACGGTGCTTGGTTTATCCAATTTCCGAAGTTCACTTATATTAGAGTGCATGGATGTCCTTTACCTCCATACATGTTGCCAAGATATCCGACAGACAGAATTGTGTTACTTGAAGTAACAAGACAGTTGGCAGCATATGCGAAGGCATTCAAACACAGACATGGGAATGGAGTTCCAGTACCTATCATTTTGGGCAATTCAGTTGAGGTATGTCCTAATGCTTTAGCCATGGATGACGCAGAGAGGGAGTTAGCCTTGTATTCTTTTTCAACCTTTGCTTTGAGGGAAAGCTTTGATCCACATGGACATTTAGAGGAGACAGTCGGTAGGAAGTTTAAGCATGAGTACCAAATAGAAGATTTTATGATGAATCTCTTAGATGATCTTGAAGTGAAATGAAAAATGCATTCTAGATTGCCTTTGGATTTTATCAGGAAATGCAGGATTTACAGAGTGGCCGACCAAGCACAGGACAGTGGCAGACATATCCAGTCATCCTATGATCGAGAAAGCAAATCAATAAGGTTAGATTGGAATGAGCCCGAGGTCGTGGATTTAGATGCTTTAATGGCTCCAGTCTTGTCTTGTACTCGCAGATGGGTTGACGTACAGCATCAGAAGTTGAGAGAGCAAGGCATAGCTATGACTTTCACTTTGGAAGAGAAACCAGCCGAAGGTGGAGCTAGTGTGAGTGAAGGCAATCCTAATCCTAGAAATTCAGGTGAAGGTAACCTTCGATGTGCCAGTGAAGGCAATCTCCATCCAAGAGGCTCGAAGAGGAAAGAGAGACCTGGAAAGAGAGAATCTTCCAAGAAGAAACAAGAGGCTAACAGAGATCGATCATCCGGTACTTCTTCTAGACCCGAGAAGAGGACACTTCAAGTGGAAGAATCCATGGAGTCGATGGTACAGAATGACAGGCAGGAAGAAGGACAGGCACAGCAAGGGTCACTAGATGGATCTCTCCAAGATTATGAGTTAGATGAAGATAAAGAAGACAATGAAATAACATCTCCTCCCAGACAAGAAGTAGTACATAAGGAAATTCAAGTTCAAGAGACAAGATCAGCTATCCCAGATTGGTTGAAGGAAAGATTAACCAAGGTGATCGTAGTAGAGGACGAGGACAATGCAATTGATTTAGAGAGCCTTGTTGGACGCTCACACGAAGTAACAGAGAAGAGGAAGGCTACCAAGATGTCCAAGATGATTCGAGATGAGACTGGATCCAGAAAACTGCAGATAGCTACACCGGCAGTAGACAAATATGAAGGTGAGATCCTAGCAGAGGAATATGATATACAGACTTTTGAGCTAGGACCATCCACAGCTGAGCAGACGTTGGATGATGCCACCGATTCATTTGAGGCATTGAAAGACAAGCTTAGAGAAGAAATGGAGAAGAATAGAAAGCTTGAGAGAGAGGTCGGTGCATGGAGGACATATTTCAGTCATCTCAATGAGCCTTTGGGACGTCAGGATCCAGCTAGATCACCAGTACAAGCACTTCCACTTCAATCAATCAATGAGGCAGAAAGATTCAGGAATATGGTCCAGCGTACAAGTACTTGGATGGATAAATCTCATACAGTTGCCATAGAGTTTGTAACAAGGATGATGAAGATTATTCATCAAGCTATCCAGGTTCTTGAGATAATCCACAATTTGATGATAACAGTAGCCGCATTCGCTCATACCAAAGATGTTATCATTCCGGTCTTGAAAGTCATTAGACACACATCAAGGAAGGTCTTAGCACAAGAAAAGATCATGGATGGAGGACCTCACAGTTTGCTTCAGTGGTCAACCTTACTCCATATGAAGAGCGTTCTCTTTGAGGACATCAGTACTAAATGTAGCCAAGTTGAGGAGGTGATCAATCCTATCCAAGACAGAGTATTTGAGGTACTTCATACCATTCTTGGCAGGAGGATCGAGGTCGAGACAAATGTGGATATGCAGGAATTAGAGGATAGAATCAAGGTCATCTTTTGCAAGGACGCTAAGGTTACAGACGAGCAATATGATCAGATGTTTGCCACCATGCTCCTGATTGAAAGAACAAAGGAACTTGAATCTTCATGGGACGCAGCTCTTCTAGATGCATTCGATCAGGTCATCCACTTGGAAGAAAGTATGAAGAATCTTCCCGAGATTCCAATTGCAGAAATCGAAGGAATCGTGTCAAGATTCATTACATATGCTAAAAAAGAGAATTGGAAAGGGAATAAGATTCTAGATGAGAGGTTGTTATAGGTGACATGGCATCTTATTTGTCATTGGTTTATGTCTCCTAGGGTTTTGTGCCAAATTTAATATTTGGCTATGCATTTAATATTGTTCAGTAAAAAGGAGGCCATTTGTAACAAACCCTAATTAGGGTTTAGGTGTAATGATCTTGACCGTTGACCTACTTTCAATCTGGATCTTTCATTGTAATTGAGGATGCTATTTATACCCTCATTTTTCATTTCATTTGTAAGAATTAGATATCAGAGAGTTTGTTGTGTTAGAGAGATTAGAGTTAGAAGCAATTTTATTTTTGTAGCAAGATTGAGTTTTGAGGAAAGGAATTCAAGCAATTGTTGTACATGATGACTTGGAAATCAATGAAATATTGAAGTTATGGTGTTTTGTTGCAATTTTCTTGGTTATCTTCATGGTTGTTCAATTTACTTGAATCATGCTCAATCAAAGTAGTGTGTTAATTTGAAGAACATAGTGTGAGACTTGATCTTTGGTAGGATTCGTAATCCAAACCACTAGCTTCTTGCTGATTGTAGGAACGCCTTGTGTGGTCGACTGGAGAATACCTGAATCACTTAACCTTCAATCATCATTGTATCTTGGATATGTACCTTCGTGGTAGTGTCTTTGATCTTTGATGCGTTGAAAATCATTTGTTACCTTAGAAGATCGCATCAATTTCAATTAAGTTGTTATCTTATGGCAAAATTGAAGTTGGTTGAATCTTACCAAGTCTTGTTCACACGAAGTCACTCTTAGGGTTAGACTAGATTAAACTTCTTTCAAAACCCTATCCTTTTGTTATTTTTGAAAAGCTTCTTAGTTTAGTAAAATCTTAGGCTTTCGGAAGCGTAAGACCCCTTGAGGATACAGCAAATCACATCATACCACGGCGAGCTTGTCCACACGTAGAGACCCTACTAACCAGAACATTGGAGTCATACTAACTGATCCTTCATGCGAATCTTCAGCAGTTAGAGACTTTATTCAAGAGAGGATAAGATGCCTTTAGGTATTTTATTCTGTGTATGATGGTGTACAAAATACACGTCAACAACTCCCTAAACCCTACATCTTTTTCTCTTTTTTATTCTCCAAGCAAGTAGTTAGGATCTAAGTTCCAGCAATCCAAGTATTCAACAATTCAACGTAGGTCCCCTCGTGATTCCAACATAATCATATCAAACCAACGAGTGTATCAACACGGCGTGACCCAACATATAAGAACCTTGGAGGTATCTCAAGTGATCCTTATGCTAATCTTCAACATTTGAGTAACTTTGTTCAAGAGAGGATAAGATACTTTTGGGTATTTTATTTTGTGTTCGCATGTGCATAAAAAAAACATCAACAACTAGTTAGACTAACGATAAAAATTATTAAAAACTCCCACTTAGAAATCACATCTCTCACATGACGAGATCTAAAAATAGACTCCTAATAATAGTTAACTCTAGGCTAAAAATAGACCTCACTAAAAGTAACATGCACTCAAAATAGAGGCGACTAAAAATAGCATAGGCTATAAATTGCACCAACTAAAATAGCTAATCTCCAAATATGTTATTATCCTTGAAAGGAGTAATGGCTAGTGAGCTTAAAAATAGACTTCTAGTTAAGAGGCTCTAGACGACTCTAATGATTTTGCAATTTTTCCTCTAGTCATGGTTAACCCTTCATAGACATGACAACTCTTGAAAAATCACTTGGATGACTTGAATCCCTTTGATAGAAAACACTTTTCCTTTACATGTGTGAGAACACACCATAAAACAAACTTTGAAATTTCACTTTTGAATTCCTTTGACTATGAGTGCAAGTCATCACAAGGCATGCACCTATGAACATAAGTCAAAACAATGTTTGCATTTCGATTCACTACTTTGTTCAAGTGTGCACTTCTCTTCTATCCATGCACCTATCATAATATAAAACTTGAAGATTTATAATCTTCACTATCAAGGGCACACCTATTCCTCACATGCACACTATGATTTCTAAACATTTTATTTTTCCTTTATATAGGTGCGCACTTCATACTCCCACACAAATCCAAGAATGGAATTTTCTAACTTTGATGTGCACTCAAAACAAATTGTTCAGAACACACCCTTGAGAAAGGGAATCAAAACCACAATTTTGAAACATGTAATTTTCCCTATCAAGGTGCCACACCTTTGAATTGAATTCAATACTTTGTGTTAAATTCATATTTGAAGAGGTGTACCTCAAATAGAAATTTTGTGCACTTGGAAATTTTAAGTTCTAAGGTGCGAGTTTGTCCCCATAGTGTGCACCTATCTGGGGAATATGCATATTTTGAAACTAGACACAAGCACATCATCAAACACCAAGTGTGCACTTGCATACCAAATGTTTTGATCTAATCAAGCACATCTTCGTTTTTCACAGCACACACCTGGAATAAAGGCATTTGAACTTTGATTTTTAATATCAATATTTGCTTCTAATGGGCGTGCGCCTATCTATACACACCCTTACGTCTTTGTTTGGTGCATTCCCCCACTCTTGAGTGCACTTGATAGCTATCATTGAAAGGATTTCCTACTTGTTAATCATTCTCCTTATTAGGTTCACGTTTCTAATCCACACATGCACCAAATAATGCAATCTATTAAACTAATTTTGAAAACAAAATATCCTTCAATGAGATGGGCCCCATTCCAATAAGCAAAAACCTCTAAACTAGATTTGTCATTGGGCTTGAAATAAAAAATTCTCCCTCTGTTGAGCATGCCCCTACAAGTGTGCACTTGAACCTAAGATTGAAAATTTGATGATTGAAATCCCTTTTTATGAGGTGCACACCTCCACTCCACATAAGACACTTGGGCATGCAATTTTGATCCTGAACATGCCCTTATCAGGTGCACATACATCTCGATTAGATTTGTTTTACTTTCTTTTACATTGGTGCACCCTTGCCCTTATGAAATTTCTTCAACAAAACTTATTTTCCTCTGCAATGATGAATATCATTGAGAACCTTGTTCCATGATCCTAAGAACATTTAGGAAAGACCAACATAGGTGACAATCAAAAAAAGCTAACTAGTTTTGAACTATGAATTGCACTTGAGAAAATAACATACATTAGCTTTAAACTTGACCCTATATGAAAATAAATTTATTGGTACAACATGTTTCTACTAGGCCTTTGCTAGCTTCAATTCTTAATCATATCCTTACAACCCTACTTCCTCTCACACAACCTTTCTAGAACAACTCACACACCACTTAAATAGAGAAATTCATTTGCTGGTCACCATGTCATCCTAGGCTCTAGCTCACAATCCTCCTCCATGCTACTTGTCATCACAGCATGCTCAAATTGAGCTCAAAATTCTTATGTGCGCAACATGACATTTTCTCAAACTTACTCTCTATAACATTGCATGCGACCTATTGACGTGTTTTTTTATGACCGCGTCTAACACAGAATAAAGTCACCAACAAGCACCTTATCCTCTCTTGATCAAGATTAGTCTGTATGCTAGGATTGCTTAAAGTTCAAATGGCCAATCCCAAGGTTCCTTCAGTGCGTGGACGTGACTCAGATGTTTGATGGGTTTGCTAATAACCCAAGGGGGCCTTACGTGTGTTCAATTGGAGAAGACTCATGCAAGCTCAAAGATTTCTGCACAGATGATTTGCAATGGAAGCTCTAATTTTGGATCTTTTGGATTTTTCAAATTATGCGGAAAGTAAATGAGAATAGGGTAGAGAGGACTATGCTAAAGCTAAATTAATCCTAAGAACAAGAGACAGGATCGCTCATGCAAAATCAAACAACACTTTGTTTCGCCAGCAAAGCACAACTACACGAAGGTGGTGCAATCTTCAAAGGGTGCACAAAGGTTTTTCAGATAATCAATATGGACCATCGGATCAAACAATCTCTACTGATGATCGAAGTTAAGCATATACACATCAAAAGGGCGCAGGCTAACTTTGCACAGTGTACAACAATCAGCTGCACACCAAAAGTATGAGCTCGGATTCTGCAACAAGCACTCCTATCAGATCCAGTTCTTCTAACAACATATAAGCAAATCTAATCTAATTGAAGAGAGCAAGACCATGCAGATTGCCAAAGTAGAACAAGAATACACCATCAAATTGAAAAATGCATTAAGTTGGCTACTTCACAATCCTGATGCAACAATCTTGGACAATAATCTCTCCTCCTTTTACAAATGAAGGGGGTCACCCCTTTTTATAGGCCTCAGGCCACGCAAACCCTAATTAGGGTTTCACCCTAGAAGATTCTCCACTAAAGATGCAACAAGGTGGGAATCGATAATAAATAACCCATTATGCCCATGTACAATTAATTCAAAGAGCCTAAAATCGCACCCACTAGCGCATTAAATGTGCCCCATGATGTTGATTATGCCCAGAATATAGCAAACACCCATGCAAGGAATAAATGTCCCTCATTCTCCATATGACGGCAGCATGCACGAAGAATAAAACAATAAATCTAAGTTACCGGTACATCACCTTTTTCCCCCAAATCCGGGTACGGTATGTATCCGATTCGGATTTGACCTGGAATCCCTATGGATTCGGACAAGGTTCTGTTTTTTCCCTCTTGAAACGAATCTGCTTTTTGAGTCACGAATCCCGACGCATCCGTTGTAGACGTGGCGATTCCATTAGGTTTTTTAAACGAATCCGCGTCGTGCACGAATTTCAAGGGGTTTTTACTGACTTTTCACGGGATGTAATCACGTCGAATAAGTTTTAAACCCTAAATGCAGTGAAAACGGCAGGCGCAAGGGCATGGAGAAGGCGTAGTGAAAACCGAAAGGTGAAAACGCGAGGGCACAGAGAAGGCGCGCAATGTCGACATAGAGAAGGTCAAAAGGCATGACGGGAGAAGGCTAGAAGGCGTTACGGGGAGGCGCGACGGGAGGCAATATGACCAGTACGACGAGAGGCGCGATGGGAGGCAATACGATCAGCACGACGAGAGGTGCGGGGGGAGGCAATACGACCAGCATGACGGGGGGCACGGCAGGAGGCAATACGACCAGTGACGACACAGGGGCTAAGGAGGTAAGAAATAAATAAAATTTAACTCTTTTCTATAGTTTGTTAATTGTTTTCAAATGTTTGTTTATTTTAATTTGTTTGTTAAAAACTTAAATGTTTATATTTAAAATCTAAAATCATATTTGTCGATTTTAATTTTTAATTTGTTTGTTTTTATTTAAAAATTTAAAATCATATTATAAAACTATTAGTCTATTTTCATATTTAAATATATATAAATAATAAAACTATTTTGGCATTTTGCTAGTTAAAATATGAATATTCATATTTAAAATTAAAATAATAGTAAATAGTAAATAGTAAAATACAAATCAAAATTAAATATAATTTGTAGTATTATTATTTAATTTATTTTAAATAGGTATATTTTAATTAGTTGTGTAATTTAGAAGTTTGTAAATATTTAAATGTTGTAATAGGTTAATTATAATAATTTCACTTTCATTTTTAATTTGTTGTAGAGATCATAATGACAACGACTGCTAGCTCTATTCCGCAACGGACTTTCAAAACCGACCCAAATTCACCTTTATGGAAATATGTCAAAATAATAGACCAAGTAAAAGGTGGTGGAACATTTAATTGGATATGCAACTTCTGCAGTGTGAAAAAAACTAGCTCCTACAGTCGTGTCAAAGCCCATTTTTGTGCCATTCCCCAACAAGGAATCAAAGCATGTCTAGGAAAGGATGGAAATGGGATGTCACCTCAAGAAATAGCAGGATATATTAGAGAGCAAGAGGAAGCAGATGCAAGAGTTGGTCGTGCCTCAAACCATCCTTTGTTGACAGGAAGAAGAAGTAGATCAAAGAGGCCCCCTACTTCTCCATCTTATAGTAATTTTCCCGATATCGTGGTAGAGAGCCACCCATTCTTGGGCCCAATTAGTGAAAAACCTGTTATTGTGAAGAGAAGCAGGGGACCATTAGAGAGAGCATTTCAGAATGATGCTAGAGAGATTGCAGATCAATCCGTTGGAAGATGTCTATATGCAAACGGTTTGTCATTTAATGTGGTACGATCACCATATTGGCAAGATATGTTGAGAAAGATAAATGAGGCTCCACAAGGGTACACAGGGTCTGGTTATGAGAAGATGTGTAGCACCTTATTGGCAAAGGAGGTAAAAAACATAGACAATGCATTGGCTCCCATTAGAAATTCATGGAAACAAACAGGTGTGTCCATCATTTCAGATGGATGGAAGGATACCAAAAATCGGCCATTAATTAATGTAATTGCAGTGTGCCCTAAAGGGGCAATGTTTCTGAAAGTTGTGGATTGTGACGAACAGGTGAAGGATGGACAATTTATTGCTAACATCCTTATACAATGCATTCAGGATGTGGGACCTCAAAATGTTGTCCAAGTAATAACGGACAATGCAAAGAATTGTAGAGCTGCAAGTATGTTGATTGAGACACGGTTTGAACACATATTTTGGACACCTTGTGCTGTCCACTCTCTCAACCTCATGCTACAAAAGATGGGCAGGATATTACATTGGATCAAACAAATTTATGCTGAGGCTAAAGAGATCCAAATGTTCATCACAAACCATAACATGTCACAGGCCATTTTCAGATCATTTTCACAGTTGGAGTTGCTAAAGGTAATTGAAACACTTCAATTTTTAAAATCTACATTTCACTTTGTTAATCATTATTTTTATTTTTTTTAATCATGTCTTCTTTGTATTCTAAATTTTATTTTTAATTTTTGAATAGGTTGTTGAGACTCGATTTGCATCCAACACAATCGTCTTGAGGCGACTTGTGAAGGTGCGGGAGCCACTTGCTAGCATGGTAATTAGTCAAAGTTGGTCCCCATGGAGGCAATCCAATACTGAAAGGGCAACAAATGTAAAGCACATGATCCTAGATGACACTTGGTGGGATCAAGTGGAATATCTTTTGAGTTTCACTGAGCCCATCATGAGTATGATCCGTTATACTGACATGGATCACCCATGTTTGGGAGAGGTATATGATGGCATTGACTTGATGATTGAGAAAATGAAAGCCATCATCAATGCAAAAGAGCAAGATCCCGAAGACACTTTCTTCAAAGAGGTTCAGAAAATTTGAGTTGAGCGGTGGAGCAAAATGACCACCCCACTACATCTTCTTGCATTTGCAGTGACTCCCAAATTTTATAGTGATGAAATGCTTGCTAAGCCATCAAGGGTACCACCATATAGAGATTCAGAAGTCAGTGAAGGGTGTAGGACAGCACTTACTAAACTCTTCCCCGATTCTGAAATGGAGGATTTAATGACAAGTAAGTTTGCTGATTTTGTAGCCTCCAATGGTCAAAGTGTTTCTGCTCTCTATGACAAGTATAAAAAGGATTCTCATGCTTGGTGGTAACTCAATGGCCATACATCACCAAACCTTCAAACTCTTGCAATCAAAGTTTTATCGCAAGTAAGTTTCTTAATTTTTATTGGTCTCTAAATTTATATTTTTTACTATTTTATAATTGTCGCCCTCTCACTTTGTGTCAATTATTCAATAGGTTGCTAGTTCCTCTTCATCTTAGCGAAATTGGAGCACATACTCCTTTATCCACTCAGTGAAACGCAACTGACTGGCAGCAAGTAAGGCGGAAGAGCTCGTTTATGTGCATTCAAACTTGCGCCTTCTTACTCATAAACAAAATGAGTACAAGGATGGAAGCACAAAGTTTTGGGATGTAGATCCAGAGTGAACTGATTTGGATTTTTCAGCTGCCACATAATCTTTACTTTCTGGGGAGTCTGATAGCCAATTTGCTGCTAGTGCAAGTGGCAGTGAGGCTGCATGTGGTTCCTGTACTCTACCTACATCATCTAATGTCAATGATGATGTTGATCTTGATCTTCCTAGTGACCCATATGATGCTATTGCTGATTGTTAGTTGTGTTATTTTATTGTTGAACCAATGAACAATGAATTCGATATCTATCATAACATTCAAAGTTTGACAAATGGATATTTCATATTTCATATTAGATTAGACTTATAGTAAATTTGTAATTTTGTTATAGTTATATGAATCATATATGATAGTTCCAAGTTTTGTTTAGCATATGGATGATATGTGGGATTCTAAATTTAATTTTTGTTTCTACTTATTTATTAGATTGCATATATGTATATATTTATGATTTTTACATTTTTTTGTACGGACGTACCCAACCCCCCCAAAAAAAATTGTCGTACCCACGTACCCGTACCCATGCATGTACCCGTACCGGCAACTTAGCAATAATTGAGGAGGCTGCATGCAAGAAGATTCCTCATCAGACAACGACATGCATTGACTGGACCCACACCTAGTCAAAATACCTCCACCAGTAAATACACCACCACTATTCAACCAAAAGATTCTCGTCCAAAAATGGACGACCATTATCCCGTTCATTTATGGCATATGCAATGAAATTGCCAACGACAGCTTCCAGCTCTCCGATGGAGACACTTGGCACATTTTCAATGTCAAATTCCATCAAGGCAATTTCTTCCTCGCTCTTGGAAAAGAAGCTCTCCCACTTCGTCATGACTTCTTGTGTCTTCTTCATTATACCGAAGAATGAAGAAACATTTGAAAAATGTTCCTTAGGGAATGAACCTACGATTTCAGGGAGTTCACCATTATTCCTCCGTCATTGAGTTTCTTCGCAAACAATGTTTCTATTGCACTAATGATTTCCTCATGTACCCCTTTGATGGACTCTTTCAAAGTGAAGGAGTCAACGCTGAATTTGTCGAAGGTGTTCTTTCCTGAGCAAATGGCATAGAACCATCGGAGAAATTCATAGGCTTCATTTTCTTGAATCACTTTCCCGTCCACCTGAATTTGCCTTGGAGTCTTCGTCAGAGCCCTGAGTCGCGGAATGGTTAAAACCTGGTAAATGTGCACATCCTCCCATAATCCTTCTGTTGTCTCTAGTTTGTTCAGGAGGGTCACAAACTTTGAATGAAGCAAAGCTAGGTCTTCAATGAATTTTCCTGCTTCGGTATAAACATCCTCTATCCATTCCCTCGAATTTTGCGCCATCACTCTAATAACCTCTGCATCATCAACCACTTCCTTAGGAAGGGAGGAAGGAGGAGTGAATGAAGGACCTGCTTCCCTGAGGGGTCTTTTGAAACTCCTGACATACTCGCATAAGACTCTATTTTCTTCCCTTAGCCGCTTACATTTCGCCTTTGATTTCAGCAGTTTCTCCTTCATGGCCAAGGAAGATTCTTCAAAGTCTCCCATTACTTGACCTATGGAAGCATGGCCAAGATCAATCTATCTGATGACGTAATCCTCCTGTCTAATCTCATTTCTGTCTTTATCCACTGTAGGTTCAGCAATATGCAAGGCCCGAGATCCATATTCTCCCCTAACAACCTTGGAAAATTTTTGGGGAGCCTTCTTTTCTGCTGGCTGATCCATCCTTTTCAATAATTCTTCTAGCTCCCGAACAAGATCAATTTCCATTTCTGATTCCCTTGTTAGCCTTCCCACCAACCAATCTGGAGCGGGGATGGAGTGACTATGATCCTCTACGTGTTCCTGTTCCTGCGACTCTTCCTCCATTTCACCGAGGATACCTTCCACGAAACTATCCTGGCGAGCCTCTTCCTGATGTGGGGGACTTTCTTTCCTTTGACTTCTTGGCCGATGGTGTCCCTGTGAAGCATTGATGCTAAGTATATCTGGTGCCGGAATGCTCTCTGGAAGTGGACCTACTGGATGTTGGAACATCTCTACCTCCTGCACACTCGAGGAACTTGTCGGTGAATGCTCTCTCTCCGTCCTCGCTTTCTTTTGTGGAGGTTCCTCTTGTTGGACTTCTGTTGAACCTCCTGTGGGATTTCCTGTCGGATATCCTTATTCTTTGTTGTCCTTGGTCTCTTTTGGGCATTTTTTCCTTTATCCATCTGAACTTCCTTTCCTGCCTGAACCTGCGAAGAGCCTTCAGTTGCCTCATTGTGGGAATCTAGACTTCCCATTAGCTGATATGTTAGATGAACATTCCCTTTTGCCAACCTCCTTATCTGCCTGTCAATCCAGTGCTTGGTGAATTTCAGCACTGGTCTAGCTAAGATACTCAAATCATCCATCTCGGGCTTTGACCAATCTGGCAACTGAATAGGCTGATCCTTTACTTTCTAGAATTCAGGCTGTGTCAAATCTGCATCTTCCTTCACTTGATCTGGCACTTGATAAATTTCACTTATCCTGATGGTGTCGAGGGGCAATTTGGAATGCACTCTCTTCGAGACCTCAAGGTCATCCTCGGCACTTGCCCAATAATCCTCTAAGTGAAACTTGTGTATGAATTTGACGCCAGCAACCTTTTTGATTTGGCTGTAAGGATCATATTTGGCCCTGGATGTATAAAATGGCAGGCGATAGAATGCCAATTCCCCTGCTACACTTTCAGCGGCTTCCAAGCCCGGGCATATTTCCATGAAGTCACCCAAGACAACTGGAAATTCAATTGATTGCTTCTTCTTCTTTTGCAGCTGATCATAGGCAGTTAATTGTCTCATAAGCTCCAGCAATACAAGCTTGTCTGATGGATATCTAGGCAACTTGTATGACTGGAATGAGAATCCTTGTGTCCTGATCTAGGTGAATTTAGGAAATTGTAAGAATCCAGCTCCATATTTCTGGACCAAGGCCCTTGCTTGCGGTGACACCCTTACATGCAACTTCTTTTGCATAAGTCGTGTCAAGTACATGGTGAAGGTGTCATTTGCCAACCTGTAAGAATTGACATTGTGAAGATGTAGCTGAGGAACATTCATGTACTTTTAACTGAGCTGGTCCGCAACCCATGATTCCTCTTGTCGGCAGCCCATCGAATCCTCCTCTTCGTGCAAGCATATAGAACAGGTAGGAGCTCATGAAAAAGGACAGGGAACTTTTTTCTTTTAAGTTCTTCAACTGCTTGTGCAAGTAGTGACTGATCAATCTGGCCCAATCAATTAGCCCATTTGAATTCATGATCTCGCCTATATAGAAGAACATCCAGGTCTCGAAGCTCACAGAATGTGAACACCCCATTACTCTGCTTAACATTTTTATCAAGTCCACATACTCCTGCTTGAACTCAAAGATGGTGAGAGTTTTTGGCATCTTGGAAGCATGCACTCTGGGCTTCAGCAACCACTGTTTATTAATCAAATCAGCACACCTGGCAAGGCCTACTTCATATACTGCCAAAGCTCCGCTGTTGGTCCTGTACGTCATGGAATAGTGTGAAGGAATTCCGAAAGTCAATGTTGCCAGCAGCTTGCCATCAGGTGTTGAGATTGTCTTTCGCTCCAAATTATAATGTGTTGCACATTCCTGGACCAAGTCTGGGCACTGAATAGCAGGAGGAAAACCAGTTGCTGCAACAATTCCGCTTTTGACAATTTTGACAACTGTTGGTGATGGACTATGTCCTGCTGTCCCGAACATTCTGATCTTGAATGCAGCCAAATTGAATGTGCCTAAATTAGTATCGCCGATTTCCACCTTGATTAACGCCTACCTAGAGAGAGTAGCTGCCTTGTTTAATTCCGCCATCCTGGAAGCACCTTGAAAATGATGAAAACAGAGACTAAGTATGACCACTCTTCACTTCTCCACCTCTTTTTTCCTGAATCTTGCACGTGAGAAATGAAATGCCTTTCCAAACTTATATAGAATTCTTCAAAACGCCTTGCTAAGTTAGGAGGCATTAAATTAGTAATTGCATTCATTACGCGTCATACTTTCCCCAATTACTGCACCATGCAAAGGAAACTTCCCATGCGAGTGAGTTTGAATTTAGAAATTTCCTTAAATGCTCCAAGTCATGTGTCATGCTTGGAAGATTCTCTTCGCCAACTCGTTGATTTTCATTCTTTCCGATTTTGGAGGGAATTCGAAAGATTCTCTCAGGATTTGTTTGATTTCATTCTAACTTGTCGTCTCCTTCTTTTGAAGGAATTTCCATGTCTCTTTTCAACATCCCTATTTTTTAGGGATCCTCCTAAAATTTAGGAGTCGGGTTCATTGGATGGAGAATTTCACCCCGATTCCGAATCTATAAAATTTTCCATACTCCGTCAAGATTCAATGTCCAAAGATAGCAAATTCAAAAATTCGCCCGAGGGGAATTTTACTTTTTATTCCTCCTTGACCTCTTGGATTCCATGCCTTAGGCAAAATTTCAATTTTTTGTTTTAGCTTGGGCGTTGAATTCACTGTCTCTTGGAATTTTTTATTTTCCACGCCTTCCATGTTTTCCATGTTGACCTCCATATGGCGCCTTTCTTCTCCATTAGGCACTAAAACCCACTAGGCAAGGAATTTCAACATTTTCATATTATCCATGCATATTACATTCTGGCGCTTCTTACCACCCTTTGGGCGCTACTCCTTCATGAGGGAGGAATTCACATTTTTCATTCTCTCCATGCACTCCTCATTTTGGCGCCCTTTCATGTCTTTGGGCGCTATTTCACCCCAAGGAAGGAATTTATTACCTTGTGCGTTTTCCTTGAGCATGCTATTTTGGCGCCTTCCTCCTTGTTAGGGTGCAATTTTGCCTAGGGGAAGGAATTCCTTAATTTTCATGCTATCCATGCACCCCCCACTTTGGCGCCTTCCATCAAGCTAGGGTGCATTTCACCCTTGAAGAGGAAATTCCTTAAATTGCTTGTTGTCCATGGGTATATCATTTTGGCGCCCTCCTCCATGCCTGGGCGGAATTCTGCATAAGTCATGGAATTCATTGATTTCCATGTCATCCATGACATCCTCTATTTAGCGCCCAACCCCTTTTTAGGGCAGAATTTTTACTAGGAGAAGGATTCTTCATTTCTTCCACCTTTCCTTGCCTTCCCCATTCTAGCGCCCATCCTTGGTCTAGGGCGGAATTTTCACTAGGGGAAGGAATTCACAACATTTTGTGAATCCTTGAGACCCTCTTTTTAGCGCCCAAGTCCACAGTTGGGCGGACTTTCACCACTGTGGAGGATTCATGAAATTTATCCATTTATCCCTGCCTCCTCCATTCCTGGGCGGAATTCTACCTGGGCTAAGGATTCATAGGCTGTGGCAGGAATTCCATGGTGCATCAACTTTGGCGCCTGTCTATGGCCTGGGGCGAAATTTTTATTGTGGCATGGAATCTTGGAATTCACCATTCAATCTTCCAAACTTGGAACATTTTGACCCCCTTGTGATTTTGAAGTGCTTTCCTGAACCTTGGTGAAATTCTGAGCTTTCCATTTTAGGCATGGGCTTCCAGCACTTAACCAATTTTGGCCTTCTCTGTCTGCTATCTGACTTTCTAGAATTAGAAATGTCTGCAAACGTCTGATCTTTGTCGCCTTGTCTGACTGACCCTGCCAATACTAATTTTCCAAAAATATAAACCTTCAAAGTGTCAACGTTAGACCCCTAGACAAGGTGTCGGAATGACTTACTATAAATAGAAATTACTAAAAATAGTAAGTTTGATTTTTGGCAAAATGACAACATTTCGAGACTCGGAAAAATCCCTAAAAAATAGGAACTTTCTAAAAATAGAAAGTTGCTCCGTTTGGGCTCAAATTTTACTGGGAGGTTCCTTGAAGGGTCCTAATTTCAGTTGAATGTTCAGTTTTCCCAAAACCCTAACAGAAACCCCTAAAATCTAGGATAGAAGGCAGAAACCCTAAAAAGGGACAAAATAGGCCCTAGACTTCATAGAACTCGCTCTACAGAGAAGCAAATCAACTCTAACTGACCCCTGAACATTCGCAAAGCGGAGAGATTGACGAGACTGCCACCAAAACACACAAAAAACCAAGAGACCAAACGACCGAAAGGGCCTAAAAGCTAGGGGGTCCCTATATGGGATGGGATGATGTGTGATTAGGTCACAACATTACCCATCATTCACATAGCTTTCTGACAAGGTTGCACAACAATAGGGCTACTTAAAACTTTGTCTATGCTTTTACTAAGCTTCTCAAAAAAATCACTAGGCCACCTAGGTTAACTGCTTATAAATATTTCAAACTTTCTCCAAATCTGCCAATCAAAATATTTTTGATAAGCCTCCTAATGGTAACATTCAAAATATAGTTTGTGTTTACAGTTAGCTATGAATAAAATGCCCCACATCACACCCTCTTCTCATCCTTCCTTTTTCACATATTTGACTAACTTAAAAGGATTAAACATCTGGATTATGAATAGTTTAATAGGCTCAAGCAATGTTTTCCCAACTACAGCTCCATGCTCGCGAATTCTATAGACATACTCATCATGCCTTAATGAACTTTGCATGAATATAAAAGACATCAACATCACACTTCTTGCTCTCCCTTACCATAGCACATTCTCGACCAGAGAACTACATTTCTTGGTCAATCACTAAAATGGTGCTTCCTGACTCTGTACAAAGTATAAAATTTTCTATTTAAATACAAAAATTGGAATGGAAGAAACTACAATGCAGAGTGAAGATTTAGTGTGACAGAGCATCATTACCAACCCACAAACCTCAAAATGATATTTTTTGTCTTCACTTTTGCAGATAGGCTGCAGCCACTAACAGAACATGCAACTAGTTTCATTTACTGATTTTTCTTGCTTTTATAGTATGTAACAGTCTTCTCCATGGTATTATTCATATAAGCCCTTCTGCTAGTTAATTTTTTACTTAGACGCAAATAAAAATATAAACACAGTAGTTTTACCTAGCAATATAAATAAAGTTCTAACTTTTATACTTTTTTAATGGTAATTTATTCTTAAATGGAGAAAAAGTGAGGAATGGAATAAATAACTCCATGATAATGTCAGATTTATTGAGAGATTTTATGCCTATATCTCAAAAAAGCCTATTTCAAATCTAAAGAATTTCAAAAACAAGAATTCAATGCAATCATTGATGCAAAAAAACTTACCAATTATCAGAAGATCAAGATCATTGCTCATTGAAATATAGTCTGGCTTGATCTTGCACCAACGACCATCACGATTATCAGGACACCATTGAGAACTGAGATCCTTCACGATAATACCCTCATCTCTGAAGTATAAAGTTGAATATGAGGAACCCAAATGATTATCATAGGAAATTTCACCTTGCCATCATATGAATTTACACAAAAGGTACAGGAGCAGGCTACACAGATAAAAATCTAGTGACCCAAATTTGAACTTTAAAATTTTAAAACCCTTGTGCATGCCCTCTTTTCACTCACGGAAAAAAACAACATATACTGCATACCCATGTTGAACAGTACGGGCAAAGAAGTCAGCAAGTTCTTCCTTTGATGTTGGTACTGTGGACCATCTGTTATTACCTGCAAAGATGATAGAAAGACCAACTCAGAAGAACAAGATCTTCAAGCAGAACACATGATGCAAAATGACAATAAGAGGAGTGAACGAATAAGTATAGAAGAATGAACCTGTATGTGGCAAGTTACTAATAAACTTATAGGAATAGACAAGAAACTTATATAGTTACTACAATCATATGACAAATTTCCCTATAAATAGGAAAGTCCTGACAAAAAGTTTTAAGTGAATCAACGTAGTGGTGCCTCAGAATGTAATACTAAATAGAGGGGTCATTTGGATTGCCAATGGCCACCTTATCTCCTATTTTTCCTGATTCTTGGAAATTTTCTCTAGAAATTAAACCAAGACCCTCAATATTAAAAAGGGGATGTCATGTACTTTAAAAGTGCCTAACCTTAATCTTGAGGAATTTGATTCCATAATAGTAATAAATAATTTAGTTAAAGGGCAAGTGAAGCAATGGGTCATTATGAATAATGAAACCCATTAGACTCTAAAACACATCCTCTCTTTCGTATCATCCAGATTAACTCAATGAAAATCAAACATCCCCGAACTTTCTTTAACTAGTTGAAGCATTTAGAATTATTGAAGAGTTAAGAGCTTGGTTAAATACAATAAAATTATGAAAAAAGCTGCCTTGAGACCACTGGTCTTGTTTTAAAAATGAAAAATTTCCTTCGGGCTGCAATGAATGGAAAAGCAAGGTTCTTGTCCTAAGTTTTTCTGATTAAATTCCAAGCAATTGAATCCCATTTATACTATTGGTTTACCAAATCAATCTTGAGCCCAAGTGATGCTATGATGATATAGATCATTTTGACTTATCTTTAACATCTATATTTATCAATTGTGTTCTCAACCGTATATTCAGTTTTGTACATTTTGTGCAGCAAAGATTGGTTGGGATCTCATTAGATGATTCACAACTTGATATAAATACTGACTCAAAGTCAAAGGCCAATTTTGATATTGATAGCACCCAAATGAGGCATAGCTATACGTTGTACTATATTTTCTATATCTTAATCTTAGTGCTAAGCCTATTATTGAGCATTTTGTCATATACAGTTTTGTTGCCTCAGTGCCTATCGCCATAATGAAAACAATGATATTGTTAGTAAAATCAAAAAAATGAGATTGAGAAATTGGCATGCATCTCGTTGAGATTGTGTTGCATTAAAATAGATTCAAGAACCTTCCTCTTACAACCACCTCATTAATGGCCTACAACTAACCACTTGGTTGATTACATACAGGTATAAACATACACTTTATTGTATCAATATTCTAATATTTTGATACCACCCTTAATGAAAAAAGTGGAAGAATTAGAATTTTAGACCTTAAATTACATGGCTCCTGATATATGTGCAGCAATAGGAAGAAATATCTACATGAGCAACCTTCATGACAGCAGGCATTTGAACATCAACATCATTGTAGGACCATATTTTGTGCATGGTTTGTAAACATGTGCGAGTGCATTAGAATTTAGAATACAACTTTAAAAAGTGTCCCAATTATTATATTTAATACCTTCTATTGTGAATCATACCTTTTTATACCACAAGTAGCATCCTTGGTCCTCTACCATCATTGTTGTTAATTGATGACCTCTGCTTTCTTTGATTTTTGTATCCTCCACAAGAAAGAGTTTTGCATGTTGAATGGGCATTCAATAATATCATGCATTTTTACAAACAAATGATGCAACATTTCACAAACATTGTCTTTCTTATAGCCTTTTGTTTTGCATTTTAATGGCCACATGCCTATTCTTTCTATTAACAAATACTATTGTTTTATGTCCTCAAATAGGATTTCTGATTTCAATCATTTATTTTCTTTGCCACTTTTTTTTATATTCACTATCGTGGAATCTGGAGATGTCCTCGCCGAAGCGAGACTAATCCCCCAGTGTGTACGACCCGCTCACAAAGTAGCAACACACACAGAGTTAACACAGCTGAGGACTCGAACTCAAGACCATGGGGAGCATACCCACGCCTTAAGTTGCGATCCACGACCGACCGAGCTAGGGCCGAAGCCCTCTCCAAAGGTGCGCACCTTGGAGTGCACTTTTGGTACAAACAAGTGCGCTCCAAAGGTTTGCACCTTTGGGCTCACCTTGTAGCACACCAAACTCCGACTTCCAACTTCATCCGAAATGCAGGGTCTTTGAGGTCAGCGCAATGTGCACAACCAGGGGAGTCGACCCATCAAATGCAACAACTCCCCTTCTTTGCCATTTTTCAAACTAATCAACTCAATTAGTACTTTGTTATGTCATGCCAAGTTTCCAAGATCTTGTTAGAAACACATTTGCCGTTGCACCAAAAAATCAACCTATTAATGCCCAATACAACTGCGAGATTTAATGAATCCATGAGAGGTAGTTAAGTCAAGTCGCAAACTCAAGCACTACGCTGCACAGCACAAGGAGACCAAGGGCACACACCTTGCAACAACCCCCCCGAGGCTAGCGAGGGGTTTGAACCTGTGACCTAGGCTCTAATACCACTTGTTAGAAACACGGTTGTTCGTCACATCAAAAAACCGTCCTATTAATGCCTGATACAACTGCGAGATTTAATGACTCCATAGGAGGCAATTAAGCCATGTCGCAAACCCAAGCACTGCATTGCTCAGCACAAGGAGACCAAGGGTGCACACCTTGCAACAACAATAGGAAATCGGGGGCATGTTTCAAGGATGGGAGGCCTTCTTTTAAGTGACGGCAAGGCACAATACTAAAAATAATAGGGCAAATTAAAATTATAGAAAATTTCAAATATGCATATTGTTGGATATTCCATCATCCGTACCCTATACTTTGTTTATGGGTTTGTTTATTTGTTAGCATAGTATAGTGTATGGTTGGATTCTTTGTTACAGGGTTGAACTTGTATATGCTATTTTAAGTATACAGTTCACCGATATCATTCTTATATATTTGTAATTCAGATTGGCATCTTAGATAGAAAAAAATGATATTTTGATTATGTTCTCTGATATTTTGCTCTATAAAATGCTAATACATATGATAAGACATTCACCATATTCATTATATAACCTTATTATAGAACATTAGAGCTGTGTTGTATTCATATAAGTAGACATACAAATTAACGAAATTTCAATGTCTAATCATTGAGCTTTCATAACCAATGTGTATATAAAACCAAATGAAAAGGCTGAAAGGCCAAGACTACAAAATTACAAAATGTAGACAACTAAACCTATTGCTGCTATACACCTCTACATCATCTTTCCTAAATCAAACAAGTTTAAATAAATTGAAATAAATAAATAAATTGAAAAATATTAAAAAATGTCATGGATTTTCATTATTAGCACTTGCAATGCTAACTTTTCTATAATTAATACAGTTGCATTTGAACAAATAAAATCACCAAAATGATTTTTTCCCCAAAAAATCCTGATTTAATCAGCTGCAATTTTCAACAATATTTAAAGGTTTAAATCACAAATAAATTACAAAAAAATGCTCAAGAAACACAATTGCTATCCACCAACCTGTCAAGATGCCCTAGCCGTGTGAAATCGCTATTTAATCATATTTATTTTGTTGATTTTTAGCACAGAACTGAGCACTAGCTGCTGGGACATGGTTCATCATCAAAATTTTACCATATTTCATCAGGTTACTGAGGCAAATCTCAGGTAGGTGACCTTGAATGGACATACATTTCTAATAGATATTAAGGACATTAAAATACACACATTCTTTGGTATGCTTCTCTATTTGATGTTAAGGACATTAATGTGGAATGGTTAAGAGACATACTATTTTTTTCTCATTCCACATTACTGTCGTTTGCCTTAGGCTCGTAGTAATGCTTTGCATGTATAAAAATCCAAAGACAATTTATTGGAAAATAGTAGACAATACCATACATACTAAGCAAGGCTTCTATCTAATTTTATTAACGTATATGAACCTTATAAGAGTACTTGCCAAAAGTAGATATAGAAAGCCCGCCCAAACTGAAACAAAACTCTATAGGCTTAACATCAACCTAAAGAGGCTTGTTTTCTTGGAATTCTTGTGTTCCTGACTATTCAAAAGAATATTATCATTTCAATTGTCAACAATAATACCAAGGTGGTTGTTTGGATTATCAACGTTAGGTTCGAACAATTTCCTTTTCAGATGCTAACTAAGTGTGATAATTTGGAGCTTCAATTTGACATTCGCCATCAAGTTTTACGGACAAGCAGATAGGGTAGTGACAATTGTGTAATTAAGTGGGAAGCAGAAGTATATACATGTAACATAATAGTTTATAGACATTGTGGAACTGGAAGCAAAATGGTTCTTATCAAAAAGATTTAAGTTGGCTTGTAGTGCTGAAAAAAAAAATGAATTGCACAAATATTTTATATCAAAATGAATTGTTTTGGTTATATTTAAATTTCCTATATATTCTGCAGGATTAATGCTTTGTTACCCTGAAATTAATAGGGCACCACATTCCATTTAGGCTCGTCATATACAAGGAGGTTCAAAAGGCCTGCAACGAGCACAATAGCAATGCATAAATGCTTTAAACAATAGTGCAGCATTCCATGCATGTTAAATAGGTATTAGGCAAACTAATACATGCCTTGAAAGAAGTCACGCCCTAGTCTTGTAAGTTTATCTTAATCCCTCCCAAAGTAGGCCTCACATATTTTCTCTTTAATGATTCGGATAGGTTTCAGCAACAACTGTCCCATTGAAAGGGAATGTTCCTCGTGCTTTGACTTTTCATTGAAACTTGCACCTATAATCTCTCAAATTCTCAACTCAAAGCCCACCAATGTTTTTTCTCCATCATCCACTTATAAAGAAAAAAGGAAAATTTACTTGTATAATATTAGCTAAAATGGTGGCTCAAATTGTTGCTCTCTTCTTTCTATAAATGATGTTCAATTTACATTCAATATGCAAGTTATAATACTATTATCTAATTTTGTATTATTTAATTTCTTATTGTATATATCTAACTATCTTCTTGCTTGTGGCAGATGAGAGGAGCATTTAATATTTTCTATGTCCTATCTCAAGAATACCACTTACTATAAGTATACGACAAAGAAGGCACGGTCAAGCAATGCCTTGATCGGTCATGACCGATCAAGACATTACTCGATCGTAACTTTTTGTTTATACTAACAAAAGCATGTTACGGTAAATGCCAATCGGTGATTATAACCAAAGTTCATCGGTGTATTAACCCAACGCTAACAACCGATAGTATATCGGTGGCTGTCAATGCTAACAGCCGATAGTTATCGGTGTGTTAGCCTTAACAACCGATAACTATTGGTGTAGACTAACACACCGATAACTATCGGTGACTAATACATTGCCACCCGATATGCATTCCGATAACCCGATATATATTATATGCGCTCCAATATAATATTATATGTAACATGATATAATATATATTCAATTCGGTATATATTAATCGGTATCATCATTATTTATGTTTAATTGATATTCATCTAACTACAGGATTCATTAGATAGATGAACATGAGGAAGATACATAGTGTGATTATCAATAGATTGCCCATATGCAAATATAGAATGGCTATCAAGGATAAATTAATTGCTTGATGGTTTTATCATAGTTATCGAGATGATAAATGATTGAATGAGAGACTTCATTTATCTCTCATTCAATCATATATCTTACCGAAGCTATTATGCATTAACACTCCCACCCGATATGCATTCCGATAACCCGATATATATTATATGCACTCCAATATAATATTATATGTAACATGATATAATATATATTCAATTCGGTATATATTAATCGGTATCATCATTATTTATGTTTAATTGATATTCATCTAGCTACAGGATTCATTAGATAGATGAACATGAGGAAGATACATAGTGTGATTATCAATAGATTGCCCATATGCAAATATAGAATGGCTATCAAGGATAAATTAATTGCTTGATGGTTTTATCATAGTTATCAATATGATAAATGATTGAATAAGAGACTTCATTTATCTCTCATTCAATCATTTATCTTACCGAATCTATTATGCATTAACACTCCCTCTTAGCTAGGTAAGATGAATGAAGACAATATATTCAAGCATCATAATTTAATTGACAGTGATCATTTTAGTCATTCATGGGAATCATACCATCTAATCATTTGGTATGTGGTATCACCTAAACACGTGATACTGAAGTTCATCAATCTTACGATTGATAGGATATCACCTAAGCATGTGATATCAGTATTGCCTACACGCAATACTTAAGGATAATCATATGAGAAAGATTAATTTCTCACCTTATCCTAGTTGTGATAAGTACACTAACACTTTATACAAACGTTTTATCACAACACAATCATGGCACATCCATGACATACCAAAGATCCAACATGATAACTGGTTTGGACATTATAAGATCGTCACCTTATAATGTCCCCATACAAGTGTTCACTATCTTGAGAGATCGTCACCTCTCAGATGTGAACTCAAGGGATACAATCCAAAAAAAATTGTCCTAACATGACAAAGAGGTTTACACATTAAACATCTTATAGGTATGCAAATATAGATTACAAAGCAATTTACCTTTCTATCATACCTAAACCTTTTCTGAAGTGATCAGCTTTCACTCTGGAAAGGGGTTTGGTCAGAATGTCTACAGTTTGATCTCCTGTACAAACATATTCCAGTTGGATTGCATTTCTATCTACCATATCTCGCACATAGTGGTATGGAATCTCAATATGCTTGGATCTGTCATGAAACATTGGGTTTACTGAAAGTTTTATGCAACTTTGATTGTCACAGTATATAACAGTGGGTTTCATAGGTTCTCCAAACAATCCCACAAGTAACTTCCTGAGCCATACTGCCTCTCGGGCAGCCATAGAAGCTGCAATGTATTCTGCCTTGATGAAACTTTGGGCTACAGAAGACTGCTTCCTACTGATCCAAGATATCATAGCTGAACCTAGACTGAAGCAACACCCTGAAGTACTTTTCCTGTCTGTTACACTTCCAGCCCAATCTGAATCTGTAAATCCATGTAAGTCTATCTCAACCTTCTTGTATTTGAGACCAAGGTTTAGAGTACCTTGTAGGTACCTCATAATGTGCTTCACTGCAACCAGGTGTATCTCCTTTGGTTCACACATAAACTGACTTGGAGCATTGACTGCATAACAGATATCTGGTCTTGTATTTGCCTAATACATCAGGGACCCAATCATCTGTCAGTATTGAGTAGAATCAATGGATTGTGACTCTGTTGCTGCTTCTTTAAGTTTATGTAGGTTGGTTTCCATAGGAGAGGTCATGGGTCTAAAATTTAGCATTCTGAATCTCTTCAAAATATCCAAAGTGTACTTTCCTTGGTTTAGTATAATGTTGTCAGAATTCTGCCATACTTCTAATCCTAGGAAGTAATGAAGGATTCCTAAGTCCTTCATATCAAATTCTTTAGATAGATCATTCTTGCATTGTTTTATGAGTTGATCACTTCCTGTGATTAATAAGTCATCAACATATAAGATCAATATTAGCATATCATCTTTATCTCTTTTGTAGTAGAGATTAGGGTTTGCATCATTTTTGGAAAAACCTAGTCCTAAGAGATAGGTGTCTATTCTTTCATACACATGCCCTGGGAGCCTATTTGAGCCCATAGAGAGCTTTCTTGAGTCTACACACATGAGACTCTGTGTCATGAATTTCAAAGCCTTCAGGTTGCTCTAGGTAGACTTCTTCTGAGATCTCACCATTTAGAAAAGATGTCTTAACGTCCATTTGGTGTACTTTCCATCCCTTTGCTACTGCAATGGCTAATACAGCTCTTACTGAAGTATACCTGGCAACAGGTGCAAAGGTTTCTTCATAATCTATTCCTTCCCTTTGTGAGAAGCCTCTAGCTACAAATTTGGCCTTGTGTTTTTCAACACTGACGTCTGCAACATGTTTGATTTTGAACAACCATTTAGATGAAACCACAGATTTCTTGGTTGGTCTAGGAACAATCTCCCAAACATCGCTCTTCATAATTGATTCATACTCTTCAGACATTGCATCCTTCCATACTTGATGTTGAAGTGCATCCGATACATTGCTTGGTTCAACTTTAGAGAGGTCATTCATAAGGGCAACATAGCTAGTAAATTTATTAGGCCTTTTGCTTTCTCTGAAGGTTCCTAAGGGAGCAGCAAACTTCTGAGCTTCTTCTACAGTTTTGGTAGCCCATAGTGGTCTTTTCTTGAGGTTTTTTGTAGGTGGACTTAAAGTTTCACTCATAGTTTCCTCAAGATTCTCTCTCTGAAGCTCAAGAGTAGGATCTCTATCTAAGCCAGGGTTAGGAATATGGACTTCAGGATCTAGAGAGATTTGGGCTCTTTTGAAGGCTAAGTTTTTTTCAAAGATCACATCCCTACTTAGTTCAATGTTCTTTTGGCCGGGTATATATATTTTGTAGGCTTTGGATGTTTCATTGTATCCTACAAAGATTCCTCTCTTTCCAGAGGGTTCTAATTTTAATCTTTTCTCCTTAGCTACATGAATATACACTGGACATCCAAAAATCCTAAGGTGGCTTATATCTAGTTTTAATTTTGTAAAGACTTCTTCAGGGGTCTTGTCTTCAAGATGAGAGTGAGGACATCTGTTTTGAATGTATACTGTAGTGCTAGTTGCTTCTGCCCAAGGATTGATATTTAGATTCTGATCAAGAATCATAGATTTGGCAGCTTCAACAATTGTCCTATTTTTCCTTTCTACTATCCCATTTTGTTGAAGGTTGTAAGGTACTGTTAACTCCCTCTTAATCCCTGAATTTTTACAAAACTCTTTAAATAATTCTGATGTGTATTCCCCCCCATTATCAATTCTAAGGGTTTTAATTTTGTTTCCTGAGTAGTTTTCTGTTAATGATTTGAATTCTTTAAACCTATTAAGGATCTCTTCTGATTCTTTGCATTTCAGAAAGTAGATCCAGGTTTTCCTAGAGTAGTCATCGACAAATATCACATAATACAAAAATCCCCCCAATGAATTTACAGAAATAGGTCCACATACATCAGAATGAATTAACTCTAATACTTTACTTGTTTTCCTAGTACTACTCTAAAAAGCACCCTTAGTAATTTTGCCTAGGGCACATCGTGTGCATGCCCCTGAATGATATTGTTTTAGCTTAGGTAGACCTGTGACAAGGTCTCCCATTGATGATAAAGCTCTAAAATTTAGGTGGCCTAGTCTTCTATGCCAGATTTCATTGGCATCTGTAGTTTCATGAATTAGGGCTAAGTTGGGCTCTGTGCATAGCTCATATAGGTATCCTTGTCTTTGACCAATTGTACTAGCTTTCTTGATAGATGAGTTCTTTGGCCAAGCCAACACTTTGTTGTCCATGAATGTCACTTTGTATCCATTGTCCTCTAGTGCTGATATTGAGACAAGATTCCTCTTAATGCCTGGAACATATAGCACTCCTTCAAGTTGTAATGATACACCTGACTTCGGTTTGATGGTGCAGTTTCCAACTCCTTTGACAGGGTGTGTGGAGTCATCTCTGATGGTTACCTCTTCATCATTTTCCTCTCTCATAAAGTCTAGTACTTCTCTGAATCCTGTGATATGTCTGGATGAGCCACTGTCGATTACCCAGGAGTTCACTTTGTTTGATGTTTGATGTGTGAGTGTTGAATTGAGCACATACTTCTCGGAGTCCTCTTCCCTTTTCGATTTTCCTAATTTGGCAAATGTGGCTTGTTTAGCTCTTTCTGGACATTTGGCAACATAGTGCCCAAATTTGTCACATCTGTAACACTGAATTTGAGAGAGGTCCTTTTTGAAAGAGTTTTTGCCATGACGATTCTTTGTCTTCCTGAATTGCTTCTTCTTGCCCTTTCTGTCTAAGTTCTTAGTCAGAACTTGAAGATCTTCATCTATATTCTTTTGTTTGATTCTTTTTTTATTTTGCCTTGATTCCTCTTGGAGACGGTCAACCTTTAGTCTATCGAATTTTGGAAAGTTGTCCCTTGCACTGATGCCTTGGACGAACGTTTCCCAGATACTAGGCAACCCATCTAAAGCAATGAGGGTTAATTCTTTGCTTTGGATCTCATATCCAAGGGTTGCTAGTTCATCCCTTAAGTTAGATATTCGCATGAAGTAGGCATTGACTGATTCTCCTTTCATCATGGTTATATTATTTATCTCTTTTTAGAGCCATGGTTCTACTGGCATTGGATATCTCAAAAGCGTCTTCAAGTGCTTTGAACATGTTGAAAGCTGATTCGTGTTTCTTTATAATGGGCATAATATTGTTCCTTACCCCATCAACTATTATTTTGATAGCCTTATCATTTCCTTCTCTCCAAATTGCTTGATCAGGTTCAGTCTTAGGTTATTTGGATTCAGTCTTTACGAATGATTCAACTTTGTTATCTTTTAGTATCATTTGAATTCTGAATTTCCATGCAGAGAAATCGTCACCTCCTGCAAGTCTGTCTTCAAATTTGATAGCGCTAGCCATTGATAGGATTGTGATGTTTGAATATATACTTGATTTGAATTTTACGTAAAATTGAACAGCCTCAGGTTCGATTTAACTATAGCTCTGATACCATGTAAATGATGTTCAATTTACATTCAATATGCAAGTTATAATTCTATTATCTAATTTTGTATTATTTAATTTCTTATTGTATATATCTAACTATCTTCTTGCTTGTGGCAGATGAGAGGAGCATTTAATATTTTCTATGTCCTATCTCAAGAATGCCACTTACTATAAGTATTTATCTTTCATTCAATCATTTATCTTACCGAAGCTATTATGCATTAACACTTTCCAACTAGCAGGGCTTTATTATCTAATGGAAAAATATTTGACGCTCCCTTTACTGTTTTACAAATCTGCTAAAATAGTTATCCATGAGAACATTTCAATATCATTTATCGTCTTTAATAGTTATCAATGAGAACATATCAATATCATTTATCATCTTTTGAGTTGTAATATTCTATTTCAAAAGCATTTTCTATTACTCTATTCTAAGCTATTTGATTCAAAACCTATTAAGTTGAACTGTGTAATTGCTTACTTTGTAATATAATTTGTAATGTCCCCACTCCCTTGATTCGCTATTAGGAGCTTAGATTCACCTGTTAGCCACCTCCGCAGGTGAATTCGGTGATTAGGAGGTGATGGAGAGTGCAAGAGGGATCGAGCCTTAGTCACTCTATTTAGAGTGTACTTTATAATAAAGTATTATAAGTTACTTTTTCTAAAAATAGAAAAATATTTATTAAAAAAGTAACTTTATAATACCATTTTTACCTTGCACACCTCCCTATGCACTTTATAATTTAAAATTAAAAGGTGGCCCCATGTATGATGACTTAACCCTCAAAGCTAAGCGCTTAAGGGAGAGAGAAGATGCTTTTGGAATATTCTCCATCAGGTTCGATTTAGGACTTGAGAGCATAAAAGAAGTTTGGCATTAGATTTTTGGTATTCTTGTTATTCATTTTTTGGAGCTCTCAGCTAATTTTTAGATCTGCACAGCAAAAGCAGCTTTGGAGAAGTATTGGGGACGAAAACCTCTAGTATTGTGGTGTCAGGACGAGATCCCTCTCACCAAATTTGCAAATTGGACATTTAGGAGACTACTTTTCAGGTCATTGAGAACCAATTTCAATAGATTTCAAGGTTTAATCAGCAAAAGGTTGCATTTACAGTGAAGTGGAGAAGGTTTGGTAGTCAACTACAGCAAAACTTTCATCATTTATGCGAACCGTACTTTCTTCAACTAAACCGTACCATTCCCATTTAGCATGGAGTTTGGTAAAAATAAATACAAGGGTTTCAGGTCTGCAAATTACATTGATTCTCTTTGTTGGTGATAAGGAATAATATTGCAACAGTTATTTAGGAGAAATAAGGTCAATTGTAATCAGAATATTCAATAAATCAGGGAAATTCTTCTTTCCTGATAGCGTTTACCTGGCAAGAATTCAGAATTCCATCTGGGTATGCTTAGTACTCCTCAAATTGTTTTTGGTAATTCGTTCTAGAGTCAATAAAGTCAGTTGGAGTTGATTCCACACTCAGCAAGCTATTACATCAGCATGTATTGAAATTCAGTCAAATAAGGAGGCTCAACCAAGCAAGCTCAAGACTCTTGGTATGCAAATTTGCACCTTGAGCAAAATAAATTGTCTTTCTTGTCAAATTTACATTGCTGTAATAAAAAATCAGAGTTCTGATTTTTAATTTCAGAATTAGTTTAGTATTCTATTTGTATTGTATCTATGGTGCAGCATTATAAAAGTCAATAACACGCAAGTTATCCTCAAAACCTCAAACCTGCATTAAAAAACCAAAATTTCAACCGCTGGTCAAAGAAATTAGACTCAGAAAAACATATCAGATTGTTCCAATTAGCATTCGGCATCTTTCAGTGGTATCAGAGCAATGATCCTACCAGCCTGGGGGTCATCGGAGTGATTCTATGTATCGGGGCAGATTTGGTACTTACAGGTTCTACACACACAGAAGAGCTCAAGTGGAATTGGACTTTGACACTGAACAACGTGTAGAAAATAATATGGCTAAACAAGAGAATAACAAGAAAGAGGAAGGTAGGAACGACTTGATCCTGATGAGATTATGAGGAGCTTGGCTGATGCACACCCAAGAATTGTGCAAGCTATTGACAAGTTACAGAATACACTGGATAGAATGGATTTGGGACACCACAGGGATAGGCATTGAAGGCACAACAAATTAGTTTCAGTTGCAGGGAGTCGCAGCAGCAATAGGACTCCATCTTCACTGGGAAGTGCATCTATTTCACCACGGCGAGGCAGAACTCATACTAGGACAGTCGATAGACCCATGCTTTTCCTCGGTTCATGCCTAGAGATGAGACACCATTGGCTGATCCACAGAATGGAATAACTTTTTTAGGATACAGTTATGGCCGCCAGTGATGAATGGGCTCAACTTCTAGCACACGTTAGGGATGCTTTCCCTTTGCACCAATATTGTATGCAACGCAAACATTCTATGAGGGGATAGAATGATAGATGGCCCAGACAATAGTGGAACAATGATTTGAAGAAAGCCATAGACAAATTTACCTTATCCCATTTGATGGCAGTGGTTCCATTAGTGCACGAACATGGGTTCATAAGTTGGACATATACTTATCTTTGAAACCAATGGCTAAAGATGAAGCCATTCAATTTGTTGTCCTACACTTAGAGGGTGTTGCATACGATTGGTGGCAACATGGATTAGTCACTTAGAACCATGCTCTTATTCATTCAAACACAAAGTTCACAAAGAGACTGATTGCCAGGTTCGACTGGAAGGATGTGGAATTGTATTACAGGGACTTAGCTCTACTGAATCAATCAAGACGTGGAGTCTTACATTGATGAGTTTCAGGGTATAGCAGTTATGGTGCCAGAGATGCCTGATAGAAGGGTAGTGATGCTTTTCATCGAGGGTCTACATGAGAGACTCCGCAGTTTAGTCAAGGCTTTAAAGCCTAAGAATCTGCAGGAGACCATACAAATTACATTGGACTTGGATACCTCACCTCCACCCTCCACTTTTCAGCAAAACAAAAACTTTTCCAAGAACTCCAAGCCCTTCCAAAAGTCATCCACACAGCATAAGGGAAACACATCTTCTCCTAAGATTGATTAGGAATCTAGGAATGAATTGAGAAGAAAGAAGTTGTGTTTTACTTGCAAGGAGCCCTAGGAACCGGGTCACAGATACCTTGGCAAAGGCAAAGCCCATCTCATTGAGGTGAGCTCAGACGTGAAGGTTGAGCACATACAGGATACTGATGAGGAAGGGGTACATGATGAGCCATCATAGATAGAGCTTGTTCCTACGGATGCACTGGCTAGGGTTAATGTTGCTATGGCCAAACTTTCGAGCTATCCTAGGTTCCACACCTTCAGACTAAAGCGTACTGTACAAAGGCAGCGTGTAGTGTGTTTGGTGTATACTGGAGCAGCCCATAATTTTATTGATCAGCACCTGGTAGAGAAACATGGGTTACAGTCAGAGAAATTTCAAGATTTGTAGTGAAGGTTGCAGATGGTGCAGTGTCAGGATGTACCAGGAGAATTCCTCCGCTCAGTATTGAGATGGGAGACTACACATTGACAAATGATTTTTATGTCCTACCATTAAAGGATTGTGATGTAGTTCTTGGTATGCAATGGTTACAAGGAATTGGCAGATATATCACAGACCATCGCAGGATGCAATTGGAGTTCATGGTTGATGGTAAGAAAAAAGTGTTGAGGGCATTGTCAGATGGTGGTCCTAAGGAAGTATCATCTCGTAGGATGGAGACTATCATCAAACATAATGACATCCTTTGGGCTACTCAGTGCTTCATTACATCCAAAACACCTACTTCTCAGGACGGGAGATCATTTCATATTGACATTTACAGGGTTTTGGATAAGCATGGGGTGGTTTTTAGTGACATTCCTCCTTGAGTACCTCTTGACCAAGGCTTTGAGCATGTGATCGAGTTGGAGGAGGGTGTGAAGCCAATTATGACTACTTACCGCCACCCTAAGGCTTACAGAGATGAGATAGAGAAGACCATTAGAGAACTTCTAGACATGGGATTCATTAGACCGAGTTCTAGTCCTTTTGCTTCTTCAGTAGTGTTGGTGAAGAAGGATCGGACCCTTCACATGTGCGTTGATTAACGTGTACTTAACAAGAAAACAATTAAGAACCGGTATCCCATTCCACGCATTGATGAGCTACTAGATGAGTTACATGGCATAAATTTACAGCAACTACGTAAATTTGTTTTAGTATTCTTTGATGACAACTTTATTTACAACAGATCGTGGGAGGAGCATTTGAGGCACTTAGATGAAGTGTTGAGCATTATGGAATCACAGTCTTTGTATGCTAAGATGTCCAAATGTGAATTTGGGCTAACAGAGATCTTATACTTGGGTCATGTGATTGGTGCAGATGGAGTTAAAGTTCATCAAGAGAAGATGCAAGCCATTCTTGATTGGCCAGCTCCCAGAAACATTTCAGAGTTGTGTGGTTTCCTTGGGCCATTCGAGAGTACTTGATTCGTTGGAGAGATTTACCCATTGAAGATGCTACACGGGAAGGTGAAGAGATTCTACAGCATCCAACCTTATGTTTGCTTGAGGGCAAGCAATCCCGAGAAGGGAGGACTGTAATGTCCCCATTCCCTTGATTCTCTATCAAGAGCTTAGATTCACCTATTAGCCACCTCCGCGGGTGAATTCAGTGATTAGGAGGTGATGGAGAGTGTAAGAGGGGTCGACGCTTAGCCAACTTTGGCCTTAGTCACTCTATTTAGAGTGTACTTTATAATAAAGTATTAAAAATACTTTTTTCTAAAAATAGAAAATGATTTATTAAAAAGGTAACTTTATAATATCATTTTTACCTTGCACACCTCCCTAGGCACTTTATAATTTAAAATTAAAAGGTGGCCCCACGTATGATGACTTAAACCTCAAAGCTAAGCGCTTAAGGGAGAGAGAAAATGCTTTTGGAATATTCTCCATGAGGTTTGAATTAGGGCATGAGAGCATAAAAGAAGTTTGGCGTTAGATTTTTGGCATTCTTGTTAATCATTTTTTGGAGCTCTCAGTTAAATTTCAGATCTGCACAGCAAAAACAGCTTTGGAGAAGTATTGGGGACAAAAACCTCCAATATTGTGGTGTCAAGACGAAATCCCTCTCACCAAATTTGCAAATTGGACATTCAGGAGACTACTTTTCAGGTCATTGAGGACCAATTTCAGTAGATTTCAGGGTTTAATCGGCAGGAAGTTGCATTTACAGTGAATTGGAGAAGGTTTGGTGGTCAACTACAGCAAAACTTTTATCATTTATGCCAATTGTACTTTCTTCAGCTAAACCGTACAATTCCCATTTAGCCTGGAGCTTGGTAAAAATAAATACAAGGCTTTCAGGTCTGGAAATTACATTGATTCTCTTTGTTGGTGATAAGGAATAATATTGCAGCAATTATTTAGGAGAAATAAGGTCAATTGTGATCAGAATATTCAATAAATCAGGGAAATTTTTCATTCCCGAAAGGGTTCACCTGGCAAGAATTCAGAATTCCATCTGGGTCTGCTTAATACTCCTCAAATTTGTTTTGGTAATTCGTTCTAGAGTCAATAAAGTCAGTTGGAGCTGATTCCACACTCAGCAAGCTATTACATCAACATGTATTGAAATTCAGTCAAATAAGGATGCTCAACCAAGCAAGCTCAGGACTCCTGGTATGCACATTTGCACATTGAGCAAAATAAATTGTCATTCTTGTCAAATTTGCATTGCTGTAATAAAAAATCAGAGTTTTGATTTTTAATTTCAGAATTAGTTTAGTCTTCTATTTGTATTGTATCTATTGTGCAAAATTCTAAAAGTCAATAACATGCAAGTTATCCTCAAAACCTCAAAACTGCATTAAAAACCAAAATTCCAACCGCTGGTCAAAGATCAGACTCAGAAAAACATATCAGATTGTTCCAATCAGCATTCAGCATCTTTCATAATTTCCCTTTCACACTCTTAATATTGTTCTCTTTCATATTATTCTAGAAATTGCAAGTACTATTAAATCACAAATATGAATCAGTTAATTCCCATTTTGTAATTTATGATGTCTTCTCAGCAATTAGGAGAGGCTTTGAGCTAGGAGCTTAATCATCAGGATCTGCAGCTCTCTAGCATAGCTCTATCTGTAGGAGCAAAAGTCATTGGCTATGTTTAATTTTTTTGAACTTTGTACTTAGTTTATAGGTTGACTTTGTACAAACTATATTGTAATTGAAATTTTGTCAAATGTAACCATCTAGTTATTATTTATGAACTATGAAGTATGCTTTGTGCACTGTAATGTAATCAGCGATATGAATATATAAACAACAAAATCCTATTTTCTTCAATTCGTGAGTTAACCTCACTATTTTATTTTCTCTCATATGTATATGCCATGGAAATGCCCTTAGTTTTTTATTTTATTAATTTTTTTTGTCTTCTTTCTACAATTTTTTACATTTTTTAAACCAATTTTTTCCCCATTTATTCAAAAAATCTTATACTGATGGTTTGTTGGTTTTTCCCCCAAATGATTTTTGCTGCTATGTTATATTCAATCATAGTGAAATAAGCTCAACAAAAAATTCTTATTATGAATACTCAAGTTGAGAGAATCCGACCTTTTATTTAATAGTTTTGGTCTTGGTGTTGATTTTGGTAGCATGATTGATGCAATGTTCAATCATAGTAGAAGTAACTCGACAAAATACTTGGCATTAAACTTGAGAATTCTTTGCTAATTGAACAATAAACCCAACTCTTTCAAATGCTTATGTAAACATGGGAAAACAACATTAAATAATAAATAAATAAATATTAAAAACCTAGCATTTTGATTGAGGTAATCAATAAAAGAACAAAGCAATAGACTATGGAATCCACAAAAGAAGTATTACTTGCAACAAAGGGGGGTTTAAGAAATGCTAACTTCAAGTAAATTATAAATTCAATCATTCACGTAACTTAGGCTACATATGTGAGAGCAAATGTTCAACATTTACATAAACTTGTCTCATAAGTAAAATATTTCTTGATCCTACTTTAAAAATAAAATGAATACCTTCTCCAATGTAGATAACTTGAGGAGACAAAGGTTGAACAATATTCTTCAAAATAGACCGCCTTTCTCTCAAGGGAAGATGTATCACACTTCCATGCTTTTCTTCATAAAGTATATCAAATATTACATCTATACCAGTTAATAGGAACGAATTGATCCATGAGCTTTATCCAGAAAAAAATTGTAATGATAAACAGGAGGCAATATGGTCATCTAAGTAATCTAGATTAATGGTCACAGCCTGGAGTTAATAATAAAAATGAATTGTGTTTGGTCTTATATAACATTGTAAAGTACAAACCATCTCTAAATTTTTAATTCCTACAACTTATCTTGCAGCTTTCATAGCATTTTCAATCTTGCAATTTATTGATCCAAGAACCCTATCTGCAAGGATACAACAAACCTGCAATTTGAATCAAACTAAAATTATGTCCTGATCACATAAAACATATTGCTTGTTCCATGTTTTTTAAACAAAAGAAAAGAAAAATAATGTAGTTTAGAATCTCTTTTAATTTATTATTTAATAAAACCCCAAAATTCAAAAATAAAAACTAAAATTTTGTTGGAAATCATAACAACCACTTGACCTATATAAACATTTTTAGCAACCTAAAAAACTAGGCTGACAACCTTCGCAATGAATAAAATAACGATATATAACAGTGTCCCTAGTGTTTTGGAGATGAGGGGCATTTAGGGACAGACATAGAACATCTTGTCCACATGCCCCTTTAAATTGTTTTGGCTGGGTGGTGGAGAGGGCGGAAGTGTCTGTTGGGGATGCAGGGGAGCTATCAACATGAAGCCTTTGTTCCTTTACGTATCATTTCCTATTAAAGATGTCTCCTTGGAAGTTTGTGCAATCTACCAAATCTTGGGGCGATATAGGGTTGCAAAAAATGGCATGGTTGAGTACCCGGTAACTAAAGTCTGAAGCAGACAAGCAAGGGACTGAAGGATCAGACTGGATAAATTGCAAGTGGATCAAGATCAAGATCTATGGAACAAGAATTAATTACAAATACAAAGTGAAACTTTAATTTACGGTACATTTACTATCGGTTTTAGTGTATAGTCCACTTCTCAACCACGGTCCTCACCGCTGTTGGAAACAGAAAAAGATAAAACACTGTTGATTCCAGACATAAATGGTGAAATCTGCAGTTTGTTGGTATACGTCATTTATTAAAAAACACCAAAAGAGCTCCTAATCACTTGATCCTGCATATTGATCCACTAAAAGTACACATTAACACTAGACATATTTTGTTGATATATGTTATTTAGTAGCACACTACCACCTACAATTCCCAAGCACAATGTGAATACAAACTTAGGAAATTTGCATCATTTTAAGAAAGAAGACCTTTTTTGTTGATAATTGATCGTGAACAAAATGAGATTTGTCAGGCTGACAAGCCGCTTTGATACATTTAACAGATATCCCAGATCCATGTGTAAGATACTTGGAATGAATGTGAATGACATAAAGAAGTGTTTCTAGATCAGACTCTATGAATCTAACTGATTCAGATGAATGATTAAAAAGCATCAGAGAAGACTTCAAAACTTTACTCTTATGAACAGGGGCACACCTAAATGAGGATTTCAAATTTGCAAAATCAATGTACTGAAGGGTGTGCTTTGATATAGGGGATTTCATATTTGAATCACAAGTCTTATATTCACACACATGCCTCAAAGTGCAAATTCACAAGTTTTGGGTGCTTTGTGTGGAACATGCCTATGAAAATTGCCGTACGCTTGCAGATGCAAGAAGATCAAAATCTCAAAAGTGAATGCACAAGTATGCATCTAAAAGTGCAGATTTCAACATGTGGACTAAAGTCAGAGAACATTTCTTGGGACACACATGAAATGGGAGAGTTTCAAATTCGCTAACATACATATTCAAGTATCAAAGTATGACTTGGTATGGGGGTTTGAAATACCAAATCAAAGTATCAAAGTTATGCACAAGTGCACATCTTGGCCTTGAAAATGTACTTGAACAAATTCGAAGTGCAATTTCTGGTGTTAAAGGGCACACTTTACCAAGTAAAAGGGGCTTGAATTCTCAAAAGCAGTTTTGTAATGCTAAGAAGCACACTCCATTTTAGAAAAAATCAATTTCAAATCAAATGAGATCCCAAGTGTATAGTTGTGCACATGATAGAGGAGACCATTTACATAAACATCAAAGTATTTTCGCGATTCAAAGGTCAACCATCATTCATTAAAAAGTTAAAATCATTTATTGATAGATGTTTAGGTGATAAGAGGGAGGGGCATCTGTTCATCTCAAGCAACCAGCTTTTAATTAAAGCATGTTTCTATTAATAGAGTCTGGCATCTTGTTCCTTTCCAAACAACCTTATGATCTTGTATATATAGAACATACTAGTAATGCAAAAAACCTGTGCTTGTATAGAAGAGTCAGCAAAATAATTTATTAAACACCTGGGCACCTAATTTGGAACCAAATTAGTGATCAAAAGGACCTTTTGCCTTGTTTATTACAGCAGGTTGCAGCCAAAACAGCAAAAAAGGATTCTATTATATAGTAGAACACTAAAGTATAGCAAAACGATGAGTTACAGCAAAATTATCAATATCCTTATCATAAAAAACAGTTAATCAGTCTAAAATCTGCCTACTCTGTCACTTTTCAACAATTGCAAAGAAAAAATCATCAAAGTAGTGTTTAAATCAGATTACAAAGTGAGTAACAGGGCTTTGACAGTCTCTTTCAACATAACAATAAATAAAGGCACATTTTTTGGTGCTCACCATTGGGTACAAACCAAAATATCAGCCAGCTTTGATTTCGTGACGAATGTCCAAAATGTAAGACTGCTTTAATTCCATGATGGCTTAAAAGTTGACATCTTCATAAACTTTTTTTGCAGCTTGAATTGAATTGAACAAGATCAAGAGTATATATTGGATGGTCTAAGACACTTTGCTTGTAATAAAAAAAAAAAAGAGTCCTGCGCATTGGAGAACAGCTGCTACCATCTCAAAGGAAGAAGAAAGAAAAGCTAATCTTGCAAATTGGATGACAAATCTTACCTCCCACTGCTTGAAATTGAAGAAATATAGCTTTGAGGGTTTATGAGGGATCAAGAAGAAAGGTAGGTCTCACAAATCCTATTTTTCATACACTTACTGTCTTTCCAACAATGAGTCTTCTTCTTCTTTAAGGGTTCCAAAACTTGGTGAGATTTTCTCAGCTTTCAGAAAAGAACCACTTCGAACAATGGATGACAAAAAAAATGGAAATGGTAGAAATAGTGGCAATCAATATGTTACCCCTATGCCTTGGGGGAATACCATTAGTCCTTTGGCTGTTGTAAGATATTATGATCTTCCTTTTCGATCAAGGAAACTTCCACATTTCAAGGCAATGGAAATTAGCATCCTAATGAGCGTATAACAACTTTCACCTAAAATTGTGTAGTTGGGTATAGCACATGAAAATGTTCAAGTTAATTTGTTTGTAGAGACTTTAGTGGAAAAAGCAACTGATTAATTTCATAATATCACCAGCTGAAAAACTATGATCGAGAAGTTTCTTGCATGCTTTAAGCCAACTGATGATAGTGTAATGTCCCTTTTTGGGATATTCCTGACTTATGCCCTAAAACAACGATTCCCATTTAAGATGAGAATTGCAATATATTTATAAATATAATCTTATCCAGAAATAAAGAAATTTTATTATAACTTAACTTCTATGAATAATTCAGAAGATAGAACATATCTTGATTCTCTGCAATAATTCTCCTTCAGACTGTCTCGTTGAAGATCAACAATACTCAAATCAATAAATCATAGCACAATACTCAATTGATCAAGTCATGAATTCTCCATGAATACCTTGCAAATCTGCTGAGTTACAAGACCCCATCACTAACTCAATAGTGACAAAACTAAGGACCTCGTCCCTAGTTTGTCAAAGGTAGGAAAAGACCACGTCCCTCCATAACTTAGCCCACCCCGTGGGCCTGAACCCCATCTTGTTTTCAAGTACTAACTAGAATTCAAAACCAATATCTTGATGTATTTGCTAGATTATTTCTGATTGCTTGACTTCTCTTTATTGTTATTTGTTGAAGGATGGATGAGTGGATGTATAAATGATGCTCGAAGGAATTGATGCTTGAATTATTGATGCCTTAATGATTCATATTAGTGTTGATGTGTATTTTGTACACGACCAAACACAGAATAAAATACCCAGAGGTATCTTATCCTCTCTTGAGTAAAGCTTCCGAATGTTGAAGATATCGCAAAAAGGATCAATCGGAGGAACTTCAAGGTTCTGTTAGGTAGGATCTCTACTCGTGGATAAGCACCAATGGTCGTTGTGTTTACTGTTTTACAAGGGGCCTTACGTACTTTCAAGGAAAGCTTGTTTGTGTGATTACTTTTCTAATGAGGAAACACGATTCTCTTAATACTAACTGATGTTTCAAAAAGATCAAAAGATAAAGGTTTTAAGGAGGCTATACTTAAACTAATCCTAAGAATGACTCAGTGATGATGGGTCTTGATAAAACTCTACCAATTTCAGTATTGCCAAAAGATTACAACTCCACTGAAATTGGTGCGATCTTCTAAGGGGATTCAATGATTTTCAAATCACCAAGGGGATAGATACTATCAGTAAGATACATATCAATGCCTCCAACAATGATTGAAATTCAAACAATCTTAATGCCTCTAGTTGACCACACAGGGCTTACTTACAATCAATAAGGAGCTAGTGGTTTGGAATATGAGTCTTATCAAAGATCAAGCACAACATTCGTTCTTCAAACTTAAAACTTAAATGCTATCTCTACTAAGAGTGATTCAAGAAGATAAACAACCATGAAAAATAGCCACAAGGATTGCAATAAAACACCATAACTTCAATATTTTGTTGATCTCATAGCCAAATAAAACAACAATTGTTCAACTTTCTCTCTTCACTACTTATTTTTCTGCTGCTGACAATATTAAACTTATAAATCTCTCTCTCTCTCTCTCTAACTCTTGAAATGAAATGAGTGAGGGCATATATAGCACTCTCAAATACAATGAACGGCTTAGATCAAAAGAAGATCAACAACTGAGATTTTGACACCTAAACCCTAATTAGGGTTTGTTACAAAAAAGTCCCCATTTAGATATACATTGTCAATCCATAGCCAATAAGAATTAGCACAAATAACGAGGAGACATAGCCCAATAGGAATTAAGTTGCCATGTCATTTTACAACAGTTTTTCATCTAGAACTTTGTTCCCTTTCCTATGCTCCTTTCTAGCATATTCGATGAATCTGGACGTAGTCTTCTCAATCTCAGCAAAGGGAATATCAGGAAGATTCTTCATTCGTTCTTCCAAGTGAAGGACTTGATCAAAAGCTGTGAGAAGGGTCGCCTCCCATCCAGGCTCAAGTTCTTTTGTCTTGTCAATCAAGAACATAGTAGCATTCATCTGATCTCGCTGCCTTTCTGTGACAATGTTCTCTTCCTTGCAGAAAATGCTCTTGATCCTGCCTTCCAACTCTTGGACATCCACATCTGTCTCGATCTCTATCCTTCTGTCAAGGATTGTACACAATACATCAAACACCTTGTCTTGAATAGGGTGGATGGTGTCTTCGACTCGGCTGCATCTAGTATTGATATCTTCGAAAAGAACTTCCTTCATCTGGAGCAAAGTTGACCACTGCAGAAGGTTATGGGCTTCTCCATCCATTATCTTCTCTTGTGCTAAAATCTGTCTCGGTGTCCTTATCACTTGCAAGACCGGGATGATAACGTCTCTAGTGTGAGTGAATGCATCCACAGTTATCATTAGATTATGGATGATCTCAACGACCTCGATAGCTCGATGGACTGTCTTCATCATTCTTGTTGCAAATTCAATGGCTACCTTGTAAGATTCATCAATCCAAGAACTCATGAGTTGGACCAAGCTCTTTACCCTTTCTGCCTCATTTATTGATTCAAGAGAAAGTGCATACAAAGGAGATATCGCTGGATCCTGTCGTCTCAAAGGTTGATTAAGATGGCTAAAATAATTCCTCCAAGCACTGACCTCTCTTTCTAGCTTCTTATTCTTTTCCATTTCTTCTTTGAGTTTGTCATTAAGTGCTCTCACTGAATCAGTTGCTTCTTCCATAGCCTGCTCGGAGGTAAGTGGACCAAGATCAACTGTCTCTAGATCATATTCTTCTGCTAGAATCTCATCCTCATACTTGTCTACCACTGGTGTAGCTATATGTACCTTTCTGGATCCTGCTTCATCTCTAATTACTATTGACATCTTTGTGGCCTTCCTCTTTTCGATCTCTTCATGAGAACTTCCTATGAGACTTTCCAAGTCGAACACTTGTTCTTCCTCTTCAACCACAACTACCCTTGTCAGCCTTTCTTTTAGCCAATCTGGAATGGAAGACTTCCTTTCCCTCACTTGTATTTCTTTAGGCAGAGGTCTATCTTCCCTGAAAGGAGATGTTGCTTCATCATCATTCTTTTCTTCTTGTTGTTCATTAGCACCAACCTGGAGAGACTGACTCGATGAATGTTGAGGTGTTTGTCCTTTACCTTGTTTATCATTCTGCACCATGCATTCCATAGACTCATCAATTTCATACACTATATGCCTTTGATCTTCTCCTTGACTTGCTTCCAGCTCATGCCTAGAAGATGTACTCAGTGCACGGTCAGGATTCACTTTTTGCTTCTTCTTGGAAGGTTCTCTCTTCTCAGCTCCTTCCTTTCTCTTCGATCCCTTGGAATGAGAAGCACTCTCACTCACACTTGCTTCTCCTTCCTCTGTTCTTGTTTCCAGGGTGAATGTCATAGATACATTCTGCTCTTTCAAATTTTGATGCTGTATGTCCACCCATCTGCGAGTGCAAGTTAAAACGGGATCCATCAATGCTCTTAAGTCTGCAACTTCGGGCTCGTTCCAATCTACCTTCACTTCTTTATCTTCCTTCTCATAGGAAGATTGGAGATATCTACCACTATCTTGGGCTTGATCGACTACTCTGTAAATTTTACATTTCCTAATGAGATCCAAAGGTAATCTGGAATGCATCTTTCTTCTGACCTCTACATCATCCTGGACATTCATCCAGAAGTCCTCTACTTGAAACTCATGCTTGTACTTCTTCCCGACTGTCTCTTCCATGTGACCATAAGGGTCAAAATTCTCCCTTGAGGCAAAGGATGTGAACAAATATAGAGATAATTCTTTCTCTGCATCTTCCGCGGCTTGAGAATTAGGACACGCTTCAATTGAATTTCCTAGCAGGATGGGCACGGGAATTCCATTTCCATGCTTATGTCTTGATGCTCTAGCATAAGCTGCCAATTGTCTAGTCACCTCAAGTAATATTATCCTATCTGTAGGATACCTTGGCAACATATAGGGAGGTGAAGGGCATCCATGGACCGTGATATAGGTGAATTTTGGAAACTGAATGAACCATGCACCATGCTTCTTCACGAGTTCTTGTGCCTCCAAAGATAATCGATGATGAATCCCTCCTTGCAATGTCCCAGTGATATACATCGTGAAGGTGTCATTGATTAGCTTGTAATCATTCCTTGGAGGATGATGTAGTTGAACATAAGAATCACAAACTCTTATTTCTCCGCATCCTCTCTCAACAACTCCTCTGTGTTGTAGCCTTGCGTACTCAAAACTTCTGACTAAGGAATATATGACATATGAACTCATGTGAAACGACTTGGTAGGGGCTAGCCTCCTCAATTGCACATCCAGGTTATTACTAAGGATTCTAGCCCAATTGAGCTTTCCTTTTCCTTGCACAATCACTTGTATGAAGAAGAACATCCATTTGTCGTCGAAGAAGGCTTGAGAGGCACCAGTAACCCGATTGAGCATGGTTATTAAGTCCTTGTATTCTTCCTGGAAATCAATTATGTGCGGCGTATTGGGAATCTTGTTCAAGCGAGGTTGACTTTTGAGCAGCCAATTCTTGTTGATGAAGTTCAAACAGGAATCAGGATCATCCTCGTAGATAGACCTAGCTCCTTCCAGACTTTTGTAGATCATGTCTCTCTGCTCCGAGAGATGAAAAGCTTCACTTATAGCTTCCTCTGAAAGGTAGGCTAAGACAGTTCCATTCTTAGCTACGATCGTCCTTGAATGTGAATCATAGTGCCGGACACATTCGATCATCAACTCGTGACACTTGACTGCAGGAGGGAAACCTGCGCCACTCTCAATTATCCTCTTCGCAACAGGTGACGGCTTGCCGATGTAAGGTGCTTCCCGAAACTTCTTCACATTGAAATTTCCTAGATTCGTGTCTTCGATATTGCTCCACTTGGACACGATCCTGGTCTCCAATTCATCGTTCTTCTGATCCTCCTTGATGAGAGCCTGTCAGGTAGTGGATCCACTAGCCTTGGGGGTCGTCATTTGATACCTACACAAAAGGCTTGAAGTTAGGTTTGAACATAATATCTTAAGGTAGGAGATTTAAGTCTTTTCAAGGAAATAAATAAATATTAATTTGAAAATAATGTGATAAATCCTTAGAATTATGAATTTTCAAATTAATATTAATTGCAAATTGAAATCAGATTGTAAAAGATTTAACCTTACAAAGGATTGATATAGTAAATTAAATCAAATCTTCAACATGCTTTCAAAATCTGATTGTACATACCTTCCTTTTGATTTTTAGCTATCAACCTTGAAAAATGAATAAAGGAAAATGGAGATCTGCTGGACAAAGGTGTTTGATTTGAATTTCAGGTCCTTCTTGATGATGGCTTCAACCTTCAATCAGCTTCCAGCAAGGAGTTCGCCTTCAACCAGCCTTCAAGTATTCTTCAAAATCTGGAAATTTGCCTTCAATCTGCTCAATTTCGCACCCCTAAATCTGCTCCTCAAATTTGCATGAGAGAAAATGAACGAATGACAAATGATTTCAAAAAAACACCTCTCCTTTATAGGGCGCTCACCTCATTTTGCCATCAGGCCGACTTGGTTAATATATAAATAAATAAAATAAAAAGCCCTTTAAAGCATGGCCGACTTGATAATAAACACATAAAAAATGTGTTATGCGCCTAAGTGTGGAAAATTTTGATTTTTTAAATTAAATTCAAAGCTTAAAGGTCAGTTTTGTCAAATTTAGCAATTGTTTAATCAAGGCATATTTGCATTATTAATCAAGGATAAGACTTAGTGAGTGGTTTGAAATAGGAAAGATGCCCTTGAAGAAATTCGTATGTGAATTATTTGAAAAGACAAGGTAAATCTAGAAGATGTTTCTCTTAGACACTAGAATGTCCATGGTTTAGGTCATCCCAAGGAGGTTTGTTTGATTATTCTCACTTAGTTATATTTACTCCATTAATCAACATCTTCACAACCTTGATTTGTCATCACTTCATGCTCTTATCGTCATAATTTTGTAACTTGCCATTGTCTTAGCCCAAACAAGGTGAAGAATAGGCTTCCTCAAGGATTTCGCCTTGGACCCTTTGGAAGGCTCAGGAGCAATTTTCTTGATTAGGCCTCAATTACCCCATTTTTTCACTCCAAAATCCTCTAGAAGGTGAGCATATGCTTGTTTTAGTCCAACAAAGTCTAGGGATCCATCCCTTTAGCTTCTCACATGGGCAAATTAGGCAATAATGGGAATTTCGCTCTGGGCCCTTTGGAAGGGTCAGGAGCGAAATTCAAGTTTTAGGTCACAACTCTTCATTTCCTTTACTTCAATTCATCTTGCAAGGCGAAGTAACAACATTTCAACCTCAACCACGCCTTAGGACTCAAAGTCCTGACTTGACATAAGGAGGAAATAGGTAGATTAAAGAATTTCGCTCTGGACCCTTTGGAAGGGTCAGGAGCGAAATTCTCTTTTTAGCTCAAAATTTGCATTTTTAATGGTTAAAATCTTTCCAAGGCATTCCAAATGGCTTCTCTCACCCTAGTCTAGGCTTGACTTCACTCAAAATTTGGAGAAAAGGATGGTTTTAGTGTTTTTCGCTCTGGACCCTTTGGAAGGGTTAGGCACGAAAAATCTTGTTTTAAGCTCATTTCTTCATATTTGATGACTCTTGGCAATTCAAGGACATGCCTAAGGACACCTTTAATCTTGATCCACACTAGACTTGGCATAAAATTGAGGGAAAAGATAGGTTTTGCACAATTTCGCCTTGGACCCTTTGGAAGGGTCAGGAGCGAATTTCTTGATCTTGAGCATATTCCCTCATCCTTCCAACTTCAAATCTCCTTCAAAGGTAAGGTCAAGCCACCTCCCTTCCATCTATGCCATGAAAACCAAGGATTTAACTTATTTTGAAGGGAAAATAGGTGATTATAGGAATTTCGCTCTGGACCCTCTGGAAGGGTCAGGAGCGAAATTCTTGATTTGGCTCAATTCCTTCAATTTCAATGATTTCTAGAAACTTGAAATCACTCCTAAGGACCTTTCCCATCTCAATTCACTTTAGTCTACAATTGCCTTGGCATAAAATTGGGGAAAAAGGTGGTTTAGTGAAAATTTCGCTCTGGACCCTTTGGAAGGGTCAGGAGCGAATTTCCATTTCTAGACTTGATTCTTCATCCTTTCAATCCCAATCTTCATTGCAAGGTAAAATTGCATCCCTCGTCCCCCAAGGAACAAGGTTTTAAGCCCAAGCAAGGTTAAAAAAAATAGGTTTGCAAGGAATTTCGCTTTGGACCCTTTGGAAGGGTCAAGAGCGAAATTCACCCTCCAGGCTACAATCCTTCACATTTCAATGCTTCCAAACATTCCCAAAGGCAACAACATGTCCATTCTTCCTTTCAACATGCCTTGGTTATCAAAATTTGGTCAAACAAAGAAAGAAATGAGTTCTAGATAGATTTTCGCTCTAGACCCTTTGGAAGGGTCAGGAGTGAAAATCATGATTTAGACTTTGATTGCTCATTTTTCCAACTTCAATCTTCTCTGGAGGCAAACATAGATCATTTTCCACCTTGGTCCTGACTTTAGCTAAAGGAAAAATGAGTGTTTTCAAGAATTTCGCTCTGGGCCCTCTGGAAGGGTCGAGCGAAATTCACCCTTTAGGCTAGAATCCTTCATTTTTTTCCACCTTTACTCACTTCCTAAGGCTAGAACATTCAAAAACACCTCCAAACATGCCTTAGAAACTAAGAATTTGGCCTAGACAAGGAAGAAATTGAGGTCTTCAAGGATTTTCGCTTTGGACCCTTTGGAAGGGTCAGGAGCGAAATCCACCTTCTAGGCTAGTTTTCACTTCCTTTCATCTCACTCTCCTCCAAACTTGATCAATTCAACTTCCTTCTATCGCAATCCAGACAATCCATCATCCAACTAGGTCTAGGCAAGGTCAAACTAGGCCTTTTAAGGCCAAGAGAAGGCTAAATGGAAGATTTCGCTCTGGACCCTTTGGAAGGGTCAGGAGCTAATTTCCTCTTCCAGGCTTACTTCCATTATTCTGATACTTCAAACCTTGGATATCCTTTCAAAACTCCTTCAATCATCATCAAGTGCATTTGCTCATCTACTTTTGAAATTGCCACTTCCATCTCTCCCTGACCACTGACTCCACTTAATCGACTCTGACCTGGAGGAAAACAAGACTCCGACAAGAAAACCATCATTCCAGACCTACCTTGACCTGAGACCTACCATCTCTATCACTCAATCTATCCATCTTCATTCTCCTGAAAGGAAAAGCTCCACTAAGGCAAACCTAGGGTTCAAGACAGACAATATCCAGCCTCCCAAATCCAGAATTTACTCAGCTTTGAAGGAAACCCTAAGACAAGTCCTAGGAGAGAAACCCCAATCTACCTAGCCCAAGCGACCACTCACTCACTCAAAACTCAGCAAGCAGAGAGAAAACCTAGCTAAGGGAAAAGCAAAACCTAAGAAGAAAGAGGGGGTCCCCATCCTAATGGGGCAATGTGTGAAATGGTCACAACAATTAGTAACCTTGAATCTTTCTCATCAAATCCTTTTGAGTAGTTTATAAATGTTTTGCCATCAGATACGTCCTTATTTCTTAAGATAGACAATGAAATAGAACTAGAAAATTCTCAGCAACACACCATTGAATTAGATCGTATGGTCACTAATGGAAAGGTTCAAAAATATTTCTTCATCATACCAAATGTGAAAAGTTCAGTCAATCCATTGTTACAACAGGCAGTTAGGATAGTTACAGTAATAAAGAAATAGATAACACAAGTTCAACCCATTTAACAACATTAGTCGCCTCTTCCAAGAAGTGATAATTTCCAGCCATTTAACAACAATAGTAAGCCCCAATCAACAACTCCACCTAATAGGCCAGCTATGGAAGGACCTTAGCCAACCAACAATGATTGTACTTTCAATGATAGAGATGCCCACAATCGTACTACATATGCAAAAATGCAAAGACTTAATTAAATTATGGGATTTTAAGGTTTTGTAGGAAATTTTTTTGTCATTGATGTGTGGACATCTTTCAGCCGGGTGTTGTTTTATGTCAGCATTTTCTAGCTGTCTATGCTTGATAGCTTCAAACTCTGGTTGATTTGAGCTTTTTGTTCAGCCTGGTTCCTTGAGTTCGTTTGGCTACAAGTGGCATTTTATTTTCAGTATGTCTTGTTCGTTTGTAATGGCAAGATATCCAGTATCCTCTGCGTCTTCAGTTATGGCAGAGATGTTCAGTTATAATATTATTCTGTACGGGCAGTATCTCAGATCAGTTACACTTAATTCTGACAGGGCAGTTACATATTGTTTGCAGATGTCCAGTTGGGGATGCTTTTCAGTTTCGCATGCTTGCAGAAAATGACAGTTGTTTGCAGTTTTCTGGGTTCGACAGTGTGTGGAATGCCTTCATCAGATGAAAATGTTTTCTTTCTTTGTTAGCTGGGTGTATTTTTTTAGAGAGACATTCTGAAATATGGATGTTTTGATGCTTTGATATGGCTGTGTGGATGAATAACGTATAGTCAGCTTGTAAGAAACATTTTTTGAGACTCACATCAATCTTTGATGGTTTGTACTCTTGCTGCCTGCAGTTCTCTTTGCCCTGTTTTAGAATTTGGTACCTTGGATTTTTGTGTGCATTAGCTATAAGGCGTGGTTTGAAGAGCTGCTCTTGGACGTGTAAAAGTTAGAAGTCAGATTGCTTAGTTTGAGGCTGTGAAAATCTACTATGGAGCGATATTTCTGAGAATGAATCCTTATTTTGTTTTTCCTGTGTGCGAGCTTGACATGGAATGAGAGAGTTAAAATTTGTCTGAAGATTTAGTGTTCATCATTTATTTGAGCTGAGTGTTTTGGTGTATTTCTGAAAAAGACTGGGTGGCTCTGCATGTACGTGGCACATTTTTTAAGTTGTGTGGTTTTGCTGTGAGTGGAAGCCTTCTGGAAAATGGTGTGTGCAAATTTTGAAAAAGATATGAGATTGTAAGAGCTATCTCATACTGTTTTGAGAATTGTACTCAGTGATATGATTCATTGTGCTGTGAACTTAAGGTTGTGAATGTGTTTTGAAAGATTGTATGTCATTTGTCATGGTTTCATTGTGAGATCCTAATGGAGAATTCCAACAGCTAAATGAGCTGTATTAGTTCTCTTTTTTTTTTTAAAACTATATTTTGAGGAGGTTAGAGCCTTTTCTGTAAGAAGCTGTTGTTTCTGTAATCACAAGAGGTTAGTTCTTATGTAATAGAGGTTGGAGCCTCAGATAGGTCAAAGTTGGAGCTCTGTATTGTAACCGGGTTGTTGCCCATTCATTTGCAGATCAGTAAACCGTGGTTTTTTACCCGAAAGGATTTTCCACGTGATAAAAATTGTGTCTTTGTCTCTCAGATTTATCTTGTTTTCAGTTTTATGTATTTGAGAGTTTTTATATGTTAAAATACTGATTCACCCCCTCCCCCTCTCAGTATTTTCTGTTTGTCTTTCAGGTTTTGCACCAACAAAATCAGATATTGTTTAATGTCAAATAGACAAAACCAATGGCAAATGTACAAGAAAATTCATAGAATAGGAACACATAAATGAATATTACCCAATACATCTAAAATCACACATGGGTCCTAAATCTCATGAGAAAGCACACTAATGGCATGGAGTCACACACTTTGTCACTAATTTCTTTAACTTGCAAAGTGTAGCAGCTATATTGCCCAACCATAAGCACATGTTTGTGAGCGAAAGGTAGTTGGAGGGTTGGGAAGACCATTTTTTATGATACATTTGTCAATGCCATGCTTACGATCAACAGAGTAAGTTTTTTATCAGTTTTTTTCAATGCAATTTTATTTCTAATTTCCAAATTATTCACTCTCTTGCTTTAAGTGTGAGAACCATTGGTTAGTGTTCTACAATTGGTCAATGGGGATGAAAACCCCACGAGGTACCTATATGAAGCCATGGGTAGGGGCCAAAGAAGCTAATACAACATTTGAATGAATAGAATAGAACCAAATATGAACCCATATGATGCATTGTTGAGTGGAGGTGGAAATGACAACTCCACCAGCATATTCATGTTGCTCACTACTATCTTAACCCCATGTTTTTCTTCTTCCCTTCAATTAGTGAAAATGCAAAGGTTATGCTTGACCTCAACACATGTATCCAGAGGTTGACCCTAATGACAACCTTCGGTATCTCGTACATGATGAGTTCCAAAGTTAATAAGGGGACAACAAGGGCACTATTTTCTTCATGTTTTCATAGGAGAGGCGCTTTGCAAACAGGTAAAAAAAACATTATGTTTAATATCAGTTTAAAATTTATTTTAAGTTTACTAAAATTCTTTATATTACGAAGTTAAAAAATCTCGTTTTTGTGCCATGAAACCTTATCTTCAAAAGCTTGCCGTCCGGATTCTATCCCAACCCTGTAGCACTTCAATTTGTGGGTGCAACTAGAGTTTTTTCAGACCATTTGCACAAAAAATAGCAACAATTTGACTCAAAAGCACTTGAATGACCTATGTGTGGTACAACCTTCAACTACATCAAAAGAAGCTACAAGAGCAAGCTAGATATCATGCACTTGACCTCAATGACATTGATTCATGTTTAAATTGGGTTGCTAGAACTAAGGATGTGAATCCACTGTTTACTGGTAATGAGATTTCTAATTTGGAGAGGAATGAAGCCAAATGGCAAGCAAATATGGTAACAAATGAGGCTTCAAAAGGTGAGTTTGGCAAGTCATTAGGGATGGATTCACTTCCTTCATAACTTAGCCCTAAACATAAGGCTCATGTGTACATTGGAACTAGAATTTATATGTATCGAAACTTTCCCCTCATTTTTTGGTCTATGAAGTGTATTAAACTTTAATTTTGATCTATATATGATGTTCTATAAAGTATTAAACATAAGCTTATGGGCAATCAGATTTAGGATGTTCTTGATTGCTCCTAAGAACAATCTATCGGTTATGGATGCTATTTATCTAATCACTGTTCCGCTGTTGTCAGGAATATTGGCGGGTCTATTTGATTTAGAGGCTGAAGGAAAGAAGAAAAAGATGAGAAAGGCTTGGGGACTCTTTAAGAAAGGAGTGAATTAGAACATGGAGGGTTTTCAGGCTTTCATAGAAGACAATGCAGATCTGTTTTTTTCTATTTAAATACCTAGGATATGCAAAGTCAATATTGGGATTAGGTTCATCCTACACAAGTATCTGTGAAGAACACTTTAAAAACAAAAGCGTAGTTTTTCAAATTAATGTATTTTTATTGTTTGATAAATTGCCAGATTATTGCTGAGTCCTGAGTTTTTTTTAAAATTGGGTCAGCTAAGAAAATCCAAATTTATAAAGAAGAGTTCAAACAAACAAATTAATGAGATTGATGCTCTCAATGAATAGCAAGATGAAGATTATTGATAGTAATTGTGTATTGAGTTGGCATTGACATTAAATTATCAACTATGTTTATCATTATCAACTTAATATGTGTGTCTATCTAACTATCTATTTATAGTAAAGCCAAGCTTAGCCATAAAAAACACAATGAAAAAAAATGGCATACCATCAAACCCAAACCCATACTTAAACCAGCCACATAGGAGAATTGAATGAAAATGTTGCATGTTTAGAATTTTAGGTATCACAAAGACATGATGGCATTCCCTTTGTGATGAACCTATGATATTGCATAAATAAGTGTGCAGAATCCACCTCTCAGCACTTCAAGTACAAATTTAATCAATACCAGCTCAATAAACACTTTCTATAACCAATAAACAAGCCTAATGCTTATAGATCAGTCTAATTCAAAGTACTTAAGCAGACAAGTGTGAAATTTACCTGAAAATAACTGAAAACAGCAGCAACAAAAATGAGACTTAATAAAATAATACACCTGACTAAACTCTCAAATGGGAAAAAATCTCTAGTAAGAGTGAGCTTCAAACACCTATATCACTATATGTCAACATTACAAGTTGGATTAATGACTCTAGAACCGAACTCATGCAATTGAGAGCTTGTTCTAGTGGCTTAGTTCGAGTGCCAGATTCTCTAGTTCGACGTCAATCCACAACAGCATAAGAGAAAGCACCACTAGCAATAAAGGCAGAGGCCCCTACTATTCTAAAGGGATTGAATGGAAGTATCCGTTGAAATACCAATATACAGCCCTTTAGGACAAAGTAGCCGGAAACTCCTTTGTCCCACCCTGGGCACGTGTATCCCCGTATCTGTTCCCGTATCCTAAACGAATACGTATCCGATACAGCCCGGATACACGTCTAATACTGTACCCCCACATGTGCCCAAAAACCCTTGATTTCCAACCATGATAGATACTATGTGATTTGATTTTTTTTAAATTTGATGTAAATCTTCCTAAATTTAATTTTATAAAACTTCATTCATGCATTTTTAAACAAAACCTACACCAAATGAGAAAAACAAATTAAATGTTTTTCTATTTCACTGACCCATTGTTTGGGTAATCTTCCAATGCAACTCTTCTATTTTTGCATATTGTAAAATGTTAAATCAACTTATAATTATTTATGTAGCAATTATGTGTCTATATTGCTATTGAAGTAATGAAAATTTCCTCGAATAACTTAGAAAATTGTGTTAAATATGTGTATGGTTTTTTATGAATGACATATCCAGTCGTATCTATATTGGGGGTCTTTTAAAAAATGGACGTATCCGCATCCGATACCGTATCCGTATCCATGCAACTTTGCTTTAGAATAGTAGGGGATGGCAGCCTATCTATTCTATATGCCCCTTGGTACGGTTGTATTTTCCCCCCTCCCAGTCCGATTCAACCAATAGGGTATTGACTTGCAGACCTTTATCCATCGCCATGCATATGGATTCTTAACCTCGAGGTGTGATGCAACAACTTAACCCCCCCACCTTGCATGCCCCTTAGAATAGTAGGGCTAAATTATTCTAGCCCCAGTCAAGCCCCTACTATTTTGTAAGGGGGTAGGGCTAGCCCCATAGAATTGTAGGGGAAATTGTTATTCTAGCAACTATCAAGTGCCCCCTACTATTTTAAAGGGCTAGCCCCCTACAATATTCTACCTCCCCCATACCCCCAGCAGAATTGTAGAAGAGCGTTACAGGCTAATTAATAAGGGGGGCTTGACGAGGGCTAGCGGGCTTACTAATCTACTAATCCCCTACAATTCTATGGCAGGAGGACTAGCCCTTAGAATAGTAGGACGAAACTAGCCCCCTACTATTCTAAGGGCCCCCACCCCCCATTATAGTTATTGGGCGAGGATTGGGGATTTATTAATGAATAGCTCGCCCTACCCCCAACCGAATTGTAGGGGGTTGGGGCACATTAATGAATGGCCTACAATAATTCTATGGCCCTAAAATTCTATGGTACTAGAGTCAACCCTACAATTCCAGCAGGTTAATTAGGCTTGCTGGGGGATTCTAGTAGGTTAATTAAGTAGGAGGGTCCCCTACAATTCTATGGGGCGTCATTAATGAACGACTCACCCTACAATTCTATGGTACTAATTAATTGATTGATTAATGGGGGATTCGGCTAGCTCGAGGGAACTAAAGATTCCCCTACAGGGGCACCCCCCTTAGAATAGTAGGGCATAATGACAGTGTGCATTCATAGGAAGATAAAGGCAGTTACGGGGTGAGTGTTTCCTCACCAATTGGACTCCTAGGTTCTTCATTGACTCAACTCCGCTTCTTGCTCGCGACACTGTGGAAGAAGGATATAGGTTCTTCATCAATCGATAACGCCAACTCCTACAGAAAGAATTGAGATAGTTGTATGATTCTCCATCAATCAATAGGCCTCACATGGTTTCGCCACTCGCCTCTTGGTTTCTATACGTCGCACATCATTAAGAAAACATGGTCAGTCGAAATGTTCTCATCCACTCAATAGGAATAAGTGATCAATCTCTCCCCATCCCCTCTTACTTTTCATAGCTTGCTCAAGAGGCCTCAGGCAAGGTGGGAATATAGATAAGGTGGATGAGATTTGCCTAGTTGAGCTCAGGTCCAACTCATGTTCCCTGTAAGAAAGAAGATCTAAAACGAACCCCCAATAGCGTCCGAGGCAAGGTGGGTTAGTCCCGGTCGAACACGTAGTATCCCACCCCCCTAAGGGATATAGAACGGCTCATTCGAACTAAACGCTGATTGGTGTGAGTGAGCTCCACCCACCTGTACTGTTGGAACTTTAATTGTGTGCTCCCCTTGAACAAAGCAGATAGTGATAGTTTCCACCTACACCACCTACTTGCCTTTAGAATAGTACGGTGAATGAAGCTTCTCGGACCGAGGAGAACCAATCTCTATTCTCTCTGCAGCCCACCCCCATCTATCTATAGTTGAAGATCCATAGCGAGAAGTCCCACCAACAGCAGGGAAGCAAGCCCTGGGGGCAATTATAGATCGAGAACTTGTTCTAGCGGCCCAGTTCGAGTGCCAGATTCTGCAGTTCGACATCGATCCACCAACAGCATAAGAGCAAGCACCACTAACAATAGAGGCAGAGGGCCCTACTATTCTAAAGGGATTGAGTGGAAGTATCCGTTGAAGTACCAATATACAGCCTTTAGAATAGTAGGGCAGATAGAATAGATAGGCTGCTATCCCCTCTTTTCGGAATAGATAGAACAACCAAATTCCACACCTATAGCTTACCTGCAACACCAAGAAAACTCTGGTTTTTAGCCAGCAACATCATTCTATGAATATTTAGGAAGGAAATAACATGAACTAACCTCTGTACAAGACCCTCCCTTTGTTTATATAAATTTCACAAACCATATGGGGTGTCTTTCCTTGCACATAACACTTGGAAGGGCAAGAGATGTCATTTGCAACCATTGCTTTATTTGAAACCAGTGATTTCATTGCCAACACCAAAATGCTTTGTTTTCCAACACTTCCCTGAATCTCTGACCTAATGAGATGCTCATGATCAACCCAAGGTAATCTTTTAGTACAGGGGAGTGTGTGATCAGCTTAAAAACCATCATCGACAAAAATTTCTACGTCTTCTACCATCTTTGCTGACATTAACAGAAACCAACCAATCAAGATCCAATTGACAGATCACCTTCCCAATTATGAGGTGTTCGGTCTCCAAAAGCTTAGGATCTCACCAAGTGAGGTATTTTTTGCCTCACATCCTCCTTTGGGTACCAGTTCACCTTGCTTGCCAACTGCTCCTTGTTCCCCAATTAGGCAAGTTCCTCTCCTTATAAAGCACAATGTAACCATCCTACTCTCCTTGAATATGGGGAACAAGATCATCAATAGGAAGCAGCAGCAAACCTTCTTTGACAAGCATCAAAGGCTCAAACAATCAAAAAGGCATTAACGCCCACTTGTTCTTAAGTATAAAATGAGCCATATCTTAAGGGCATGGACTTCCTTGCTCTTGGAGTCTATTCTTTCGTAGTTACAACCAAACTCAATCTTCAACCTGAATATTGACATATATTAAAATTAAAAGAGAAGAGAAACGAAGCACTCAAATAGTAATCTCAAAGCTATATCTTTTATGCACTTAAATGAATATCAATATCAAAGTGAGCAACTAAGAATAATGATAAAGTCATGCACATTGATTATTTAATAGATATCAAATCCAAAGATAAAAACCAAACTGTCCCTAATCTGAATGCTGGTAATTGGTAAATAATACTGACATATATTGAAAACACAAAAGAAGAGCATCAAATCTCTCACAAAGTAATCTCAAGACTACATTTTTATGCATTAAAATGAACATCAGTATCAAAGTCAGTAACTAAGAATAATGATGAAAAGACATGTTTATTAAGATAGTGTGAATTATTAGATATATCCCAAATCTTATGTATAAATTAAGCAACTCCTGCTTTCTGTATAGTAACGAGGAGATTTAAATTATCTTTTGAAATAAAAGTTTAGTATATATACAGAGGGATCGGCTTCAATCCAACAGACAATAAAAATGCATGAATTCTCCTTTTCAGTAATAATCTCTGTTAAAGAAATGTATCACAAAGAATATGACTTAAGATAACGAGCGAGAGTTAATTAAAGAAGCACCTTTTCAGTTGTCTCAAAACCCTTTTTGGCTGCAGCTGCTGCATTGATAGCATAGAACATGGAAAGAAATATTTAGCAACAGTGAACATTTCTCAGTAGAATACCCTTAAACCATATTAGAAGCTGGTGATAAAAAATAACATGCAAAATCATAAGGAATGTTCTACTATACCTGCATGCCGATTCAACGAATTAGTTCTTTGCTTAAAACGTTTCTCCAGAGAATCCCAAACAAGCAATTCTCCATCCAGAATACATCTGGGAGAAGAAAAAGAAAACTGAAAGTGTCAAATCCCATAGCAAGCCCTATCAAAAACCTTGCCAAAGAAGATGTATGTTTAATTACATTATCAAACTAGAACAGATTCTAGAGAAAGACAGCAGTAAAAAATGTATCCGTACAATCAACTATTACAGGTTTTAAGAGAAAACAGAACTAACTGTGTAGAAAGTATACAGCGATGAAGTATCTCTCCTAGAGCCGATTTATATTCATCATGTTCTTTCCCATTCCTGCATGGAGACTAATACTAATAAATCACAGCTGAAATACAAAAAAAAAAAATAAAGAAATAGCATCTGGAAGAACATTAATAAGCATAGCCAATGTAAGGCATCACTATTATTAAAAGAAACACCATTCTATCCTGTGATCAAGTTTAATGAAGAAAAACCATCCTCAAGTTCATAACATACGGCCTAGTATTTGACGCAGTTGGAGATCAGGCACACAGTTAAGAGCAGCGAATACCAGCAACCACACACACCCAGAAAATTTACAACAGAAGCTACTCAGTCCAGTTCACTGACCTTCAGCCAGTCACAATCATTTCAAACATAGTTTAAAAACTCGTGGACTCACCACGGACTCGTGGAAGCCACGAGTCGACTCGCGAGGCGAGTTCTAGCGAGTCCATTTGAAAGACTCACGATTCTTTTGCAAGGACTCGCGCGAGTCTTTTGCACGGACTCGCAAGTCTTTCAGATGGACTCGCGCGACCCAGAAAAACCATCAGGCAAGCTTTAAAAATGAGTTTTTTTTTCCTTTTTTTTGCCTTCATTTGGCGTAACTCCCCCCCTTTTTGACTTTTTTGGGGGTTAAGAGGTAACCCTAATTGGGCGTGGACCAATAGAAAAATAACACTCGACGCCTTTATAAAATAATAAAAGTCTGCCCCTTGACCCCAACTTGGGGGCGCTGCCCCCAAACCCCCGTCAAAAAATATAGGGGGAAACTGCGCTGATGGAAGTAGGGAAAATTTGGTAACCCTAATTGGACGTGGACCAATAGAAAAATAACACTCAACGCCTTTATAAAATAATAAAAGTCTGCCCCTTGACCCCAACTTGGGGGCGCTGCCCCCAAACCCCCGTCAAAAAATATAGGGGGAAACTGCGCTGATGGAAGTAGGGAAAATTTAACCTCCGAGTCTGATTAGGCTCCATATAACAACATAATTAGCATTGAAGAAATCTTGGTATTATACATTTTAGAGTTGAAAGTTTGAAACTGTATGAACGATGAAATTTCAAATATTGCGCGTTTGCTGATCATATGACATGTGTAATGTTTCAATTATGGCTCTTATGTTCTCTAAATGCATTAATTTCTTTTTGTTTTTTTGTAAAACTACGGTTTGTTTTTTTGCCGAGTATTTCGCGAGTCTTTCACGAGTCCGAGTCCGAGTCCAAATTTTTGGTTTGCCGAGTCCGTGGCGAGTCCGAGTTTTTGAACTTTGATTTCAAATACTCAAAAAAAAATTCTCGTCACTGCCTGCTTTTACAGACTAATCAGACCGGCAGAAATAATGCTATCCTATCCTGTGATCAAGTTTAATGAAGAAAAACCATCCTCAAGTTCGTAACATACGGCCTAGTATTTGACGCAGTTGGAAATCAGGCACACAGTAAAGAGCAGCCAATACCAGCAACCACACACACCCAGAAAATTTACAACAGAAGCTACTCAGTCCAGTTCACTGAGCTTCAGCCAGTCACAATCATTTCAAATGCTCAAAAAAAAATTCTCGTCACTGCCTGCTTTTACAGACTTATTAGACCGGCAGAAATAATGCTATCATATCCTGTGATCAAGTTTAATGAAGAAAAACCATCCTCAAGTTCATAACATACGGCCTAGTATCTGACGCAGTTAGAGATCAGGCACACAGTAAAGAGCAGCCAATACCAGCAACCACACACGCCCAGAAAATTTACAACAGCAGCTACTCAGTCACGTTCACTGACCTTCAGCCAGTCACAATGATTTCAAATACTCAAAAAAAAATTCTCGTCACTGCCTGCTTTTACAGACTTATTAGACCAGCAGAAATGATGCTCCACTATGAACTTCCTATGGCCCTGAATACTGGTTCCTCAACTAGTTTCCAAAAAAAACCTAACTTTAGCATATTTATGCTTGTCCTCAAAAATGGATACCATTCCCCAAAAGATTACTACACAAATTCAAAATAGGAGGAATCAAACGCTGTCAGGACTGCTTTGATTAGTAACCACCTGCTAGTAAATGCAATGCAAGAGAAACATCAGTCTGCAAGTAGCTCCCACATCCAATTTAATAAAAGGAAGTCATCTCCCAAAGGTAAACCTTAGGCAGACCCCACCAATAGTAACCATCCAAACCCAAGATGCACCTTAAGCCAGATTTGTGGGCCCCAGCAGAAATGAGGAGCTTGGAAATAGTATTTTCTGTCAATGATTTACCATGACTTTCTTCCACGTAAGTAGAATCACCAGCATGGACATAATGCCAAGAAATGGCCTTACACAAGTCCCACCAGGGTGTAGGGAATGAAACACCCAGGTTTATTGTTGGATTATTCTTTTAGGAAGTTGCTCCGGTAAAGAATGAATGGTCTCACTTCCTTTTCTTGTACTTACATCCAGCTCATCCCACATTCAAGAAGATATTAGGTGGATTCCAGCAAGTCAAGACTTAGATGCTCATGCCAAGAGAAAGCAATGTGGGTCCCAAAGAATCAGCAGATATAACAGGTCCTTCTTAATAAATAAATCAAATCCTCAACTTTGCTCTATGGACCCTATGTGACCATCTAGGAATTTCAGGAAGGCTGAATGCAAATGACAACCATTTTGAATAAGGATGTGGGTCCCATATGCTAACTAAGCATGTGAGCCCCACCAATGAACTGTCAGGCACCGTCAAAGTAAGACATGGCCTGAAGGGGAAGACCTGAAGAGACACATGCAAGGAAACCTTGAAAAGAAAAAACCAAACTTGAGCAAAAAACTAAAACCAAACTGATGGGTTTTCACTTTTCAGGTGATGCAGGATCCCAACAATAATGTGGAGATTCCTCACAAAGAAAACCTTTATTAAAAAACCCAAATGGGTCTTGCCTAATAATATGCAATATGGCAAGAAACATTTCAAAGAAGACCCACAATGTGCTGTGCAGTTGAACATATTTGCTGCATGATTCCTACAGAAATACAAGGCAAATGTATTGAATCCCAATTTTCTTGGCATTAACCTGTACATGTATAATTGAAAGTTAAAGAGAAATAAGCCTATGACAGGGTTCCTTGCCCTGTACAAGACGAGATGTGTAGAAAATGTTTCTTCAAACTCCCAAGAGGAAAAATAGACATCCACCAGCAAAATGACAGGCAAAAAAATGACAGTGAGTTTTAAATTCAGAAACGCTAGAGAATCTACAGAGTATTTCATTGACCTAACCTCAGCAATCATAGAGAACTGACTATCCCTAACTATTGCAAGACTATTAATGATTTTTGCCTCAAAAATAAGTTATGCCCATAATCCTCACCAATCCACAATTAGCTACAAAATCCTGTAATTGAGAAATCAATGAATAAAAAGATTTTCAATATAATGAACAGGGAAAAATCCAGATTTCATCAATAACCCAACTATGCCTCTACGTAACAAATGTTATGAGATAACCAAGACCAACATATGAAGAACATTCTTGAGATGAACTTATGCAAAAGAACTATCTCATGTAATAATAAATTATGGTCCGCAATAATTGATACATAAAAGCTTCTGTTCATAGATTTCAATACTCCCGGCTTTATATGTATCACTATGTTACTACTGACAGTGTAACAAATTGGATGACAATATGCTAATGAGCCAAATAATTGAGTTCTGCTGGAATAATTTAGCGTTCTAAAATTGATCAAGTAGTTCAAATCAAGAAGGTCCTATAGTCAAGCACATGCTGCAGGTTTACTTGTAGGACACTTTCAATAGTGTTTCGGGTATTGTTCAGGCTGCTACAAGTGTTCAACAAGGCTGTTCGAGTGTTCAACAGGCTGCTACTAACAATCTAAAATATAATAACAATACGCTGAGAAAAATAATTGAGTTCTTCAACAATAATCCAGCGATTTGAAATTGGTTGAGTAGTTTGAATCAAAATCATCAAAAAAAAGGTCCCACAGTCAAGCACATGATGTAATGTCCCATGCTAGATTTAGGGCAAATAATTTAACCCATTGACAATAATGACAGTGCCCAGATTGGACCGTTTCTGAGTTTTGGAAAGTAAAACAATTCAAATGCAAGTACATGCCATGGCTGTGATCACTTTCAGCCATTAATATTTATCCTTTTCAGTGTGTCTTCAGACTTTTGGAAGACATTTTCAGACTTTCAGAAGGTGTATTCAGACTTTAACATCAAAAAATCAAACTTCAATACACCATTTTCTGAGTATTTTCAGACATTGGAGGGCGTATTCAGACTCAGTCCTCAGAAATCAGACTTTATTACAACTTTGATATCAAAAATCAATCACTTTCTGAGTGTATTCAGACTTCCAAGTGACATTTGCAGACCTCGGTAAACTTTTTTGAGTTTCAAATCAGTCATTTTCTGAGCATACCTCTTCAGACTTCGTACTTAGAAAATCAAATCTGAGACAACTTTCCAGCCATTGAAGTGCAAGTTACAGGGGTGTTCTCAGACATTTACACTCAGAAATCAGAACTGAGACATCACATTTGATTGCAATTTCCTCCATCTTCTGAGTTTGGGAAGGTGTATCCAGACATTGTTCTCAAAAAATCAGACTTGATGCACCATTTAGACACTTAAAATCAGTCATTTTCTAAGCATTGACAAGTGTTTTCAGACCTGGACATTCATTTTTGGGCACCGAATCGTACATTTTTTGAGTTTACAGGGGTGTCTTGAGACTTAATTAGTGCAATCAGTCATCCTAAGTCTGAAAATCAAGTATTCTGAGGACAAATTTTCCAGCTTTTGATCAAATCTCTTATATTTTCCAGAATTTGTGTTACCTAATGTTGAATTTCTGTTTCGCTTCATGTTTTGGGACCCACAGGGAACCCGGCCACCTAGGAAGGACCCGAGTGGAACCCAGGTCGAACCCAGGAGGACCCGCGTGAACCCAGGCCCGTGGTTTCCCAAAAACGGGGCCCACGGGTCAAAAAAACAATAAAAGACTTTTTAAAATAGTTTTTTTATAATAAAACTCTAATTCGCCCCTTTATGACTTTTTAAAAAAGACTTGAAACTTGAATATTATCTTTTTTGCAAATTATGAATATGATATTAGACTTTAGTTATTAGTTTACTGATTACATTTGCGATATATGAATATTTATTGGCATTGGCAATTATGGATTTATCATTTATCATTTATCATTTATGTATGGTAAGTCACATTGTATATTTTATTTTTGTATGGATTGTATATATTGAACATATACATAATATATGGGTATATATATATAATTAAAATATATATATATGTATGGACGCACCCGTACCCGTGCCCAAGAATTATTTTTTTTTGCCGAATCCGAACCCGAATCCGGTAACTTAGATTATTTACATGGATGACATTATAGTTTTCTCAAGGAAGAAAGAAGATCATATTGAAGATTTGAGAAAAGTATTTCAGAGATGTAGAAAATACGGGATATCTCTTAATCCCAAGAAATGCATGTTCAGAGTCACAGAAGGAAAATTGCTAGGACATGTTATCTCAGAAAGAGGAATTTCCATTGATTCGGAAAGAATTGAAGCTACATCAAAGATTAACCTCCCAAGTAGTAAGAAAGAACTAAAGTCCTTTGGTAAAATCAATTTCGTGAGGAAATTTATCTTAGGATTTGCTGAGATAGTGTGACGATTGAATGAGATGCTGAAGAAAGAAGCCAAGATGGAATGGACAACAGAAGCAACGAGAGCATTTGAAGAGATCAAGTCCACCATCGCCGAGGCTCCAGTTTTGGTCAGTCTAGATTATATGAGGCCCTTCTACTTATATTCATTTGCTTCAAAACATACATGTGTTGCTATCCTTACGCAAATAAATGAAGATAAAGATGAGCATCCCATAGCATTCATGAGCTCGCCGCTGAAAGATGCAAAGATGAGATATCCAAATGTAGAGAAACAAGCTTATGCTTTGGTGAAAGCAATTAAGAAGTTCAGGCATTATATTTTAAGGACTAAAGTTTACGCCATAGTGCCAGATGCAATAGTCAAGACACTCCTTATGTAGAATGAACTAGGAGAAAGGTGAGGAAAGTGGGTCGCCACTATCCAAGAGTACAACATCGAGATCCAAGCAATGAGTCTTGTTAGAGGTCAAGCATTAACGCAAACTTTAGCAGTGGACGAACCCAGATTGGTCCAACAAGTCTATGCACTCAAGGATATCACTAAAAATGAATGGTATAAAGATATTGTTTGTTATTTACTTAATCAAAAGTGTCTCGCTCATATGAGCCCTGCTCAGAAGAGAGCATTGAGATTGAAGAGTCAACATTTTATGCTACAAGGCTCAGTTTTATACTAAAGGAGAAGGAATTTATCTACAATGTGTTGGCAAAGATGAAGCGAAACAGATTATGGAGCATTTTCACAACAAATTTGGGACTAGTCATGGTGCAAGTTTGGCTATAGTGCACCAAATTTTAAGAGCGAGCTATTATTGGCCTACCTTGTTCCGAGATACTCACAAACATGTGAGTACATTCTAACCACAACTGATTACTGTACTCGGTGGTCAGAAGCTCAAGCTTTGAAGTCATGTACTACTGATGTGGTAATTAAATTTTTAGAGGAAAACATCATAACCAGGTTTGGATGTCCACATGCTCTTGTTTGTGATAATGGTTCTACTTTTACATCATTAAAGTTTTCAAATTGGGCTTTTGAATATGGTATAACTCTTAAGTTTTCATTGAATTATTATCCACAAGGTAATGGGTTAGCCGAATCTACGAATAAGAATTTTCTAAGTGTGATCAAGAAACTATTAGAGAGAAATCCAAAAGATTGGCACACAATTGAGATTCGCCCTTTGGGCAGATAGAACTAGAGCCAACAGTTCATTGGGGACTTCCCCATATTTTCTGGTATACGACCAAGAGCTTGTCTTCCCAATGCAACTGAGAAAAAATTATAAATTCCCTATTGCTTCCAAAAGGTTGGTCTCATATGGTTAAAATGATCAGCTGGCTGGACCAGGACCTAAAAATGGCTAGATTGGTGTCTATTGTAAGACAGTAGTGGACTGTACCTGATTTTGGCAAAAAAATGGCATCAAAATTTCAATTTATCTTATTTAGTAATCAATAGCAAAGTATTGCACATCTCTCAATTGTGTCCCAAAGTAAAAACACGATAGAAATTAGTTTGTCAACCACAAATCTATCATAGACATTTGTCAAGGCTCAACCTGTTGGATATGAAGCATTTGTTTGTCATTTTTAAAACAGGAAAACATATACAGAAGTTATGCACTAATTACTACAGTACAAATGTCAATTCTTGTCAAAACATTCAAGGCCAATGAAGAAAAGAAGGTTATGGTGTCAAGGAGCTAAGAACCTTTTGATTGGCCAATAAAACGAGTCATCTTATAGAATCATACGATGTCTCCAAACAAAAAGCCTCCAGCAAAGATATCAATGCTTGGACTTCAGTCTAGATTTAGAACTATGAAGGGTGGCCTTAGTAGTCACAAAAGCCATCATCTCTGTAATGTCCTCCTTTTAGCCAGTTATGTGGTGATCTGTCGTTAGCCCATCTTACCATGGTCCCGAGGGCTAACCAAGACTTTACAAGGACCAGTGTGAGATTTGGCCTAGGCAATTTCAATTTCAAGCCAATCGGAGGTGTTCTGGCGGGGTTTCTAGAAACTTACTATTTATAGTAAGTCAGTTGTGGCTCGATGACTAGAAATATTTGATGCATTTTTGGATGTCGGTATTTTGGTGCATTTAATTCTTCATCAGGATTGCCAATTTAATGAGCCATTAATTAATTGGGCAATTAAACTAAAAGTTCCTAAAGTTAAATTTAAATATTTAACTTTATTGATTAATAAATGTTGGGACTAATGTTTAAAGGGAAAAATTAAAAGTTCCCTTTCATTGTGGAGACATAAGGGGATATTTATATTTAATTATAACATTCTTTTATCCCACATTTATGGTGCATTGGTAATTGTGCCAAAATGAAAATATAAATGTGAGCTTGGAAAGCTACTGTAGACATTGGAAATTGTGTATTCTTGGCATTTGTGTTTCTGGATTCAATTCTGGAAATCTTTGGCTCTTGAGGATGAAATCCCTCAATAGTGACATTTCCTATACCTGTGCAACATCAGGCCTGAGAAATCTTCAAATAAATTGCAGAGATAGACTGGGACGTTGAGTTTGGACAGTCACAGGAAACAAATACTGGACGATGTGCAGAAGTGATAGTCCATGGGAATGTAAGGTTGGGCAGATTCAGGAAGAAGTAAGTCTGGCCTTCTAGCAGAACCGTTTGCTTATCACAGGGAAAAATCGCAGAATACACCAGGCGTAGAAAAGATGGAGGGTCTGAACTAAGCCACATTCCCCAACATTGATAGCCGCTGAAGACACCAAGAGGGCAGGCCAATAGTTCTTTGCTGGAGCCATTTAGACTGCTGGGCGTGATTCTTGCTGGGCGCCATTAGTGATTTCTGAGCACGTTTATTAGCTGGGCACATACAATACAGAGCTGGAGCAGTCACCCTAGTTAATACGCCTGCAAATATTTGCTGTGAGTATTCACTGGAGCTGGACGTGCATATTCTTTCAGTGCTTAAGGGAACGATACAGCAAATGGAGTCTTTTGAGCTGGATATGGAGGTTTTTGCTTGCCTAGTACCTACAGGTCAGAATGAACACATGCTACAGCCAACGTTTTGAGTTACAGGCAGTGCTGGTAATAGCTTGTACGCGGGGACAGACCCTTCAAACTGAGCCTGGGCATGTAGTTTGCATTGGACATCGGAGAATAACTGTGGACAGACTAAAATTTATCTCAGGTGCAATTATCACTGTTAATTGGAACTCTGTTTTCAATCATTGGCATTGACTGGTTATATTGTTGACTGAGCTAGGATTTATTGAAATGACTGGAAATAACTAGCATTGGAATAATATTAGTCTTGTTCTCATACTTGTTAGCTGTGAGTTGAAGCATAAATTATAGATGATCTTGAGTGTAATGCCCCGCCAAGAAACCCCGAAGGGATAAAGCTAAAACGCACAAATGGAGTGCAATAATTTTTATTTTTTTTAAGTTACACCACATTAAGATACAACAAGCTATCAAAGATTCAGATTACATAGCGGAAGACATCAACTAACACCTAAAGAGTTTCCCAACGTGATTACTTAATTATGTCTTTCACTTAACACTCACAATTAATCCAATAAGTTGATTATCTTATAACGAGATAATTCTTAAACAAGGATAACTTCTTTCAAAAGATGAAAATATATAATTCACAAGATAAGGTTCATCCATTAAGATCTATTCATAATCCTCATTCAAGCTTTTCATTAAAATACAAGCCATGCATCTAATATTCTAACACACAAGAATTTCATCATAAACTTATGAGATCTTTTCAAGCATACTTAATTTTCTTAACAACAACTGAACATATTCCATTATACTAAGCTACATTCATTCATGATCCAATTTACTGCATTCAAGAAAGGACTGCATACAAGCATTTAAAGTTAATTCCATCTTATCCACTTATACATTCTAACATAAGCTATTCATACATGATAAATTGAATAAGGGAAACATAAGAGAATAACATCACATAACACCATAATGATCTCGGAGTTCACCCCTAAAGGGCTACATCTCCGGGTCTGCTCAACTGCAAGACCCCTCTGATAATTAATAAAGTTAAGAATACAAGAGGTTACACCATTTACAATCCTGCCATCAAAGCGAAACATAATCAATATACAAACGACCGCATCGGTCAATAAATACATAAACGATCCTTGAAAAGAAAAGGATCCAGCTGAACATAATCAAAGCTAATACAAAGGCCCATTTGAACATTCACAAAACTGAGTCATCACCACCCAAGGTCTAACATGAAACCGATACTCACAAGGGCATAAATCACAGGACGACTCCACAAAAGGTGCTCCTATCAAGACCATACAACAACACCCAAGAGAACGTAGGGACAAGTGTCATCACACAACCTGGTATGGCTACCCTGGCAGGTCTTCATAGGTTCCGGCCCCATACACTGGGTTACCCTGGCAACCTAATCCGAACCTCCGGCCCATCCAAGTCTCATGTGGACCCACACATCCTTTCGTGAAGACAAGGATGATGGTTTGCCATTCCAAACCTTCTCACAGCATGTCGAGTCTGTGTTAGCACTCGTCCCATGTGTGAGGCACAATTATCTTACTTAGAGATTACATTCTAATCTACTGTTAAGTTATCACTTATTAGACTCACTTTCGACAGGTTACCCAGCAGCCACTTTGGGTGCGGCCCCCAATCGAAAGCCACTTTCCCATACGACACTAGACTAAACTCGAACGAACTCAAAAACCAAGAAATACACATGGTCAGACGAACGGAGTTCAAGAAGGAGGGAACAACCATCTGGTCAAACACGACTCAAAAGTGGTACACTTACTGACGGTACTCTAACCAGAGACTTGACCAACTATGGTCAACCATGATTCATCATTCGACACCCACATAGAGGATATGACCAATTACGACACTACCACAAAACAATAGTCAAACTCATAACCGAGGACTGGAAAAGGTACCCAAATCAATCCATACGACAGGGTCCAATCGAACAAAGTACGACTTGCCATTACATAAGCAAAAGCGAATATAGAAATTAAACTCGCATAGGCAATAACCGGAAAAGACAATATTTCCCATATTGATTTGAACATTAATAGTCAATCAAGTTTTCTAATGATCTAAGTTTTCGAATTGCATTGACAGAAAAATCATCGTTACCAGGTGAGTACAATACCACAATTCCAATGGTCCATTTGCCTATGTCTCAAAACAGAGGAAGATTATAACTATACCATAATTTTACAAATTGAAATTACCATTAACTCACCAACATTCCAAACAATACATTATTAATTTCCAATAGTATATCGTTTAAATGATCAAAATATCCAATGATAAAATATTTCATTTACTTCTCAATTACTCAAATGATATGTTCTTGAATAAAATATTATTTAACATAATCAATTAGTAAATATATCATATTTCAACAATTTTCCAATAAAATAATATTCTATTTTTTTTTTTTAAACAATACTTCCTCAATTAGACAAATACCCAAATTAACTATTAATTAAGGTATATATTTATTAATCCAAGATTAATAAAATATAACCAATTAATATTTAATTGCAAAATTAGCAATTCTAGAATTTAATTAAAAAAAGTGCGTTAATCATAAAATGAAATTTGAATATTAATTAACGTATATATTCCATTATACAATTAATTAATATCAAATTAATCATGAATTATAATTTATGCCACATTAATCATAATTAAAAACTTAATTAAAAATTAACATTAAATAATATTAAAATATTATATATATTTTTTTTTGAATAAAAAAAAACATTTTTAAAAACTAAAAAAAAACAGCATTTAAATGGGGGAGGGTACTCACGTGGGGCCCCCCCTTGGGAGCTCACGCTTCTTCCCAATGGGAGCACGCAGCCCCCATGGGAGCGCTGCTGTTCCCAAAGGGAGCACGCAGCCCCCATGGGAAGCGCTGCTGCCCAAAGGGACACGCAGCACCCCTCCACGTGGTGGGGAACTCTCCCACGTGGTTGGGGTTTCAAACTTTTTTTTTTTCATTTTTTTTTTTAGATGTTTACTGTGTAAAACACAGTCTAATAAACCAGTCTCCCAGAGACTTAAAAAGAATTATTTTATTTTTTTAAATTTATTTACTGTGAATAAAAAACACAGTCAGTCTCCCAGAGACTTAAAACAGATATTTTTTTTTTAAAACAACACAGAAATTTCCAGAATATGAGAGGTTTTCAAAATTGAAAGGATAATCCTTTTGGGCATAAGAAAGCTCATTTTCCATGCAAGGATGCAAACAATAAACCAATACCAACTAATTCCACAATGATTCATAACCTTGAGGCAATCAATGGAGAAATTAAAACCAAATAGCATGAAGAACATCCGATGCCCATTTTTTTTTAAATTTAAACAATAACTAACTGATAACCAGAATTCCTACCTCACTAAGCATTCCTAGAAAGGATCTGATGAAGAGCCCCAACCTGCAGCTCAAGAAATCCTTCTCCTTCCAAAATCCCCAAATCTTTCCTCCAAAATATTTTCCAAAAATATATTTTTCTCCAAAAAAAATTCAATCCCCAATATTTTCCAAAAGTCTAGGTTAAATGGGAGAAGTTTGACCAAAAATCTCATTTTTGGATTTAAAATTTTTATTTAAAATAAATCACAAAAATCTTTATTTTCCAACTATATCAACAAATTAAATTGCTTTTCAATTCAAAATTGATTTTCTCAATTAATTCAATTTAACCTTTCTATTTCCAAAATGCCAAGAAGATAAAATTAATTCTTTTTCAATTAAAATTAAATCTTTCTTTTTCAACAGCATATACAAAATGCATTTAATATTTAAAATTAGCCATGAATTTAACTTGCTCCTAAACTGACTCGAGCAATTCAATATTAACGATAATCGCATAACGAAACCCTGTTTAATTTAGTCCATTAATCTTTAATGCACAAACACATATTTAATCAAATTAAATACTAAGGACTAATTAATCAATTTAACCATACACACCAAACACGCAAACCAAGAAGGTCAACCAGACAGACGACTCGCAAACCCAAACAAAAAGGGAATACCGACGACGACTGGCAATGCTTACTTGAGCACGACTATGGTCAACTAGGGTCTTACGACCACCTAATCCAACTCTAAGGCTTAAAAGAGGTACACTCAAACCTGCAAATCCAGGTGAAGACGAACCTCGCACTCATGCGGCGTTGTACCTGAAATCTCCTGCAACCAAGAGTCATACATGCATGCATATATAAACTTAATGAACGCGTTAGCTCAAGATCATAACACGAAATAGGAGAATTACTAACTTGCATACAAATTGGTGCGAAAACCACATCGACAGCTATGCATTAAATCAAACATCTAACTATAACATTATATTATGATAAACTAACCAAGGTTAAACTGAGATTAGAAATTGATTAGGGCAGGGGTACTACATTGAGTGTATTCCAACTGTTGTTGTAATGATTCTGAGCTTAGTACTTGTGCTTGTGAGTTGTGAGTACATTATTGTGTGAGCCCTATCAAGATGTCCCAAAATAATCAAAACGCACCAGGTATCAACATAACCTCAGTCCACTACATTAAGAAGAAAAATCAGAACAAGGGGTTTGCATAGCAGCTGCTTGACTAAATTCCTCAGGTCGTTTGGGAAGGAAATTGAAGCATATAGGGGCAGCCTATTACAATCTCTTTCGATCATCTCAACCAAACACCAGAACATCCCCCAAGGAAAACAACAAAAGATTCCTCTTTCCATGTGGTAGGGATTTAGAAAGATGGCCACATGGAGTAAACCTACATATTCCTATAAAAATTTCAGATATTGAGAATCACTCAAGAGGGAAAGTTGAAAAATGATTCTCCCATTGCAGCGACTTAGTGTGTGTGATGGTTGTCAGTTTCAAGCCCATTATTGTCCAGTGTTTCACTATTCATGCTTCAATATGTTCCATTCCCTTGCTATGAACAACCTTATTCTGCATATTTTTCATAAGAAAATCTCCCAGATGGTATATGATGTGCAAAGAATGCATACATTCCACCCATTTTTATTATAACAGTACATGATTCTTCCCAATCAATGAAAACTATTTATACAATTAAAAAATATGTATACTATCAACATGGTTTCCTACAAATTGTAGACCATTCTTAGAAAAAAAGCATTCATGTTTTTTATAATTTATGTCACCGGTCAGCCCTTGTTTGCATGAAAAGATTTGCATCCAGTTGTATCCCAACTCAAAATTGGCAGCTCTATCTTAAGTGCAGTTTAAAACTGTCAAGGGATATGATACTGTCTAAGACAAAGACTGACTTCAATTTAATTATTAAATTTATGCAATCCATTGCTTCTGAACAACTTCCCAACTAAGAATCTTCAACAAGGAGTAACATACAATTTCATAGGTTACTTTGCCACGTCTATTCTTGAAATCAGTAATGACAAATCACATATGTTTCAAATAATTTACCTTGACCAGAACTGGACACAAGTCTCATTTTTGTGCACTTGCATGCGATCACCGTCAAACTTGCACTCAGCAGTAATTTCTTTCCCTTTCATCTAAAACATTGAACAAAATGATCAGTGAGACGAGTGTAATAAAGAAAACAATATTGGAACACCATAAAACAAGAGGAAATCTCTAGAGAAAACTATGTAATCATGACTTCAAAATGCCCAGCTGAACTAGTCTCTCTCACACAATTTTTCCATCTCTCTAATGCAAAACGATATATAAATATATACATATATGTATACATATATATATACATATGTATATGTATAAATATATATATGTATACATATATATGTATACATTTGTATATATGTATATACATATACATATACAATTGTATACATATGTACATATGTATACATACATATACATGCATGTATGTATACATATATACATATGTATGTATGTATACATATATACATGTATGCATATATACACATACATACATATCTATATATACACATGTATGTGTATATATATACATACGTAGATATATATATACATACATATGTGTACATATACATACATATATATATATATATATACATATCTATATCTACATATGTGTGTGTATACACATATACATATTTATACATATATATGTATATCTATATCTACATATATGTGTGGCTCAATGTGTGTGTATATAGAGTATGGGTACATATATATATATATATATTCAACTAGCTCTTGGCAGTAATTTATTTCTCATCTAAAACATGAAGAAAATGATCAGTGAGATGCAGGTTGCCGTGTAAACAAAACAATATTGGGCCACCATAAAACTAGAAGAAATCTCTAGAGAAAACTATGCAATGTTACTTCAAAATGCCCAATTGAACTAGTTTGTCTTACACAAATTTTCCATCTCTAATGGAAAATGAACTTGATATATAAATTACATAGGTATATGTATTTATGTATAAATAAACAAATATATGTGTATAGATATGTATAGATACATATATGTGTGTATGTATACACGCATCTATATATGTATATTATATACATATACATATATGTATGTACACATACGCACACAAAAGGATTAATATTTCCAATCAGATATTACAGTCAATACTAAAATATTCCAGAATTCCAGATTAGTTTTACATTTTTATATTAGTTATAACAAGGAAGAGTTGTGTCATGTACTGCTAAGTCCTGTGCATATGAACAAAACTGACATCATCGACACTTGTCTCACAATTGTCACTCGCCAGCAGAGATACAATAGCATATTACTTAATCAATCTGTGCCTCTATGCCTTCAGAGACAACACCCGTCTGGGTCTACAAAACATGTTTCTTTAGCTTTTGTATAAACCAGAGGTAACTGCTAACTATTTTCCCTAAAAAACCCATTACAAATGACCTAGAAGTAACTAGGATTAATTAATAATTAGTGAAAACTATAGATGAACACGAACCAATAGATACTGTTATGTAACTCTCCATTTCTGTTTGGCTCAGAGAATGTACCTGGAACATCATAACAGTGTTCACTGATTTGGGCTGTAAAAATTGTTAAGACTGAATAAAACACAGGAAAATTGAAGTCCAAATTAATACATTTGAAAATCATCTAAATTAACCAGTGTACACAGCAAAGGTATAGATCTTACATATTCCCAAGTGGCATCAACAGAACACATTCGCTTAGAGTGCTGGCACTTCACTGGCTTGCCTACAAGAAGTTCCTGATAAAGCATTAACCAGAGGTCACATTAATTAGAACAGAATTCAATGCTATACAGTTAAATGACAAGGTACATCAGAACAATGAGGGTGAGAAAATATATATTGGTGAAATGAGTAGCTAAAAGCAACCAACATAGTTACAATACACAAGAAAATAAATTTAATGGATCAGAATTGGAGATAAAAAATCTTTTGATGGATATCATGAGATGTAAGTACTTATTTGTAATGTAACACCATTCCCAAAAAAACTCTAAGAGAAAACTTTAGAACTAACCTGACGCAAATATCGAACATTACGATTGAATAGATGTACACAGACTTTCCTTAAATCTACACACGAGGCCATCATGTCTCGAGCATCTGGATGAATCTCATCAAGAACAGAGTTTTCTCCCAAACCAATCCGTATATCTGAAAATTTGGTTTTCAGAGATATGGCAAGGTAAAGCTAGCGTTAGTAGAAAAATACAAAATGATGACTCAACAGAATAAATCTAGAATGTTACTCATTGATGGCAGCAAACATCAAAATTGCACAAAATCTGGCGACCTTCAAATTCATTCTCATATGCATGTATATCTATATGTATATAGAAATATATTCATATACATATACATATACATCCTCATTCTCATATGCATTCACTTGCATTTTTGCTCTTTTGCATGCTTTGCTGTTTATATTTTTCTATTCATTTATATATATATATATATATACATCCATATATTTTTCCCCCCTTTTGATTTAGTTTCTTATTTGCACATTTAAATACACATTTGTATATACATATATTTACACACATGCATATATATACTTTCTCTTTCTTTTATTTTCACTTTTGCTTTTATGTATGTATTCATATCCATATATATATATATGCACATTTGTATATTTTCTTATAAAGTTTCATCCACTTATATATATGCTTATATATATATTCTTGTTCTTTTGTGTTTTTGGTTTTTGTGTTTATATTGTATTCTTGTTTTTTATATTTTTTATTATATTTGTCCTCTCCTAGCAAATTGTGCCACTCCTCTACCCTCTCCTCTCCTTTTTAAGCTTTTGTGTTTGCAATTTATCTACTCTATCTCAACAGCTCTCTCTCATCTTGATGATGGATCATGGAGTTTGATCCGAAACGTTGATGCAATCAAAATACATGCAGTTGAATCCAGAAGCTTATCATAATAATGACCTTCAAATTGAAAAACCTTAAGCCAATCAGAATGGTAAATATGAATTTACTAATTTTACTTTCTATCACATAAGTGATAAGACTAACAAATGGCATTTCTCCATTCAATGCATTGGTCTAAGATTGAAGCTGAAGTAACGCACAAGATGACATGAACAATGTAATGTCTATTACTAGCTGCTATATCAGTAATAGCACCATAGGCAAAAACCTAGAACAAAGTAAGAGAGCAGAAGAACAGACTAATAGGTGCAAGTATAATGAAAGACAAATTACAAGAATCAAATAAGTGAGCAATGTTGTACTAGTTGGAAGTTTCTGTGTTGTGTCAAACGTTCAAGCTAAAGTCTTTTTACCCCAAAAAATAGGTCATGTTGTTTACATCTTTGTTTATCTTTTTCTATGATTCACAAGTTAATGAAGCAAAGTCATAGTAAAGAATGGAAGTTGTATGTGAATAATTTGCAAAGTCTAGAAGCAAAATGTACGCCTAATCGAAAGAACAAAAATTCAAGAGAAATGCTATTGTAGAGTGTGCGTTTGAGGAGAGATATAAAGACCAAAGAATTTGCTAAATGTAGAATCAAAGGACGTACCTGTACAAGGGACTCAACTTTCAAAATGCAAATGAAGTGTTTTGAAATCGAATAGACCCTATGCAAAAGTTTTTAGGGGAGCAAAAATGCATTCAAAAGAGTTATTTGAACCCACGATACCTGAAACACGCCCACATCTAGAAGAACCCAAGTACCTTTATGGCCTCTTTATTGAATCTCAACCTCTTCACCTTCACTACCTTCACTACTGCTCATATTGATTTGGTTTTTTATTCAGAAAACACAGTTGGAAGTGCAAGCATAGAACAAAAAACCAAAAAAGCTCCCCAATTGTTTAAAACTTTGAAAGAACAAAAAAAATCAAAAGGATTTGTGCTAATGAACAATGGATAGTAAACTTACCCCAAATGATGTAGTTTTGGTACTCTCTTTTCTTCTCATTGTTGTTCTCTTCTTAGTTTCATTGTTCTCTTTCTATCTTCTCACAAATTCAAAATGGCAAAATGTTTTGTTTTTAGGTGTTAGTATCTTTGTTTTAGATCTAGGGTTGTTGCAATAAACCAAAAAGAATCAAGAATGAGAACTCCCATGGTAAAAGATTAGGAAATAACATTTTGTAGACTTGTCTAGCTAAAACAACTATGGAAGACTTGAGGAAAAGCAAGAAACATGTGACTACATGTATCTTCCTCTTTGATCTAATCCTCGAAGATCAAAGAAGAAGATACACAGTCACATGGTTCTTCTTGCCCTCAAATCCTCCTAGTTGTTCTAGCTAGACAAATCAATAGAATGTTCTTCCCTAATCTTTCATAGTCACATGGTTCTTCATGTCCTCAAGTCCTCCATAGTTGTTCTAGATAGACAAATCAATAGAATGCTCTTCCCTATGGATTAGTATATGTTTATAGAATCAAAAGGTGCACACTTGTGCAAAGTTGGGCTTGTTCCACTAGCCTTTATTTGTACTCATACACACATCCCTATACATCGATATGCACCTTATCCATCCCTACACATCTTCCCATATAGACTTCATTTATTGTACCACACATGCTTAGACATTCATCCTTCATATAGTCATGACCACTCGCCTACCCAAGGTCACTTTTGTGGGTGCTAAGTTAACCTTTGAAATTTCAAAATTCAAATTCAAATTTGGTTTATTCCCACCCATCCTATTAGGTATTGTGACTTAAATAAACACATGTTTGCACAATTTGATGCTATGTGCTTGTATTTAAAGGCAATTATTTACATGATCATACAAGAAGCATTCGAACAACAATTAATAGTGAAAAAATTCAGCTTGGTGTATTAAAAGGAGTAATGAATCTAGATACATAATTCCAGGAAACTTGCCTACCATCTTTGATCTTTTACACGCATTTTAGGGGGGTGACCTAGGTGAACATATCCCCTTGCAACATTACAACCTTTCAAAATCATTTCTAAATACCAACAACCTCAAAAAAAAGTAGAGCAATCAAAGCCTAATTGGATGAATCACAAAGCAGAGGTACACATTAAGCAAGGTCAAAGCCTTGCACAAAGGACAAACCTGTAGATACGAACAAGACCCTAACAAACAGCCCTGACCTAGATAGAACAAAGATTAAGCACAAAATCTAAGGTGATCTACATCAAAAGCTGAGTTATCGAGTTCGCCCCTTTTGCCCTCCTGACACAAACCAGGTTAGCACTTGGGTTCGCCCGGGTCCAGCCAGGGTTCACCCCAGGGACCTTGCGAACCCAAGGTCTTGTTGTGACCTAATTGCACATCACCCCATCCCAGATACGAACCCCCTACCTTTAGGCCCTTTTGGTCGTTTGGTCTTGGTTTTTGTGGGTTTTGGTGGCAGTCTTGTTAGTCTCTCAGTTTTGCGAGTGTTTGGGGGTCAATTTGATTAAGTCTACTTTTCGTTTGAGCAAATTTGATGAAGTCTAGGGCTTTTTTCGTCAATTTTAGGGTTTCTGCCTTTAGTCCTAGATTTTAGGGATTTCTATTAGAGTTTTGAACAAACTAAACATACAAGTGGAATTAGGACCCTTCAAGAACCTCCCAGTAAAATTTGAGCCAAAACGGAGCAACTTTCTATTTTTAGAAAGTTCCTATTTTTTAGGAATTTTACTGAGTCCCAGAATGTCATCATTTTGCCAAAAATCAAACTTACTACTTTTAATAATTTCTATTTTTAGTAAGATTTCTATTTATAGTAAGTCATTCATGTGTCTTGTCTAGGGATCTAACGCTGACATTTTAAAGGTTTCTATTTTTGGAAAGTTTGTTCTAACAGGACCATTCAGGCAAGGTGACAAAGATCAAGCATTCGCGACTACTACTAATTCCGGAAAGTCAGAAAGAAAATAGGGAGAGTCAGAAAATGGTTGAGGGCTGGAAGCCCATTCTTGAAGTGGAAAGCTCGAAAAATTTGTCGAAGTCTGGGAAATCACGCCAAATTCTTATATGGTGGCCCGATCCAAAAGAGGCTAAAAAAAAAATCATCCAAGTCTGGAAAGCAATGTGAAAATCTAGCATCAGAGAAGGAAGAAATGTCAAAATTCCTCTTTCAATGAAGAACTCGCCTAGCAAGGATGGGGGGCGCTAAAGTGAGGCACCCATGGAGAATCCAAAACACAATGAATTCCTTCCTTGGGTGAAATAGCGCCCAAAGGAGAAGGAAGGCTCCAAAATGAAGTGTGCAAGGAGGATTGAAGAAATTGTGAATTCCTTGCCTTAGGTAAAATTCCGCCCAAGGCATGGTGAAGGCGCCAAAACAAGGAAGTGATGGAAGATGCCAGAAAAAGTATGAATTCCTCCTTTAGTGTAAAATTCCACCCTGGGGAGTATAGGGGCGCTAAACTAAAGCACTCATGGAAAATTTTGAAAATCATGAATTCCATGCCTATGGCAAATTTGCGCCCATGCCAAGTTAGGGGCGCCAAAGTGAAGGTAGCATGGAAAATTTCAAGATGGTTGAATTCCTTTGCACATGGGAAATTGCGCCCTAGACTAATGGAAGGCGCCAAATTGAGGGGCGCTTGGAGGGAAGGAAAAATGTGAAATTCCATTACTTCAGTGAAATAGTGCCCAAGATGAATGGAAGGTGCCAAAATGAACTGTGCAAGGAGGATTCAAGAAATTGTGAGTTCCTTGCCTTAGGTAAAATTCCGCCCAAGGCATGGTGAAGGTGCCAGGCCTAGGTAGGTATGGAAAATGTGAAAAGCATGAATTTTCCTTCCCAAGTGGAATCCACACCCATGCACAGAGATGTGCTCCTAAATGATTAACACATGGAAAATGATCAAATTCCAAGACAGTGAATTCCATGCTTAAGCTTGAAAATTTAAAATTTGTCTAAGGCATGAAAGTCTATTAGAAAGCATGCTCCATCTCAGCCTTGATTCTTCTATAGAGATTCTCTTGCAAATCATGTAACAAAAAACTGATTGCCAGCTTTACAATAATTACAGAATTATTGTTTAGCAACTCCTAGAACTATAGCAATTGTCAATTTCTTCTTCCTAGAACAAATTACAGGGATTCCAATTCGAAATATCAAATATGCCCTCTAAATTTAATCATTGCTGAACAAGTGCAAAATAAATTGCCTTTACCCAAGATTGCAGCACCTCTAAGCAGTCCCCACAACAGCAGTTGCCTAATTAAGCATGGCAAACTGATTCACATTTAATTTTTTTAGGGATCTTTTAATTTATTTACTGGCTTGTATATTTCTAGGTTTGAGCAAGATTACTACCCTTCAGAATAAAGCGCAGAACCCACTTCATCTCCCCAGAAGTAGTCTTAGAAATAAGCTCTCTCAAAACATGACCCTTCTCTTCCCTGCAACATCAATAAAATGACATTAAACTTGAAATGTCACAAAATTAACCACTGACAACTAGTTTCAAACAGCCACAGATAAGTAGCATTCACAAAGACAGAAATTGCAAATCAGATAAGCTAACTGTTTTTAACTTTTATGATAAAATGAAGAACCTCCCTTATACAACTAATAGCTTTACAGTATACCTAAGAAAGCATACCTGGTACTAGAGATGGCGATACGATCTAATAATGAATTCAACTCGGGAATTGAAAGATCCATGCATGACCCATGCTGCCTCTTTGCCATAACCTGTATTCATAAGTACAGATACCCTGCCTTTATCATTTCGAAAAATCAGAAAACTGCAATTGCAAACAAATCACATTTTTAAGTGATCTGTGTTTCTATGAACATGAAAATGACTCTGACATTATCAACAATAATGTTGTATGAACTTTTAAGCTTCACAGACATAAAAAATTGAAAACTTGCAATTGCTTTCATGGAATTCTATGACTTTTAGAAAAGAACCTGTGAAGCAATACTAGGAAAGTCACCAACAGCAGGACTTGTGGCTTCTTTCCAATCAAAAAGAAGTTTCCCATCAACAGACTTTGGCGAAATGCCAAAAGCAAATACCAAGCAAGATGCCAATGCTGCTTCTTTAATTTTATAGTTCCGACGCTCCAAATCCCGCTGCATAGAAAAACCCAGTTATGAAAGCATCTTGTGACATTTTTCTCAATATTGCAATGTTTACCTTATAGTATAGGAACTACTGAGAATAAATATCTCAAGAATACAAAATGATGGTGCTCATAAAAATATGCTTCTTGTTTAAAATTAAAGCACAGCTTCAGTTTGACTATCAGAAACTAAAAATGATTTATAACTGGTCTAGATATTCCAATGCATAGTTCATTAAAACAGATATAGTTCTCCTCGTGTGTTGTTCCCAAGTTCTATAACATTGAAAAAACATGGGCAAGAAACTGATGTTATACAGCTGTATAGCTGTCATCACATGATATATTGCTTATTTAACTCTGTATATGCTCACATACATGTGTACAGTTATTTTACATCATAATTCCTACTCCTATGCTACTACAGACGTGAACTTTATTCCACAAGGCCAACAATGCAACAAAGAGAACGCTTATTCTTTAACTTATGTGAGATTGAACTCTTCCTATTAGTTGTCAAGAATAAGTAATATGCTTGTGATCAACTGAACATATCAATTACATGCTTTCTAGCATTCTGCTGTAGTTGCATGGAATGAAAGTAAGTAGGCACGTGAATCTAACAGACACACAAAGAGAGATAATCACAAACATTTACCCTGGAGAAACCCAATTAGATAAACCTTCAAATAAATTAAGCTATGCTTCCTCATCATCACTGTTAACTTGCAAGGTCTCAAAAGCCAGTTGCCCAACTTGAGCCTTCACATACACTGTAGTTTTTGCTAGCTCTTATACAATGCTCTGCTAGCTTGCCTTGCTGAGGATTACTTTTTTATTCGACATGTTTTACTGCTGCTCTCAGCTATTCTCAGATGTGCAGTCTTCTTCTACCTCAAAAAATTTAAATGAGAGCTTCAATTCCCTCTTGAATTCAACAACCAGTCACTGAAACCCTTTACATAAACCAAATGATTCTAATGCATCTCATACAAAGAG